>NC_142460.1:91124385-91749385 GCF_049115385.1 Moschus berezovskii
CAACACCACAGTTCAAAAACATCAATTCTTCGGCGATCAGCTTTATTCACAGTCCAACTCTCACATCCATACATGACCATGGGAAAAACCATAGCCTTGACTAGACAGACCTTTGTTGGCAAAGTAATGTCTCTGCTTTTTAATATATTATCAAGGTTGGTCATAACTTTCCTTCCAAGGAGTAAGCGTCTTTTAATTTCATGACTGCAATCAGCATCTGCAGTGATTTTGGAGCCCAAAAAAATAAAGTCTGACACTGTTTCCACTGTTTTTCCATCTATTTCCCATGAAGTGATGGGACCAGATGCCATGATCTTTGTTTTCTGAATGTTGAGCTTCAAGCCAACCTTTTCACTCTCCTCTTTCACTTTCATCAAGAGGCTTTTGAGTTCCTCTTCACTTTCTGCCATAAGGGTAGTGTCATCTGCATATCTGAGATTATTGATATTTCTCCCGGCAATCTTGATTCCAGCTTGTGCTTCTGCCAGCCCAGCGTTCCTCATGATGTACTCTGCATATAAGTTAAATAAGCAAGGTGACAATATACAACCTTGACGCACTCCTTTTCCTATTTGGAAACAGTCTGTTGTTCCATGTACAGTTCTGACTGTTGCTTCCTGACCTGCATACAGGTTTCTCAAGAGGCAGGTCAGGTGGTCTGGGATTCCAATCTCTTTCAGGATTTTCCACAGTTTATTGTGATCCACACAGTCAAAGGCTTTGGCATAGTCAATGAAGCAGAAATAGATGCTCTTCTGGAACTCTCTTGCTTTCTCCATGATCCAGCGGATGTTGGCAATTTGATCTCTGGTGCCTCTGCCTTTTCTAAAACCTGCTTGAACATCTGGGAGTTCACGGTTCACATATTGCTGAAGTCTGGCTTGGAGAATTTTGAGCATGACTTTACTAGCGTGTGAGATGAGTGCAATTGTGCAGTAGTTTGAGCATTCTTTGGCATTGCCTTTCTTTGGGATTGGAATGAAGACTGACCTTTTCCAGTCCTGTGGCCATTGCTGAGTTTTCCAAATTTGCTGGCATATTGAGTGCAGCACTTTCACAGCATCATCTTTCAAGATTTGAAATAGCTCAACTGGAATTCCATCACCACCACTAGCTTTGTTCGTAGTGATGCTTTCTAAGGCCCACTTGACTTCACATTCCAAGATGTCTGGCTCTAGGTCAGTGATCACGTTATCGTGACTATCTTGGTCGTGAAGATCTTTTTTGTACAGTTCTTCTGTGTATTCTTGCCACCTCTTCTTAATATCTTCTGCTTCTGTTAGGTCCATACCATTTCTGTCCTTTATCGAGCCCATCTTTGCATGAAATATTCCCTTGGAATCTCTAATTTTCTTGAAGAGATCTCTTGTTTTTCCTATTCTGTTGTTTTCCTCTATTTCTTTGCATTGATCGCTGAGGAATGCTTTCTTATCTCTCCTTGCTATTCTTTGGAACTCTGCATTCAGATGCTTATATCTTTCCTTTTCTCCTTTGCTTTTCACTTCTCTTCTTTTCACAGCTATTTGTAAGGCCTCCTCAGACAGCCATTTTGCTTTTTTGCATTTCTTTTCCATGGGGATGGTCTTGGTCCCTGTCTCCTGTACAATGTCACGAACCTCCGTCCAGAGTTCATCAGGCACTCTATCTATCAGATCTAGTCCCTTAAATGTATTCCTCACTTCCACTGTATAATCATAAGGGATTAGATTTAGGTCATATCTGAATGGTCTAGCGGTTTTCCCTACTTTCTTCAAGTTATGGCTATACCCCAGTACAAAACAAAGTTTTTTTTTTTTAAAAAAAAAGGAGTCTTAGGCAAAGCTTATAAATGCTAAAAAATATGCCTGTAACAGTAAAATGAAAATATTACATGAGTAAATGAGATAAATGACAGAGGATGAGACGGTTGGATGGCATCACTGACTCAATGGACATGAGTTTGGGTAAACTCCAGGAGTTGGTGATGGACAGGGAGACCTGGCATGCTGTGGTCCATGGGGTCGCAAAGAGTCGGACACGACTGAGTGAACTGAACTGAACTGAAATGAGATAATGTAAAATTCTTAGCACAATAACTGGTAGTAGATATTTTTAAACTCTCACAAAATGAATTATATATAACTTTAGGTAACCAAATTAAATGTAATTTTATAAAATGCTTTTCCAAATTACACATATTCACTCCACCAGATATATATATATGGTTGAAAATTTATTAGATCATGTTCAATATATGATCAGGAAGTAAGGATGATTTTAAGAGGGTTACGTTAGAGTCTTGGCTAACATCAATAGTATGCAGCTGATAAGACATATTTATTGAATCTCATTTAGGGTTCTTATGGTTAGGGGGAGGACAAATTTTAAATTTGCATTAATAATCTGCAATTGCAAAGAGAAAGTCCCTAATATTTTTTTATATTGTCAGAAGGAAGAAAATAAACATTACATTAATTGGTCTTACTTATTTATGACCATTTTGATTCTAAATCATCTACATTTTAGATGTAGATTTTCCTGAAATTTGATTTCATATTTTCCTGTTAACAAATATCTGTGAAATATTTAAATTTCTTAAGATTAAACTAACTTCTAAGAAATTCAGGAGCAATCATTGATGTAATCACTATGTTAATTAAAATATATCTATCCATTAAATTGGGCTGAGAACCTGCCTGCCACTGCAGGAGATTTAAGGGACCAAGGTTCAATCCCTGAGTTAGGAAGATCCCCCCACCCAGAGAAGGAAACATCAACCCCCTACAGTATTCTTGCCTGGAGAATCCCATGGACAGGGAAGCCTGATGGGCTACAGTCCATGGGGTTACAAACAGCTGGACATGACTGAAGCAACTTAGCATGCAATGCATGCATCCGTTAAATTAGCTGATATAGGGACACTTAGCATGACTTTTTCTAAAACATTATTTTTAATGCACACATGATTCAAGTGTTTGAAGTGCATTTCTTTCAAAAATATATGTTAAACTACTCTAATTTGAAAGAATTTCTTTTTCAGTTGGCCTGGATTGTTACAGTCCATCTGATTTAGTTAGGACTTAAAACTACGTTATTTATTTTAAAAATTGAGACACTAGAATTTTGATGAAAAGGGCTCTAGAATATATCTTCCAAACAGTTTTATTATTGAGGAATAAATAACACACAATAAACAAAGTATTCAGAATATTTTCTTCCTTTCTTTATTCTTCCTGCTCTGGCACTTGGGGGTCTTGACTCCTAGAAAGAACAAACAACTCCCCTATGAGCACATTTTTGATAAATGGTGGTGGTTTAGTTGCTAAGTCATATCTGACTCTTGCAACTCCATGGACTGTAGCCTGCCCAGCCTCCTCTGTCCATGGGATTTCCCATGCAAGAGAACTAGAGTGGGTTGCCATTTCCTTCTCCAGGGGAAGATCCCTTTGACTGAACCCACATCTCCTGCATTAAGGGAGGTTTCTTTACCACTGAGCCACCATTAATTTGCCAACAAAGGTCCGTCTAGTCAAAGCTATAGTTTTTCCAGTAGTCATGTATGGATGTGAGAGTTGGTCTGTAAAGAAAGCTGAACACTGAAGAATTGATGCTTTTGAACTGTGGTGTTGGAGAAGACTCTTGAGAATCCCTTGGACTGCAAGGAGATCCAACCAGTCCATCCTAAAGGAGATCAGTCCTGGGTGTTCATTGGAAGGACTGATGTTGAAGCTGAAACTCCAATACTTTAACCAGCTGATGCGAAGAGCTGACTCATTTGAAAAGACCCTAATGCTGGGAAAGATTGAGAGCAGGAGGAGAAGGGGATGACAGAGGATGAGATGGTTGGATAGCATTACCGACTCAATGGACATGAGTTTGGGTGGACTCCGGGAGTTGGTGATGGACAGGGAGGTCTGGCATGTAGTCCATGGGGTTGCAAAGAGTCGGACACGACTGAGTGACTGAACTGAACTGAGCCACCAGGGAAGCCCCACCTTTGATACACAAACCAATTAATCCAGAGCCCACACTCCCAACCACTTCTTTTATCAAGCTCTTATACATCAAGTCAATATCCCCCTGGCTTAACTTACCCCAGGGCCAAATACTAGACAACTGGAGATGACCCCTCCAACCCAGAGCCCCTGTAATTATTCAAACTATCCAATCCTAAACTTTCTTACGTATCTGCCTTGCCCATTCTTTCCCACTAAAACTCCCCTAAGAGCACACTTTTGATATCTGGTGGTTGTAAGGGGCCATGCTCTCCCCTTGACCTCTTTTGCCTCATGACCAACTGTGGTCCTTCCCCTGTGACCCTACATGGCCCTACATGGCCCTTCTGTTCCTAGGGGTCTGTGAGTATAAACTTGTTTCTTCATTTCTGGGTCTGTGTCTTATTCTACCTGATTAAAACAAGTCCCAGGTACATTTTGGAGAAGGCACTGGTGACCCACTCCAGTACTCTTGCCTGGAAACTCCCATGGACAGAGGAGCCTGGTAGGCTGCAGTCCTTGGGGTCGCGAAGAGTCGGATACAACTGAGCGACTTCACTTTCACTTTTCACTTTCATACATTGGAGAAGGAAATGGCAACCCACTCCAGTATTCTTGCCTGGAGAATCCCAGGGACGGGGGAGCCTGGTAGGCTGCCATCTATGGTGTCACACAGAGTCGGACACGACTGACGTGACTTAGCAGCAGCAGGTACATTTTTAGAATAAAGTGTGTGTATTTAAGAATAAGATTGATTCTTTGTAGCTAGAGATGGAGAAGCTCTATGCAGTCAGCAAAAACAAGATCAGGAGCTGACTGTGGCTCAGATATGAACTCCTTATTGCAAAATTCAGACTTAAATTGAAGAAAGTACAGAAAACCACTAGGCCATTCAGGTATGACCTAAATAAAATCCCTTATGATTCTACTGTGGAAATGACAAATAGATTCAAGGGATTAGATCTGATAGAAAGGGTGCCTGAAAAACTATGGATGGAAGTGCATAACATTGTGTAGGAGGCAGTGATCAAAACCATCCCCAAGGAAAGGAAATCCAAAAAGGCAAAATGGTTGTCTAAGAAGACCTTACAAATATCTGAGAAAAGAAGAGAAGCAAAGGAGGAAAGGAAAAATATACCCATCTGAATGCAGAGTTCTAAAGAATATCAAGGAGAGATAAAAAAGCCTTCCTAAGTGAACAATGCAAAGAAATAGAGGAAAACAATAGAATGGAAAGACTAGAAATCTCTTCAAGAAAATTAGAGATATTAAGGGAACATTTCATGCAAAGATGGGCACAGTAAGGGACAGGAGCAGTATGGACCTAACAGAAGTAAAAGATAATAAGAAGCAGTGATAAGAATACATAGAAGAACTACACAAAAAAGGTCTTACTGACCCAGATAACCATGATGGTGTGATCACTCACCTAGAGCCAGACATCTTGGAGTGTGAAGTCAAGTGGGCCTCAGGAAGCACTACGAACAAAACTAATGGAGGTGATGGAATTCCAACCGAGCTATTTCAAATCCTTAAAAGATGATGCTGTTAAAGTATTACACTTAATATGCCAGCAAATTTGGAAAACTCAGCAGTGGCCATAGGACTGGAAAAGATTAGTTTTCATTTAAATCCCAAAGAAGGGCAACACCAAAGAATGTTCAAACTACCACACAATTGTACTCATTTAACATGCTAGTAAGATTATGCTCAAAGCCCTTCAAGCTAGGCTTCAAACGTACACAAGCCAAGAACTTCCAGATGTATAAGCTGGATTTAGAAAAGGCAGAGGAACCAGAGATCAAATTGCCAAGATCTACTGGATCATAGAAAAAGCAAGAGAATTCCAGAAAAAATATCTACTTTTGCTTCATTGACCAAAGCCTTTGATTGTGTGGATCACAGCAAACTGTGGAAAATTCTTCAAGAGATGGGAATACAGATCACCTTATCTGCCTCCTGAGAAACCTGAATGCAGGTCAAGAAGCAACAGTTAGAACAGGACATGGAACAACGGACTGGTTCAAAATAGAAAAAGAAGTACGTCAAGGCTGTATATTGTCACCCTGCTTATTTAACTTCTATGCAGAGGACATCATGAGAAATGCCAGGCTGGATAAAGCACAAGCTGGAATCAAGATTGCCAGGAGAAATATCAATAACCTCAGATAGGCAGATGATACCATTCTAGTAGCAGAAAGCCAAGAGGAACTAAAGAGCCTCTTGATGAAGGTGGAAAAGAGTGAAAAAGTGAGAGTTGGAAAGTTGGCTTAAAACTCAACATTCAAACAACAAAGATCATGGCATCTGGTCCCATCACTTCATGGCAAATAAATGGGGAAACAATGGAAACAGTGACAGACTTTATTTTCTTGGGCTCCAAAATCACTGTGGAGTGACTGCAGCCATGAAATTAAAAGATGCCTGCTCCTTGGAAGAAGAGCTATGACAAACCTAGATAGTGTATTAAAAAGTAGAGACATTATTCTGTCGACAAAGTTCCATATGGTCAAAACTATGGTTTTTCCAGTACTCATATACAGATGTGAGAGCCAGACAGTAAGTGCCTAAGAATTGATGCCTTAGAACTGTGGTGCTGGAGAAGACTCTTGAGAATCCCTTGGACAGGAAGGAAATCAAATCAGTCAATCCTAAAGGAAATCAACCCTGAATATTCATTGGAAGGATTAATGCTGAAGCAGAAGCTCCAACACTTTGGCCACTAAGGCAAAGAGCTGACTCATGGAAAAGACTCTGATGCTGGGGAAGATTGAAGGCAGGAGGATAAGAGGACAAAAGAGGATGAGATGGCTGGATGGCATCACCGACTCAATGGACCTGAGTTTGTGCAAACTTCAGGAAATAATGAAGGACAGGGAAGCTGGGCGTGTTGTACTGAAGCTGGGGACGCAGAGTCGGACACAATTGAGCGACTGAACAACAACAACAATATGCATTTACAGTGTACCATTTGGTGTTAATACACGTATGTTTTGTGAAATCACCACTGAACATATCCATCTCCTCCAAGTCCCCTCAAGCCACTTCATAAGACCTCCCTCCCACATACCCACACCTCCACCCCATCCAAAGGCAACCGCTGATAATGCTGTCATTATAGATTAGTTTGCATTTTTGATAATTATTCTTAAGTGGGAAACAGTGGTTACTGATTTGAGACATTTTTCTTTTATAATACAAGCATTTGATGCAGTAAACTTCCCTCTGAGCACTGAATTAGCTGCAGCCCACAATTTTGATGTTATATTTTCATTTTCATTCAGTTAAAAATACTTTTAAATTTTACTTATTTCTTCTTTGAACCATGAGTTAATTAGTTTCTTTAGTATATTTAGTGCTCTTTAGTATTCTTAGTCATTTAGTGTTATTCAGTGTTCTTTAGTTTCTAAATATTTGGGGATTTTACAGACATCTTTCTGGTATCTATTTCTAATTCACTTCCTCTTTGTTCTTGAATTGACTTAAATATTTTTAAATTTACTGAGACTTTAAAAAATTTCCTAAAATATAGTTTATTCTGGTAAATGTTTCATTCTTTTCATTTGAAAAGAATATATATTCTGCTGTTGTTATATATTCTACACTATCAATTTGGCCACATTTGATAATGTTGACAATGTTAGTCAAGTCTTCTAAAGCCCTACTGATTTTTTCTATTTGTTTTATCAATTATTGAGAGAGAGGTATTGAAATCTGAATATAATTGAGAACTTTTCTACTTATTGCAGATCTATCAGGCTTTGTTTTTTTGTATTTCAAAGCTCTGTTTTTAAGTTCATCAATATTAAGATTTATTATGTCCTCTTGGTTAATTTTCCCTTTGTCTTTATGAAATGACCCTCTTTACCCCTGTTAATATTCTTTTCTCTGAAATCTACTTTGTCTTATGTTAATATAGTCACTCCAGCTTTGTCTGATTTATCATGATACAGCTTGTCCTGTTCTTTTACTTTTTATTTATTTGTTTTCCTACATTGAAAGTAGGTATTTTGTAGACAACAACTGGATCATGCTTTTTATTCAATCTGATAATCTCAATTCAAATTGAGAATTGAAAAATTCAGTCTGACAGTGGTTTAGATCATTTAATCGGGAGTGTTTAGACCATTTAAAATTAGTGTGGCTATTGATACGGCTAGGTTTATATAAACCACCTTGCTATTTGTTTTTGGTCTGTTATCTTTTTCTCTTTTTTCTGATTTGAGTGTTTTAAATTCAATTTTATCTTCTTTATTGGCTGATTAGTTGTAATTCTTTGTTGTGTTATAGGCATAACTCATTCTATTGCACTACATTTTACTGTGCTTCTGAGTCCTGTATCTTATACATGTTGAAGGTTTGTGGCAACCATGCATTGAGAAAGTCTACCAGGGCCATTTCCCCCACAGTACTGGCTCACTTTCTGAGTCACATCATGGTAACTGTTATAATACTTCAAACCTTTTCACTATTATTAATATTATACTTCTTATGGTGATTTGTGATCAGTGATCTTCGATGTTACTGCTATGACTTGAAAGCTTAGACAATGGTTAGCATTTTTTAGCAATGAACTATTTTAATATTAAGATATGTACAATGTTTTTTAGACATAATGCTATTACACACTTAACAGATTGCTGTTTAGTATAAATATGACTTTTATATGCACTAGGGAACAAAAAAAAAGTATGTGACTTGCGTTACTGTGATATTCATTTTAATGCAGTGATCTAGAACTGAATTTGCAATATTTTCAAGGTATACTTGTCTTTTAGTAGTTGCTTAGGGTTTGTAATAACCTTTTTAACTTACCACAGTCTATCTTTAAGTGATATTTTAGTGCTTCATATATAGTATAAGAAACTTTCAATAGTATATTCCTATTTCTTCCCTCCTGGCTCTTAAGCTATTGTTGTCATCCATTTTACTTCTACATGTCTTATAAACCTCACAATTTATTATTATTTTTAATTTGTTATCATTTATGCCCATGCCATATTTTTTTCTCTTAGACTGTCAGTTTGAAAGTGGGATTTGTATCTGAGTCAGTGTTGTCATTTAACAGGTGTTCAAAACATGTGTTTTTCAATAAATGCTGAAAGAGAAGAAAGGAGGTAGTGGCAAAATGGCTGTATTGCTCACCAAGGTGAAGTCCAGGACTTGTCCGACCAATGTAGAAATATACAATGGCAGCAACACCTATGTTAACCAGGGTATAGATCCATTGGATGACAAACATGATGAGAAGGGACCCAACAGCCTGTGGAAAGAGAAGGAAGAACAAGTCAGCTCACGGCTGAAACACACACTAAGGAAGCCACAAGACAAGGGCCTTAAGTGGAGGAATTCCCTGGTGGTCCAGTGATTAGGACTCCACACTTCTACTGCAGGGGACCAGAGTTTGCTCCCTGGTCTGGGAACTAAGATCCTGCAAGCCACATTGTGTGGTCCCCTCAAAAAACAAACAAACCCTTGATAAGACTAGGGCCTTTAGAAACAATGGTCCTCTCATCAACCTCTGAATCCTATCAGTTCAGTTCAGTTCAGTTCAGTCGCTCAGTCGTGTCCGACTCTCCGCGACCCCATGAATCACAGCACGCCAGGCCTCCCTGTCCATCACCAACTCCGGAGTTCACTTAAACCCACGTCCACAGAGTCGGTGATGCCATCCAGCCATCTCATTCTCGGTCGTCCCCTTCTCCTCCCGCCCCCAACCTTTCCCAGCATCAGAGTCTTTTCCAGTGAGTCAACTCGTCGCATGAGGTGGCCAAAGTATTGCAGTTTCAGCTTTAGCATCAGTCCCTCCAATGAACATCCAGGATTGATCTCCTTTAGAATAGACTGGTTGGATCTCCTTGCAGTATAAGGGACATCCTATAGAAGTCTGAATAATTGAAGTTTACTCGTAACACAAAAAAACCTCTTTAAAGAAGATATTTGAGAAGATGTCCTTCTGAAAGTACCCTCTAATCAAAACAATCAATAAATAGATATTCTATTCCAGCTCCTTGTCCTACTCCTCTCTAAGAGAAGCAAATTAAATTATGCTAATATGGTGTACCTGGAAATTCAGTGATCCAGAATTTATCAGAGATGATTATTTAAAAAGTAAACCACTGATTAAAATAAATGGTTCATTAAACGTAATCTTGCCATGTGTTCAGTTCAGTTCAGTTCAGTCGCTCAGTCGTGTCCGACTCTTTGCGACCCCATGAATCACAGCACGCCAGTCCTCCTCATCTAAATTCTAATATAACAGGCAGTTAAAACACATTGTTCCTAATAAAGACTTTCCTCTGTCCTCCCCTCAACCCCTACCCCAATATCACAAATGTATCCACCTGAATTAAGTCTCAAGAACAGTTGAGATCAAAATGAAGTTACTCACCCCCAACAGGGAGACCCAGGGATTGCATATGTGAGTGTAGAAAGAAGTTGGTCTCCTCTGGATATCTTGTTCCTGTAGCCTGGACTTTAGGAAGAAATCTAAAACATAAATGAGCCAAAATCCTTGGTTATGATTTTGTTATCAAACCTTCTAGTGTTTTTATTAGCAAACACCTATGTGCTCCTCTTCTCCAATTTTGTAATTCAGTCTAAAAGACAATGTCCACTCACCTCAACCATTAGTTTCCTTGGCCACACCTGAGGCTTGTCTTACCAGAAAGTTCACCGCCTAAACCATGATTTCAATAAATCTGCCCTCAGTCCATCACCTCTGGTATTTTTTTTTCTCATTCACTCTGCTGTCTCCCAACCCAACTATTCATAGCCTGCAGGGGGACCTTCAGTCAACTTGCCCTAATATGTTTTTGCTTCCTACCACATACTTTCTCTTTTCATTATCCTCTTACCTAGCTTAGAGTTCATGTCCAAGACTGTTAGCAAGCACTCCCTTGGACAGATCATCTACTTCCTCACTTCGGCATCACTCACAAGTCTTATACCTTAAGTTAACTCATTCTCCGGTACTCTGATGTAATAAATTTACAACCTGTCCTCTCAAAAGAGAGCTTTCATATCCTCTCATCACCAAATCTACCAACCTGCCTTTCCATTGAGAAAGTAGATGAACAGTGCTGGCTCCTACCTAAGGCCCGTCCCTATATTTGTGCCCTGCTCATTTCACCTTTGCATCATCAATTTTTCCATCCTCTACCAAATCATCCTCATCAAATACAAATACACTGTACTTTCTTCCAACTAAAGAAAGTTTCTGGTCACCCCCTAGCTACTGTCCTATTTTTTTTTTTTGGTCTCCCTTATAGCAAAAATTCTCAGAAGAATCGCCTATGTGCTTTCTACCTCCTATTGTTTCCTCAGCCTACTTTGAGGAGAGTACACACCACTCAGCTAAAACTACTCTTCCTCAGGCTGTCAGTGACTTGAATCTTTTCAAATTCAATGGTCAACTCCTCATTTCATTTGACCTTTCTGGTAGCATCCGACACATGCGATCACTTTTTCCTGATTGAAATATATTTGTCTCCTGGTTTGTAAGATGCCTTGATCTCCTACTCTTCCTCCTATCTCACTGTCCACTACTCAGTCTCCTTTACTGGCTCGTCTCTTCCTTCTAACCCCCAGATACTTCATCCAGTCCTCAGCACTCTTCTTCACTGCAGTTAGGTATGGTCAAGTGACTAAGTTCTCACCAACAGAATGTGAACACAAGTGGTGAGTGCTAGTTCCGCAACAAAGCCTTTGAGAGGTGGGTATACCTCTTCTCTGTGCCTGAAATCTGGATATGGGAACTCAGTCTTGATTTTGTTCATGACAAGGTCCGACGGGATCAGTCCAGTTCAGTCGCTCAGTCATGTCTGACTCTTTGCAACCCCATGAACTGCACGTCAGGCCTCCCTGTCCATCACCAACTCCCGAAGTTCACCCAAACCCATGTCCATTGAGTCAGTGATGCCATCCAGCCATCTCATCCTCTGTCATCCTCTTCTCCTCCTGCCTTCACTCTTTCCCAGCATCAGGGTCTTTTCAAATGAGTCAGCTCTTCGCATCAGGTGGCCAAGGTATTGGAGTTTCAGCTTCAGCATCAGTCCTTCCAATGAATATTCAGGACTGATTTCCTTTCGGATGGACTGGTTGGATAGTGGAATCATAAAAATGGAAGGAGGCTGGGTCCCTGAATAGTGCATGGAGGAGAGCCTCCCACTGATTTGGAACACCCTTCCTGGACTATTAGTGCAAGTGAAAAATAAATTTCCATTGTGTTTGAGCCAGTGTTTTTACTTATTTGTTATAGCAGTTTCAGTTCAGTTCAGTCGCTCAGTCGTGTCCAACCCTTTGCGACCCCATGAATCACAGCACGCCCGGCCTCCTTATCCATCACCAACTCCCGGAGTTTAACCTCCCTTAATTAATATACCTCCAAGCAGGCTTTAGGTCCTTCTGCTACTTCTCTACAATCTATTCCTCACAAAGCCAGTGATCTGCTTTAAGGCTGGATCTTATCATATCACACCCCTAGCTAGAACTTTCAGTGACCGTCTGTTGTGGTCACCATGGCATGTGTGACTCTACACAGGACTGACCTCTGTGTTCCTCACTCTGCTCCTCTTCCATCCATCTCCCGTGACCCATTCCTCTCCAGTCACTCCTGGGATTCTGCTGTTCTTGCAATCTGCCAATCCAATTCCCATCTGTACCTTTACACATGCCATTTCCTCTACCTGGAACTCTTCCCTCACATCTCTGCCTGGCTCACTACTTTACATACTTCAAGTTTCCATAAAAATATCCTCTTAAAAAGATCTTTTCTGACAAAGCTATCTGAAACAGAACCACTATTCCCACCCTAGTCTCTATCCTGTTACCCCACCTTATGACTCATCATATGACTTATCACTTACTGACATCCCAGTATGTGTGTTTGCTTGTTTATTGTGCGTCTTTCCTGATAGAAGGCAACTTCAGTGACAGCAGAGACCCTCTACATCCATTCAGCACGTTCTCCATCCCTAGTCTAGAATAGTGCTTGGAAAGTAGTAAATATCCCATACATGAGGGTAAATTAATGACAAACCAACCCAGGCCCCAAAGAAGTCTGCATCCTCTCAACATGTCTGCCTTTATCATATACTTCCAACCCATTATACTTATTTTTTACACTTCCCTATCTTGAAGGCAAAGATTGTCTGTTGTAGCTCTAAATGTCAAATCTAGGCAGTTTGTGCATAGGAAGTGCTCAACAAATGTCTCCTTTTTAATTGTGGATTAAAAGAAACTCTTCCAGAAGACCTAGATAGACATTTATCCAAAGAAGACATACAGATGGCTAAGAAGCACATGAAAAAATGCTCATCATCACTAATTATTAGGGAAATGCAAATCAAAATAACAATGATGTATCACCTCATACGTCACAATGGCCATCATTCAGTTCAGTTGCTCAGTCGTGTCCGACTCCCTGCGACCCCATGAACCACTGCACGCCAGGCCTCTCTGTCCATCACCAACTCCCAGAGTTCACTCAAACTCATGTCCATCGAGTCGGTGATGCCATCCAGCCATCTCATTCTGCGTCATCCCCTTCTCCTGCCCCCAATCCCTCCCAGCATCAGAGTCTTTTCCAGTGAGTCAACTCTTCGCATGAGGTGGCCAAATTATTAGGGAAATGCAAATCTAAACAACAATGATGTATCACCTCATACATCACAATGGCCATCATTAAAAAGTCTATAAATAACAACTGCTGGAGAGGGTGTAGAGGAAAGGAAACCCTCCTACACTGTTGTGGGAATGCAAATTGGTACAGCCACAATGGAGAAAGGTATGGAGGTTCCTTAAGAATCTAAAAACAGAGTTGAATAGGATCCAGCAATCCCACTTCTGAGAATGTATCCAGACAAATCTATAATTTGAAAAGATATTTGTACCCCAATGTTCATTGCAGCACTATTTACAATAGCCAGGACTTGGGAACAACCTAAATGTCCACTGACAGATAAATGGATAAAGAATATGTGGTACATATATACAATGGAATACTACTCAGCCATTAAAAAGAATGAAATAATGCCATTTGCAGCAACATGTATGGACCTAGAGATTATCACACCAAGTGAAGTCAGTCAGACAGAGACAGACAAGTACCAAATGATACCACTTATATGTGGACTCTAAATGTGACACAAATGAACTTATCTACAAAACAGAAATAGACTCAAAGACATAGTTGCCAAGGAGGAGGTGATAAGGATGGACCAATAGTTTAGGATTAGCAGATACAAACTGTTACATATAGAATAGATAAACAACAAGGTCCTTCTGTCTAGCACAGGGACTACATTCAAATCCTGGAATAAACCATAATGGAAATTAATATGAAAAAGAATATATATATATATATATGTATAAGTGAATCATTTTGCTATACAGTAGAAGTTAATACCACATTATAAATCAACTACAACAAAATAAATTTTGGAAAACTCTGCCAAGGTTTATAACTGATTTGAATTGATGGTTCTATTTTTTTTTTTTTAAAGAAGAAGCACTGTTAGGATAGTCTCTGATTACACTGTATACTTTCAACATGCTCAATGCATGATTCATTTTTCCAATCACAAGCTTAGTAAAATATGGTTGCTCCATTGGTTATTAAGAAGAAACATGACTGGTGAAGAACTTAGATTTTTGCCTAACTGAAACAAAATGTTTGCCAAGTGTTAAATTTACTTTTTCACACTTGATCTTACACCAACTCAATTACACTGTACCCAAGGGAGCTACAGGGACAGTGATGGGAAGGGGTGTGTCTTTCACGCAAGCACAGTGCGGTTTTACACATCAGCAGTGCAAGGGGGGATTCAGTCAAGGATGCTCAATGACTCTGAAGAGGCATGACAATATAAGCAGACAATTACTCAGAATTCTGAACAGCTACGGTTTCCAAACCCTTCCAAAATGAGTGAAGGATTCCCTCCCCCCACTCTTCTCAAGGATTATGCTGAAAGAAATAAGTCTTACAGACTAGCGGCAGGAGACCGTTTTTCATGTTAGAAATACTAGAATAACAACTGGGAAGCCAACTTTATCAAGATTTAGTCACAAAACAAACAGGTAAGCACAGTGTGTGTAGTCACTCAGTCATGTCCGACTGTTTGCAACCCCATGGACTGTACTCCAGGGTCCTCTGTCCATGGGGATCCTCCAGGCAAGAACACTAGAGTGGGTTGCCATGCCTTCCTCCAAGGGATCTTCCCAACCCAGGGATTGAACCCAGGTCTCCTGCAGCTGCAGGGGGATTCTTTACCATCTGAGCCACCAGGGAAACCCTAGAATACTTGAGTGGGTAGCCTATCCCTTCTCCAGGGAAACTTCCTGATCCAGGAATCGAACCAGGGTCTCCAGCATTGAAGGCAGATTCTTTACCAGCTGAGCAACCAGGAAAGCATGTATTCAGCTCAGTTCAGTTCAGTTCAGTCGCTCAGTCGTGTCCAACTCTTTGCGACCCCATGAATCACAGCACGCCAGGTCTCCCTGTCCATCACCAACTCCTGGAGTTCACTCAAACTCATGTCCATCGAGTCAGTGATGCCATCCAGCCATCTCATTCTCTGTTGTCCCCTTCTCCTCCCACCCCCAATCCGTCCCAGCATCAGAGTCTTTTCCAGTGAGTCAACTCATCGCATGAGGTGGCCAAAGTATTGGAGTTTCAGCTTCATCATCAGTCCTTCCAAAGAACACCCAGGATTGATCTCCTTTAGAATGGACTGGTTGGATCTCCTTGCAGTCCAAGGGACTCTCAAGAGTCTTCTCCAGCACCACAGTTTAAAAGCATCAATTCTTCGGCAATCAGCTTTCTTCACAGTCCAACTCTCACATCCATATATGACCACGGGAAAAACCATAGCCTTGACTAGGCGGACCTTGGTTGGCAAAGTAATGTCTCTGCTTTTTAATACGCTATCTAGGTTGGTCATAACTTTCCTTCCAAGGAGTAAGCGTCTTTTAATTTCCTGGCTGCAATCAGCACCTGCAGTGATTTTGGTTAGGCATGTTAAAAATATAAAATATAATAAACATAATATATAATGTTAAATTGTCTTTTAAAATGTAGCAGTATATCTAACAAGTTCCGTTTTCACAAAACCCATGCAGATATGAAGACTTTAATCATGAAAGGGAAAACAATTATGTCAATTTTTTAAACCACAAATTTAAATAATTTTATAGAAATTATTTAAAATCAATATGAAGCCATCTCTGGAAATACACTCCATATTTTCATCAGGATAAACAAACACATAGTTCTAACTGCTGCTGCTGCTGCTGCTAAGTCACTTCAGTCGTGTCCGACTCTGTGTGACCCCATAGACGGCAGCCCATCAAGCTCCCCCATCCCTGGGATTCTCCAGGCAAGTACACTGGAGCGGGTTGCCATTTCCTTCTCCAATGTGTGAAAGTGAAAAGGGAAAGTGAAGTCGCTCAGTCATGTCTGACTCGTAGCGACCCCATGGACTGCAGCCTTCCAGGCTCCTCCGTACATGGGATTTTCTAGGCAAGAGTACTGGAGTGGCTTGCCATTGCCTTCTCCATAGTTCTAACTAGCAGGTACAAAATAAGAATGGGCATTGATATGGTCCACAAGGGATCATGTTTCAAGTTCATGTGGTATCTTATCATGTTGGTTCTGCAATCTTTTAACCACTTATCAAATACTGCACATTTATTTCTAGGTTGTTATCAGCACCAACAATGCAGTTATGAGAATCCTGTACATACTTATGGTTTGCTGTTCAGTTTACGGTTGTTTTCTTGAGATACAATTCCCCCAACTAGATTTACTAAGTCAGAGCAATTAGACAGTTTTATATTTCTTGTAAGTTCATTCTCCAGAGAGGATGAACCAGAGGGACTTCCAGCAACTTCAATGTGAAGAGGGCAGTAAATCCTCTCTGTAAGAGATAGGTGTACAAATAGATGAAATTATCAGAAACAATCCCTTGGGGCTCTAGAAATTTACCAAATGGAGACAAACTAAGAAGTGTTTATTTTTCTAAAACTGCTGGAGTTGAGGGTAAGAACAGTGAGAGCTTACAGTCTTCCTCCTGGGCTACTCGTATCCCCACTCCAGTTTTTAGTAGCATGGAGCTTGCCCCTACGTCTATGTGGCATAGGAGGCTTCCCCCTCTGCCAGCAGGTCTGTGTGTGGGTTGGGAAGCACAGCTGAAGCTGACTTTGACTTTTCCCAGGCTCTCTCAGGCTGCCCAGATTGTCAGTGTGGGGAGCTACAGTCTTTCTATGGCTCTCTCATTTCTAGAATCTCCCCATTAAATTTCTAGCTGGTACACTGCTCACCCTCACTGGTTCCACTCCCTCAGGCTAGCAAAGATAAAAATTTCCCCATTCCATTTCTTCTTGGCTCACCACATTGAGCTTATAAAGGCACAGGCCACAAATCAGCTCCCTCTGGGAGCTGCTGCTTTCCAAAGAAATCATGACCCCAAACAGCCTAAGTCTGCTGAAAAAACTAATCAATAGATCCAAAAGGAATGACTCCATTGACATTGCTTCCAACAATGCTTACATATAATACCTGATTTCCACCAACCTAAATACTTTTTATTGAAATTTTTGATAGCTTAATAGACATGCAGTGATATCTTCAGTTCAGTTCAGTTCAGTCGCTCAGTCGTGTCCGACTCTCCGCGACCCCATGAATCACAGCACGCCAGGCCTCCCTGTCCATCACCAACTCCTGGAGTACACTCAAACTCATGTCCACAGAGTCGGTGATGCCATCCAGCCATCTCATTCTCCGTCGTCCCCTTCTCCTCCCGCCCCCAACCTTTCCCAGCATCAGAGTCTTTTCCAGTGAGTCAACTCGTCGCATGAGGTGGCCAAAGTATTGCAGTTTCAGCTTTAGCATCAGTCCCTCCAATAAACATCCAGGATTGATCTCCTTTAAAATGGACTGGTTGGATCTCCTTGCAGTATAAGGGACTCTCAAGAGTCTTCTCCAACACCACAGTTCAAAAGCATCGATTCTTAGGCGATCAGCCTTCTTCACAGTCCAACTCTCACATCCATACATGACCACGGGAAAAACCATTGCCTTGACTAGACGGACCTTGGTTAAGGGTGGTTTAAATTGGATTCATTTAACCCAGCTTCGATCCCTGGATTGGGAAGATTCCCTGGAGAAAGGAATGGTTACCCACTCCAGTATTCTTGTCTGAAAAGTCCCATGGACAGAGGAGCCTGGCAGGCTACAGTCCTTAGGGTTGCAAAGAGTCAACACAACTGAGCAACTAACACTTTCAGTTCCGTGGCCTAGTTCATAATAGACACTGACCCAAGCAGCATACACATACTTTTATAGAGCACAGATCCTACAGTGAGATAGACCTGGGTTCAAATTCCAGCTGCCACCTATTCTGAGTAAGTGTATAACTTCCCTAAGCCTCACCTTTGCCATCTGGAAAAAGCTAGTAATAATGCCTAGATATGAAATAAGATCATCTGTATTTAAGAGAGTATCTCCACACCAGGCAAGTGGGACAGACTCAGTAAATGCTGTCTATTTTTAGCTACTAATAACATTCAACACTTAATCATAAAAGTTAGTTTGTTGAATGGACAGTGAGTGAGTTTGGGCACTGTTTTTTCAAATGTAAACTGCGTGTTCATTTCTTCTGACCTCTCTTTAGTAGAATCTGGATTTTGACCTTCCTGTTTTTAAAAATAATATGCTTTGGGAGGTATGCTTTTATCAGTTGTGTTTGTCAGAATAATTGTTTCCTTCTGTGACACTGCATTGTGCAAATGCTTTTTATTTCCGTTTAATCAGATCATTTTTGTCTTTGATGATATCGTCAATAGTCACAAATCTCTTTCTTGAGAGGAAAGGAATTTGTGGCTAAATAAGGTATCAAATACAGCCCCAAGTTAATTTTTTGATCCACTTACTCCCAACAATATTTATTCACTAGTGATTTGACTCATTATTTTATGGCATCTGGTTTCTCATACATTCAGTTCAGTTCAGTCGCTCAGTCACACATTAGGTTCTTATAGTTTAACTCTTTCTACTCTACCTATCAATGTTTAAAAATTTTAGCCAATATTTGTACAATTGTTAATCAATTTATTAGCCTTTACTGAGTGTTTGTCAGTGTCATGTATTGTGTGGGAATATTGTTGCTGAACACAAGGTAGAAAGACATGGTTTGTGACTAAAGGTAGCTCACAGACTAGGGGCAAAGAAATAAAACTAACATTTCTTTTCCTTAGACAGACAGATGAGTAAGCCTGAAGACAAATGTGTAAGCAAATGTATAACACAATGTGATAAGTGTTCATACCATCAGTGTGGCTCAAATGCTATGCTTGCATAGGAGAGGAGATCAGGGAATCCTTCCCAGAGTGGGTCTGAAAAGTCAAATGGATTTTAAACCGCAAGTCAGCATTTTTCAGATGGAAGAAGAGGATGATGCAACTGGAGCAGGCAGAATGGCATTGCAAAGGTAGGAAGCAATAAAGAACATGATGTGTTGGGGGCACACATCTGGGTGTAGCTGAACATCTGTATATGGGCTGTCATGAGAAAAGTGACCAGGAAGGTAGGGTAGGGCAAGATTGCCAAGAACCTTGCAAATCACACCAAGATGGAAGGTATTATATTCCAACGAAGGTTTTTAAGTAAAAGAGACAGGATGAGAATTTTATTCTAGAAAGATCATTCAGAGGACAGTGAAAAGGAGAAAGAGGATATGGGAGAATCTGGAGTCTGGAGGTGAGTGTGGAGATAAACAAGAGTCTGGGTGCTGGATGATGAAGGCCCACACCAAGGTACAGGCAGCAAGAAAGCGGGGTGGGGGTGGTCAACAAGAGCTCGGGACATTTCTAAGATCTGGCAACTTCACTGACTAAATGTTGGAAAATGACCACACTTCTTTCCTGATAACCCACTAAGAAAACAGAAGAGGAACTAAATAGCCATAAACCCACAAACACAAGAAGTCTCAGAGAAAAAAGATAAAAACAATTCTTGGAAGGTGGAGAGGTGACAGAGAGGAGAGGAGCAGAGCCGAGGATGAACTCTAGGGCCCACGGACAGGGTGCTGGCAAGGACCAACCCAATGTACCCTGCTGCTGCTGCTGCTAAGTCACTTCAGTCGTGTCCGACTCTGTGTGACCCCATAGACGGAAGCCCACCAGGCTCCTCCATCCCTGGGATTCTCTAGGCAAGAACACTGGAGTGGGTTGCCATTTCCTTCTCCAATGTGTGAAAGCGAAAAGTGAAAGTGAAGTCGCTCAGTCGTGTCCGACCCTTAGCGACCCCTCGGACTGCAGCCTACATCCAATGTACCCTAGTGGACCACAAAAGGTTCAGGACCAGAAATGGGAAGGTGCAGGCAACTGTTCGCAAGACTATATGAAACAGCTGGGCATCAAGTTCCTTTCCTCTGTTCAAGCAGCTGGGGAATAACTCCTCTTTGCCTGACCCCTCCCCAAGGTGTGTGTGTGTTCGCGGGGTGGGGGGCGGGGGGGCAGGGGAGTTCCTCTGAAGGAATCAAACCAGAGAGGGCCTGAACTTGGGACACCAGGCATAACAAAGAGAGAGGGGATGGAACTAGAAACTGCAGGATTCAATGACGTCTGTATCCTAAGCAGTGGGATACCTCAACTCCCTTATATCACCTGGCTCTCTGGGGGACTCCCAGGCAAGAGATTAAAGGACTCTTCTCTGGAGGAACTGAAGAGCCACAGAGGAAATCTCTAGCTAATCAACTTGGGGGTCCTCCCATGAAAAGCCAGCTTCTTGATCACTCTACAATGAGGTACCTTAACCAATAAGCTTTGCCCAGGACACAGGTCTTCTCAACAGGTTTTCAGGACTCACTTCTAAGTAGAAAAAGAAATAAAAAGATCAACAGACATTTTAGTAAAGCCTCCAATATAAAAGGGAGCATGAGACTAAGCCAAAGAAAAAAGAATCTAAAGATCATAAGGCAGAAAAAGACTTTAAAGGGAGAATAACCGATATTACCTGGAAAATAAGCATTGTACCCATAAAACAAGAATGAGATGATTTTCAAATTTTTTTAAAAGATAAAGACAAATCAGATTACAACCAAGAGCTCTTGGAAATCAAGAACAGGGTAATATGACCAGCTAAACAGATATTTCCCAGTCTGAGAATAGCTGGAAAGGCTAGTGAATCAATCTCAGAGGTAATAGCCAAGGACAACACTCAAAATTATGTCAGAGCAGTCTAGTCGGGATATCACTGCTGCAGCGACCAAGGTTCTGACACCGTTGACCCTGAAAAGCCCTGGATGGTGGAGCCAGGAATGTAGACACCTTGCAGCCACTATCATGCTTCCAGAGAGCTCCTCAAAGTCCTCTTCTCTTCAGGTTTCCGGTTCCAAGTATATGGAGGGCTTATCTGAATCACTGGGGTTTATTCCTGTACCTGAACTCTAGCTGTAGGAGGGATTGGAAAACTGAGCATCTGACATTTCAGTTTCAAGTGTGAAAGGCTTGCTTTGCCTCCCACCAACACTCATAGCACTGGAAATTCTTCAAACATAGGGAGGTCAGTCAATGCCAAGTAGGAAAAAAAAAAATGACAAAGAGAAATTCCATGACAACAGCTTTGTAGCAGGCCTAACGCACTGACAAACTAGTGGGGATCAGAATAGGAGCCATAGGACAGACAGGAAAAAACGAACGGATATGCTAAATGTCTTAAGAATTTGAGCATTTGGAACTTAACATTGAGAGCCATTTGCCATATTCACCAGAGTACTCAGAAAAAAATGATGACAGAAAAACCAAGCAAATAAAAAAGCCATGGCAATTATTAACCCCAGGAAACAGGAAAAGTTGGACAAAAAAGGCAATGTAGTCATAGTACAATATATGGCTCATAGTTAAGCACTATTTACTTAATCATGATAATATGAATACTAGCTACTAAAATTAATGTTTAAAACTGTGATATAATTACATGGGGGACACTGGATGAGAAATCAGAGTGGCATAAATGGGTTAGTCTTCATTTATCATAATAGTAAATCAAAAAATGATATTTAAAACTGATATATCAAGAAGCAGCAATACCAACATATTATTTAGTAACCTGAAGGTTAACACGATTTGATTGAAAGTGGGATTTTCTGGGACTGGAACTACAGGACGGAGAAGAGGGATGGTGTAGAAGAATAGAACTACTGTTTCTGACTATGTGACTTTTAATTCCACTTGGCTTATTAAACTGTATTTATTATTTTGACAAAAATGATATGATTAAAAAATTTTAATTATGCTCCTACCATTAAGAACCATCCACCTATCTGGAGGTAAAGAAGGAAAAGCAGCTGTACAAGAGAACCCAAAGCAATCATTTTTGGACATGTCCTTCCATGTCCCCCGTCTCCTCCTCTGCACCCACACTTGTCTGCATAGACCTCAGGAAGCAGGTTAACGTGGAGGAAGGTACTGGGCCTCAGATACAGGGAGACCTGGGCGTGACATCCAGCCACACAGAACACCAGCTCTGAGGCGTCTTTGTAATCTCACTGGGACGTGGGGTCTTCACTGGATGCTAAAGCTGAAACTGCAATACTTTGGCCACCTCATGCGACGAGTTGACTCACTGGAAAAGACTCTGATGCTGGGAAAGGTTGGGGGTGGGAGGAGAAGGGGACGACGGAGAATGAGATGGCTGGATGGCATCACCGACTCTGTGGACATGAGTTTGAGTGTACTCCGGGAGTTGGTGATGGACAGGGAGGCCTGGCGTGCTGTGATTCATGGGGTCGCGGAGAGTCGGACACGACTGAGCGACTGAACTGAACTGAACTGAACAATGATTATATGACATGCAATCGTGTATGTCAAGTACCTAGAATATGGGGCTTCAACAGGTGGTGCCGTGGTAAAAGAATCTGCCTGACAGTGCAGGAGTTGCAAGGACACAGGTTTGATCCCTGGGACAGGAAGATCCCCTGGAGAAGGAAATGGCAACCCACTCCAGTTTTCTTGCCTGGGAAATCCCACGGACAGAGGAGCCTCGCAGGCTACACAGTCCATGGGGTCACCAAGAATCGGACACCACTGAATGAGCACAAGCAAGCACCTAGAATGTGGAAGACTAAACAATTCTGAGTTCTCTCTTTCTCTTGGAATTTCTCATGCCCCGTAAGTCTCCCTTGACCGTCTCCCTCTGCCTCCGTCTGCAGATATGAGGAAGCAGAGAAAAGCTGTGCTCTTTATCACATCTCCTGTCTCTCCATCCCCCTCCTGCCTGGTTTGGGAGATTAATCCTCCAAAGACAAAACAGACTGAGCCCTTGCCAGGCAGCTTGTCACAACTCACTTTCACTTCCCTTGAAAGGAGAAACTGGTTTCATTCATGTTGGCTGATTTTTGAGTAAAATGAAATTAATATTTAGTTACCAGTCATGGCTCCCAGCCTTAACATACAAGAGTAGATAGAAATTTCTGCTTAAAATTAACACTCTATGCCAGATTAGAATTATAAATTCAGCTGATAACTGACCATAATATTTTAAAGTAAATATCAAACGAAATTAACAAGGATTTTAAACCCAGCTATAAAATGACCTAAGGATTTGAAAGAGGGTTGTGATAACTCCCAAATTAGAAGGCCCTGGTGTGACTGCAAAGCACCCACCTTCTCTGCTTGGCCTGGGCTGGTTACTTGGCTCAGGGATGAGTTTTGCTCCATAGGCTCTCCTAGACTGATCCCCTTCACTTCTGGGACTCTGTGCGTTCCCGTAAGGCCCCTGCCCCTCCCAGGAGACAGTAGGCCAGCCATCAGCCTCCCCAGGAGAGAAGGAAGCAGGGGACCTGAGGTCCAAGAGGAAGCTCTCTTGGAGGGTTTGCTTGCTCGCCTTCTTGGTCTTCCCCTTCTGATTCTCTAGGATCCCATGGCTCTCTCCTCCCCTGGGCTGGCTACTCTCAAGCTTCCTGGTTAGCTGGAGGAGCTGATCCATGTCCTTGGTGAATTCTAGCAGAGTGCCCTCAGAGGGGCACTGGGCAATGCCCTCAGAGCCATAACTGGGAGCCTTCTCCAGAAGCAGGGGTTCAGAGCAGTGGAGTGCACCCAGGCCCTCCCTGGGCACCGACTCAGGCCTCTCCGAGAGGCTGCAGGCCCCCATGGCCAGGGAGAAGTAAGAGTAGTCCACCGTGGCGTATGTCAGCATGAAGTTGATGGTGACGATGGGGGCCAGGACATTCACCTGACCCACGAGGACAAAGGCCATGGTCACCAAGCTGGTCAGGCAGATGGCAGCTACGGGCGTTTTATTTGGCCCTTTCTGCAGAAACAAAAGGAACATGCAGGACCATGAAATTTCATGGAAGAAAATCACATTACATTATAGAGACACAACTGAAATTGGCTCAGTCGCTTCTCCCAAGTGCTTCTTGGTGTGTTAATAACAGTTCATCTATAAGCTTGGGATAATGATGTCCAATCCAGAGTAACTATTAATATGGGACAATACTATAGAACACGAACTTCACAAATATTTCTCTTTTTGTCTTTCACTGGGTTTTAAAGTCAGCTTTGGAAATCGAAGAGGTACAAAATTGATTCTTCCCAAGCTTTAATGGAGAAAACAACCTCAAGGGGAGTGGCAGACTCCAGAAGACACAGCAGATTCGTTGGTGACTGAGGTGGGGAGATTCTAATACGAAACATGAACAAACTCACACACACACTTATGCACATCTGTTACTAATGGGGGTGAGTATGGAGAAAGTGTGCTAACTCCATGTACTGTGACCTGTCACTCCACAGAAGCTATTCTGCACAGTCTGACATGGTCCTTGGGCCAAAAGCAACAGTGCTTCTAAGTCCTCACCTTCCTTAACCTGAGGATTACATTTGACCCAGCTGGTTACCCCCTGGTCTCCTTACTTCTCTTGCTGATCCCCTTATCATTGACTGCTCCTTAGTCTCTGTCACTGGCCACTCCACATTTCTGACTTCTGCATTCAGAGCAATCTCCAGCTCCATCCTCAGATGCCTTCTCTTCTCTACCTATCGTCCTTCTCTAGGACCTCAATCAGGCTCATGGCCTTAAAAACCAGTTTAATGCTCTTAGCTTCCAAATTTGAAACTCCAGCTTGAAATGTTCCCCTGAAATCTAGACTTAACTGTCTACTCAGCATTTCCAGTTGATATCTAATAGGATCTCAAACCAAATATTTCCAAAACCAAACTGCTAATCCCTCGATGTCCTGCCTCTCAAATCTACTCTGCAGCTTCTCCACTTAAGAAAGTACCCATTTAATCCTTCTAGTTACTCAGTAAGCAAAATTCTTGGTGACTCCTCTCATTCCCTCGTTCTTCTTCAGGAAATACTGTCGGCCTTACACTCAGGATAGACACAGGACCTAACCACTGCACCCACCTCCTTTATGCCAGCACTGTGATGGGAGGGACAGGCACGTCAGCTATATCCAGACCTCATCTGTGAACCTCCCAAGTATGTCCCTCCAAGTGCATCCCCCTTAATGAAGATTGGAACAGAGTTCAACCTTCACGGGATGGAGGAAGCAAAGTCATCACTGGTCTGAGTCTCTGAGGATCACAGGCCCTATTGATCTGAAACACTTTCCCCAGAACCAGAGTAAGTTGGGTTGTTTTTTTTTTAAAAAAAAGGAGTAAAGATATATTTCATTGTTTTTGAAAACTACATTTTGGATATACTTACAGCTATTTAGAGTGTTGCTGAACTGCTGCTGCTAAGTCGCTTCAGTTGTGTCCGTCTCTGCGACCCCATAGATGGCAGCCCACCAGGCTCCCCTGTCCCTGGGATTCTCCAGACAAGAACACTGGAGCGGGTTGCCATTTCCTTCTCTGATGCATGAAAGTCGAAAGTGAAAGGGAAGTCGCTCAGTCATGTCCAACTCCCAGCGACCCCATGGACTGCAGCCTACCAGGCTCCTCCGTCCATGGGATTCTCCAGGCAAGAGTACTGGAGTGGGTTAGCTATTTAGCATACCCTGAGGAGCCAGGTAGGCTGCAGTCCGTGGGGTCGCTAAGGGTCGGACACGACTGAGCAACTTCACTTCCACTTTTCACTTTCACACACTGGAGAAGGAAATGGCAACCCACTCCAGTTTTCTTGCCTGGAGAATCCCAGGGATGGGGGAACCTGGTGGGCTTCCGTCTATGGGGTCACACAGAGTCGGACACGACTGAAGTGACTTAGCAGTAGCAGTAGCAACAATAAAACTATGAAGAATAAAGTAAACTGTCAAAAACTTATGAAATAAAAGGAGGGTCTGAAATAAGTGGAAGGAGGTCTTAGGTAAACTGTAGGATGTGCTAGTGATCCAGGAAGGACTTTGATAAGGGTGGGTTGTAAAGCAATAAAACAGTCACACACGGACTTCTGTTACCAAAAGACAGCACAAAGAAAAGTCGCAGAATCGGAAAAGATCTTTGTTAACACATGTAACTGACAAAGAGCAATTCAGAATGTACAAGAATCCCTACGACATAATTAGAAGACAGACGACCCACTAAAGACAATGTGCATAAGTGAGTGAAGGTCGCTCAGTCGTGTCTGACTCTTTGCGACCCCGTAGACTATACAGTCCATGGAATTCTCCAGGCCAGAATACTGGAGTGCGTAGTCTTTCCCTTCTCCAGGGGATCTTCCCAACCCAGGGATCGAAACCAGGTCTCCCGCATTGCAGGCGGATTCTTTACCAGCTGAGCTATCAGGAAAGACAATGTGCAGAAGGATGTCTATTAAACATATGAAAGATGCCCAACCTCATGAGTAATCAGGGAAATGCAAATTAAGACTGTAGTGAGATACCATTAAACACCCACCAGATTGGCAAAAATTAAAACATCTGATAATATCAAGTATTGGCAAGAACACAGAAGAATGGGAACACTTACCAACTGCTGACAGGAGTTTAAATGAACACAACTACTTTGGAGAAAGAGTTCAGTGTTATCTACTAAGCAAAGATATACACAGCTTACAACTGAGCAATTCCACTAACAGGTCTGGAAGAACTCCACACGTGAACCAGTCTACTGCAAGAATGTTCACTGCATTGTCCATAACAGTCCCAAACAGGGACATACCATGACAGCAGGATTAGTAAAGAAACTGCAGCAAATGAGGAAATGCTCTATAGAGATAATAAACAAGCTGCTGCTATCAGCAAAAACATGGATGAGTCACATAAACACAATGATGCCTGAAAAGCATGCCATATTTATGTAAAGCTTAAAAAGCAGGCAAAACTGAACTGTTTTGTTTAGAGATACATACGGAGGAGGTAATCCAGAGCTGGCAAACCACGGTCCCTGGGCCAGATGTAGTCACCATCTGTTTATGTAAGCCCACAGGCTAAGGGCATGTCCCCTTGACCTCATGAGTCTCCTAGAGACCAGAACAGAGTCCTATAAAGCAAGGTCCTTGGCCCAGGTCTAACAGTCATGCTGGCTGCTGGAAGACAGGAACTTTCATACATTACTGCTCCCATGGAAGGTGTTTTGACAATATCTATTAATATTAAAATGCACTTACCCTTTGACCAGCAAACTCACTTAGGATTGTACACACACACACACACAGAATATCCTTTGTAGCACTGTTTACTGGAAGCTGTACTGTCTATAGGGAACTGGTTAATAAACTATGGTATATCCACATGATGGAAAAAGAATGAGAAAGTTCTTTCTATATTCATACGAAAAGACAGATTTCCAAGCTACATTAAATGAAGAAAAGCAAGGCAAAGAACAATGTACAAAGAACACTACCTCTGTAAAGAGACAGAAGGATTCATGAAAAACTAATAAAACCAGCTTTGATAAGGCATGGGTACAGGTGACGAAAAGGTAGAAATACTCATGACAGGAGCAAAAATTCTCAGGGTATCTTTTATTTTTAGTTTTGAGTCCTGTATGCACATTATCGTGGAGAAGGAAATGGCAACCCCCTCCAGTATTCTTGCCTGGAGAATTCCATAGACAGAGGAGCCTGGCCAGCTACAGTCCAGCGGCACACAAAGAGTCGGATACAACTGAGCGACTGAACAACACAACTACCCACGTTACCTAATAAAAAATAAATTAAAATAAAAGGCACAGACCACATGGAAGTTACTAGAGATGACAGTCACTTGCCCTACCCGTCCACGCTGACTGGTGGATAAGCAGAGGAAGGTAAAAGGAGGGATTAAAGTGACTTGTACCTACGTGGCATCAAACAAGAGTGGGGCTGGGGATGGGACTGGGATGGGGAGAAACCCTGTCATGTTTCCACAACATAGATATCAACTACAGCTTGCCAGATGGGTTTGGGTGGACTCCGGGAATTGGTGATGGACAGGGAGGCCTGGCGTGCTGCGGTTCATGGGGTCGAAAAGAGTTGGACACGACTGAGCGACTGAACTGAACTGACTGACAGCTTGCGAAACACATTATTGGGAAGTGGGGTTCTCTCGGCTTCCTTCTCTTGCCACCCCTTCAGTTTTAAGAATGTCTCATTTGATTTGACTCAACCAAGTTGTATCAGTTAGGGTTAGGGCTATGAGGATTAACAGGGTACCCTTCTTGCCTGGAGAATCCCAGGGACGGGGAAGCCTGGTGGGCTTCCGTCTATGGGGTCACACAGAGTCGGACACGACTGAAGTGACTTAGCAGCAGCAGCAGCACAGACCAGAAGTGTGAGAGTTTAGCATAAAGAGACCCCAAAGGGGAGGTGAATCTCCAGGATAGAGTTAGAGTTGCAAGGACCAGGTCCTCTCTTCACCAAGAGGTTCTTTCCTCGAGGCTAAACTTGGAGGATCCGGAATTTATTTTTACTAAAGGTTGTGGCGCTACTTCTCTTGCTGTGGCAGGGTCCATGGTGCTATTGTGACGGTTAACTAACCCAGTGCCGAAGTGCTCTGGGTGGATATAACATTGACATATGCTTTGTCCAGTGGCCCCAGACTAAAGAAGCCAGAGGACAGGGGTGCAGGCTTGTTTCTCCCTACCAGAACCGGACCAGTGGCTCTTATCAGAAAGATTTAAGCAATTTATTCGCCAACAGTCAGTTGAGCGGCAAAAATGTACATTTCTCAAAGAAAAGGTCACTTACCCCTTGCCCCAAACAGGCCAGCGCGGGGATCACTCTCTCCTGGGCGATGCATTGCAGGATCCGGGGGGCTCCATAGAGGCCTCCCATACAGGAGGCCAGGGATGAGATGTACAAGCCCAAAAGGAACAGGAAGCCCACTAGGGACACCTGTATGAGGAAGCAGTTTCATTACTCAACATCAGAGTCTGCTTCTGCTCCCTTCTGCTCCCCGGTACCCACCCACCCACACCCCATCTGATCATAAATCCTGCAGACTCGACATCTTAGATATATTCCCAGTATCTCAGGCCCACCCCACCTCCTTGGCACTGCCACCATTTCAGTTTGATGCACCATCACTTCTTACATGGACTACATAGAACTTCTCAAACTGACTGTGTCTGATTCATCCAGAGTGCTTGTTAAAACACAGATTTTCTGGGTCTTTGCTCAGTTTCTTGATTCAGTAGGTCTGGTATATGGCCCCCAATTTGGATTTCTAACAAGTGTGTGTATGCTCAGCTGCTTCAGTCATGTCTAACTCTGTGCCACCCTCTGAACTATAGCCCACCAGGCTCCTCTGTCCATGGGATCTTCCAGGCAAGAATACTGGAGTGGGTAGCCATTCCTTTCTCCATGGCCTAACAAGGGCCCAGGTGATACTGATGCTGTTGGCCTAGGGACTATCCTTTGTGAACCACTGCCAGCAACAATGCTAAGGGCTAAGCTCTGTCCCCAGGCCTCTGCCAGCATGACCTACAAGCACACTGGTCATAATGAACGCCCCTGCCATAAAAATATCAATGGCTCCCCACTGCCCTGACATACCTGGCCCTTCTTGGTCTGTGACACTTCCAGTCCCACACTCTGCACACACAGAATCCATCAGCATGATTTCTCTGCTTGCTGGAACCCTCTGTCCACATCCCTAAGCCACTCACTGTCTTGTCTCTTAAACTCCCAATTGTGCTTCAAGACTCAGCATAAACCTCCCCTCCTCCATGAGCCTGCCCTCCAGCCCCTGACATGAGTGGGTGCTCCTCGGAGCTCTGATGCACTTCAATGGGAGGTTGGGGAGCACCAGACACACTATTGCCTCCACTGGCTTCACTTCCATGGGGCTCCTGTTTAGTTCATCCTGGTCCACTTGGTTCCAATACAGAGATGTAAGTGTTAAATGAGAGCGTGAGATCCACATAGCCCACAAGGTACCAGCAGATAGAAGGAGAGAGGGCAGAGTTGCTCCGCTTGATGTCCCCTTGCAAAGATCAGTGCTGCTGGTATGCAGCTGAGTCCCACACCGTCTGTCACGAGTCCATGCGTCCAGCCCCCTCCTGAGCTGCACTTCATCTACACCCACAGGAAAGCCTCTCTCTTAAGTATTTGAGGTGCCATTTCCTTTCTATCGATATTTTACTTTAGGCAAATAGCCTGAACTGTGTATTTTAAGTGCTCATTTGTCCAGCTGTTACAGCTGCGTTAGATTTCATTTTTCATTTTGTCCCTTATACCCTTCTCCATGAAGATGTTCCTCACCCCAGTTTTTACTTCCTTGCTTTAACAATGCATTAAGCTATACTGAACACTGGCTACAAACTAACACCAAAAATCTGCATCAGCCAGGATTCTTGACAGGAAATATTTTTTAAGCATGTGTTTATAGGATACTGGAGGGTCACAGAATCATCAGAAGGCTGAAAGATGAGGCTTGGAAAAATGCAAGACCCAAAGCTAGCAGCGCACTCAGATTCCTGAACAGGAGCAGTCTGACCAAGATGCTACCAGCACCTGCTGCCCCAAAGATGAATTCTCACCATCACCTTACCTTTGCACCATTCATGACATCTGAAGCATCTGGTGGGCCCAGCCTAAGTCACACACCTTACCAGGGGCACAAAGGGACAGGCAAGCAAGAGTCTGGTCATTTGGTGTCCTATAATAATAAATGGGGATCACTCCCTTCAAGACCTCACATAGGTGAATAACCCTCAAACGGTCAGAGATGTCAGAATTTTGTGGATAAGCCTAAGGTCCACTAAAGAGCCTACCTTTTCCTTAATTCAGCGTGGATTAGTTCTCCTTAAATGCAGTACTTCATCTTTATCCCCAGTGAATCTCCCTTCTTTTCTTCAATGTCATGAATTTATGTCTATCTCACCCTACACTATTTAACACTTTATTACTAGAAGAAATTAATGTCATATAATATTCCCTCGCTTTATTTGTGTACTCTAATGGCAGGTCGTCTACCCTGTGGTTAATTACACTCATGGCCCCCCTTGCCAGCATGCCATAAGCTTCTAAGTCTCCTGCATCTTGGCCCTCCCTACCACACTGAGTCTGGCACACAGCATTCAGCAAGTACCGTTGGCTGGAGTAATAAGGCTTCACAGCTCCACTGCAATTGGTGTCCTGGATGTCTTACAAAATTGTTAGATACCCTGGTCCCAGTAGCAAACCCCTGACTCATTCTGAGATGCAATCATTCATCTATATCCTTTGTTTCCACCTTCTGTTAAAAGGATTCTGTAATAAAATTTTATCAAAAACTTTTTGAAAATCTGGCCCAGTAGTCCTCCACTCTGATTATACACACAAGTCACCCCGAGATTCTGCTATAATTGTTACAGAGTGGGACTCAGACATGCTTGATTTTTCCAAAAGCCCTCCCAGTGATTCCAAGGTGCAGTCAGGGTGAAAGCCACTGGGCATGGTTCCCTATCTTCAATGCATGCTCCCCTCAGAGAATTCTCCATCACAGGCAGGCATGGTATCTCCTTGCAGAAAGTTTACTGCTTCTTATCCAAAAGGTTACATACACTTGAGTGTAAAAAGTTCTTTTCCATGTATAGCTTATCCATTTACAGTGAATGTGAGTGGGAAGGAGATGGCCCAGGCTGGTGTACTTCAGTGTTGGAACTAACCTCGGGAACTTAATGAGTCTCTGGCAACATGTGGCTGGATACGGTGACCTCCATCCTGGCCAGCCTTCCCACCAACACTCCCCAGGACCGCTGCAGAGCCCTGGGGCCAAGGACCAAAGGGATGACCATCTAGGTGTAGGAAGCTTTGTCCGGTTTGTCAGTTGCATTTAAATGGACTGTACATTTGCCACTCTTTTATGTAAAACTGTTACTCAACCAATTTTCTGAAAAAGAAACGAAACTGTGGTCCTTGTGGTTGAATAGAACACCTCCATTCTCTCTCTCTCCCACCTGAGTCCTGCCCCTTCCTTGTCACCCATCTACCCTTGTTGGGAGCACTGAGAACAGCAGAGACACCTGGCATAGGCAAAGCTTTACAGGTACAACAGTAAGCTCCATGGCTCTGCTCCAAGCCTTGTAGAATTAAATCATTTCCTTTATTTATCTGGGACTGTAAACTTAACTACCTGTGCCAGTGAAGGTGGAAGTGAGAATTTATTTGTGCAGATACATGTCAACAGTTCTTTAGGAAAACCCAAAAGGTGCCCTTCTATCATCTACCTGTGTGAGTCATCACAAAATGCTGTCTTTCTAATATATTACCTGGGGTGTGAACTACACTAATTTCTTTTTCAGTAACTACTGATGAAAAGCATTAACTCGTCTCTCTGTTCCTGGTACTTGATCCCATCTCCCATGGGACCTCCAGTCACTAAAAGATCCTGCCAACCCACTGGCCACTCCCTTCTCTTGAAGAACTGGGTTTAATAAGGTCACTTCCAAAGTATGCATTCTGCCTCATCCAATTCCTGTGGCCCTTTGACTGAGGACTACATCCTGACACCTTTACCCCTTAACAATCCCAAGCAGTTCCCTCTTTTTGCAGAAAGAGTTTTCTAATACTGTCCTCATTCCACAAGGTGACCAACATCTCCACTTTCAACCAAAGTTTTTCTCTCACTTGACAGCCGCTTTCCACAAGGAAACATGTGGGCTTCCCTTATAGCTCAGTTGGTAAAGAATCCACCTACAATGCAGGAGACCCGGGTTTGATTCCTAGGTTGGGAAGATCCCTTGGAGAAGGAAATGGCAACCCACTCCAGTATTCTTGCCTGGAGAATCTCATGGACCGTAGCCTGCCAGGCTCCTCTGTCCATGTAAGGAAACATGGTTGACTTCACTTGCTGAGAGGCAGAGCTGTGTCCAGGACAGAGAGCAGAGGGCAGGCAGGCGGGGCTCGGTGGCCGTGCTGGGCCAGGCTTGCCCCCAGCTACGAGCCCTGCCTCACTCCATGTGCAGCTTGTGAACATGGGAAATCGTGACTGTCAAATCCAAGAGTGATGAGAGTTTTCCCTGTGCCATGGCTCATTTTTCACAGGCATGCTTTGAAGATACTCCTCCTATTAATCTGTTCTTATTCCGCTAGTTAGCAAGCTCCAAGGCTCCTAAAATATTTTGTATTTTTGATGTGTAATAAACACTTCTTCTTGGGCTTCATATAAGTTTATTGTGAAACAACTAATCAGTCTATTTCATTTTAGCCCTACTAATACCTGCTGTTTATACAACTCCTTTTTCTGTAACTGAATAATATTGAGACTGACACTTTGGGGGCTTTTCCTATTCAGTTTAACATGTGGATTAATAGGGGAAAAAAATGTCCCCACCTGAAAATGTGTACTGTCTGTAAAGGTATCCCCATAGGAGTATGTCGAGTACGTCTGTGTCCAGTCGCTCAGTTCTGACCAACTGTTTGCGACCCCATGGACTGTAGCCCACTAAGCTCCTCTGTCCATGGAATTTTCCAGGCAAGAATACTGGAGTGGCCTGCCATTTCCTACTCCAGGGGATCTTTCCAACCCAGGATCAAACCCACATCTCTTGCTCCTGCATTAGGAAGTGGATTCTTTACCACTAGCGCCACCTGGGAAGTCCATAGGAGTGTAGGGGAATCAAAATGTAGTAAGCATCAGCCGGGCACCAGGTATTATGCCTCACACAGATTATCTCAGAGTCACTGTGACACAGTCAAGATTTTTTAGAAAGCTGAGCAACCGACCGCCAGGGAAAAGTTCCTCTGGGGTAGGGATATAAAGTGAAAAGAAACTTCTTAGAGAAACCATGGGCTGGGAAGCCAAATAATTAGAAATAGATCACAGGAGCGGCAGGAAACCCAGAAAGAAACAGATGAACTGACCAGCTGCAGGTCAGTGGAAAGGAATCCAGGGCAGCCGGCAGCCACTGAGGATAATTGTTCTGGCAGAAAAGGCCTGAGAGAAAGAAAAGGAAATGCTCAGAGGCGCTTGCTTCGTTAGGAGGAGAGTCAAGGGGCGGAGGCCACAGGTCTGGGCCCAGGCGAGACCCTCAGGGCACACAGACCAGGAGGAAGAGGCCTTGCTTTCTTGGAACCCAGGAGAGCTCAGAGATGGGCCGGCTCAGGACCAGGCCACAGCTAAGACAGGGGGCGGGGGGTGGGGGACGAACAGTTTACTAAACACCACATCAGGGTGGCAGGGGGTGTCAAGAGACCACGTGAGGCGAGTGCACCAGCCAGCCTCTCGTGCCACACGCTCCCCTCCTCCAGGTGCCGAGAGGACAGCTGCCTGGGGCCCAACTTACTCCCTTAGTGCCTGCTACTGCAGACCAGCCAGTCCCAAGGAGGGCAAGAAAGGAAAGCCAGGTTCGTGGCTTTCTGGGGGAATCTCACTTGATCCTCTTTTTGTGGGACCCCAGGGCGGGGCGGGGTGGGCAGCACCCCAGGGAGCCGCTGTTGTGGAGCTGCCCTGAGCGGTTCTGTCCCTGTTCCCGCACTTGTGGCCCCAGCCTCTGATTGCTACTGACAACCAAGGATACCATCTTTTCTTTCTTGCATAGGCTTTACAACCGCCTGTTCCCGGAAACAGTCTCGTGTCCTCTCCAAAAACCCATCTTCCACCTCTCACCTGGTGTGTGCATATTGGCTTGTCCACATGCTGCCACCAGGCAGGGTTTTAGCAGGTGCCCCAACCGCCAGCGAAGTGCTGGCCTGCCTGTCTGTTTTACTGCTGGGGACAGGTGGCCTTTCCAACAAGTCTCCCCACCCCCAACCTCCACGCATAGGTCTATTGTTAGAGGTGGAATCTCCACCCACGAAGTCTCCCGGGGCTGCTGGTGAAGCTGTTCTTACTCTCTTACTTGTGGCCTTCCTGGGACATGTGCTGCCCCCTCACACACACCTATTCTTAGCTTCCCTACAAAACAGGGGAAGGAGTGGAGAGAGAGGCCCCACCCAGTGGATCATTCGACTCTTTTCATCCAGATCAGAGTCTCTGATGGTTGAAAGCGCCTCTGTGGGGAAATCCACAAGAAAGAACCGGCTCAAGAAGGGGCAGAGCTTGCTGGCATGGTGTGGACAGCAGCTGGCCGCTCCCTCAGTCCAGGCCCAGCTATTCCCGGAGGCCTTTAGTCGCTCTAATGGAGCCCAGCTTTTCATTCCACAGTTACAGAAGAGGCCCCTGGGAGATGAGACGTGAGACAGCAGCAGCAAGCACAGATATAAAATGAGGGACATTGACTCCTTCCCTGAGAGTAAACCCTGCTCACCTGGGGGCTCTAAGACCTGGGAGATGGATGTCAGTGCTCTCACTCCCTGAACAGCTCCCCCTTGCAAACCTTCTTGCGAGGTAAGGCCAAGACACCTTCCCACCCCCAAAAATAAATATCACCTCGACACTGGTGTCCACACACCTGAAAAAGAAACCTGCACTAATGTGAAAAGCAAGCCCAAACACTGCTCTAAAACGTAAGTTCAGCGCTTCCAGCCCAAGGCTGCCCCAAGCAGCACCCCTCTATGTACCTGCAAGGCAGCTTTGCAAAGCCTCACACCAGAGAAAAATGTGCTTTTTCCGCAATAAGAGCAGTGGTAGTAAGGACACCTCCCTGTCCTGGCGCGTCTTTCTGATACATGACGGGAATCTCAGGGTCCACTTTCCCCCAGGGAACTTAAGGGAAGAGAGGAGTTTTGGGGTATTTCCAGCAAAATGTCTGGAAGTCTTAATCTCCTGGGTTCTAGAGATGCCAAGTGAGTGTCCTTGACTGTCACATGACCTCCAGCCTGTTCAGAGGCTGTGGAACATGAGGACTTGGCTAATCATCTTCAGGCCAGTGTAGTGCTCAGGAAAACAAAGATGCAGTATCCAAAGCCATCGGGCCATCCCCCGGGGAGCCCGAGAGGACAAGGGGCCTCCGACCCTTCCTCCCACCACCCCTCACCTTGGCACTGGGCTTCCTGCCCTCTTTTCTATTCATCAGCCTCCTCTTTCTTACTGGTTTCTTGTGAGTAGCTTTCTGCTCATGGTGGAAGGGAGGCTATTGGCAATAATGAAGGATTGTTGGAGCTGAGGATCTCAGGTGACCAGATTCTTTGTTTCTGCTCTGATTTTTGACATGCAGGATTGCCTGTGTCCCATTATTTAGCACCTGCATGCATGTGTCTTCTCTGATGTGGTTACCCAGGTTGAGATATACATATGAAGGACCTGTACCTTTCCCATGGTTTTGGCTGCTGTACTGCAGTCCTGGGCCTGCGACTACACGGGTTCCCCAGCCAGGATGCAAAGGGGAGGCAGCCATTGCTGCTCAGAGCTGATCAACGACCTACAGCCTGAGCCCACCAGGCTGCAGGACCCACCCACCTTTTCGGCTATCAGGAAGTCATAGCGAAGGGCCTCTCGGGTGCAGATGGCGCCGAGCAGGAAGACAAAGATGATGTACAGAAACCACCTGCAAGAAACCCAAGAGCAGAACAGGGCTGCCACCTGACATCACTCAATCCCATCCCACTCCACCCTCCTCAGCCTGAGGGCTCCCCCAGGGAACTGTCCCGAAGGACAGAGAATGGCCATCACGAAGGCTCCCCAGATTGTCTGGGGGCACTGCCAGTACTCTTTTCTCCTCTAGCATATTTCATATAAATATATATAAACTTGTCATTTCATATAAACTTATAGAAATGGATTATTTGCCTCTTACAGAGGAAAACACACAGAAGTTTTCTGGGGTGGGGAGCAGCCCAGCTGGCCGGGGAGCAGCCCAGTTTGCCAGGAAGCAGGCCATGGTTGACTGGCAGCTCTGTGCCCCATCATTCTACAGCAGAACAAGTTGATGAGCCGTCAGGCCTCGGAGTCCCGCTGTTCCTTGGCCCCCAGGTGAGAGAGAGCCAAGCCGAGTGTGAAAGGCCAGCAGTGACCTGGCTCTGCCCTCAGAAGCCCTGTGACCTCGATGAACTCCCATGAACCCAGTGGCCTCATTCCCATCTGGACAGTAGGAGGATGGGCCAAAGGCTCCTCCTGGGACCTCCCAGCTGTGACCAAAAATGAGGCAGGGCTCTTTCCTTTCCTTCTGGACACCCACCCTTATCTTTGTCAGCCTCATTTTCCTCCCAGAGAGATCACCTTATTTAGCACAAAACAGACAGGTGCTGTCCGCCTGGCTAGGAGCCACAGTGCCATTACAACAAGCTAAAGCAAACTCGGCAACGACGAAGAGGTGTATTAATATTTTTTAAACATCACGGTTAAAATAATGCAGGTACTTTAATCCTTGTCATGTCTGGGATTTCATTACCTTTCACTCCTACCCAGTGAAGGCAGAGGAGCCTCTTGCAGAGAGAAAACAGAAAATTCTAGGTCAGAATCAGACCCAAGGCACCCAGCCTGCTCACATGGGTGGCACAGTGTGAACTAACACAGGGAAGCCTGACAGCCTTGGGGCAGTCCTGGGGAGGCAAGCTGGGAGAAGAGGAGAATCAGCCTCTGACTTCCTACTGTGCGCCATTACACACAGCGTCTCCTCCACAACCTACAGGACACATGTGTTCTCATTAACCCCATTTTACAGAGATGAAAATGGAGGCTCAGAAGGTTAATCGTCTGAAGTCCCACAGACAATCACTGGGGGGGAGTAGTATGCAAATCTCATTTTGTCTGCAAAACTCTTCCTTTTTATATTCCCTGCAACGGTCCTGGAAACTCAATGGTTACAAAATGCCCAAGTTCAAAATGGGGGTGGGGAAGGGGAGGAGCAGGAGGCTGAGGGAAAAGGAGAGAAGGGAGTCCACCTTCTTTAACGACCCCCTTCCTTGCTGCATTCCCAGGCAGGGGGGATGAAAGGGCGAGCATCTAAACCCACCAGACATGAATTTTCCAGCTGGCTGAGTGTTAAAAGGAGGATTGGAATATAGAATAGATTGGTCACATACAGGGCACTCTAAGAACAAAAGGAGCAATCCCCTCTTTTGCCTGGGGTTTACTCTCCCTCCCTCCAGCTGATTGCCACAAGGGGAACTTACGAGATGCCAACGGCTACTAGGGAGCCCAGGGGGATGCTGGCAGCAGGCTCCCTGAGGTCGCCCCCCATGTTGAAGCCGGCCATGACTCCTGAAAGACACCCAGACAGGAGAGAAGGGTGAGCAGCATCCTCCACACATCACCTTCCCCTCCCCGGGGCCTCTCCTGGAAGGGATCCTCAGGCATGCCTTCCCATCTGCGGCTCTGCAAAGTGCACTTCTCAGTCTCCCCTGGCAACTGGGGAGGCATCCTCAAGGCGTGAAAGGGACTTTTGTGGGTTAGCTGATGCTCAGGAGGAGAGTGCGACTAGTGACAAAAGCATCTTATGGCCCAGTGCAAAGTAATGAGGGCCAGGGAGGCGGCTGGCGGGCCACACAAAGGTCCCAAGGCCACATGCTGAGCTCTGAGCTCTGCCTTCCAGCCGGACAACACCCTGGGGAGACTCAGCCTTCGCAAAGAACCCACCCCTGCCTGCTCAGCAGAGTTCTTTTCCTCTGCTAGCCCCAGACTACACTGGGGCTCAGGGGCCCCAGGGACACGTTTCATCCAATATTCAGAGTCAGCAGCCATGTTCAAAGCTCCTGAGCTGCCAAAGGGCTCTAAACAGATTTCAACGAACCCATCTTGATGCTATCAACACTGAGTGGCAAGCTCCTCTTCACTATGGATGCTATTCCTCATGAACACTCATGAAAAGCACGTAGTCATGATGGGAAGGTCATCACTGTGGTCCAAACACACACAGGCAGGAAACCAACAAGACAGCATGTGCTGAACATCATGTGGATCCAGCCCACACGTGCCCTGCAAGCCCACGCGGGTGGGTGCATTGTGAATGTGGTCTCGAAGGACATTTTGGGGAGAGGAATGGGTCAAACTCCATCAATGTGGATTTATGAATCCTTTGAACCTGACATGGCCTGTGTTAAGTGCTTTTCATGCTTTTTTAAAAAATCTCATTTAATCCTCACAACAACCACATCAGAAAAGTAGAATTATTTTCCCCATTTTATAGACAAGGAAACTAGTGCTAAAAGAGGTAAATTAAAATAGCCTAAGGTCACACATTTAGTAAGTAGCAAAGCTAAGATTCAACCCTGGTCTGTGTGATTTGGAAAATTGCTCTCTTAACGCCTCTGCTATAACGTTTGAGGGAACTCAAGTGCAGTGGAGTAAAGTGAAGGTTTGGGCCCAGAAAGTTAAAGAGGAGCTATTTCAAAGGCTACCGTGAATGCTGAACCAAGGCAGAGAACTACATACATTTTGACCCAGCAATTCCACTACTATGGTTGTATTCTAAGTGAACAGTCAAGGACGTAAGTAAAGATTTATCCAAAAATGTTTATTAAAGCTTGTATATATAGAGTGGTGAAAACTATAAACAATCTAATGTCTAAAAGTAGTGTGTGTGTGTTAGTCATTTAGTCGTGTCTAACTCTTTGCAACCCCATGGACTGTGGCCCACAAGGCTCCTCTGTCCATGGAATTCTCCAGGCAAGAACATTGGAGTGGGATGCCATTTCCTTCCCCAGGGGATCTTCCCTACCCAGAGTTCAAACCCGGGTCTCTTGCATTGCAGGCAAATTCTTTACCATCTGAGCCATGTAGAGGACTGGCTAAATAAGTGATGATACATCTTTCAACACATACCAGCCCTCCGATAACATCAAGGATATGTTGTAATGTGAAAAGAGCTATTGTTTCAATTTCAGAGGCATATCTGAAAGCCGAACATACGGTATGATCTTATTGTGGAAAAAAAAAAACAGATAAATAGATGTGTTCGTTCGTTCGTTCGTTCCGTCGCTCAGTCGTGTCCGACTCTTTGCGACCCCGTGGACTGTAGCCTACCAGGCTTCTCCGTCCATGGGATTCTCCAGGCAAGAATACTGGAGTGGGTTGCCGTTTCCTTCTCCAAAATAGATGTGTAGAAAAATGAAAAAGGAACTAGAACAAATTCAAAATGTTAATGTTATTTCTGGGTGATGGAAAAACAGATCATTTTTTATTCCATCATTTATCTCTACTTTCTCAATTTTCTATAGTGATCATTGTGAAATAAGGGAGAAGTAATTCTTAAATGTTTTTTGATTGTTTAAAATGGCATGTTGGGCACATTTTCTTTATTCTCAGTCCTCTCCCTCCCAAGATCCTATAAAAGGATAGTAAATGGGGAAAATGGATGTATGCCTAAAAAAAAAGAGGATTGGGAGAGGGAGCCATAAGTAGATGAAAAGTTTCCACATATGTCTGGAACATAGAAAATGGATAAAATGATATAGAGTACTAAAACGAAAGGAAAAGAAAACCTTGGAACGCTTATCTAGAGGATCTAAATAAACTGCCCAAGGAAAACCAGGACCACTAGTATGGATGTTCACACCCCAGATGAAGCTCTCCTCAAGAGCCAGACATACCCACAAATGTACTGCTGTCAACTCTTTCATGAAGGAAGAACCCCATCAGGGAGACAGACCCCCACACACTACAGTAGGAGATTCACACCAGCAACCAAAGATTGTCAAGTGTATAACAAAAATCAGCAACAAATACATAAACATATGCATGATAAAAACAGAACAACCTGGACTGGAAGAAACATAAAAATCAGGACACAGAGGAAAATTCTGAAGGAAATACTAATTAGTAGCTCCATAAACATCCAAGAAGAATATTCTACCTATAAAGCAAGATGCTATGAAAAACAAAAAATAAGAACAAGAAAAAGACATTTGGAAATTAAAAACATGGTCACTAAAATTAAAAACATGATCACTTAAACTAAAAATGCAGTGGAATATCTAGAAGATAAAGTTAAGTAAATATCCCAGAATTTAGAACAAAGACAAAGGGATAGAAATTTTGAGCAAAGAATAGGAGAAACAGAGAGGAAATCTTGGAGTTACAATATCCAGCTAACAGGAGGTCCAGAAAGAGAGAACATAGAAAATAAAATAAGCAGGTAAGCAACAGAAACAAATGTCTTCAACCTGAAGAAGACACAAGTCTTCAGGCTGAAATATCCCATAAAGTAAACAGCAAAAAGGCCCACACCTAAATGCATCATTGTGCACTTTCAGGAGAAATCCTAAATATTTTCAAAAATAAAAACTGAACAGTTACAAAGGAACAAAAATTAGACTGGCATCAGACTTCTCAACAGCAACAGTGAATGCTAGAAAACAATGGAGCACTGATTTTTAAATTCTGTGGAAAAGCTATTTTGAAACTAGAGTTTTAGCCAGATTACCAATTAAGTGAAAGTAAAGTTATGCAAAGAAGGGCTCAGAAAATTTACCTTCCGCACATCATTTCTGAGGAAGATACTAAAGCAAGGACTCCAGTAAAATAAGGATATAAGCTATGAAGGAGAAAAACAGAAGATTCAGAAAGCAGTGGTGGTAAGTCAGGAGTTAATAAAGTCCCAGAACAACAGTTGTGCAGTTGTACAGCGAGAAACCAGCAGGGACTGAAGCAGAAGAATGGAGACCCCAGTAGGGATGCCTCTGGATAGGAACTGGATTCAACAAAGGACACTATGAATTATTTTAAAGATTTGCTGACTGCATATTTTGGCAACAAGAGAAAACGCTAACCGAAACTCGAGGAGAAGTAAATAAGAAAGCCAACATGTAAATATGAAGGAAACTAAAATAGGACATGACTTTAAACAACTAATAAAAAAAAGTCTTAAAGTTAATCCATTTGGCCATTATATTAGGAACATTCTCCCCTAAATGACACAAGGGCCACGTCAGATGCAGCCAAAGAAGTGGAATTCTAGCCCACCACTTTGCTCTTCAGTGAACCACAACCACAGTCATAGACATAGCCCAGAGGACTCAACTTTAGCTGCAAAGTGGAATACAAATATTATCTACTTTGACAAAGTAACATAAAGCTATAGCAAACAGCTAATAAGAAATGAAAAGTGAAAAGAAAACTAGAAAGAGGAAAGGCACTCATATTTTTTTTTGTAGTAGTATGTGAAACAAAAGTCCCAGGATCTTCACTCAGGACTGGCTGAATGTTACAAGCTTCAGTTAGCTTAATAAGAAAACCTGAAAAGTGAGTTAGTCATTAGATTTGTTAGGTCAATAAGGAAATGGCCAGCAAATATTTATATACCAGCTGCAATAAATTTAAAGTTAATGCTAGAATTTATTCTGTATTTTGTCATCATAAAGGGGAGTTTCTAAATGTTTGTTAAGAGGAGCAAAGAACTTTCCAAGAATATTGAACAGCTTGTCTTTGAAGTTCCAAAATCTGTTGACTTGTAACCTAAAGGCAAAGGAAAAAAGAAGAAAAAATTTTTTAATAGAAAGAGAGAGGGTGTGTGTGTGTGAAACTGTGTTTGTTCACTGCAAGTTGTAAACTACAGCTTTCATGAGATTTTCCTCTTTACCTGCTAGTCATCAACTTGTCATAGCTTTCCTGATATTGCTTTAAACCATAAATATGAAAGGATTATTCATATTCCCTTAAAATCAGGGATTCCTTTAAGATAACTAAAGAAGTCCTGGTCAAAATACTTTACACATGAAATAAATATGATTAATTTAAATACATTAATCTTAAAACACAACACAGAATATTAATTTTCCACATCAACAATAAGCAGTGAAGAGATATAGCCTAGAATAGATAACAGACTTAAGCATATTATTTAAAGTTTTAAAGACAATCAAAAAAGAACTAAAAATTAAAATATGACTATTAAAAATTGGGAAATGGATAAAGGAACAAGCAAGGAAGCTAAACCCTCTACATTTCTTAACATGAAGTCAATAAATTCTTGCCTGGAAAATCCCATGGACGGAGGAGCCTGGTAGGCTACAGTCCATGGGGTCGCAAAGAGTCGGACATGACTGAGTGAGTTCACTTCACTTTATAAAGTTATAAATATAAGCATGTACATGCAAGCTAAGTCGCTGTGTCCAACTCTTGAGACCCTCTGGGCCATAACCCTCCAGGCTCCTCTGTCAATAGGATTCTTCAGGCAAGAATATGGGAGCAGGCTGTCATGCCCTTCCTCCTCCAGGCGATCTTTACAACTCAGGGATCCAACCCACATCACCTGCGGATCTCTCGCTGCAGGCGGATTCTTTACCACTGAGCCACCAGGGAAGCTCAGATATAGGCATATTGCTTGGTAATGCAGTTAGCTCCTGAAGAACTAAAAATGACTAAAAACGGTTGCCCCTATAGAGGGGTTCTTTGTGTGGTAACGTTGGTGGAGGAGGGAGGGCAGGCTGAGAGACTATCGCTTTATGAAACAAGCACCTCTGCACTATGTTGTTTTTTAATTACATACAGGTTTTATTTGGATCAAGAGAGCAAGGCCAAGGTCCTGCCTTACTCTGACCACAGCTCATGGGACCATGTCCTTTGCTGCTTGAACAGTCTGACGGCCAAGGTCAGCCTTGGCCAGATCTCCATGTCTACCTGATACTCAGGCCCCACTAACTTCGTCCATTAACACCACCTCTTTCTGAACCTCTGCCAAGGTTCTCACCTGTCACCAGGTTTACCAGTGTCTTACCTGCCTGGCTTCCTACCTTAGGCAATGACTTCATTCTGCCCCCAAGCCCCTGGCAGTTCTATGCCCATCCATTCAGCTTTGCAAGGTTACCTACTGCTATGTATTCTTTGCCATTTTCGTACCTCCTCTAGTTTGTCATGTCATTCTGTACGCCTTCCTTCAGATCATTTACAAAACTCTAGAAATAAGGAGCCACAAGAACTCCATTGCCATAGGCGCTTCTGTCTAGGAAAGTGACTGATTAATCGTAATGGCTTCCTGCTTCCAAAAAGGATCTGTATTCATAACAAACAAATGCTCTTTTCTTCTCCCTCCACAATCCCTTGCACAGTGATGACCCTGCCTTTAATTAGAGGTCCCACTAGCTGGCCTGGTATGGGGCACGTGGGAATCCTTCTCAGTGGGAGCAGAAACAGCTGACACTGACACAGGCCACCCTCAGGAATGGGCCAGACCCAGACAGCCAGGAAGTGGGCTTTTGAGACAAAACAGTCAAGCCAGAAAACAGGCAGTCAGTACCATGGACACAAAACTCCAGAGACAAGGAAATAGCAGTAACTTGCACTCCAGACAGGAAGCCTTGGGGTAACTCCCGTGGGTGTTCCGGGCACACCTGTTAGATTGGTTTCCACACTGTTACTCCCAGAATTTTGCCCTTGCACGACTACACAATTCTTGAGCAGATGATCTCTAGTTATGGTGGACTATAAATGTCTTGCTTACCATTTAGATCTAGAAAAGTTTTTTTGATTTCATATTTTTTCACCCATGCTTATCAGGTATTATAGAGATTCCCTAGTTACCTTTCTTTCTGCTTCTGCTACAATTTAAAAATATTATTAATGTTAGAGCTAGATTTAGAGGAGGAATAGTAGAATAGGTATTATTTCTCAGCGATATTTACAAATAATGCCCCCTAAAAAGAAGTTCCACAGTTAAAAAATGTAAGTGATTAACCTTGATTTAATCAAAACGTTGATTAAACAAGATTAGAGAGATTCTTACTGCTGGACTTACCATACAACATTCTAATTTTCATTGTCCATTTCTAAGAAGAGAAATGTAGCACATACTATTTCCCAAAACTTATTTGACATTCAACACTTTTTTTAAAAGAATGAAGCACTTTAATCATTGGAAAACACCAAGTGTCCATTTTGTAATTCCTATTTGATCTTTACACTCTTTTTGGCAGGCTTCCTAAAAATCTTTAAAGTGGCTATTTAGAATCAACAATACTTAAAGCTGGAAGTTATCTTAGAGATCATCGACTCTGGCCATTTATTTCACAGATGAAGAAACTGAGGCCCCAGGAGGGGAAGCAATTTTGCATATTTTCAAGCTAGCTGCTTGCAGAACCAGTAGAACTCATTTTGAAGTTTCCTTAATTCAAGTCATGTTATTTCCTCCACATCATACGGTCTCTCCATTTCTTCCTAACACCCATGCTCTTTTTGGATTTTTCTTTTTAAAACAGAGTAACAGCATGATTATCTGGGGCTACCGCCCCCACAAGAGTGCTGAACTTAGTGATAATCAGCACTACTTATAATCAGCTATAATCAGCACACACTGGTTTTCCTACAGCAATTTCCGTCACCAGTTCTGAATCACTAGTCTGTCCTGGTCCAGGGCATTTCCCCTCCTCGTTGGTCTTGAGCTGCCAGTTCCAGGAAGCAGTTAATTGCTTTACCCTAAACCATGTCCTCGCCCTGTATCAGGATGATGACATGGGCTGCATCTTGTGACCACGTGACTTAGGTAACAGGTTTCTTCATACGGGTAAAGCCTTCTGACTTGGTCTTCCATCCTAGTCCTAAGGCCTTTTACATCTCCACCGACTCAGCTTTCACAGGTGAGGGTGATGGTGTTGGCCATCACTTTACCAGCTTGAGTTGAGGAGGTTAAACCTCCAGCATCATCCAGACCTTTCTGGGCACTGCCATTAACCTCACGCTCTGGTTGTGTGGCACCAGGTGAACTGGGGGTTTGGCTTGGCACCCTGGCTCAAATATCTGTGACAATAGACGTGGATGATCAGGGGAAGAACTGATCCCTTAAACATCTCTAATATCAGTTCAGTTCAGTCGCTCAGTCGTGTCCGACTCTCCGCGACCCCATGAATCACAGCATGCCAGGCCTCCCTGTCCATCACCAACTCCCGGAGTTCACTCAAACTCATGTCCATCGAGTCGGTGATGCCATCCAGCCATCTCATTCTCTGTCGTCCCCTTCTCCTCCCGCCCCCAACCTTTCCCAGCATCAGAGTCTTTTCCAGTGAGTCAACTCGTCGCATGAGGTGGCCAAAGTATTGTAATTTCAGCTTTAGCATCAGTCCTTCCAATGAACACCCAGGATTGATCTCCTTTATAATGGACTGGTTGGATCTCCTTGCAGTCCAAGGGACTCTCAAGAGTCTTCTCCAGCACCACAGTTCAAAAGCATCTCTAATATCAGCTATTGATAAAAATAACCAGGATAAATGTCAATTAGCCACTTACCAGCATCTGCAAGACAGTGTCTCTGCCTCTCCTTGCTGCCCCTTCATCAGCAATAGTGCACAGAGAGCAAAGTCTTCACCTCTCACCTATTATTTTAATCCCACTCCCTATTTTCTTTTTTGAATCTGAAAATGAGAAGTGTTAACAAAAAAGGCTTCCCCAATGGCTCAATGGGTAAATAATTCACCTGCAATGCAGGGACACAGGAGGTGCAGGTTTGATCCTGGGGTCGGTATAGTCAAAGTTATGGTTTTTCTAGTAGTCATGTATGGATATGAAAGTTGGCCCATAAAGAATACTGAGCCCTGAGGAATGTATACTTTCAAATTGTAGTGCTGGAGAAGCCTCTTGAGAGTCCCTTGGACAGCAAGGAGATCAAACCAATCAGTCCTAAAGGAAATCAACCCTAAAGGGGCTGGATGTTGAAGCTCCAGTACTTTGGCCACCTGATGTGAAGAGCCGATACACTGGAAAAGACCCCGATGCTGGGAAAGATTGAAGGCAGGAGGAGAAGGGAGCAATAGAGAACGAGAAGGTTGGATGGTATCACTGACTCAATGGACATGAGTTTGAGCAAACTCCGGGAAATGGTAAAGGACAAGGAAGCCTGGAGTGCTGCAGTCCATGGTGTCATAGTCAGACATGACATAGTGACTGAACAACAAGCAAACAATGAAAAAGAAAGCCTGGGCCTTCTGGATAAAGCATTTGCCTGCAATGAGGGAGACCGGGGTTCAATCCCTGGAGAAGGAAATGGCAACCCACTCCAGTACTCTTGCCTGGAAAACCCCATGGACAGAGGAGCCTGGTAGGCTACAGTCCCTGGGGTCGCAAAGAGTCAGACATGACTGAGCGACTTCACTTTTCCCTTGTGGTCCAGTGGTTAAGAATCTGCCTGCCAATGAATGGGACTTGGGTTCGACCCCCAGTCCAGGAAGATCCCACATGCCACAGGGTATTGAAGCCTGTGTACCACAACTACTGAGCCCGCACTCTAGTAGAGCCCTCGAGCTGCAGCTATGAGCCCCCACGTCCTAGAGTCTATGCTCTACAAGAGAAGCCACCACAGTGAGAAGCCTGTGCACCACAATGAGGGACAGCCCCCGCTTGTCACAACTGGAGAAAGCCCGCACACAGCAACAAAGACCCAGCACGGCCAACAGTAAATAAAGACAGAAATGTTTTTTCTAAAGAAAAATACCTAATCATTTTCTAGACTTTCCTGGTTTCCGTTGGTTGGTCATTAAAGAACTACTTACTCTTACTTAAGGAACTTCCAAGCTTCCTCCTGGGAGCCTCTCTATCCAAATCTGTGACCTTAGAAACCTTCAGTTTTCCCTTTCCCTTTAGAGACTGTTTCTCTGTTGCCTTTTTTGTTTCTTTTTTAAGTTCATAAATTTATTATTTTTCTTTTTCATTAAGGTAGAATATCCATGTGCTAAAGTGACTTAACCTTATCTGCTGCCTTTTGTTGTTTGGAGGCAGTGTGGCTCTGAGCCTCGGTCTCCCCATTTGCAAATGGGGATAAGATTACGTACCATGCAGGACTGTTGTAAAGCTCGAAAGAACATCTATAAGGCACCTAGCACGGTGCCTGGCACCTAGCAGGTGCTAAATAAATGTCCACTTGGGAGTGGGGGGGGTGGGATAAACTGGGAGATTAGGACTGACATTATTATCTATAAAACAGATAACTAATAAGAACCTGCTGTATAGCACAGGGAACTCTATTCAATGGTCTATATGGGGAAAGAATCTAAAAAAAACCAAAAAGAGTGGATATATGTATATGTATACCTGTAACTCATACAACATTGTAAATCAACTATACTACAATAAAAAAATTTTTTTTGAATGTCCATCGGGGAAGATGGACTCCCTTCCGCACTCAGATCTCCCCTTGGGTTCCTAAGCACTCTGGGTGCCCCTCCTTACCTGCCACCTGATTGTCAAAACCCCACTCCTTCCCCATGCCTGGCTGATTGGTGTGTTTAGCTGTTAAGGTAGGAATCCTTCATCCCTCTATTCTTAGAGGCAGAACTAGTCAGTGCTCCACCCTTGCGATGCCTTAGAGATGCTGCTGAGACAGACTGTGTCGAATAATGGGACATTCAAACACTAGGATTCCAGCAGGATTTGTTGACTTCCGGGTAGAGCACAGCTCCAGACAAACGTGTGTCCTCTTTTCCAGCATCCTTGCCAAAGCACGTGGGAAGCAATGGGGTTCACCGTTTTTTGTTGGGTGACCTTGGGAAATCACCTTTTTGTGTCATTGTTTCCTCATATGTAAGATGGATTAATAATAGAACCCATGGGGCCTAAAACTTTTTAAAAATACAAAGTTATGAATATGAAACGGAACTTTAGAAGGAGTTCATGCAACCAAGGGACCCTGAAACGCAGGCTTCATTAACTTAATGGTAAATCTGCATCTGATAGAAGCACTGGGGTCATGATGAGGTTTAAATGAAAGACTGTAAAGCGTTCAGCACAGTGCCTGATGTTGTAGCCTACTGTAATGATAATTATTATAGATATTGTAATAATTTGATAAAATCATAAATTCTATAAATGAAATTACAAAAATAAACACATGTAATCATTATAAAGCTCCCTTCTTTTCTCCTGTTACTGCTCACAAGTCCATCAGAATGCAGTGGGGTGAGTCCCATCCTCAGACTGTCCTTCCTCAGGCTCTCTGTTCCTTAAAATAAGACCTCATTCTGGCCCAGCAGGTCCTTGTTCTCTTACCCACAAGAACACATAACTTAGGAGGAGGCCTGGGGATACACTGGGAGAGAAGGAATGTAGAAGTAGGCTGACGGCAAAGCCAGCATGGATGCCTAGAGCTGAGGGTCCCAGAGACAGCCAGCCAATCCAGAAGAGCCCAGAAGATTCCAGAACTTCTCAGAGTATGTGTGTGTGTGTGGGTGGGGGGAGGTAGGATCAGGTCCAGGGAGGCCAAAGGATGTCACAGAAATTGCAGGGCTCCTGACCACAAAGGTAAGCATGGGCATTCTGGTAAAGGCTGCTGGTTTTCCCCCATACATTTTGGCGCTGGGTGTAGTCAACCACAAGAGGCCCTTATCCCTTGCAGCAGGAGTCTGAAATTTGGGGACAAGCGTTACACAACTTCATACAATGGTATTTATCCCAGTGAATTTCCATTTTCTAGTTCCTCCATGTATTGTGGTCCCAGATTCCCAGAGTGGCTATGTGTGTGTATGAATACCTGCAGGGAGAGATGCTTGTTTTTCAGAGAAAGTTTGGTGATATAGCTCAGAGAAGGAAAGTGCTTCGGGAAACTAAACACAGAGTCTATTCCAAGGTCCCAGCCCCACCCTGCAGCCACCACCACAGGGTGTGGTGGAGTGCAGCGAGGAGGACGGACAGAAGACCTTGCTTCCTAAACCCAGAGGAGCCACTGAAACCTAGGCTTCAGTTATTCTCCCCAGGAAGTCTCCCACCACCGGGATAAAATCTCTGGAGTAACCTAAATAACATGTCACTGGTCGGAGATGAGGATGCAGGGTCGGGGGACTGAAAGTGTCTGTTCTTCTAAACTCCTCTCTCCTCTCACAGCCTGGAGGTTCTCTTGTTCCAGGAGAGGATGGCGTTGGAGGGAGCCCCAGCCATGACTCACTCAGAGCTAATCCTTGGCAAATCCGTCACCATGGAAACTGCCAATCATCCATGCTTTTCATAGCTTAATGGAACATCTGCCAGGGGAAAGCCAAGGGATACAAATTGCCTGTCCTGCCTACTGTGTTTACACTGGGGCCCCTGGAAAACAGAGATAGCCAGGAGAGGCAACCCTTTACAGAGGGATGGTGGCCCAACTCTGTTGCAGTGGGGGACCCCTTCCAGGGCTCGAAAGTGGGCTCTTGTCTAACACTCAGAAAAGAATTGTCAGAGGCGACACGTGCTGACAAAGCAAGAGACTTCACTGGGAAGGGGCGCCTGGATGGAGAGCAAGAGGGTCAGGGAACCAAGGAGACCTGCTCTGCCATGTGGCTTGTAGTCTCAGGTTTCATGGTGATGGGATTAGTTTCTGGGCTATCTCTGGCCAGTCATTCTGACTCAGGGCCCTTCCTGGTGGTGCACACACTGCTCAGCCAAGATGGAGTCTAACAAGGAGGATTCTGGGAGGTCAATGGGACATGAGTATCACCTTTTGACCTTTCCCAAATTCTGCCGGTTGTTGGTGGCTTTTTAGTTCCGTATTCCTTTCCGGGCCCTCCTGTCGCAAAATAACCCACAGGAATGGTTACTGTGGTACCTGATGAGAGTAGGCAGTTTCAGTCAGTGTGTTTCTCCTTACAACTCTGGTCACTAATTAGCTGGGTGACCTTCCACAATCCTTCATAAACTCCTCTGTGCTCATCTCCTAGATCAGTGATTCTCAACCTGGTTGGGCCCAGACCAGTGTGGAGGGTGGGGATGGGGCCGGGGGTGTCAGGGAGGCAGTAAAGCACACCCTTTAAGATGCGTGGGGTAAAAGAGGCCTGTGTAGACAGCCTGTTCAATATTATAATTTCATATTTGGAATATTACCAAACAATACCTTCATAACTTAAGCCACAGAAAATAAAGAAGCTTGGCTAATCTTCTTAGGTAGAATCTTTCTCAAAGAAAGGATCAAGATACTCCTGGTCCGGGGAGGCACAGAATTTCCAGTGTAGTAAGGTTTTCAGTATGATTAACAAAAATGAACATGGATTAAAAGATAAAAAGTTGAGAGTCGCCAAACTGGCTGATCTCAAATGGTAGTCCAGCTCAAATTCTGGGCTCCTGGGTGGCATCTTCCAACCTCAGGCCACTGCTGATTCCTTACTGAAGGGTGAAGCACCAGAGGGAAGGCTCGTCACCCCAGGCCCTTCACTCAGGCCGGGCATTCCCTCTCTTACAAGATGCAAGGCCTGCAAATAAAAAGGAGGGAAGCCATGGGAGAAGCTTGGAGGGGACCTGACAGGGTCACGCACATAAGGCAACATCCTGGTGGTACTGCCTGCCTCAAAGGACCACGGCCCTGCTTCAGTTGGAACTGCTAACCTGGCACCTGCAAACAAGGATTTGACCTGGCAATAGGCCTCCCTGCCAGGCCCAAGGAAACAAACACTCAGGTGGGAAGCCTCTTGAATGTGTTGGGGAGGGGCAAGGTGTGGGGGAATGGGGGCAGACGGGGCTAGAAAATATTTTCAGATGTTAATGTTAAAATCTTTCAAAAATTTTCTTCTTTGTGTATTTCATCCCCTCCCCCTTTCCTTTTCTGTCCATTCAAGAGGAATATGACCTTTATTTTATTGTCTTGGTGGAAATACGTGGCAAGGAAGAAGCAGACTTTTCACACTGTTTTGGGTTCTGTTTCTCAAAAGGCTCTGCCCTTAGGAGATTTTAGAGGATCTAGGAGGTAGAAAGTGACTTCACTTTCACTTTTCACTTTCACACATTGGAGAAGGAAATGGCAAGCCACTCCAGTGTTCTTGCCTGGAGAATCCCAGGGACAGGGGAGCCTGGTGGGCTTCCGTCTATGGGGTCACACAGAGTCGGACACGACTGAAGTGACTTAGCAGCAGCAGCAGCAGGAGGTAGAAAAGAAGCTGCAGAGTGACAGGAGAGCATGGCGGGAACAAAACCTATTTGCTACATTGTTTATAGGGCCCAGTGCAAAAAAAAATGTAGGACCCCTTGTTCAAAAATTATTAAGAATTTCAGCAACAGCAAAGCATTAAACCAAGTGTGGGGTCCTTCTGAACTTATGACCAAGTGTGAATGCATAAATTCATGCTCACGAAGCTGGCCCTGGACAGCAGTGTCCCCCGTATTAGAAGATTGCCCCTCACGCTTGGGCAGGAAGAGAAAGGCCCACAGGATTTGAACAATGGAGACCTGAGGCCTGCTCCCTGGCAGCACCAGTGGGTTCCAGCAAGGCCTCAGGAAAGAGAGTCTGAGGGTGCCCAGACTTCAGGCACACGGTTCCCAGGTTCAGCAAATCTTCCATCCCCAAAAGTGGCTCCAAAGCAGCAGAGACCATAAACCTAAAGGGATCTGCAGACAGGGCTGTGGGAGGGCCTGGCTCAGAGCACAGATGATGAACAGCCAGAGCCCCTGACATGCCCGGGTACTTAGTAAGACCCTGAGACCTAACAGGGCAAGGCAGAGGCGTGATGAATGACTGGCATCAGTTTCCAGCCACCCTGGAAGCCTGAAGGCTTAGGGTCAGAGACCAACTCTTTCCACTTCATTAAGATGAAAGAAACGCATTGTTTCTGGCACACCTGGACTGTAGAACAGCATGCTACCTGCCATCACTGAGACCTAGCTCCAGCCTCCTTCCTGTGATCAAGCCTCAAAGAGGGAGGGGGTGGCAGGAGGGGTGTCAACTCAGAGTTGCCTTAGTTACTCAGCCGAGAAATGAAGCTTGGGGCAGAGTGGTCAGGTGGTAGAGACAGAGGGAAGCGAGAGTAAAGGCAGGTAAATTTAGGAGGTAAAATTCACAGGACTTGGAGGGGACTGGTAAGGAAGAGGCTCCTTGACGGCTCAGTGGGTAAAAAGTCTGCCTGCAATGCAGGAGACACAGGAGACATGGGTTCAATCCCTAGGTTGGGAAGATCCCCTGGAGGAGAAAATGGCAACCCACTTCAGTACTCTGGCCTGGAGAATCCCATGGACAGAGGAGCCTGGCAAGAGGAAGGTGTCAGAAGTAACTCCCCATTACCAGCTCGAGCAATTGGGGGGATGAGGGTGCCATCCCTGAGATCAGGAGTGGAGGAGAGGAACCAGTTGGGGCTGATGGGATGGATGGGTTCTGAACATGTTGAGTCTAGGATACGAAGAGAAGGTGTCGTGTAGGCACTTAAATACATGATGTGAAGCTTAGAGAAGTCGGGGCTGGAGGCATAAATCTGGGAATGGCCCGCATTGTGGGTGGTCCCTGAACAATGGGCATGAATGAGATCCCAAAGGAAACAGTAGGCACAGCCTGAAGAACCCCAACACTGAATGGGCAGGCAGAAGAGGATGCCCCTACAAGCGGGTCAGAGGAGGGCGCTACATCACAGAAGGTACGAGAAATGAAGGAGAAGGTGGAACGCGGCTGAGAGGTCAAACGCACTGAGAAACTCTAAGTACCCACTGAACTGAGTGGAAGCCACTGATGACTTTGGAGAGAACCATTTCACTGGAGAGACAGGCCTGGAATTCCAAAAGGAGAGAGTGGATGAGCACAGCAGGAGGCAGGAGAGTGGTTGGGAGAGCAGAGACTGGCTGTGGAGGGGAGAGAAAGGGGCGGTGGCCAGGGGGAGAAATGGAATTCAGGGAAGTTGTTAAATATGACTATAGTCAGTAATTTCCCCCCCACGTTTTAACAGCTTTACTGAGGTATAACTAACATTCAATAAACTGCAGGTTTACAGTGTAACAGTCTGTAAAATTTGACAAGAACACACTTGCGAGTCCATCACCACAGTGAGAAACACATTTTTTCATCCCCCAAAACTTCCTCGGCCTCCCTTCTGCTCCCTTCACCTCCACCCCTAGGTATTAACTGACCTGCTTTCTATTACTGCAGTTTTCATTTTCTAGAATTTTATATAAATGGATTTTTAAATAATTTTATCTTTTTAAAAAGGAACTCTTTTTTTTGTCTGATTTTTTTCACACAGCAGCATTATTTAGAGAGTCATCTACATTATCACAAGTTATCAATAGTTCACTTTTTCTAATTGCTGAGTATTTTATATTGTGTGGTGATACCATAATTTGTCTCTCCATTCGCCTGTTGATGAGTATTTAAGTTGCTTCCAGTTTGGGACTATTAACAGACTAAGTTGCTTTGAACTTTCATATACAAGTGTTTATATGGAAACATGCTTTTTTTTTTTTTTTCCTCAATAGTAGGTAACCAGGATTGGAATGGCTGGGTATATGTTTGGTTTTTACGAAACTGTCACACAATTTCCAAAAATGGTTGTCCCATTTTATGTTCCCATCAGCAATGTATGCAAGTTCCAGTTCCTCCAAATCCTTGTCCACATCTGATAGGGACAGTTTCTTAAATTTTCAACAATCTAGTAGCTTTTCCTCCCTTCTCTCTGGAGGAAGGCAGAGGGAGGAGGGAAAGGAGACAAAATCAGCTCCAGGGCATCAGCACTGCCAGGATGGAGAAAGAAACGTTTTTCTGAGTCTGTGTTCTGGGAACAAGCCCAGTCCCTAGTAAATGGTAATTTCTTGTGGAGCATTTGGTCAACACGTTAGCTTACTACCTTCTGGGCCTGGGACCCGAGCATGTGACAGGAGTTCTACCAGGACCTCAGCTGTGGGAGGCTCCTCTGCAGCCACCACGTAATGGGAAAGTGGGGGAGGAGACGCAGTCCTTGCCCATGGGATCCTGATTCCACCCACAGCCAAAGTGGTAAGAGGATAAGAGCATTTCTCTGACCCCTGGGAGAAGACACGAGGGTTGGGGTAGGGGAGGGGGAGATTAGAGACCAGTCTGCACGCACTACAAGGTGGAAAGGGCAGCTGTCCTGTTGAGGAATCCAGCCTGCTTAGCCCTAAGAGAAATATGTCCCCTCTACTAACTTGGCCAAGAGGTGTCAATATGCGTAAGGGGTAAGGAGTCTCAAATCATGTTGGGAGCCTTCAGGAATTATGAACAAGTAAAACCTCTGTCAAAATAATAGATGTGTAGTTAAAGCTAAGGCCAGCTATAAAGCCAGACATATACCCTAAGAGCACATGCAAGTCCATTATGATACTGCATTTTGGGAACCAAGCATTTACTTATATCCCTAACATGATAATGAAAAAGAATGCCAGTACCTGTAGCTGCAGGGAAGAACACCCCGAAGACAGTGAAAAAGGACTCTCCAGGGCTGTAATCTGGCAGAGTGTTGTTCTGTAGCAGTTCTGGTGAATATCCAATAAAACCATGTTCTGAAATAATACAGAAGAAAGCAAAATGAGCTGAGTGACAAGACATAGCACAAGTTCCCTAGATTACAGTCCCAGCTTTAAATAGTAAATAGTCCCAGTTTTAAACAGTAACTTTAAATAGTAAAAGGTAGGTATGATGTGGGGGGCAGGGAGAGAGCACAGAAGATAATAGAAACGTCTCCTTCCCACATCTAGGGCTTGACTTTTGTGTATCTATATCTGCAGAGATAGGTAAATAAAATGACATGAAGCAGAGAGTAGTCACCTCTAGGAAAGGGAGCTTTTTTTTTTTGCTTATAGATTTCAGTACAGCTGAAATCTTTTGATGAGCATGCACTGATGTGTTTGCTTTTGATTTAAAAAATTACATTAACTCCCTGCTCAAAAACCTCCCCACAGATTCTATTAGCTACAGAATAAAGTCCAAACTCCTTAAGATGAGTGTGGAAGCTCCCCACAACCTGGCAATGGCCCACCGTTTCCTATTCGTGCTTTGCCTTTTCCTCTTCCCAGCAGTCACGCAGACAACTCTGCCCAAGTCGTCTTACCCATTCCTGTGTCCCCTGCTTCCAGACCCTTCCCCACATCTCTGAACATCGATCTAGTGCTCACTCTTCAAGGCCAACCCAAACGCCGCTCTCTTTGGGCTTTACATTAACTCTTTGGTCAGATTCCTCCTCCTAAAGTGCCCTCCATGACCAGACTCCTTGGGGCTAGAGATCTGGTCTTAAACACCTCTGTCCCCCAGGGCCAACCACTGTGCCTGCCACACAGCTGGCAGGGAGCAAATACGGGTCACGCTGAAAGAACCTTGCTCTTGGATCTTTTGCTTCCGTGCTTTCAGTCTGATGGTTCACAGACTACTTTATAGCAGGAACATCAGAGATCTCATTTCTTCAAAGCATTTTAAACATTTTTTACATTGCCTTAAATGCAGCTAAGAGATTTCACTCCTACAGATACCGCTTTTTTGTCAAAGGGGGTCACCTTGAACAGCATCTGTGGATGTGTTAGTGGGCTGTGGAATTTTAAGATACAAGTCCGGTGTCCTTGGGCTCAGGAACATGCAGGATATCCAGTGTCTGTTTTTGGAGAATGAGTTGGTTTGTTCCTGCTCACTCTAGTCCACAACTCGGTCTTGATCTTTTTCCCTCTATCCCCTCTGACATGCAAGACAAGCACTTAACAATTAGTCTCTCCATAGCTGACCCCCAGGGCTGCGGTGACAATCCCCTGCCAGCCTGTCCTCCACCACCCTCAGGGCTTAACTTCACCCTGAGCTTCCATCCAGTAAAGAGTGCCGGCTCGCTGATGAGTCCAAGATCACGGGCACTTCTCATGGCTTCCAAGATTCATATCTTCATAGGAAAAATATTTTTCCAAAAAAATAGCAAAATGAATGCTCAGTGAAGCACAAGGAACCCTGGGGAGTCCAGTCAGGACTTAAAATCATTGTCAATTGCTCTCTTTCTCCTGAACCTTAGATCCCAAGGACTGTGCAGCATTTCCGAATGTTTTGGCGTCTTCACAGCTGGTCCTCCCCTCATTAACAGAAAAGCAATAATAGCTAAGTTAACTTTAGTTTATCCGCTGGCTGACCCCGCTGACTAGACTTTCTGAGGAGAAAACCAGCCCAGCCTGCCTTGGAAGGGAGCTCAGCCAAGCTGGATGATACACAGGTCTGAGCACATTTGAGCACAGGGCTGTGCGCTGGGCAGGCCAGCCATGAGGACCATAAACACTTCATCAGGCTCCACTGATCTTGGCTGTCCCCGAGGCCACCCTGACATGGGCGGGTATTTGGTCACCAGGCCTGAAGGGCCTGGCCCCAGTCAGCCTGAAGGGTCAGAGGGATTTCAGGCGCCGTAGATGAGTCACCGGGAAGCCTCTTCTCTTTCTCCATCATCCCACCAATGAGATCCACAGATTGAGGGGATGAGTCACTTGGCTTATTTGAGGAGGCAGGGGTGGGGGCGGGGTCCCTCCTCAGCAGGATGATCACAAATGCAGCTCTCACACACTCACAAGCACGCTCACACTGACAACTGCTGCTGACCCCAGCCCTCTCCCTGCAAGTCCAGTCCTGAATTTTCTCAAGGAAATCTTAACTTCGACAAGAATTTTATGAACAGAGATGCTTGTCAATGAGTTATTTATAATCGTATAAGTGAGGAGTGTCAAAATGTCCAACTGAAAGGTTGAGGTATTTTAAATCCTTATAAAGACTCACTAGTGCCAAAGAAAACTATCCATGTTACATATGATATATATTAAGTAAGAAATTGGATACCATTTATAGGATGAATACCAAAAAAAAAAAGTTTTAATGTAAGTATGTAAGAAAAGCAAATATACCAAAAACTAATTGTTGTTGTCTATATAATGCAGTCATGGGCAATTTTTTTTTTTTAATGTTTAGAAACTTTCCATGTTGTCTCTCGTGAGCATACTCTCATGAGCATAATCAACCTATCAACAAAAATTAATGCCTTTTGTAAAAACTAACAAAACATCCCACAACTGAAAGCCTACTTTCTCCAGATAGCTTTTCTATAAACAAATTCATTTTTTTTCCTTTCCATTTATACTCTCCCTGTTTTTCAAAATGATACTTGCCCCATTTTTCAAAATGATTTAAGTAGCTTATGAGAAAAACATAGGTAAGATAGGGCAAGTAAAATAAGGGGCCAAAAAGAAACAGAAGAAAAAAAAATGAAATTGAGAAAAAGATAGGGAAGAAAAACCTACAGCCTCAGGTCTCTGAGGTAAGATCCTGCAGTGATTTTTTTCAAGCCTAGAGGAGAGATCATTTCTGACACAGCCCAGTCCAGCAGGGGAGGACCTTATGGCCACCATTCACACATGCCACATTCTGGTGGATGAGAAGGAGCCCTAGGCTCGCATGGCGGATCTGTCTCACTGCCTCTGCCCTTACTTTCCTGGGACCCTTACGACTTCCACCCACATGACAGCCCCCCACGTCATGCTCCCCAGTTCTGAGCTAGCTCCACAGAAGACCTGGCCTTCATCCTGACTTCTGGGGCCCCAGTCTCTTTCCCATAACCCTAACCTGTGGTCCAGCTGGACCTTGACTTTATGTTGCCCAGGTCAGGCACTGATGTCTCAGAATCATGTGTACTTTAAGGGGTGGCCTGAGGTCTGCTGGCCAAATCCAGCATTGCAGGGCTGAGTAGACACCACCTGCCACAGCCTCTCACAGTGGGTCTTACTGCCTGATTTGCTAATTCTTCTAGTCACGGGTCACGGGCCCATTTGAGAATCTGATGAAAGCACATTTTTCATTCCACTTGGGGGGTTCCCTGAAGCTTCCCCAACGTTCAGGACCTCTATGCTAGGGGCTGCCTCTGTACCTGAGACTTCCGGCAGGCCCCACAGGCATGGGTGGGGCATGATGTCTCAAGTCCCACCATGCCCTGCCGTGCTGTTGGTGAACAGAGGCCAACATTTCATGCTGTCATCTCTGCCGAGCAAGGCATCTGCGTGCATGGGGACAGGGCAGGTCTCCCAGGGACATCCCGGGACACTCCCTTCTGAACATAGTGACAAGTCATCATTTATTAAGCACCTCCTCTGTGCCAGTCACTGGGCACCAAGTCCTTTACAACATCATCCTTGATCCTTACAACTACCCCACAAGATCAGAAGTGAGCAAACCAGGCTCATGAAGGTGAAGAGTCTTGTCCAAGGTCACACAGCAGACCTGCCTGTATGACAGCCCTGGCCTCTCCTCTGGAAGGCCGGTCTCCAGGTCCCCAGGTCCCAACACCACCCTCCCACACAGAGGGATGCATACAGCCGAGGTTTCCTTCAACTCCGAGAGAAACGCCCACAAGGTCATGGCATCTCCCCTTCTCCACCTCTGTGGGGCCCACGGGGGTCTCCCTGTGGAATGCCACACACACTGAGGAGTGTGTGCACAGCTGGGAAGAGGCAGAGCCCAGCCTCCACCCCAGGTCTGTCTGAAGTCAACGTTTTCCATCTACCATAGCAGCTCCCTGCAATGTATCCTGAGTTGTTTCCCCAGAGATTTCTAAGGTGAGTGTCTTCGCCTCTGTGGGCCCTTCAGAGACTCTGCTGGTAGCAAGATGGGCTCTGGTGCTCTCAGCTGGTGTCTTCCAGCTCTGCAAGACCCAGAATGCCCAGTGCCTGCAGCTGCTGCGTGTGACTGTATCTGGGTTTGACCTGAACATCGGCTTCTGTATCCACACACAAAAATTCTTTGGCCCCACGTGGGTTACGAGCTTTTAGGAAGAACAAAGATAGAACAGTGAGGAAAGAGAAAGCATGATTAAAGCCAGGCAAGAACAGGAGGGAAGATGCCTGAAGCCTGGCCTTCCCCCTTGGCACTCGGGAATCACCGCTTCCTGTCACCTTAGGAAGCCCCCAGGGGGCTGCGGCTCTGCAGGGTCATGGATCTGCTCCCAAGGACTATCATGGGACCCTGCCTACCTCGTCTGGGCCAAAGGAGCCAGCCCGAGTCACACACTGCTGCAAAGGGCAGCTCCCTCAGGCTGGGCTGCACCCTCTGGGAAGGTGGCTTCTGGGAAACTCTGTGTGTCACCTGTGCCCCTGGGGTCCGCTGAAATCAGAGGAGGCCGCGGGAAGTCATCCCCCGCCCTCACCGTGGGTGTCAGATGGCAACCGCTGACTAACTTGGAAAGTGAGATTTCTAAAAATGAGCCGGCACGGCGGGGGGGGGTGGGTGGGGGGGGGTGGGCCCTGCCATCCCTCTGATAAGCCCGGGTGGGGCAGGGGGCTTCCCACCCGGTTTTCTTCTTGGCTCAGGTCCCCCACCCCTCGACCAGCAAGAGAGCCCTTTCCTGGGAACGACAATGGGAGAGGCCAGTCCAACCAGGAATAGAAAGAGCAGAGGAAGGGCCCAGGGAGAGGAAGGCGGGAGGGGCACGCTGCCCGGATCCTAGGACATCACAGGAAGAGCAGCTCTGCAAGGAAAAGGAAAGGAGAGGCCGAGCTTCTGGGAAGGGACACACACACCAAAACAAGGCCTGGGGGCGGGGAGGGCGCGAGAAGGCCGCCGGGCCTCAGAGGATCCCAGAGGAGCCGGAAGTACAGTAGGGTGAGCACTGAGGGAAAGGTGACCTGGGCGCCTTGACCAAGGGCCCCGCCTCACCCTGGACACTCACCCCTCCCGAGAGCCTCCTCCGCAGCAGAGCCCACCTGGAAACCAGGGTGGTCTGCCCACTGCCCGCATTGCCCTGATGGCTCTGGGACTCTGTCTCGTGGGGACAGAGACCTGCATTTTGGGGGAGGGACAGAAAGCCTCAAACGGCCTGACAAAGACAGGTCAGTGCCAAAGAGAAAAAAGGCGTGGCCAGGCCACATCCTATCACTGAGGCTCTCAGAGCTCTTGCCATGCAGCCCCTGCGCTTACTCAGATATGGTCCAACCCCAGAAGGTCCAAAGTGGACACAGACAGGCAGTCCGGCCCAGCAAGTGCCCAGGGGCCTGGGCTGCTCAGGGCAGTTTTCTGCCTCAGGGTTTTGGTGTCAGGCCTGGGAGCTGCAATGCATGAGGCAGCCTCAGTCATGAGAGAGCAACATGTGCCCAAACTGAACTCAAAGAGGGTAGATCTGGGAGAAGCCTGGGCTATTCTTTTCCTCCCTGGGGTGGAGCATGAGGCCCTGGGGATCTCTGGGAGGAAGGGAGAACCATGACAGGAACAAGAAACAAGACACCTGGGCTCACGCTCTGGTTCTGCCACAGACTCACTGTGGGACTGTAAGTGAGCCCTTCTTCGAAATGCAAATGGTAACTCTGTCCACCTGGAATGGGCGGGGGATGTCCACCAGGGATGAGAGTCTACAGCCTAAATGAGCCCAGGTGATGCAGATCACGCTCTCAGTAACAGGTAAACTAAATTCTCTTTCAGAACCCTTGTAATTCTGAAAGCCGCCGGTCAGAAGTCCACTCTCAGGACTCAGGGCACATCATCCAAACGCACCACTGATCTCCAGTGGCTGATACAAAATCCCGAACTAGCTTCCAGAGCTGCCAGTGCTGCCCTCCACCTCCCTGCTGTTGTGGTCCAGTCACTCAGTCGTGTCCAGTTCTCCGCGACCCCATGGACGGCAGCGCGCCAAGCCTCCCTGTCCTTCACCATCTCCCAGAGCTTGCTCAAACTCATGTCCACTGAGTCAGTGATGCCATCCAACCATCGAGTCCTCTGTTGTCCGCTTCTCCTCCTGCTTTCAATCCTTCCCAGCATCAGGGTTTTTTCTAATGAGTCAGTTCTTCACATCAGGTGGCCAAAGTACTGGAGCTTCAGAAACAGCTCTTCCAATGAATATTCAGGATTGATTTCTTTTAGGATTGACTGGTTAGATCTCCTTGCAGTCCAAGGGACTCTGAAGAGTCTTCTCCAACATCATAGTTCAAAACAATCAATTCTTCAGTGCTCAGCCTTCTTTATAGTACAACTCTCACATCCATTCATGACTACTGGAAAAATCATAGCTTTGACTAGATGGACCTTTGTCAGCAAAATAATGTCTCTGCTTTTTAATTTTCTGTCTAGGTTTGTCACAGTTTTTCTTCCAAGTAGCAAAGGGTAACCTCCCTGTTACCCTTCCCCATCTCTATGGCTGTGGATATCAAGTGTGCTCCAGACTGTGAGACAAGGTCACCACCACATTTTTCATCCACTAATGAAACAAAGCAATTATGAATTATAAGTCCTGCCACTAGGTCTTAGAGTATGACAGTCACGTGTGCCCTCCATTAATGCGTATACTAAAAGCTTCCTGGTCTAATTCATTGGTCTGTTTTTACCAGTGAGGGAACTGGCTAGAAGCCAGCTACTCAAAAGGCATGAGAGTTTAAAGTGGGAAAGGAACCCTGGCTTGGAGTCCCATTTGGAGTCCCCAAAATACTCCCTGTTTGCTGGATTCTCCCATTGATCTGGGTCATAACAATTCTAGTTCACGACAGGTGCGCCATCAGAAATACTCTGAAACTGAACCAGATCAGGCTATACTGACTGGAAGGAGCAATAATGATGGGTTAGGAAGAGATCCCCCCAAAAGGCCCCGTCCACAGCATGGATTTCCTTCTCCACAGGACTTCCGTTCCATGAGCTAGGAGCCTTCCCCAGACCACAACCGCCTCTCTGGCTTCAGCCCTGGTGAGTTTGGTCCTCCAAAGGGAGGGTGGAGAGAGGATGTGAACAGGGTTTCCAGCTCCCGGGCCCCCACCCAGAGAGAAAATACACAGAGGGAAGGCTGGGCATTCTAGCAGTGGCCAGAAGGGAAGTCTGAAGTGGAGCTGGGCCTGCCCAGAGGGCGTGGGGAGGAGCAGCCTGGAGCCTCCAGGCCCCTGGGGGAAGGCCTCCACCCTCAGGACAACTGACTGGCGGGAACAGCCGGAAAAGCCCCCAGGGCCAGGCAACCCAGGGCATGAAGGGCCTGGGTTCGGGGGATGTCAGGGCAACCCCTTTGGGAGGCAGTGGCTTAGTTTCCAGTAAGAAGAGAAGCTCCTGCCAACCCCTACAATCTAGGACAGCAGTCCTGGAATTCCTCCTGAGAAAAGGAGCTCTCACTTGTGAAAGGGGGCATTTCTAATATCTGAGAAATTGTTCCATCCTCTGACATTGGCTCTATTTTAAATGCTTAGCAAGACTTTTTTTTATAATGGCCTTGGGGTCAAGTTGAGATAAGAAGAGATTTTTCACCTGGAAAAGCCTACACAGCAGAGGACTGTCAGATGCCCTAGGAAATTTAGGAATCCGCAACTCACTTGGACCCAAGAAACAAAGAGGTGTCTTTGGATAACAACCAGGACTGCCACAAATTGCTGAGCAAAGGTTTGTGCCAGGCACTGTTCCAAGTGCATTACATATTTCTGCTCAACAAGATAGGTACATTTTTTCAGGTAAGGAAGCCAAAACACAGAGAGGAGACAAGATTCAACCCTTGGCTGCCGGGGTCAGAGCTCACCCAAAGCTGCAGGGAGTCTGGGAGAGGGGCCAGGAGCCCAGCTGGTCAGGTTGGGGCCAGATGGAAGGGACTGCAAAGCCCCCAGCCCCCAGCCTGCAAAGCCCCCACTGGCTTACCCAGCACTGCTCTCAGCTCAAAGGAGCACTGAGAAAGGAAAATCTGGCCTTCTTATCTCCTGGGGGAAAGGAATTCACTCTCCAGCCAGGATAAGTGGCTGTTTTGACAGGAAGTCTCCACCCAGGCTGTGGGTTCCTCCCAGCCACCACTTATTCCTTCTGGCTGTCCCTGCCTCTGGCATCCTAATTCCCATCCTACCTAATCCCCACACACTCCCCCACACCCCCCAAAATAATCTAACCCACCTGGGGTCCCCTACATCGACTGTCTCTGCATAGCCCCGGCCTCTGTGGCAGGTCCAGAGGTCTGACCCGGGAATCAGTCCTCAGCCCCTCTGTTGCCTGGACACTGTCTCCAGGCAGGCATTGAGAAGGGGGTGGGAGGACAAGAGGCCCCCCTGCAGGGCGCAGTCAGCATCCATGTGGTTATGCAAGCAGGGTCACCCTCCTGCCTAACACCATGCTGGAAATATCCGGACTCCACACGCCCCAGCTCTGCAGCCATGTGCAGTTCTCCCTTACCTCAAGCACTACCCAAGAAAAAAATGCAGGGGACTTACTCTTAGAATCCCACGGCAGAAGATTCAGTATCACAGGACTATAGCACGTTAACACTGCAGGTGTCCTTGTTGCAAGTCCATTGTACAAATGGGAACGCCAAGACCCAAAAAAGGAGACACCATGCCACACAGTGAGCAGCTGGCCAGGCAAGACCAGAAGAACCCAGTGCAGCCAAGCCCCTTCCAACATGTGCCCTCCTAGGCACTCATCCCTCTGTTGTCACTGCCTGCTGCCTGCCGGGTCAGGGCAAGAACTATGCTGTTTTATTTCATGATATATCTCATTGCCTAGAACCAGAGGGCAAGCAAAAAAATTATAGTTTATTAATAAACAATACAGGGACTTCCCTGGTTGTCCAGTAGCTAAGACTCCACTCCCAATGCAGAGGGCCTAGCTTCAATTCTGGGTCAGGGAACTAGATCCCACCTGCTGCAACTAAAGATCCCATGTGCCCCAAGGAAGACGAAAGACCCCATGTGCCACAACTAAGTCAAATAAATAAATACTGTTTAAAATACAAAATAAACAATGGAAACAACCCAAATATCCATCAACAGATGAGTGGAGAAACAGCACATGGTCTATCCATACAGAGTACCATTCAGCCATCGAAAGGAATGAAGCACCAACACTTGATACAACATGGATGAATCTCAAAAACACGTTAAGTGGAAAAAAAACCCGCAAAAAGACAAATACTGTATGATCCATTCATATGAAACATCTGGAATAGGCATATTCCAGAAACGGAAAACAGAACAGAGGTTATCAGGGACTGGCAGGGGAATGGAGAGTTATTTTTCCAGAAACAGTTTTTGTTTGAGGGTGATAAAAATTATTTTAGAAGAAGACAGTGGTGATGGTTGTACAACACGGTTAATGGAGTAAGTGCCACTGAATTGCACACTTTAAAAAAGGCAAATTTTATGTCATATATATTTTGCCACAATTTTTTTAAAAGCCATTTCTTTCCACAGTGCCCCCTGCAGGGACCACCTGCAGCATCCTTGTTTCAGCCAGGCCTAGTCTCTGCTTTGCAGATGTGGAATAGAGGATGAACGGAGCTCCCCAGCCAAGGCAGAGCGGAGAGGGAGGAGCAAAGCCACAGGTGCAGACTAGTCCTGGATGCAGAGTCCAATTCCCCCACCAAAGCAAGTTGCCTCCTCAGATGGAAGCAGATGAGTGAAAGCCTCAGCTCTCAGCCACTGCAAGGTGAGCACCACCCCCCACCCACACGCGCCCTCCACCGACCCTGCAGTGAGCCACCGGCCCACACACAACCCTCCCTGGAGGAACTGGGCAGAAAGTCATCTGCCCATGCACAACCCCTCCTTGGAGGAACTGGACAGAAAATCCCACGCTCTCAGGAGTTCAGGCAGAAACCCCAGCTCCTTTTGCTGACATCTAGAACTTACAAGGTTTTATTTAGGCATCACGGGCTGGGTTGTGGGACTTGGAGGAAGAGCTGTCCAGAAGCACAGACTGTGATTTCTCAATATCCACCATGCCCAGACCCCATGGAGAACTCCAGCAAAGTTAAGGACGCTATTGTCCCAGTCTTGTTTTGGACACATGTTCCTGCTTTCAATATTCTGCTGATCATTGGCACCCTGGGCCTGGGAGCAGTGTCTAACACAGGTCCCACTTAATAAGAGCTGGCCCGGAATGAATATGCCTTTAACCTGGGCTGTCCTGGGCAAGTGCGAAGAAAAAGGAGGCCAGGGATGCTCCTCTGGGGGACTTAGATGATGGGTCCTTACCTGGTCTTGGGCCAGTGGTGTCAGCATCAGCACCACCCCAGAGCTTGTTAGAACTGCGGCATCTCCCCCTGCCCCCACCTGTGTAACTGGCAGCTTTACCAATACAAGATCCCCTAATCTTGAAGCTTGAGAAGCACTGCCTTGGAGCATAACCCAGGGGCCTCCAGAGACACAGTCATCCAGGATAAACAATGTTAATAATAATAATTATTTATTAAGCACCCACTTCGTTCAGGCTATGACAGTAGGCCTCTTATATATATTATTTTATGCTCTGGCAACCCAGTAAACTAGGCATTATTACCTGATTTTCAGAAATGAGAGTGGTCAGAAAGGTTAACTAACTTGACCAAGTCTATGCAATGAGTTACAGCTGTGCTGGAATCTGAACACAGAGGTCCGAGTCCAAAGCTACAGCTCTGACAACTATGTAAGTGTGATGCAATCCTTCAAATGGGGCCAACAGTTACAGCCACTTGTCAGTTCTCTATGGGGCTCAGAAATGCACTGGCAAATGCAGTCCCCAGGGAGGTGTTCTAGGGGCTGCTGTGGTGCCTGGCGCTGGCTGGGCTCTGGGCGCTTGTGTGCTGAGATTGGACTACTTCACAGCAGAGGGATCACTATTTCTTCAGGATACATCCCTGAAGATGAATTTGCATGGCCCAACTCCCAGCAAGCATTAAGTATGGGACTGGAGAGACAAATAAATTAGATGGTGAGCAGGCTGAGGGCACCTGTGCCACAGGCTCAGAAACCTCTGGCCCTGACCCCATCTGAGCCCTGGAGTTTACGACTTGGGGCTGCATCTCCTGCCAGCCCCAAGGAGGAAGCACTCTCCTGCCGAAGGCCCCCATAGCAAACCCCACTCTCCCTTCCAGCCAGCACCCACAGGCTCCTCAGGTCGCAGAACATGGCCCGGCCCAGCCAGTCCTCTCTGCATCACCCACAGTCAGCCTGAGACTCTGTCTATAGATGGCCGTCATTCCCCACCCAAACATGAGCAACTTGAAGGCCGGTCTCTTGCCTCTGGGTCCCTCTCAGTTCAGTTCAGTCGTGTCCGACTCTTTGCGACCCCATGAATCACAGCACGCCAGGCCTCCCTGTCCATCACCAACTCCCGGAGTTCACTCAAACACATGTCCATCAAGTCGGTGATGCCATCCAGCCATCTCATTCTCTGTTGTCCCCTTCTCCTCCCACCCCAATTCCCTCCCAGCATCAGACTCTTTTCCAGTGAGTCAACTCGTCGCATGAGGTGGCCAAAGTATTGGGTCCCTCTCAGACCCCCTCAAATGTATCTCAATCTGGTCAGTGTTAGTTGCTCAGCTGTGTCTGGCTTTGTGTGACCCCATGCACTGTAGACCGCCAGGCTCCCTTGTCTACGGAATTCTCCAGGCAAGAACACTGGAGTGAGCAGTCATTACCTTCTCCAGGGGATCTACCCCACCCAGGGATCAAAGCCAGGCCTCCCTCACTGCAGGCAGATTCTTTACTGTCTAAGCCACCAGGGAAGCCAAGTAGGTGCCCCCAAAATGCTTGAATCTGAAAATGCCATCATTTGCCCCTCCACAGCCACGCTGAGGGCATCTGGTTCACCCTCCACAGCCAGAGGACTCCCTCCTGCAGTGAGCAGAGTACCAGGCTTGGCAGGGCGGAACCAGGGGTGCAGGCAGGATGTGCTAACCCACCCCTCAGGGTGTCACCCTCCATCTCCTTGAAAATCCCAGCTGCTCAGGGCTGAGGCAGGCAGCCCAGCAGGCGAGGGCCCTCCCAAGCCAGTGATTTCATGCTTCAGGCATCCATCCCAGGGAGCTGTCTGGGGAGCCTGGTGGGCCAAGCCCCCTCCTGCTCACAGAGCCGACACAAGGACAGAGCCGGGCAGCATTAGCTCGGGTTTCCTTCTGCAGCCATGACTGGGTCCTCACGGCCTCCTCAGCCTAGCAGTTTCTTTCTCTGCTTTCCACAGGCAAAGCCAGCAAATGAAAAATAATGCAATGGAGAGGGTGGGAGAGTTTTGGAGCTGGGGGCCTGGAATTCTGGGCAGTCAGTCACTCTCTTCATCAGAGGCAGCCTCAGAACAAGGGGAAGGCCTGAAGGTGCCTGCTTCTGCCCTCCTCCAGCCAGGCAGAAGTCAGGAGCACAGACCCCAGAAAACCTCCTCCTGAGGGCTGAACCCCAAAAGCCAGGAAGGCAGGGCACCTAGAGCTTCATGTCCTCTCTCTACCAGAGGAATGGTAAATGTTCAACTCAGTTGATTTTAAAAACAACAGTCACCAACATAAAGGACTATTTTTTAAAAGTTATTCCACAGGTAGAACAAATAGAGAAATGTGCTTTGCTTTCTACTTGGACTGCAAGACCAAACAAGTCAATCCTAAAGGAAATCAGTCTTGAATATTCATTGAAAGGACTGATGCTGAAGCTGAAACTCCAATACTTTGGCCACCTGATGTGAAGAACTGACTCACTGGAAAAGACCCTGATGCTGGGAAAGACTGAAGGCAGGAGGAGAAGGGGACGACAGAGGATGGCATCACCAACTCAAATGGACATGAGTTTGAGCAAGCTCCGGGAGTTGGTGATGGACAGGGAAGCCTGGCGTGTTGCAGTCTGTGGGTAGCAAAGAGTTGGACATGACTGAGCGACTGAACTGAACTAGGTCAGTCAGTGAGCAGAAGGGAGACGGAGTGGATGGCAAGAAGGGATGACCAGATGGACACAGAGAGAAAAGAGGGGAAAAGATTGGGGAGGAAAAACACAGAAAAAGAGACAAACCTAAAGGAAGAAAGAATGATGCAGGAAGAAGAGAGGAGAGAAACCAAGTATGGTTTTAAGGCATGCTGGAGATCTCAGTTCTGTTGGTTTACAAAAGTTTGGAAACCCTTACCCAGACCTGAGCCTTTGTTTACAATTCTTCACTGTTCTAATCCTTAAAAATCCTTCCGTTCAAATCCTTAATCTTTCCCCTTTCAGGGTCAGAGATTCCTTTGAGAATCTGGCAGTAGTCTGAACCCTCCCCTAGAAAAATATACATATTCACATAAAATTTTACCTGCAACTTGAGGGGTTCATGGATCCTGTTAAAAACTATTCTAGAAGCTCCACTCTGATTGAGAGACCTGTAAAGACCAAAGCAAAAACACTCCCACTGCCAAATTAAACTAAGATAAGGGAGGATGTGTTGAATCTTATGTGTATTCAAGCCATCATATCAGGCTTTTAATTATACCATTTTCTTCACTGATAGAATTTTGGGGCCTGAACACCCTTCTTTTGTTACTACCCCATTAGCGGTACTAAAAGCAAGGTTCCTTAGTCAAGGAGCTAGCTGTGTGTATGGGTGGTTATTATGCAGTAAAAGGTCTGCCTTTGACCCAGGCCAGAGTGTCTGCGCTTACCTTGAAATTAACCTTTTGCAGATTGATAGGATTATTAAGTTACACATATGCAGTAGTTCCCCCACCTGAATGTATATAAGCGTTAGCAAGGTACTGATTTAAAATGTAGATTACTAGGCCAAAATTTGAGAATCTAATTCAAACTTTTTAATGAGCTTCTTTCTAGGTGATTCTGACGCAGGCAGGCTCCAGACCACACTCTGAGACACGCTGCTCTTGTAGAGGATTGCAAGCTTCAGCAGATGTGCCGTTCCTGCATTGTGGGGGCCCTCCTTGCACACCAGGGGTGTCACTAGGCATGTATGGAGGGGTGGTCTGTGACTGTGCATCAGAAAGGCTATCTGTATGGGGTATAAAAGGCAGATAAACCATGTAGGGCATAAAAGGTATAGAGCCAAGTGAAACCCTCCAAGGGCCTCTGTGGCTCTGTGGTTCTCAAATCTGTCAGCACAGAAAGAATCACCTGGAATGCTTTTATGATTCAGTTTCCCAGGCCTCAGGCCAGTAGGGAATATATATGACACCATTGATACTAACGGTTTCCCAGTGGTTCTGACACATGGAGCTTGTTTGTTGATGGTACCCAAAGGCCAGAGGGTATTTCAATCAAGATATCAGACCACTACTGTAAAAATGCTTTGAAAAAATAAGATGCTCTTAAAATTCTCCAGCAAAAACCCAATGAACATTAGCAGGGCTTCTGCTTGCTTTTCTCTTCCTTCTCCTCCTCCTTGTTCACTGTAGACACTAACGGTGGGCTACACTGGGACAGCCTGAATGATTCCAGATGGTGAGAATTTGGACCTCTTGGCCTGACTGATCCTCCCTTTACCCTGGAGTCTTGTACAAATATTATCATTTTCTGGCTGTGCAGGGACATGAAAACAGTTGGAAGGCACTAGGTCAGGTGTAAAAGAAACTTGTGGAAAAGGAGGGACTGCTTGGTCCAGAAGTGATTGTTTTCTGAATCTCTATGAAGTGGAATCCACACAAACAGGAAGCAACAACATGCCCAAGCTTGCCCACACAGGGCCTGGCATCCAATTGGTGGGGGCAAGATATTGAGAGAAATGCTGAAAAGGCCGCCCGCTTGGCAGATTGCTGGCAGAGAGGCGGTAACAGGGACATCTGGGCACAGACCACAGCTCCACCGATACAGAGAGGGTAAGAAGATAATAACCCATAATAATTAGACTGCCTTACCCTCAATTTAGTGAGTTTTCTTTCCTTTTATATTTGATTTCTTGAAATTTGCCTTACATTCAACATGTAGACTTAATATAATGGTTTTTTCCACCTGAAAATTTGGTGTACTATAAAACGAATGGTATCTTAGAATTGAGGAAATAGGGCTTATCACCTAATTTAATCTCGAAATGACCCATGAATCAGGTGCTGTTTCCGTCTTCCAGATGAGGAAACTGGAACACAGACTGGTGACCTGCCCAGGGTCCCAGAGCGAGGAAGCAACGGAGCCAGCACTGGAGGCGTCTCCCAGGCCTCCCCCAAACCCCACCCCTCGCCTGGCATACCGTGTGCACTGTGTGAGCACACCTGCGTCAGCACACCTGACCACACAGTAGGAGCTGGGGTCATAGAGTAACTCCTGAGGGGAAAGTGCTCCAAAAAGTGACTTCCACCTGAGTCACTGCAGTGCAAGAAAGTAAAAAGTGATGGTCATTTTACCTCAAATACAAACTTGAGAAAAAATATAGAGTTTGTTTGGTTGCTATTGTTTATCTATTTTAGGCCATAACTCTACCTCTTCTCTGATTGCAGGAACTTAAGGATGTGCTGTAACTACTATATAATGATCACATTTTGGAGGTTTAGTTTAAAATGGTGTGCATTTGGACAGTGATCACAGATTCACTGTTTGAATTTATCTTATTTGTTTTTGAATGTTTCTACTGATTTCTTGTAATTGGGATATAGTGTTGAATACCTTAAGAAATCTCACATTTGGTTTCTGCCAGTTTAAGAGGAGCAGGAAGTAGTTTAACAGAAGAAATCATTGTCAATATAATAAAACCAAAAATTTATTCATTACAGTATTCAATAAGTGTTCATCTTCTGGAAAGCAGCCGAGGACAGAAAGAGAACCCCATCCTCCACTCCACACCCAACACACACACACATAAACTCAAAGAAAAAAAGCCACTATTGACATGCATTATTATTTATAATTCTTAAAAATGCCCATCCCATGTTACAGATGAGAAACTCAAAGAGTATCCGTGAGTTGCCTACAGTTACACAACTAGTAAGGAGTCTGTGTTGGGTGGCCCTAATATTAAAGCACATACCATTGTCATCGGCCATGATCTTTCCTAGTCATCGCCATGTTGAATGAGGATAGAGACCATGTCCATTTTATTCTCCACTATATCCTGGAGCCCAAAGTGGGCTTTGGTAACTGCTGGTTGGGTTGGTGGATAGAAGGGAGGCAGGAAGAGGTAAATGCACCATGGGCCGGCCCCTCGAGCAGGTGCTCTTCTCACCCCCCACCTGCACTTCTATGGCGACTGTGCTCCAACAACCCCTATCGCACTTCTGACCATGTTTCCTAGGACTGCATCCCTCTGCCTGCTGGCGCCTGCTCACTCTGATTCCTTTCCCAGTCATTCACTCAGCAAAGTGTAATTGAGAGCCAGCCACATGCCAGGTACTTTCTAAGATGCTGGGGGAAAAGCAGTAAGATTCGATGCCCATCCTGCAGGTTCCCACAGCTTAAGGCAATGATCTCTGTATTTCCTATCAGCTCTGGATACCTCAGAACCCAGTGAAGACAGGGTTTCCTGAAGCTGCCTATAAACTCTCTTACTTTCCACCAACACTTCTGCTGTTTCTGAAGTTTTGTCTGCTTATTTTCAGAGATGTCAAAGGACGGCCCACAGTGAGATTCTCCTCTCTTCCTTTTAGCATATTCTCACACTTTTCTCATCAGGGCACATTTTGCACATTGGGAGGCCTAAGAGACAGGAGTTAGGCTGCTGATGTCACACGAAGTTCCGCCCTGAGCTGTGAGATGGATGTGCCTGGAAGCACCAGCCTCAGGAGCTAGAAGAAGCCTCTTACAGGTGAGGAAACACAGGTAAAAGCCCTCCTGCCCCCACTCCTAGTGGAGTCAACTTCTCTCGGCCAGCATCCTTTCATGGCACCTACTCTGCACACCAAGAGATGAGGAGTTAGGTCAGAAGGGAACCATAGCCCACTGACTTCCAACAAATGATGACTCTAAAACCAAGCCTTATTACGAGGCAACTGAGACCCACAGATGGCAGGGCCCTGGCCCAGAGTCCCAGAGACAGCCATTGAGAGGCCCTGGCTTCATCTCTCTCAATGCAAAACACTGTAACTACAGTAGTTCTTTCTCTTTCCTGTTTAGCATCTTCTCAAAATGCATGTTAAATATCACACCCAAAGTGTACTGCTTGTTCCTTTATTCAGTAATTAGCGTGGCTAGGAGCAGTGTGAACTTGATGGATACAAAGGTCATGGAACCTGAGATCAGCTGCCAGGGTGCCAATCCTGGCTCCACGGCTTACTAGCTGTTTGACCTTGGACATAATAACCTCTCTGAACCTCAGTTTTCTCATCTTTATGGTAGGGACAAGAAGATGGAGAATAATGGAGAAATAACTCCAGAAAAAGTGAAGAGGTGGAACCAAAGCAAAAATACCCAGTTGTGGATGTGACTAGTGATGGAAGTAAAGTCCAATGCTGTGGAGAACAATATTGCATAGGAACCTGAAATGTTAGGTCCTAGAATCAAGGAAAATTGGAAGTGGTCAAACAGAAGATGGCCAAAGTGAACATTGACAATTTAGGAATCAGTGAACTAAAATGGAGCAGAATGGGTGAATTTAATTGAGACGACCATTATATCTACTACTGTGAGCAAGAATCCCTTAGAAGAAATGGAGTATCTATCATAGTCAACAAGAGTCTGAAATGCAGTACTTGGATGCAATCTCAAAAATGACAGAATGATCTCTTTTCGTTTCCAAGGCAAACCACTCAATATCACAGTAAGCCAAGTCTATGCCCCAACCACTAATGCCGAAGAGTGAAGTTGAACAAATCTATGATGACCTGCAAGACCTTCTAGAACTAACACCCAAAAGAGATGTCCTTTTCATCATAGGGGACTGGAATGCAAAAGTAGGAAGTCAAGAGATACCTAGAGTAACACTCAGGTTTGGCCTTGGAGTACAAAATGAAGCAGGGAAAAAACTAAGAAATCTTCACCAAGAGAACTCACTGGTCATAGCAAACACCATCTTCCAACAACACAAGAGAAGATTCTACATGGACATCACCAGATGGTCAATACCAAAATCAGATTGATTATATTCTTTGCAGCCAAAGATGAGAAGCTCTGTACAGTCAGCAAAAACAAGACTGGGAGCTGACTGTGGCTCAGATCATGAACTCCTCATTGCAAAATTCAGACTTAAATTGAAGAAAGTAGGGAAAACCACTAGGCCATTCAGGTATGACCTAAATCAAATCCCTTATGATTATATACTGGAAATGACAAATAGATTCAAGGGACGGGATCTCATAGATAGAGTGCTTAAAGAACTATTGATGCAGGTTCCTAACATTGTACAGGAGGCGGTGATCAAAACCATCCCCAAAGAAAAAGAAAGGCAAAATGGTTGTCTGAGGAGGCCTTACAAAGAGCTTAGAAAAGAAATGAAAGGCAAAGGAGAAAAGGAAAGATACACCCATTTGAATGCAGAGTTCCAAAGAATAGCAAGGAGAGATAAGAAAGCCTTCCTCAGGGATCAATGCAAAGAAATAGAGAAAAACAATAGAATGGGAAAGATTAGATATCTCTTCAAGAAAATTAGAGATACCAAGAAATGGTATGGACCTAACAGAAGCAGAAGATATTAAGAAGAGGTGACAAGAATACACAGAAGACGTATACAAAAAAGATCTTCACGACCAAGATAATCATGATGGTGTGATCACTCACCTAGTGCCAGACATCCTGGAATGTGGAGTCAAGTGGGCCTTAGGAAGCATCACTATGAACAAAGCTAGTGGAGGTGACGGAATTACAGTTGAGCTATTTCAAATCCTGAAAGATGATGCTGTGAAAGTGCTGCACTCAATATGCCAGCACATATGGAAAACCTCAGCAGTGGCCACAGGACTGGAAAAGGTCAGTTTTCATTCCAATCCCAAAGAAAGGCAATGCCAAAGAATGCTCAAACTACCGCACAATTGCACTCATCTCACATGCTAGTAAAGTCATGCTCAAAATTCTCCAAGCCAGGCTTCAGCAATATGTGAACCATCAACTTCCAGATGTTCAAGCTGGTTTTAGAAAAGGCAGAGGAACCAGAGATCAAATTGCCAACATCCGCTGGATCATGGAAAAAGCCAAAGTTCCAGAAAAACATCTGCTTCTGTTTCATGGACTATGCCAAAGCCTTTGACTGTGTGGATCACAATAAACTGTGGAAAATTCTGAAAGAGATGGGAATACCAGACCACCTGACCTGCCTCTTGAGAAACCTGTATGCAGGTCAGGAAGCAACAGTTAGAACTAACAACAGACTGGTTCCAAATAGTAAAAGGAGTATGTCAAGGCTGTATACTGTCACCCTGCTTATTTAACTTATATGCAGAGTACATCATGAGAAATGCTGGGCAGGAAGAAGCACAAGCTGGAATCAAGATTGCCAGGAGAAATATCAATAACCTCAGATATGGCAACCCACTCCAGTATTCTTGCCTGGAGAATCCTGTGGTCAGAGGAGCCTGGCAGGCTACAGTCCACAGGGTTGCAAAGAGTCGGACACGACTGAACGACTGCACTTTCAGATATGCAGATGACACCACCCTTATGGCAGAAAGTGAAGAGGAACTAAAGAGCCTCTTGATGAAAGTGAAAGAGGAGAGTGAAAAAGTTGGCTTAAAGCTCAATATTCAGAAAACTAAGATCATGGCATCCGATTCCATCACTTCATGGGAAATAGATGGGGAAACAATGGAAACAGTGTCAGACTTTTTTTGAGGGGGCTCCAAAATCACTGCAGATGCTGATTGCAGCCATGAAATTAAAAGATGCTTACTCCTTGGAAGGAAAGTTATGACCAACCTAGATAGCATATTAAAAAGCAGAGACATTACTTTGCCAACAAAGGTCCGTCTAGTCAAGGCTATGGTTTTTCCAGTGGTCATGTATGGATGTGAGAGTTGGACTGGGAAGAAACCTGAGTGCCGAAGAATTGATGCTTTTGAACTCTGGTGTTGGAGAAGACTCTTGAGAGTCCCTTGGACTGCAAGGAGATCCAACCAGTCCATTCTAAAGGAGATCAATCCTGGGTGTTCATTGGAAGGACTGATGCTAAAGCTGAAACTCCAATACTTTGGCCACCTCACGCGAAGAGTTGACTCATTGGAAAAGACTCTGATGCTGAGAGGGATTGGGGGCAGGAGGAAAAGGGGACGACAGAGGATGAGATGGCTGGATGGCATCACCAACTCGATGGACATGAGTTTGAGTGAACTCCAGGAGTTGGTGATGGACAGGGAGGCCTGGTGTGCTGCGATTCATGGGGTCGCAAAGAGTTGGACACGACTAAGTGACTGAACTGAACTGAAGGGAACATTTCATGCAAAGATGGGCACAATAAATGACAGAAATGGTATGGACCTAACAAAAGAAGAAGATATTAAGAAGAGGTGGCAAGAATACACAGAAAAACTCTACAATAAAGTCTTAATGACCCAGATAACCACAATGGTGTGATCACTCACCTAGAGCCAGGCATCCTGGAATGAGAAGTCAAGTGGGCCTTAGGAAGCATCAGTACAAACAAAGCTAGAGGAGGTGATGAAATTCCAGCTGAGCTATTTCAAATCCTGAAAGATGATGCTGTGAAAGTGCTGCACTCAATATGCCAGCAAATTTGGAAAATTCAGCAGTGGCCACAGGACTGGAAAAGGTCACTTTTCTTTCCAGTCCCACAGAAAGACAATGCCAAAGAATGTTCACACATTCCCAAAGAATGTACTGCACAATTGCACTCATCTCACATGCTAGCAAAGTAGTGCTCAAAATTCTCCAAGCCAGGCTTCAACACTACATGAACCAAGAACTTACAGATATTCAAGCTGGATTCAGAAAAGGCAGAGGAGCCAGAGATCAAATTGCCAACATCCGTTGGATCATAGAGAAAAGCAAGAGAATTTCAGTAAAACATCTGCTTCACTGACTATGCTAAAGCCTTTGACTGTGTGGATCACAACAAACTATGGAAAATTCTTCAAGAGATGGGAATACCAGACCACCTGACCTGCCTCCTGAGCAATCTGTATGTAGGTCAAGAAGCAACAGTTAGAACGAGACATGGACTGGTTCCAAACTGGGAAAGGAGTACAACAAGGCTGTATATTGTCACCCTGCTTATTTAACTTATATGCAGAGTACATCATGCAAATTATCTTGACTGGATGAAGCACAAGTTGCAATCAAGACTGCCGGGGAGAAATATCAATAACCTCAGATATGCAGATGACAGCACTCTTATGGCAGAAAGTGAAGAGGAACTAAAGAGTCTCTTCATGAAAATGAAAAAGAGGAGTGAAAAGGTTGGCTTAAAACTCAACATTCAAAAAATGAAGATCATGGCATCCAGTCCCATCACTTCATGGCAAATAGATGGGAAAACGATGGAAACAGTGACAGGCTTGATTTTGGGGGGCTCCAAAACACTGTAGATGGTGACTGCAGCCATGAAAATAAAGATGCTTGCTCCTTGGAAGAACAACTATGACAAACCTAGACAGAAAATTAAAAAGTAGAGACATTACTTTGCCTACAATGCTCCGTCTAGTCAAAGCTATGGTTTTTCCAGTAGTCACGTATGGATGTTAGTATTGGACCATAAAGAACGCTGAGCACCAAAGAACTGAAGCTTTTGAACTGTGGCGTTGGAGAATTGGACTCTTGACAGTCCCTTGGAGTGCAAGGAGATCAAACTAATCAATCCTAAAGGAAATCAGTCCTGAATATTCATTGGAAGGACTGATTCTAAAGCTAAGCTCCAATACTTTGGCCACCTGATATGTTGAACTGACTCATTAGAGAAGACCCTGATGCTGGGAAAGACTGAAGGCAGGAGAAGAAGGGGATGACAGAATGAGATGGTTGGATGTCATCACTGACTCAAAGGACATAAGTTTGAGCAAGCTCTGGGAGTTGGTGATGGACAGAGAAGCCTGGCTTGCTGCACTCCATGGGGTTACAAAGAGTCGGACACAACTGAGAGACTGAACTGAACTGAACTGATGTAAAATGCTCAGTACAGTGCCTGGCACATAGAGGGCGCTCAATAAACATTAGCCATTGTTACCTTCCTGGGCCACAATGCTGTCCTCAGATCTTCAGTTCAAGGAATCTGCAGCAATGTGAACTGACCCACAACTCCTGTCTCTTCTTAATAAACTATTTCATTTTAATTTTCTTCTCTACTTACAAGCAGAGATATACATAGTGTTTCAAAAAGTATTAACTGTATCTGGGCCCTTTGATAAACAATTTCTGAACAAAGGCATGGCAAGATTTCTAGTGCACTAACTGATATGGACATAAAAATCTGATGAACTATTAGAAATAAGTGTGAAAGTATTAAGACCTGGATAACAGTTTATGTTATGGGCTTCCCTGGTGGCTCAGAGGTTAAAGCGTCTGCCTCCAATGCGGGAGACCCGGGTTCGATCCCTGGGTCGGGAAGATCCCCTGGAGAAGGAAACGGTAACCCACTCCAGTATTCTTGCCTGGAGAATCCCACGGACGGAGAAGCCTGATAGGCTATGGTCCACGGGGTCGCAAAGAGTCGGACACGACTGAGCGACGGAACGGAACGAACAGTTTATGAACTCTTTTCTTAATCATTAAGCTTCCTCTTGCAAGAAAAAATCCAACCCTTCATAACCCAATGTTTTCAATTTTTTAGGAAAGGGACACAAATTCTTGGAGAAATGGGAAATTTTCCCCTTCACATCTCTAGACCAACTGTTCAGGGTGAAAGGAACTGTTGTTTGGGCCACAGACTTGTGAGGCAGACGGCTATTTTCACATGCAAATGATGGCCACATAGAGTGATAATCCAGGCTTGGGGCAGGCAGAGACTTCAGCCTGGGCTGTCTAGTCATGCTCTCACGGTGCATGTGGCTGAGCTAATTAGGGAGCCTACTGTCCAATGAGAGAGGGTATGTGTGAGAAAGACTAAAAATACAAAGTGTGCTAGAAACCATGCAAATGAGTTTAGCTTGGAGTAAACAGGCTTTAGTCACAGGATCATAGCTGGGGTTGGCCAAGGCTTACGAGCAGAGGTGAAATGTTTGGGTTGGTATGCCAGGCCCTGTGCTGGGCACTTAAGTATTTCAGGTGGGCAGTCCAGCAGTGCATGTGGCCCTGTGTGGGTTTATGTGTATGTCCATTCACACAGCTGGCAGTGGTGGGGGTCAGACAAATATTTGTCTTTGTTTATTATTCTGGATCATAAACTAACAAGAGAAAAATCAATCAAGGGTCTCATTGGTTAAAATAAATTTTGTTTGCTTGCATTTAAGGAGTGTGTGCATGTCCCTCAGGGTGGTGATGGTGTAAGGACAGGGGTAGGAGGTGGGGTGGGGAGAGAGGAGATGGAAAAATAAAGAGGTATTTAGGAACAAGTCAAGGGGATGAGATCATAAAATAGTTTCCTAAATTGCATCTGGTCCTCATCTCCACCCCACCTCCACTGCCCAGCCAGGCTGGGTTTCCTCCTGTCTGGATGACTGCAGCTCCACTGACTGGCTCCCTCTGCCTTCAGTCCCTCTCTGTCTACACCCACAACAACCCCAGGCAGGATTCCCCAAGAGCAAATCTGATTTGCAACTTCCCCACTTAAAAGAAAAACCTATTGACCTTGCTCAGCTTTTATATTTTCTGCATCTTTAAAATTCATGTGGAGTTTTAAGTTATCCCTGGTTATTCTGTGTTTCTTTTTGTTTGTTTGCTTTCCTAACTAAAAAGGCTAAGAACATCCTCAAGATGTGTCATGAAGCCTATGTTTATATTATATTCCATCTGGGACTTCTGAATGTTGCTACATTAATTTTAACTTTAAAAATACTATACATTGTGTGAGTTCAATTACGTTTTAAAAATATTTTTAAAAGTCTATAAAGAAATAGCCTTTATACTTCATATTTAAAAATGGAATGTGCTATTCTCAATAAGAATAAATTAGAATTATAATTTAGAGTACACCAGCTATTATGGACTGAATGTTTATATCCTTACCCCGCCCCTAACCCCTAGTGTGGCTATACTTGGAGATGGAGTTTCCAAGAAGTAATTAAGGTTAAGGGAGGTCTTAAAGTGGGATTAGTGTCCTTATCAGAAGAGACACCAGAGAGGTAGTGTGCACGCACTGTCACTTTCCCTGCCCAACCCACACATGTGCAAGTACGTGTACACTGTGTGCATGCACACACACACACTGAGGAAGGCCACATGGGGACATAAAGAGAAGGTGACCATCTGCAAGCCAGGCAGAGTCCCTCATCAGGAGCCAAATCAGCTGGAATTTTTATCCTGGACTCTCAGCCTTTAGAACTGTCAGAATACTAATTACTGTTGTTTAAGGAACAGTTTTCATATTGGCAAGCTCTTCCTGCCTCAAGGGATAAACCCAGCCTTTCTGAACTGGACAATCCAGGAAACCCGTGATGCCTCCATGCTTACATCTTTCAAGGATACGGACCATGAGAACTGATTTCTGCCCCAAGATCTCCCTGTACTCTATGCTTCTAGTTTCCTGGACACAATCTCCAAACCAGAATTGGGAGCCTGAGCCATAAGTGACATCATTTTATGTGTCTATTGGCCATCTGTCATTGTGCATTTTAAAGTTTTGTTAATCTTTTTTCTGTGATTCCTCCATTGCCACTTTGTCCTTCATTGCCCTTTGTCTCTTTGTCTCTTATTGTCCCCTCTCCACTTTTATTTCCCTCTCTCTCCCACTCTAATCAATTAACCAAAAACTTTTCCTGAGTGTCACTGTGTGCAGACCCAATGCTAGAAGTTTAAGATATATATAAGAATACTGTATAGTCTCCCCTAGTCAAATAATCACCATATGTTGGTTAAATGTTAGAAAATAAACATGTAACTGGTAGAGAATAGTGGAAAGATTACCTCCAGGTGTTGTATAGGTCTTCAAGGAGAAGGTGACATTTGAATAGACCTTGGAGGTTATTCAGGGGTTCACCTGGTGGGAAACTGCTCCTCCATCCATGGGATTTTCTAGGCAAGAGTACTGGAGTGGCTTGCCATTGCCTTCTCCGATATATATATAAAACTGAATCACTTTTCTGTACAGTAAAAATTAACACAACATTGCAAATCAACTACACCTCAATAACATTTTTTTAAAAAACAAAATGCACCGTGAAAAATCTTTAGGAATAAGTGCATTTTCCCATTTCAACCTTATGTTTCATTTCTAGTAGATTGTTTTTCTGCTTATTTTCTGTCCTAGTGAGCCCTGATGCCCTCTATAGGATCCCCTTTAGACAACTCAAGCTTTTTCTTAGATACTAATCTCACATATTTCAAGCATGGTGTCACTTTCTTCCTCACAGCAATACCTAAAACTTGTTTCTCGATAGCCTGCAGTCTCTCAAAAGTGGGGGAGGAAAGTTCTGACAGTCACTTGGGAGAGTTTTCACAGTGCAAAGTCACAGTTTCTGACTGCTATGATGAAGTAGCAACCCATAAGGTCACATGTACTGGAGATAACAAGTATTCTCAAATATTGATTATAACACCAGGTCACAAATCATATTGCAGCAATCCACCAAGAGAAAGTACTTCCTTCATATCTTTTCTACAGTATCATCCTTAGCAACGACAAAAAAAAATTTCTTTTTAAAAAGTATTATTCATAGGTATAATCCACACAGTGACTATAGTCCTAAGTACAATATTTTAGTTTGCTAAGGCAAGAGAGACAAGGATCTCTCATGAAAAGATATACTAACATTACTTTACACATGAAAAATTCTGATTTATAGAAGGGAAACAGTAAATAAAATTTTCTAATTAACATTTTTTAACATAGTTTATCATTTAAAAATATTAGCACCAGAAATCTGGGATAAGATTGTAGACTGAATACATGTTCCTAAATTTGTCCTCTCCTAAAATCCCACTTATAGACAGCAAAGAGGGCTTTTTTTTTTTTTTTAAATAAATGATGTAAATCAATAAGAATGGAGAAAAGAACAACAAACTTCAGAAGCTAAAAAGTGGATGGTCCAGTGGAACTAGGATCAGACCTGAGAAAACAGAATCTCAAGTCTGCAGAGGGAAAAGCAAGAACCCACCTGACTGACCCCACACAATTCTCAAAGGTCCCAAGATGAGCAGTACCAGGTGTCTGGATCTAAGAATGAGAGGTGGTAGGTTGAAACAAGAAAGACAGGTGGGAATTCTGAGAAGTCACTCATGCTACCAGGCACCTGATGCTCCCCAACCCACAGAAATCGGAAGGTTTGTTCCCTGGAGGGGATAAGCCAAGAGCTTTGACAAGGGGTACTAGGTCCAGCTGAGGGAAATCAAGTCAATGTTTATTGAATATTGGAAGCAGAGACCCCCAATCCTTTTCCCTAATTCAGCTCTCACAATAAGGGCAGCCAGAAACATCCTTCAGCCAGATTGGAAGATTCCTTTCTGGAGAAAGTGAAGTAATTCCACAAGTGCATAAAGGTATGAACCCAGGAGAGTAACCTCAACAACCAATCTACCCAAACTATCTAATGCAGTTCACAACTGACAGGACTAAACTGTGTGTTCAGTATTTCCAATCAGCTTTTATCCCCAACTTTTAATCGTAAACAAAATGTCAAGAATTACCAGATAGATGATAAATTCCTTTATGATAGAAGATAAAACCTAAACAAAGAAGGAAAGGGCCACTTAGGGGAAGCAGAAACTAGGCAGAGATTTCCTTTTAAATGTTTTAATAAATCTTTTGAGAGCTAAGAGAAAATACTGTATCCATGAAATAACAACAAAAAAGATATTATTAAAGCAATAAAAAGTAACATTCAGAAAACTAAAAAAAAACAAAAAAACTTGATTAGTAAGAACATGGTAACAAAGGAGGAAGATGATAGAAAGACTGGAGAATCAAGCTGAGGGAAATTTTCAAGAAGTGAAGATTAAGAATAGGTGAGAAAAAAGTAAGAAAACCCAATATCCAAATAGCAGAAGTACCAGAAAGAGAAAATAGAAAGTAGAGGGGAAAAAAATCATCACTGAAATAATTCAAGAAGATTTCTTAGTATGAAAAGATACAAACTATCAGAAAGGACCCACCAAGTGCCTAGTGTATCATAAATAGAACCTCATGATAACGTATCATTTTGAAATTTCAGAAAACTGGGGGCAAGGAGAACTTCCTTCTAACTCACAGTTACATCTAAAGGATTATGAATCAGAAATAACTTTAGACTTCTCCCTGGCAATACTAGAAACAATGAGATAAACAGTCAGAAATCTAAGATAAAATAATTTCCAACCTAGAGTTTGATACCCAGCCAAGTGATCAGTCAAGTATAAGCACAGGAAAAAGACACAGAAAATCTCAAACAACTGATCTCCCATGTGTCCTTTCACAAGAAATTACTAGAAAATGACCTCTATTAAAATGAGAGAGCAGATTAGGATGGCATGGTATTCAGAAATAGGAGATCCAACAGAGAAGCGAGATGAAGGAAGGTGAATAGAGATCCTGGGATGACAGCTATGGGCAGGAGTGACCACCCAGACTGAAGCAATGTGACTAGGGACATGTTGAAAGATTCCCACAGCTGCCACACCTAATTTTGAACCTGAGGTCAGAACACTGGCATGAACCTATCTCAGAGCCTTAGCTGTGTTTGGCTCATTCTGACCACAAACTTGGCCATGAAGTTGCTGGTCTTTTTTCTTCACACTGCTGCTTCAACCCCCAGAAGTGTTCTGTTTTTACTTACTCCTGAGGTCTAGAGGTAGGCAATGATGGATTTAGATGGAAAAATAGAAAGCAGCTCAGTCCTCCAAAACATCCCTTCAGATATTTAGTACATGACCCATATAACAACTGTGAGAAAGGCAGGCACCTAAAGTCAGATAGTGATTACTTCTGGTGGGGAAGGAGAGAGATGCACTTGGGGAGGAAGCAACAGGGAGCTTTCTGATTGCTTCCTTCCAGGACTAGCAATCTTCTGCTTCTTAATCTAGGACTAGATGACATTTTGCTACTCTTTAACAAGGACATATGTTTTTTATACATTCTTCTATATGTGAGATATGTTTTATAATAAATTAAGAAATCAATTCTCATGTAAATGTTGGAAGCAGGAATATTTTGCCACCTGATTAGGGGTAAACTACCCCCTCCATGTTCTTTCTCTGTAAAGTCCTGTACTTTATTCACAGAGAAAAACAAAATTGTTTACCTTATGAAGTAATATCTCCATATTTTCTATAAAGACTTTGAGAATCTCCTTGCATTTTCACAAAAAAACGGATGTGAAGACCAAATTAAATTAAGGACCAGAAGTTCCCCATCTCTGGCTTAAGGTCTAAGTCTAGGGTTCAATCCCTGGCCAGGGAACCATCCTGCATGCCATGCAGCATGGCCAAAATACAAAAACAGACATTAAAAAAAAAAAAAACAGTTTGCGTTCTGGAACTAGACTATCTGGGGTGACTGTCAACCCTAATAACGCTGTAACCTTAAGCAAGATCTCCCTCACAACCTCAGCTTCCCCAACTGTAAAACAGAAATAATACTACCTACCTCTCACTGGAAGAAGTAAATGAATCAACACATGTGAAGCCCATGAAACAATGCCTGACATATATTTTAAGTGCTCAGTAAAGACTAGTTGCTATTATTATTATTATTTTCATAAAGATAAGCAACTGTTTTACTATGTGTGGCAACCAACCATTTTTCTACAAAAGAAGCTGTTTCCATCAAAAGGTCCATGAGTACTGGCCCTTGCTGTGGTCAGTCCCTCTCTCCAGCGACTCCTGGTGTTCCACAGCTATCACTGTCTTCCAATCTGCTGCTACTTACAGATGTAAGTTTGGAGGAAGAAGGTGGTGTTTATAACAATTCGTCAATCTTCTTGCACTCAGGACTGAGGCGTGGTTCCCTAAAAGTGGCAGACTTAACTTGCAGGTGGGCTATCAAACAGCACTGCTGCCTCCTTCACCAACCAGCATTATAAGGGGATCCCTCTCAGCAGAGCCAACACTTAGATGTGAGCGATGACTCCCTGTAAACACCCAGGCCACAATGGGGTCTGAGGCAGAGAGCACTGGACTGGGAGTTGGGAGCACTCAGTTCCAACTGTGATTCCATGTGACTCAGCTAAGGCCGCTCCACTTCTCTCTGCCTGTTTTCTCACCCACAGAATCAAACACATCATTCAGCATTCCCAAGTTCTGGAATTCTCAATGTGGGTTGGTTTATCCTTAAATATGATACAATTAGTGCAGGGGGGGGGGGGAAGGGAGGTCAGTCATGGGGCAGAGAGTCTTCTGAAAGCATACCCCATCCTCTAAAACTGACTTCAGAGCTGGTGCTGACTTGCTGTGGGCTTCCATCCTCATGTCTAGGCAGGGCCTGTAACAATGTTATCACTTTTTAAAACATATGCCTAAACTAGTTCCTATTGCAGAAAATTGGCAGGTGCTCAGTTAATAGATTATTCCACCAGACAGTTGAATGCATTGGCCATTGGTCAAAAATGAGGTCATTGCAATCCTATGTGCTATAACTGGAAAAGCCTGATGAGAAACAATTGTCTATTTTGTAACAAATAGGAATCCATATTCTGATCTTCCTAAATTTGCCTTGCTTGGTGTGTGGTTCAGGAGCAAAGAAAGATCATGTTCAAGGTCAAGTTGGCTTTGCTCTTTGACTCATCTGATTGTCCATGCGTGTTTCACATCAGCAAATCCCCAATCAGATTCCAGCTGACCTGGTGGAATTTCTGGCCAACATCACTAGATCCCTGGTCTTTCTCTCAAACCTGCACAGTTGGAAAAAACGAGTCAGAAGACTCTTGCCCCAGCCATCTGGACACACACACTCAGGGGATATGCGTAACATGAAACCTGTGTGCTTTTCCAAAAAAAAATTTTTTTAAGGCTTTAAGGGACACAGAACTCTTATTACCAGAGGCTGAGGTGTCCTTCCAGCAGGCAGGCAGGTATTCGCAGATACAACTAGCCCTGTGGATTCACAGCAGGTAAGACCTGCACTTTGATTTTACCAGTAATTCGTCCACACATTTTCATCAAGTATTTAATGTTGACCTAAGCAAGCATCCCCACTCACTGCAAACAAAAAAATCCAAGAGGAAAACTTTCAAAGCCACAGTTTCTTCTCGGCTGCAACCCTTCCTTCCTTCCTCCTTCCCAAGACGGTCTGACTGAACTTGAACCTGACCCCACCCTGGGCTGGGCTCTCCACGCAGGCATTGTGGTTCCTCCCGCCAGCTGCAGCCTGTGCAGACAGAATACCTGAGAACCTCGGCCAAAACAGGAAGGCCGGCGCCTCTCTGAAGGGAGGCCTGGGGAGTATCCATCTCCCCGGCGACTGCAGATAAGAGATGAGGGGGCCGGGCTTGCCACACCTCCGGTTATGTCCCAATCAACCCATCTGACCCAGTCAACCCATCTGATTAACTGTTCATTCATTCACTCAACACACAAATTGAGCACCACTGGTTTAAAGCCCTGGCTTGGACACAAAGGTAGTTGAAATGAACCCCTATCTCTGGGGCCCCCGTGCTGTGACAGCCACTAAGGTGCCCAGCAACTTGCATGCCTCTGGGGCCCCCAGGGAAGCCTCTGCAATCCCAGTGTAGATCCCACAGCAGGGTCCCTGAGGTAATGGAGGGCTTGAGTAGGGGAGTGGGCAGATGATCACCGGCCCAGCCCTCTCCTGGGTCTCACCTCTCCCTTAGCACAGAGGGGGCTTGCAGATGCAGGTCCACCTTTCAGTCCCAAGAACACATCTTGTCACAGACTAGTGGCAGGCTGGCTGTGGTGAATAAACTTTTCAAGACTAAATCATCAACACCACCCAATTCTGGATCCTCCAAAAGCCTGCTCATTACCAGTCTGCAATGAAGCATGTCTTTAACTAGACAGCAACTGGCTTCTATCTACAATGGCAGAATCCTGTGTTTTACAGAGGGGGATTAGGGCAGTAAAAAGGACCCCAGACTGGGCCAGGAAACCCCCATATAGTAATTCATTCCAAGATCCAGCCATGAATAGAGGTAGAGGGGAGGAGGAAAGGGGATTAGAGGAGGAAACAAGAAAATGAGGGAGGGAAAAAAGGAGTCAGAAAGATGGTGGTGTGATGGCGGGGGGCGGGGGAGATAGCAGGAGAAATCTAAAGAGGCTTAAAGTGCTACTTCACATTCTCTTAATGTCCACCAATTCCAGTAGATGGTTTAATACTCCCACCTGGGGTCCTGTGGACCTCATACCTTTTTGAAGTAACACAACTTCCCAAGAAATCACCTAAGAAAGTGACAGAAGTCCCCACCCATGCTCGGGTCAGGCTGTCTGAGGCTGACAACGTGGAGGACAGAGGAATGAACATCCTGGCTCCCAGACCGGCCTCACCCCGTGCTCTCCAGGAAGAGGGGCAGTGCCTGAGGGCCAGAGGGGAGTATCCAGCTATGTAGGGAGCAACCCCCAGCCCTGACCCACACCAGGCCCTGCCTTGAATTCGGTCCCGGTCAGCTAGCTTGTCTACTGTCTCTGTCCCTGGTGGCCTTTGGGAACCACATTTTAGCCTCTGCAGCACCTGGTTCCAGCTTCTGATCTTGCCTCACAGTCCTCCACCTCATCTCCTGCTTCCCCAGCAAGCTCTGAGCCCTCATAGTTCTGAGCAGGCCCGAGTGGGCCCACAGAGGCTGGAAGGGCCTCAGAACCCCTTGATCCACAGGAGAAGGGGAGCAGTAGAAAATTCTTGGTGGAAGAGAACAATTCCACCACTTTTCTTCCAGGCTATGCCCAGAGAAGCACCATGGAACAGCACTTTGGAGCCCAAGCTCTGAGTTCAAAGCTTAGCTGAGCCACTGACTTTGCAATCTCAGGAAAGTTGCATAACCTCTCGGGACTTTAACTTCCTCATCTATAAAATGGGGACCACCATCTGACCCAAAGCACTAGGCTGTTTCAAGAATAAAATAAAATATATGTGAAGTGTCTGACCCAGAGCTGGTGCTCATTACATCCATACACACAAGCAAGCAGGTTCTGCCACATGAGGCTGGTCAAGTGAGGCACAGAGGAAGGAGGGACAAGCCCTTGTTCTGGGGCTCAGCGCTCCTGTCCCTGCCCTGAGCCCATTCCCAGAGCGGTGAGTTCTGCAGACCGGTCTCCAGGCTTCTGCCACCCTGAGCAAGTGAGGTCTTGGCCCATCACATTTGGTTTTTATTTCACTGAGGCTGAGAGCAGAGCCGAGTCTACATGAACAGGATTCTCAACCCTGGCCACGTGTGGGATCATCTGGAACACTTGAAAATACAGATCAACGGGCCCGTCCCAGCTGTGCTGATCCACTTGGTCTGGTGTGGGGCTGGAGATTCTTTTTTTTTTTTCTCCACGAGGATCTCCCAGTGTTTCTAATGTGCAGGCAGGGTCGAGAACCCCAGGGACAGAGGCTGGGATACTCATTTAAAGAGCTCATCAGCAGGGCTGAGAAGACATTGTTCTCTCTCGGCTGGACCAGGAAGGAGGCTGGGTACTGAGGCCTGAGTTCTTGGAAATCGTTTCTCCTCTCTGGGCCACTGTACCTGCATCTGTGAGATGCAGAAAACAACCCTGCCCAGCACAGGGTTACCTGTGAGGGTCACGCGAGATGGTGTGTGTACTGCAGCACCTCATAAGTGAGACACCAGGACCTCACAAACCACTTGGCGTGGGGGAGTTCAGGTTTCCTCCTGGTCCCGCCATGAGCAGAGAGTAAAGGCTGAGGGAGCCGTCCTGGGACAGGGCTCCCCAGCCCTGAGAGGCTCGAGAGCGGACAGCCAGAATCACGACTCCACACAGAGGCCATCCTGGGTACTGCAAGGCCCTTCCAGGCAGCCCTTCCTCCCCAGGGCTGGAAAACCCTTCCCCTTCCCAGCAAGGGCACGAAGCCCCGCGGAGGGAGAGGAGCCCGCCAGGAAGGCTTGGGAAACTGCCGGGAGGGGAGGACGATGCCACAGGGTCATGGGGGAAGTTGGGCCACTGTCTTCATCTCAGGAGGAGAATGGGGGCCCAGGGAAAGGGGGGCCCTGGGCAGAAGTTCCAGAGTAAGGGTGTCTGCAGACGGGCTATCATCACTGCAGGGGGGCTAAGAGGCTGCGTGCGGTGTGGTATCACCATCTCACACTCAACGTGCTCCTTCCTGCAACTCACTCAATGTCTACTACCCGCCAGGACCTTAAGAAGACCACCCAGGAAGACCCCTAGCCTGTCTTCACTAGCCACAAGCGCAAGCCAACAGTGAGTTCCAGAGAAGGGCAGAAGCGTGGGTGTGCTCATTACTTCCTGAGTGGAACACGGAACAGTCACCTGAAGAGTTTCTGGGGTGAATTCTTCAGAATATACATCTTTAGCCTACTCACTTTATATGTTTGGAATTTTGTCAGAGTTGTTTTTTTTTTATTTTTAATCCCAAACAGTGAAAATTGTCTCTTCTGGTGAAATTAATTTCCATCTTAACAAATACAGCTCTGTTGGCTTCAAAATCGGCACGCCCTGCCCAAACACCTTCCACCCATCCCAGCGCTTCACCTACGTGTCCGCACCGCTTCCGACTTGATGGCCAGATCTTCCCTCACCTCTTACATTCCCCTCCCCGCCCCCTCGCCCTCCCTGCCGCGTGTTCCTTCCAGATCCGTGCACCACACACTAGCCAGCCAGCCCCGGGGTCAGCCTTGTCTCTTCTACCTGCACCGCCTCTCACCATCTCGCCTTCACCTGCCCCTCCCCCACCTGCAGAGGCACTGCATCACCATTACTTTTCTGGGTTACCAACAACAGCCTCTCAAATCAGGTTTCTGCCTCCATTCTGCACCCCTGTCTCGAGTCACTGGTCTTCTAAAATATAACAATGCTATCACATTTCCCACAGTCTCAAGGAAAGCCCAAGTCCCTTGGTGCAGCAGACAAGGCCTTCGGTGAGCTGGCTCTGCCTGCTCCCCACCACCCCCCACCCCAGGCACCCTCACTGTATACTCTCTTCGGTCTTTGTATAAGCTTCCCTCCCTGTAAGATTTCCTTCCTTCTCTTCTTCTAAACCCTGTATTCCTGCAACAATCAGCTCAGGGGGAATCTCTTTTCCTGACTCTCAGGCTGGGTTGAGAGCCCACCACAACCCCAGGTTCCTATGTAAACCCCTGTCATGGTACTTTACACAATTTAGTAACGGCTTACTTGTCTGAGTCTCTGGTGACACTGTGAGCAATTAAAATGAATGAAATGGTAAATGTCATAACACAGATAAATCTCAAAAATACCTTGGGTGAAAAAAGCCAACTGCAAAATAATTCATCCACATTTAGCAGGTGAAAGGTTCCATGCAGTATGATTAAAGGTATGTACAATTTTCAAACACTAAACAACCGCAGAAATCAATTGTGGCTGTCTACAGACGGTAGAAAAATTAAAACATACAGGCAGGACACGCATCAGCCTCAGGCATGTGGTTGCCTGGGGGAGAAGAGGGAGTGTGTAAAAGTGCAGCTTAAACTATGTCTGTAATGCTTCATTTATTTTTATTTTTAATAGAGATCTGAAGCAAACCTGGCAAAATATTATCCATAAAATTTGGGGTGTGGATAGATGAGCATCTGTTATATTATTTCCTGTATATTTGAAGCATCTCATCAGTACATTTTAAAATTTTAATGAGGAACCAGAGTCTCAAATGCCCTCATGAATATCCCTCAGGGTCTGAGCAGACTCCTGCAGCCTCTTACCTCAACGGAACTCCTTCAGCCTGCCTGTCCCACTGAGCTGGGCAGGAAGGCGACCTGGATATAAACCCTACTTTTATCCTCATTTTTACCAATGAGAAAACCAGGCTCAGAACATCTGACATTGCTCAGACCACACAGGCTCCCAGATTTTGGACCATATCATCTGCTTATACTCTCTCCCCTATTTCACCCAAGAGCAAGAACTTAGGTTAAATGGAAAATGGTAAAGAGAATGCTAGAAATAGAAACAGTTGCATTCATCTGTATTTATAAACCAGTGTATATCAAGGGGAAGAAGAGAGTTCAGAGAGGTGCAAAGCTGGAGGTACAACCAAATGAGTAATGTAGGGCTTTCTGAATGAAATAATGAAGCTTACTGACTGGAAACCAAATGGGTTTGGACTTTGTCCTATAGGCAACAGACAGCTACTGAAGATGCTTAACCTGGGGAATGACACAAGCAAAGCATTGTTTTAGGAAAGATAATCTGGCTTCAGCACACAGGAGATGTCGGCTGCCTATAGGCGATGGATGAGAAGGTTTTGGAGGGATAAAGTTAGACTTAGAAATCTTCTAAGCAGCCCACATAAGAAATAACGTCTGCTGATCTAAGGTGACAGCTGTGAGACTGAAAAAGATAGGAGGATTTAAGCTAGACACAGAAATAAAAGCTAACACTACCTTTCCAGGCTTGGGGAAATTCAGAAGATTAGCTGATTATTTGTTTATTGTGTTGGGGGGAGAGAGTAAGGAGGAGAAGGTAAATAAAAAGAGGAGAGAGAAACTGAGTAGTTCAGCCCTGCTTCTCTCTAAGTCAAGGTGATGCTCAGACATCCAGGGAGTCGGCACTGTGGGGCTGAGTTCAAGGAAGTTGGAGAAGCAGGTAAGAGCCCCCCAAGCCTCAGTGATGCGGGAAGGCTCCCTGAGGAAGAGCAGAGAGAAGCACTGACTGCACAGCACAGACCCTGGGCCCTCTGCCCACAGCAGGGGTCAGGACAACTAAGAGGAGAGTTAGCACAGTGCTGCGTCCTAGAAGAAATAGGAAGAGACCACTTCCAACCAGCACAGGCTGGTTGCTACTGACTGAAGGTGTGTGTCCCCCGCCCCCAGATCCACGCGCTGAAACCTAACCCTCAATGTGATGGTGTTAGGAGGCGAGGCCTTTGGGAAGTGATTCAAGCTGGAGTTCCAGCTGATGAAGCAGGAATCCTCAGGAATGGGATCTGTGCCCTTGTCAAGGAGACCCCAAAGAGTTTGCTTACTCTTCCTCCATATGAGGACACAGTGAGAAGACAGCGGTCTATGAAGCAGGAAGCAGGCCTGCACCACAGTACCTTGGACTTCAGCCTCCAGATCTAGGAGAAATAAATACCTGTTGTTTAGAAGTCACTCAGTCTATGCCATTTTGATACAGCAGCCTAATAGACTGGGACAGTGGTCAGTGGCCCAACGGGGGTCAAGAATAAGAAATGAGCAATGGTTCTGGATTTAGGGATTGAGAAGTCAGTGGGACCTCAGACAGAAGAATTTCACAGACAGCGGAGTCAGATGTGTTGGATCCACTCCCTTTATAGCTCCTGAGAAGTGGCTCTGGCCTTCTTGTAGGCAAGCACAACCCCCCTCTCTCACCAAGCAGTACCAGCTCCCACCTGCCAACTCAGCTCAAGGCACCTGCTGGCCGCTGCTGTGCTCCATCCAGCGAGCCACCCTGCTGGAGGTGGCCAAGGCAGCAGACCAGCGTTTGCAATGTGGGCCCATGAGTGGAAGGCACCACACAGCCAGGCCAGGCAACAATCTTCCTAGATTACCAAAAAGTTAGGCTTGGAGATGCATTATTTCAGTTTTAAATGCAGAACAAAGAATTAAAATGTGCCACATGTCACTTTATTTTCTAAAATGTATTTCTATCTGCCCGACTTTTCCAGCAATAAAATTATTTTGGCATGACACTCATCTCACACAAACGAAAATATAATCCAAGAAAAGGGCCTTGTAGAAGCTTTAAGCCAAACAAATGCTTGAGAGTACCTTGTTTAAATTAAGCTGTCACGCTACTTAGCGTTGTATAGTAATGGAGCACTGCGCTGCGCAATGATGCATGTTTTGGAAGAGACAGACTGGGAGCTGGGAAAGGAAGAGGGGCTCGTGCTGCCCGCCCGCAGGCTAGGGAGTCAGGAGGTGAGGAAAGGGAGGCGAGAAGATGCACTGTCGTGGGAAGTTTAGACATGAAACGAGAGCCACGACAGCGGCTCGAGATGGAAGGTGAGATAGGACAAAGTGACCGGGGTGGAGAGGAGGACGTGCCAGACTGAGGGAAAGTCTGCATCCTGACCATGAGGCCTCCAGCCCCACTCCTCATCTCTACCCTGCTGCCAGCACTGTGGCAGTCAGGCATGGCCCTGGCAGGACACTGGAGAACTTTCTAGAGAATACGAACTGCACCAGAGGAAAGACCTACAGAAACTACAGAAAGACCTACAGAAACACTGGGGAGACCTCTGATGAAACAGCCCAGTCTGCCACTGGACCAGCCAACAGTGATGCCCTCCTGCCAACCACCACTCTGCACATCGAACTTCCAATCAGCATTTCAGAGCCTCATTATTAAATACGAAGAAATGACCAAGGACTATAAGAAAGCACTGAAGAACACTTGCAGCAATTATCACAGAGAACAAAACAGGATACAGCAGAATAAAAAAGCCTGGAAAACCAGATGATGTAGACAGCAAAGGAAAATTTCAAAAGAAAATAAAACCTCTACAATTTATAGGTTGAAGGAGTCAAAAGGAGTTACGATATCCATAAAATAAGAACAAGATATGCTATTAAAATTAACAGAGAACAACAAAGAGCTCTTGGAAATTAATGGACAAAACAAAACAAAAAATCAGCTAAAAGGTTGTAAATAAAGGTGAGGAACTCTCCCATAAAGTAGGAAGGAAAAAAGGAATAAACTGTAAAGAAAATTAGAAATACAAGAGGAGGTTCAGACCAGGCGCCAGAAATTAAGAAAATTTTAAAAATAAAGCAAACAAAAAAGAAACTGTCACAGAAATTGCTGAAAATTCCAGATGGAAAGGGTCCCTGCTTGCCTGTCTTCACGCTGAGTCATATTCGACTCTGAGTGCCCAATTAATAAAAAATATCATTATATTAATTGTAAAACGCAGAGTAAAGGGAAGATCCTAAGCACTTTGAGGAGAAGAAACAGGTTACCAAGAACAGAAATCAGATAGCACCAAACTCCTAGATGTCACTGAAGGATAGAAGGTAGAGCAACGACTGCAAAATTCAAAGACTGTGATTCACGTTCACTTCCCCATATGAAGCAATTCTCTGGCAATTCAGTTCTGTATCCTACAATTCAATCTAATTCTGACACTATCTACCCAAAGAGAGTATCATATCCCACAACTCACGGCTCCGTCCTACAAGACTGCCTCCTCCCCTTCAGATGGCCCTCCCAAGTCCAGGCTGACCCCTGTACTTCTGAGCTACAGGCTATAGATTGGAGGTTCCAAATATCCCCTCCTTGGCTTCAGTTAATTTGCTAGAGCGACTCACAGGACTCAAGAGAAACAGGTTTCTTACTAGATCACCGGTTTATTATGAAGGGATATAACTCAACGACAGCCAAATGGAAGAGATGCTCAAGGCAAGGCATGGAGTATCCGTGCTCTCTGAAAGCCACTCTCCCTTCATCTGCATGTGTTCACCAACCCAGGAGCTCTCCACACCTAGCCCTTTAAGGTTTTTATGAAGGTTTCATTACCCAGGCATGGTTGATTAGATCCTTGGTCACTGGTGTTTGAGCTCAATCTCCAACCACTCTTCTCTTCTCTGGGGTGGGGGAAGAAGGGTGATTGAAAGTTCCAACCCCGAAATCACAAGGTTGGCTCCATTGGCAACCAGCCCCCATCCTGAGATGCCTTCCGTAAGTCATCTAACTAACACAAAGACACCTTAGAGTTCTCATCACTGCAAATTCTCAGGTTTTTAGGGGCTCCATGCCAGGAATGAATGAAGACCACATCTATCCATCTATATATCTATCTAAATATAGATCACAGAATTACAAAAGGGAAAATGATTTTCAGCCTAGATTTCTACATCTCCTACCAATCACATGTGAAAGTGGAAAAGTAACATATTCCATCATAGATAAAGGAGGATGACTTGGGATACAGACAATAGGAACCAACACCTGGGAACAGGGAATGCAAGTCCCAGTACAACAGCCATGATCCAGGCCTGAGACTGTCCATCCAGAAGGACGATGAAGGTGGAGTCTCCACGAGAAAATATAGCAAAGGGAGCACAGAAGAAAATGCCTGTTAAGTATTTGAAAGCACTAAGTAAAGAACTTTTTAAAATAGTGATAATCACCTAGGAAATCAAGCAAATGAAAAAAATGGAAGGTATTGGATTGACTGGTGGCCTGCCAAAAGATGTCCACATCCTACTGCTGGAAACCTACTAATGTGACCTTATTTGGAAAGACAAAAGATCTTTTCAAATATAATTAAGGCTCCTGAGATGAGGTCATCTTGGATTAGCCAGGTTGGACCTATTTCCAATGAGAAGTTGGCCTTACAGACACATATAGAGCACAGACAAGAGGAAGAGAAGGCCATGTGAAGATAGAGGCAAGATGAGAGTGATATGACCACAAGCCAAGGAACTCCTACAGCCATCAGAAGCGGGAGGAGGCAGGACACATTCTCCTCCATAGCCTTTGAAGGGTGTGCTGCTGCTGCTAAGTCACTTCAGTCGTGTCCGACTCTGTGCGACCCCAGAGACGGCAGCCCACCAGGCTCCCCCGTCCCTGGGATTTTCCTGGCAAGAACATTGGAGTGGGTTGCCATTTCCTTCTCCAATGTGTGAAAGTGAAAAGTGAAAGTGAAGTTGCTCAGTCATGTCTGACTTGTTGCGACCCCATGGACTGCAGCCTACCAGGCTCCTCCGTCCATGGAGGAGCTTTCTAGGCAAGAGTACTGGAGTGGCTTGCCATTGCCTTCTCAATTTCAGATGCTCAGCCTCCAGAGCTGGAGGTGAATACACTGTTGCTGTTTTAAGTCACCAAGTTGTAATTTATTAAAGCAGCTCTAGGAAACTAATACATGAGTAAATTTAATTTTAGGAAAAGTTGAAAAATACACAAAAAGAAAGCAATCAGAATATACAATGTGACTCAAAATTAATATTTTTATATTTTATTTCATTACATATAAAAATGAATACTAAAAGAAAAAATGACATATTAGGAAAATTTTTTCAACATATAACAAACATTGTCTAGCACCAACATAAAGCTAAATAAATATTTGCTTTATGTTGAATTAATTGTTAAGGTAGAAGAGCTATAATATTGGGTTAGTCAAAAAGTTCCTTTGAGTTTTTCCATAGCATCTTACAGAAGCACCCAAATGAACTTTTTGGCCAACCCAATATGTTAAAAGGTAAAAGCAGAGACATTACTTTGCCAACAAAAGTCCGTCTCATCAAGGCTATGGTTTTTCCAGGGGTCATGTATAGATGTGAGAGTTGGACTGCGAAGAAAGTTGCTCGCCGAAGAATTGATGCTTTTGAACTGTGGTGTTGGAGAAGACTCTTGAGAGTCCCTTGGACTGCGAGGAGATCAAACCAGTCCATTCTAAAGGAGATCAGTCCTGGGTGTTCACTGGAAGGACTGATGCTGAGGCTGAAACTCGAATACTTTGGCCACCTCATGCGAAGAGTTGACTCATTTGAAAAGACCCTGATGCAGGGAGGGATTGGGGGGCAGGAGGAGAAGGGGATGACAGAGGATGAGATGGCTGGATGGCATCACCGACCAGATACACATGAGTTTGAGTGAACTCCAGGAGTTGGTGATGGACAGGGAGGCCTGGCGTGCTGAGGTTCATGGGGTCGCAAAGAGTCAGACACGACTGAGCTACTGAACTGAATGGAAGACAATCTAAAGGAAAAATAAGACTATAGACAATGCAAAGATAAAGAAATACAAGTGACAATAAAAAAAATGAATAAAATTATCCTCAGTAATGACTTAAGAAAAGCAAAATTTTAAAAAGATCACAATTTTTGCCCAACACATGGCAGAAATTTAAAAGACTAAACATATCCAACATTGTCAAGGGTGTGGGGAATAACTCTTATATACTGTTTCTTGGTGTTCAGAAAGGAACAACATTATTACAAGGCTATTTGGTAGAACCTGGCTTGCTGTGATTCATGGGGTCGCAAAGAGTCGGACACAACTGAGCGACTGAACTGAACTGAACTGAACAAAATGTTCAGTGTGCTTGATCTTTGTCCTATGAGTTCTTACTGATAAGACTTGATTCTCCAGAAATAATCCTTCAAATTTTGTACAAGGATATTCATGTTGGCAACATGTAATAACAACAAACTGTGAAAACCTAAATATCTATCAATAAATTAATGTTTTATATGGATATGGTATACTCTGCAGGTGTTACAACAAAACAAGGGAATCCTAAATGTACTGCCATTGCAGGATGTCTGTGATATATTATTGGGTGGGAAAGGAAGTACAGCAAAACAATATAGAATTACATTTTTACAAATAACTACATTTACATGTTTATGTATGTAAATGTGCATATATGCTTGTACACGTATAGAAAATAGACTGGAAAGATATTCACCAATCTCCCTCTGGGAATGGTAGTGGGAGAATCAAGTAAGGGGAAAATATTTTCACTTTTTGCTTTATATTTCAAATTTTAAAAAAATTAACAGCATAAAAATATTAACTTTGTCTTTGAAATAAAAGGAAAAATAAAATTTGACACGTTTGTTTTCTGATTTTAAAATTAACTACTGTGGTTTTTAAATGTGTCTGCAAATCCTTTGACACCTCTCCATTCAAAAGGTAGAAACTAAATCCCCTCCCTTTGAATGAGGGCCAGACTAAGTCACTCACTTCTAACAAACAGGCTGTGGTAACAGTGCTGCTGTGGGATTTCTGAGGCTAGGTCATAAAAAGGACGGCTCTCCGCTCGCTCTTGCTCACTCTCTCTCTTGTCTGTCCTTGGGGAATCCAGTTACCTCATGACTTGAGGACACTCAAACAGCTCTTTGGAAAGGACCACATGGAGAGGAACTGAGGCCTCCTGCCAGCAACCAATACCAACTTGCCAGCCAGATACTCCAGCTCCAGCTAAGCTTTAATAAGTCTGCAGGCCCTGAATCTCATGAGAAAACCTGAGCCAGAACCGTCAACCAAACCATACCCAAATTCCCGGCCCACAGAAAAGGCAAGAAATAATAAATGCTTATTGTTGCTTTGTGCCACTAAATCTGGGGGTAATCTGCTCAGCAACAATGAATAACAAACACCTACCAATCACCCTCTGGAGAGCAGAGTGGGGAAATGGAGGGTTTGTTTTTTTTTTTTTTAAGTTCTACCTTTTTTCTTTATACATCTATGATTGTTTGGCTTTTTAAAGTCATTTATATTTAAAGAAAGAGAAAGAAATAAAGTTAGACTTTTAAGTGTATTCCAAAAAATTGTTTTTCCTGACCTTAAAAATAACACTAGTGAAAAACGACAAAGTTGGAGGACTGACACTGCCCAACTTCAAGACTCACTACATAGCTGCTGCTGCTGCTAAGTCACTTCAGTCGTGTCCGACGCTGTGTGACCCCATAGACAGAAGCCCACCAGGGTCCCCCGTCCCTGGGATTCTCCAGGCAAGAACACTGGAGTGGGTTGCCATTTCCTTCTCCAATGTGTGAAAGTGAAGTCGCTCAGTCGTGTCCAACCCTTAGCGACCCCACAGACTGCAGCCTACCAGGCTCCTCCATCCATGGGATTTCCTAAATAATTCAAAAAGAGTGATATTAGAAAACAGACAAGTAGAGCAAGAAAACAGAATAAAGAGCCCAGAAACAGACCCATGCAAATACAGTCAACTGATCTTTTGCAAAGGATCAAACGCAGTTCAGTGAAGATAGGATAGTCTTTTCAACAAATGGTGCTAGAACGACTGGACATTCAGATGCCAAAAAAATTTAGATACTCAGCTTACACATTCCACAAAAATTAACTCAAAATGGATCACAAACATAAATGTAAAACCCAAAATTATAAACCTTCTAGAAGATAACATAGAAAATCTAGGTGACCTTGGGTTTTTAAATACATCACCAAGCACATGATCTGAGAAAGAAGGAAAAACTAATGTTAGACTGCATTACAATTAAAAACATCTGCTCTACAAAAGCCTCTGTTAAAAGAATGAAAAGACAAGCCACAGACTGGGAAAAATATGTGCAAAATATATATCTGACAAAGGATCCAAAATATACTAAGACTTCTTAAAACTCAATGATAAGAAAACAACCCAAAAAACAGGCAAAAGACACCTCACCAAAGATCATATATAGATGTCAAATGAACATATGAAAACAGGCTCAGTATCATATTCTTCAGTTCAGTTCAGTTGCTCAGTCGTGTCCGACTCTCCGCGACCCCATGAATCACAGCATGCCAGGCCTCCCTGTCCATCACCAACTCCCGGAGTTCACCCAAACTCATGTCCATTGAGTCGGTGATGCCATCCAGCCATCTCATTCTCTGTCGTCCCCTTCTCCTCCTGCCCCGAATCCCTCCCAGCATCAGAGTCTTTTCCAGTGAGTCAACTGGTCGGGAGCTGCAAATTAAAACAACAATAGATATCAATATGCCCCTCCCGTTCCGTTCCGTCGCACAGTCGTGTCCGACTCTTTGCGACCCGTGGACTGTAGCCTACCAGGCTTCTCCTTCCATGGGATTCTCCAGGCAAGAATACTGGAGTGGGTTACTGTTTCCTTCTCCAGGGGATCTTCCCAACCCAGGGATTGAACCCAGGTATCCCGCATTGGAGGCAGACGCTTTAACCTCTGAGTCACCAGCTCCCAGAAGAGCTAAAATCCAAGAAACTGACACCACCAAATGCTGATGAGGATGTGGAACAACAAAAACTCTCATTTGTTGCTAGTGTGAATGCAAAATGGTGCAGCCGCTTTGGAAGACAGTCTGGCAATGTCTTACAAAGGTAAACACAGTCTTTCCATATGATCTAGCAACCGTCCTCCTAGGTATTTATTCAAATGGGTTTAAACATTAGTTCTTCACAAAACCCTTCACACAAGTGTTCATAGACATCTTATTCAGAATTGCCAAAATTGGAAGTGACAAAAAATGTCCTTCAATAGGTGAATGGACCAAAAAAAAAAAAAAACCTCAAAACAAACAAACAAATCTGTAGTATACCTACTCAATGGAATATTATTCAGTAATAGAAAAGATATGAGCTATCAAGGCACAAAAAAACATGGAGAAACCTTGAATGCTTAGTGTAAAAAGGCAGGCTGAAAAAGATGCATACTGTATGATTTCAACTATATGGTACTCTGGGAGAGGCAAAATATAGAGGTACTGAAAAGATCAGTGAGTTCATCAGGTTGCCAGGGTAGGGATAGGAAGGGAATGAAATAGATGGAATATTTCAGGCATTAAAGCTATTCTGTATGATACTGTAATGATGCATGCATGCATGCATGCAAAGTCACTTCAGTTGTGTCCAACTCTTTGCAACCCAGTGGACTATAGACCTCCAGGCTGCTCAGGTAAGAATACTAGAGTGAGTTGCCGTGCCCTCCTCATAACAATGGATACATATCAATATATATTTGTCAAAACCTATAGAACTATAAATACAAAGGATGAACCCTCATCTAAACCATGGGCTTTAGTTAATAAAATGTGTCACTATTGGTTCACCAGTGATAACAAACATATCACACTGATGCAGGGTGTCATAGGGGAAACTGGCAGGGAAAGGAGACAGAAAGGATATGGAGACTTCTGTTGCACTGCGTTGTACGCATGCTCAGTCGTATCCGACTCTGCAACCCCATGGACAGAAGCCCACCCAGCTTCTCTGTCCACGGAATTTTCCAGACAAGAATACTGGAGTGGGTTGCCATTTCCTCCTCCAGGGGATCTTCCCAACCCAGGGATCAAACCCATGTCTACTGAGGCTCTTGCATTGGCAGGTAGATTCTTTACCCCTGAGCCATTTGGTAATCCAGGGACTCCTGTACTATGTGCTAATTTTCTATAAACCTAAAACTGTTCTAAAAACTAAAGTCTATTTTTTTTAAGGTAGCACTAACCAACTGAAGGAAAAGTTGAAATAAGATAATACAGCCACCTATAACCTCAGGAGAAAGACGACCACTGTTAACACCTGGGCTTAGTTCCCTCCAGTCGCTTTTCCAGTTTTATGTTTGTTTTTTTTTTTTAATGTCTATGCATATATCATTTTTTTTTTTTAAAGAGTTGAAATCATTCTGCGAAATCCATTCTGAAGGTTTATGGTCTAGTTTCAGTTTAGATTTTTAACTGCAAAGAAAGTAGCCCATATAAAACACTAGTGATACCAAAAACAGATTCTAGAGGGGCCAGTTGCTATGGGAATGACTGAAAATAAATTTCATTTCATACTACACCCTGGTAATGTACTGACCAGAAGGAAAGAGAAATATTGGGAGTAAGTCAGAAGGGTAGCCAAGAAAACTTCTAATCAGGAAGGCAAATACTTCAGCCTACTGAAGTTTCAAAGAAGCCAATAGCATCACTTTGCAATTTAACTACTTATGCTCTTTCAGCAACCATGTCAATGTGGGGAAAGGACCCAGGCAAAGCGGTTGGAATACATTCTCTCTCTTCTTAACTGACAGTTTGATGGCCAAACAGCCAGCAGGTCTCTCTCAGGATGTGGGCTATCTCAGCAGCATGGTGCAAAGCCAGGAAAAAAAAAATCACTCCTTCTCTACAAAGGAGATGCTGCAAATGTTCATGAAGCTGCAAAGCTCAGGCTGGAGGTGATCAGGACACTGCATTGGCCCTTAGCACTGGAGTGGGCCCTGGGTGCACCACACTGTACAGGGGTTAACACTTTAGATGCTGGATCATGGGGCAGTCTGGAGGTTCTGGGGGATGGACCAGGAGGCCAGAGGGTAGGGGGCATTCCAAGAGCTCAGACGAGTGACTATTTTCCCACAAATGAATCTTAACATATGAAAAAGCAAGAAGCTAGATCAGGGTGTACCAACTGATTTCTCACCTTCTCACAACCAACACTTTTATGAAAGACAAGACTGTTTAGAAGACACCCCAGGGGCAGCCTTGAAGGGAAAAAGCAGAGCTGATACCACAGACAGACGGTGGTACTGTTCCCATCTCAGGGAAGAGCACAGCTTTACCATCAAACAGATCCATTTCATACTCGGCTCTGCCAAGTGTTACTATAAACTATATAATCCCCACTTTCCTCATCTGTAAAAGGAGTGTAATGGTTTCTCCTCCCTGAGTTTATGATAATGAGATAAGCCCTGGGAGGTGCTAGCCAAAATGCCAGGTAGAGAAGTGCTCATCCAATAAAGCTACTGTCGCTGCCACCACCATTAGAGATGGCTGGTCTGTGCTTCCGATCTCTTTCCTTTTTCTTCATTAACACAGCTAGCGGCCCCATCGCCCTCTCTCTGTCCACATTCCAACATAGCCGTCCAGTCACTATCGCCATAAAAATACAAAGTCCCCAAAGTGTGAAATATCAGGCAGTTATCTTTTTCCTACAGCATCCCAGGAATAGTTCTTACTCTGGAGAAAAACAAAGACTTCTGATGCCAAACCATCCCAAATCACAAAGCTTTTGATACAGTTATGGACACTTTGGGTAACAGACTCTAACTCAAACATAGAAACTAAGATTAGAGTTGCCAGGCATCATCAAGGCTGAGGAAAACCCAAGATTACAGTAAATAGTGATTGATTGATTACCAACATATGACACCATTTCCAAATGGTGCAAAAGAATATCCAGCTGTTCACTTTCTTTCTTTAAGCTTAGTGGATTCATACTTTTGTTTTTAAAAACTCAATATTGAAAACTATAGATAATCAAACATACATCTGTCTGCATTTCCCAGAAATGACAATTGTTAACATTTGTTATGCTCGCATCAAGTCCTTTTTAAAAAAAAAAAATAATAGGACAGATAAAATTAAAACATATTACCTTCCCTATTTTCAAATCTGTTTATCTACAATTCCTATCAAGAATTTATCTGTCTAATCCAGTTTTACTTTATTCTTTCCCTTATCAAAATTTTCTTTTTTTTCTAACAGAAAGCAAATAAAAAAAAAACAATGTACAAGGGAAGATGTCTATGTGAAGAGAAGCGGTACCAGGACACACTCTCACCTGCTCCAGGCACAGCACACACTCACCGCAGGCAAAGGCTATCAGGGGTCATTCTGCATACTCAGACCTACCAACATCTAGAAAGCAGTGCAGACCACCCTAAGGCCTGAGACTGAACTCCCAAAGGCTTACCTGGGTCCAGGTGCGTGAAAGAGCCCACCACAAAGTCCAGGGTGGACACGGCGAGCAGGAGCAGCAGCAGCAGCTGGAGGCGGATTATCCATTTGACACCTGCTAGGTTAATCCCCAGCAAGGCCAGAAGCACTGCAGCTGAAATTCCTCGCACAGCCCAGATATTCCTGAGACTCAGCAGATCTGAGACGGACTCAGCGAAGCCGGTGATGTACATGGCACCTGCAACACACTGACAGGCAGCTCCAGGTAGGAAGAGTCACCAAGAAAAACAAAAAGCCTCAGGGCTGCCCAGCACTGAGGATCCTGCTCACCTTCGGAATTCAACATCCAGAAAGCAGCAAGTGGGTTAAACGAGCCCTTCTCCCCCAGGAGCCCTTCCTGGGGCCCCCTTCCTTCTTGCCGACATCTCTCCCACCATCCACAGGGGAGAATGACTATCGGTGGTAACTAACAAGAAAAAACTATGGGAGGAAGAAGATGGCGCTTTGGGCCAAAAAGACCTTGAGACTTCCCTGTGAAGAACTAAATAGAGAACACAAACACAAGGTGGGGATGGGGTCCTATCTCAGAGCCTTAGAAGGTCACTGAAGCAAACCTTGGTGTTTTCTCTATTTCTTTGAATATGCTACTATTATTTTTTAAATTACCTAAAACTTAGAAATGAGAAAAAAAAATAAGCAGCACATTCTTCCAATGTCATACGGAACATTTCATGCAAAAATGGGCTCAATAAAGGACAGAAGTGGTATGGACCTAAAAGAAGCAGAAGATATTACAAAGAGGTGGCAAGAATACACAGAAGAACTGTACAAAAAAGATCTTCACAACCCAGATAATCATGATGGTGTGATCACTCACCTAGAGTCAGACATCCTGGAATAAGAAGTCAAGTGGGCCTTAGGAAGCATCACCACAAACAAAGCTAGTGGAGGTAATAGAATTCCAGTTGAGCTATTTCAAATCCTAAAAGATGATGCTGTGAATGTGCTGCACTCAATATGTCAGCAAATTTGGAAAACTCAGCAGTAGTCACAGGAGTGGAAAAGGTCAGTTTTCATTCCAATCCCAAAGAAATAGAATGCCAAAGAATGCTTAATACTTTGGCCACCTGATGCAAAGAACAGACTCATTGGAAAAGACCCTGATGTTGGGAAAGATTGAGGGCAGGAGGAGAAGGGGACGACAGAGGATGAGATGGTTGGATGGCATCACCGACTCAATGGACACAAGTTTGGGTGAACTCCAGGAGTTGGTGATAGACAGGGAGGACAGGAGTACTGAGGTTCATGGGGTCCCTAACAGTCGGACACGACTGAATGACTGAACTGAACTGATGGAACAAAGGCTACCCAAGGACTATCTAGGTGAAAGTACTTATACCTACTCACTGTCCCAGACTCAGTGAAGTTACATGTTAACTTACAGATTTTTTTTTTCCAGCAGAGATGTACAGAACTTCTGGGTAGAAGAGGTAACACCAAACATTAGGGTTTGTTGTCTTATACGACATTAACTGGTTTTGTATCTAACCTAGCAATCTTATCCTTACATTTATTCATGAAACTGCCTAACTAGGAACTTATGGATCTGATCCGTATCTGTCCAAGACCCATACCTCACTCAACTTTAACATCTTACTGGCTTCTCTAGTAATCAATAAGGCAAGGAAACTCTCTGGCACATGTTTATATTTGCCTGAGAGTCGAGATGTTACCCCTTAAAAAATATGTGAAGCACAATTTCAAATAAACATTTGAAAAAAATACTGACCTCACTCCATAGTTTCTCAAGCCCCCTGTCGCTCTGCACTTACTGCTCTCTCAGGAAATAAATTCTACTCAAGCGTCAGTCAGTTCCTCCTTCTTCATGAAGCCACTCCTCATCCCCCATTTTATGAATAAATAGTATGCTTACTGCTGGTATGTGTGTGTGTGTATATATATACACACAATGGACTATTATATAATGCAATTATATACAATGAAATACTACTCAGTCATTAAAAAAATGAAATAACGCCATTTGCAGCAACACGGATGGTTCCAGAGTAAGTGAAGCAAGTCAGAAAGAGAAAGACAAATACCATATTATGTCAGTTATGTGTGGGCTTCCCTGGTGGCTCAGATGGTAAAGAATCCACCTGCAAAGAGAGACCTGGGTTTGATTCCTGGGTTGGGAAGATCCCTTAGAGGAGGCTGGACAATCTCCATGGACAGAGGAGCCTGGTGGGCTACAGTCCATGGGGTCACAAAGAGTTGGACATGACTGAGTGACTAACCACAGCACAACATCAGTTATGTGTGGAATCTAAAATATGACACAAATGAAACCATTTACAAAACAGACTCACAACAGAGAGAATGGACTTGTGGTTGCCAAGGGGGAAGGGGTTTAGGCAGGGATGGAGGGGAGGTTAGGGTTAGCAGACATAAACTATTCCATATATAGAATGAATAAAGGTATAGCACAGAGAACTAAATTCAATACCCTATGATAAACCATAATGGAAAAGAACATACTTTAATTTTTTTTAAAGTTATTGTTAGGATTAAATGAGACAATTCGTGTAAAGTCCCAGCGCAACACCCGGCTCAGTTCAGTTCAGTTCAGTTCATTTCAGTCGCTCAGTCGTGTCCGACTCTCCGCGACCCCATGAATCACTCATAGTTAGAGCTGCAGAAATAACAGCTATTGGCATTATCATTAGTGTTGCTGTTATTGTTGTTCAGCCGTAGCTACTGAAGAAAACAGCCATGAATTTAATAAAATACTTTGCTAGTGCTAAATAGATGATGGTACTGTCGCTGGAAATTTGCAACACAAGTTATAAATAAAGATCCTTGAAACTGAAGAGATTTACTTTTAGGGGAAAGTTTTGACAGCCCAAAATTAAATCATCTTGTCAAAAACCTAAGGATTTGAGGGTAAGAGGTAAGAGTAACTACGGAATGTAGGTAAAAGTATCAGAGATTTCATATTTGGTATGTGGAGGAGCTGATAAGTAATGTTTTTGTTTGGGAAGAATAGAAAAAGTATAATTACAGCTTCTAAAAGAAGATAGTAACTACCCAAAAAATGAAAAGCATTGTAGAACTTCCAAATCAACAAGAGGGAAAACAGAAATAAATTTAAGCCATGAAGGCAAAATAAGGAGAACTTTTTTAAATTTCAAATTATCTAGAAAGCAATAACACAGATTTATTCTAAAACTTGAGAAGCACATTAACCCTGCATTCAGAAGGGGGAAAACTACAACTCTCATTTTCCTTAATAGTTTAAAAATATGTGAACAAAGTATTAAGAAGTGATTTTAAAAATCAATATAAATACGAAGGTAGTCAGAAGAAATATTTAATAAAAGGATATCTGAAATTAATAAAATGAAAGGAAAAAACAAAAGAAGGTATACAAAGAACAAAGCTGATTTTTTCTTCATTGAGATCAATAAAATACATAAACACCTGACAGTCTGATTAAGAAGAGAAAGTACAAAAATATAGACTTTTAAAGTGAGAAAAGGAATAAAACTACTCTTACATAAGAGAGTAAAATAACAAATAGAGAATGAATGTACCATGAATTACAGTACAACCATATCATAAAATACTAAGCAACTAATTTAAAAGCATGACTTCAAGGCATTGACCTAGCAGAATGTCAATGACTTCTTGTTCAGTGATAAATACAAGTCTTAGAATAGGTTATAAAATTTGTCCCCATCTTTGTAAAAACAAGCAAGTGCTTCAAACATCCATAAATTCATGTCAGTGAACACAAGGGAAGGTGCTGAAGAGGAACTTGGTGTTCACACTGGTAACCACAAGAGGGGAGGGAAACAAACTTTCACCTTCATTATCTCTGATATGCTAACTGGTTACAATGCACAACATTTTGGAATTTTAAAGAAATTTTATCAAGGAAAATAAAAACAAACATATTTAGAGTATTATTCTGTTTATGCAAAAACTGCATCTGGGCCCAGTGCCTCTAGGAAACAAGGCTCCCCCATGGCCCAATCACTGCCAGCAAGCTCAGACTGGCCTGGGCTCCAGGCTCCCCTAGGGAGAGGTATGGACAACAGAGGCTGCCAGCCCTTGCCCAGAGCAATCCAACCACCTCAGACATGGTCTACCTTCCAACCGTGAAGCTCCTCTTCACTAGAAAATATCCCTTTCGATTTAATGTGTAAATCTCCCCAGAATTTACTATATTTAAAAAAATTTTTATCTCCTCTTACAGTTTAGAATCATGAGCATTCCTTTTTCTCTTTGGTCCTCTACAGAGAACTCCTAACCCTCTGACACAGGAACCAGAGGGCGTCACCCACTATATTTTCAGGGTATAACACCTCCCTTTGAAAGCATTGTTTTCTTAATTGCATTTTCACAACCATAGGCATTTTTCTTTCCAAAAAAGAAAATGTACCTAGAAGATAGAGCTGCCTCTCCACACCCCTTCTCTATCACATGAAACCCCTAGTTTAATGTTTGAGTTGGTAGGCTGTATGTCCTACAGATGTGTTTGCTCCCACATCACAAACCCCAGGCCTGTACTGGGTCCAGGAAAGTCTTCCTGTACTCCATTGTTTTTACAGAGTCTAGTGAGCAGCAGGTAAGCCATGAATACATGTTTTTAGATAGGACAGTGCAAGCTGAAGCTGGATATTCTGCGTCCAGGGCAAGTGGTCCTGAGGAAGCACTCAGGTGAGTAGGGCAGGGAGCAAGGAGGGACCCCAGTTCATCACTTCCTCCCCACACAACAGGCCTGGCACCAGTGTCTCAGAGAGATGAACAGGGAAGGGTCTGGAAGGATGCAAAGCAATGGAAAGTTTCATAAGCTTAAAAAAAAATCATTATTTTAAGTGTCTGTATCTTCTTAATGTTGATGTTCTGGGGCAAGGGCCAGCAAACTCTGGCACACTGGCCCTCTGGCCAAATCCTGCTGCTGCCTGTTTGGGGAATAAAGCTTAACTGGCACACAGTCATGCCCACTTCAAATTGTCTATGGCTTCTTTCACACTTATATAGCAGAGCTGAGTCACTGTGAAAGAAACCTATGACACTCTCACAACAAACTAAAATATTTACTATCTGGCCCGTTTTAGAACAAGTTTGATGATCCTGATCCAGGGCACAACAGGCCATCTCCTCAGTTCAGTTCAGTCACTCAGTCATGTTTGACTCTTTGTGATCCCACTGCAGCATGCCAGGCCTCCCCTGTCCATCATCGACTCCCAGAGCTTGCTCAAACTCATGTCCATCAAGTTGGTGATGCCATCCAACCATCTCAGCCTCTGTCATTCCCTTCTCCTCCTGCCTTCAATCTTTCTCAGCATCAGGGTCTTTTCCAATGAGTCAGTTCTTCACATCAGGTGGCCAAAGTATTGGAGTTTCAGCTTCAACATCAGTCCTTCCAATGAATATTCAGGATTGATTTCCTTTAGGATTGATTGGTTTGATCTCCTTGCAGTCCAAGGGACCCTCAAGAGTCTTCTGCATCACCACAGTTCAAAAGCATCAGTTCTTCAGCGCTCAGCTTTCCTTATAATCCAACACTCACATCCATACATGACTACTGGAAAAACCATAGCTTTGACTAGACAGACTTTTGTTGGCAAAGTAATGTCTCTGCTTTTTAATATGCTGTCTGGGTTGGTCATAGCTTTTCTTTCAAGGAGCAAACGTCTTTTAATTTCATGGCTGCAGTCACCATCTGCAGTGATTTTGGAGCCCAAGAAAATAAAGTCTCTCACTGTTTCCATTGTTTCCCCATCTATTTGCCATGAAGTGATGGGACTGGATGCCATGATCTTAGTTTGAGCTTTAAGCCAACTTTTTTGCTCTGCTCTTTTACTTTTATCAAGAGGCTCTTTAGTTCTTCTTCACTTTCCGCCATAAGGGTGGTATCATCTGTGTCTCTGAGGTTATTGCTATTTCTCCTGGCAATCTTGATTCCAGCTTGTACTTCATCCAGCCTGGCATTTTGCATGATATACTCTGAATATAAGTTAAATAAGCAGGGTGACAATATACAACCTTGACATACTCCTTTCCCTATTTGGAACCAATCTGTTGTTCTATGTCCAGCTCTAACTGTTGCTTCTTGACCTGCATACAGATTTCTCAGGAGGCAGGTAAGGTGGTCTGGTATTCCCATCTCTTGAAGAATTTTCCAGTTTGTTGTGATCCACACAGTCAAAGGCTTTGGCATAGTTAATAAAGCAGAAGTAATTGCCATCTCCTCTGGCAATTACTAAAAATACATAAGGGCATACATGCGCTGGGATGAGAAGATTAGGGGTTAATAAGAACCAAGGCTATGGTTTTTCCAGTAGTCATGTATGGATGTGAGAGTTGGACCATAAAGAAAACTGAGCACCAAAGAATTGATGCTTTTGAACTATGATGTTGGAGAAGACCCTTGAGAGTCCCTTGAACTGCAAGGATATCAAACCAGTCAACCCTAAAGGAAATCAATACTGAATATTCACTGGAAGGACGGATGTTGAAGCTAAAGCTCTAATACTTTGGGCACCTGAGGTGAAGAATTGACTCACTGGAAAAGTCAGTCACCCTGATGCTGGGAAAGACTGAAGACAGGAGGAGAAGGGGCCGACAGAGGATGAGATGGTTGGATGGCATCACCGACTTGATGGACATGAGTTTGAGCAAGCTCCGGGAGTTGGTGATGGACAGGGAGGCCTGGTGTGCTGCAGTCCATGGTTGTCGCAAAGAGTTAAACATGACTTAGCAACTGAACTGAAGAACCAGGAATGAGGCCCCTCAGAAACCCCAATCACTCTCTGGAAGAAAAAGATCTCAAATCAATGACCTAACCTTCAACCTTAAGACACTACAAAAAGAAGAGTGAACTAAACCCAGAGCAAACAGAAAGAAAGAATAGAAACTGGAGCAGAAATAAATGAAACAGAGGTCAGAAAAAGAATAGAAAAAAGCAACAAAACCAAAAATTGCTTCTTTGCAGACAAACCTTCAACTAGACTGACCAACAAAAGAGGAAGACTCAAATGATTAAAATCAGGAATGAAAGGGAGACCACTGCTATCAGTCTTACAAAAACAAAAGATTATAAGGGAATATATGAATGATTATATGCCAAAACGTTAGATAACCTAGATAAAAAGGACAAATTCCTAGAAAGATATAAACTATCAAAACTCAAGAAAAAACAGGTCAGAATATGCCTATGTAAGCAGAGAAACTGAATTAGCAATCAAAAAACTTTCTACAAAGACAAGCCCAGAACTACATGGTTTCACCACCAAACTCTCCCAACTGTTTAAAGAAGAATTAACATCAATCCTTCATAAACTCTTCCCAGAAATAGAAAAGTTGGGAACACTTCCCAACTCATTCTGTGAGGCCAGTATGATCATGACACCCAAACTAGACAACAGTATCACAAGAAAACTACAGATCAATATCCTTCATAATACAGAGGCAAAAATCCTCAACAAAATGCTGCTGCTGCTGCTGCTAAGTCACTTCAGTCGTGTCCGACTCTGTGCGACCCCATAGATGGCAGCCCACCAGGCTCCCCCGTCCCTGGGATTCTCCAGGCAAGAACACTGGAGTGGGTTGCCATTTCCTTCTTCAATGCATGAAAGTGAAAAGTGAAAGTGAAGTCGCTCAGTCATGTCCAACTCAGCGACCCCATGGACTGCAGCCTACCAGGCTCCTCCGTCCATGGGATTTTCCAGGCAAGAGTACTGGAGTGGGGTGCCATTGCCTTCTCCGCTAGCACACTGTATCTAGCAGCATATGAAATCAGCCACATCCTGATCAGAGAGCCCAGGCCAGGTCAGGCAGAGAAGAGGCAGGGGTGTGGTAAGAACACTGACCAGAGAGGCACAGATGTTTCTGGCTGGGCCCCAAACCAACAGAAAGCAAGCAAGCAAGGCTGTCAGTGCGATGGCTTTTCAAGAGGGGCTGCCTGCCCTTGGAAAACATCTTTGTGATCACTGGAAAAGAGTATGATGCTAGGAGGGATTGGGGGTGGGAGGAGACAGGGACGACAGAGAATGAGATGGCTGGATGGCATCACCGACTCGATGGACATGAGTCTGAGTGAACTCCGGGAGTTGGTAATGGACAGGGAGGTCTGGCGTGCTGTGATTCATGGGGTCGCAAAGAGTCGGACATGACTGAGCGACTGAACTGAACTGAACTGAACTTCCTCCCAAGTCAGTTCACATTCAGGAGACTTCCTCTCTTTGGGGGTAGGGGGCAGGATGGGGGGCGTGAGGAGGGAGGGCTTCCCGTCCACTGCACTGGTCCCTTGTCTGTAGTATCTGCTTCAAGAGCTGAGCTTTCTGTCTACCCCAGGAAGCAGGGGAAGTGAGGACTGCTGTTTGTCCCTCTTGCAGCCTGCTTGGCTATAAAACAAAGTAAAAAAAAAAAAAATCAGTATATAAATCCCTGGGGTAATAAAGTAAACTGACTGTTTATTGCTCACCTCCCAAACTACCCTGCTTAAAAAGCTTTCTCCGTAAAGGCAAGGGGTTTTTAAGAGTGCACTGACCATGTGTCTGCCTTCCACGCATCTGTCCTACACATACACACACACAGAGCTTTGTGCTGTTGGAGAATCAGATGTATTTTTGCTACAATATCCTGCCCCTGCTGCTTCAAAATAAAAGGAATGGACTGATGCTTCCTTTGAGGAGACTCTTGTACTCTTAGACAGATTCTTTTCTTTAAACTATTTTTTAAGCCACCCACCACCCTTTGCACCATCATTAAAGCCTTTTTCAGTCCAAGAAGTCTTCACAAAGACCTGCTTCTTAATGTCTGCACTTGTTTCCTCAGCGCGAGGTCACCATCTCTGTGTTTTGGCTAAACACGCTTCAGTACTTCTCCCTCCTCAGTGGTTTTCTGAGGGCCTCCGTCCACCCCGGTGAGGGGCCCCCTCATTAGTATTCTCCTTCTCAGACAGGGCGTCCACACAGGGGCTTTCAGCCTCCCTCTTGAGGCCGTCAAGTCATCAATAAGCCTAGAGCTCCGGTTCATTTGAGAACTGTCTGCTTCTAGGGAAGTCCCTGGCACGGGCGAAATGTCCCCTTTTCAGTGTAAAAGTGCCCCGGGGACTAGGCCACCCAGCTGCCATTCGGGCTCCGGCCACTGCTATGCACCCCCTCCCCAGAACAGGCTGTAAGGATGGCCGCAGCCCGCACCTCACTGCAGCAGCAGGCTCCAGGGGCAGCGGTGGCGGAGGAGGCGGAGGCTTGGAGACTGCTGGTTGGGGCGCTGGACCGGAGCCCGGCTCCGCCCTGAGCTCCCGCAGCTACCCGCCTGCCTCTCAGGCCAGCGCGGGGCAAGGGGCCGGTGGAGCGTGGTCGAGAAGGCCGGCAGAGGGCAAGTCAAGGGGAGCCGGTCCGCAGGCGGCCTCACCTGTCCAAACACATACAGCAGCCCGACGGTGCCTCCCGTCCGCCCGCCGAGGGCCGCGGCGATCATGGAGTACACGCCGCCGCTGCCCGCACCGCAGTGCTCCGCAACCCCGATGCCGGACAGCACGGTGACCAGGGCCACCAGGGCGACGAAGGACACCAGAAACACGCCCGCGAGCACGCCGGTGTTTCCCTGCATGGGGAGAGCAAGGAGCCAGGTCAGAGTCAGGGCAGCGGGGAGCACTGACCACCACCCCCACGCCCTCACAGGTGAGCCCGCTGGGAGAAGGCAGAGGCAGCACCACAGGCCTGAGGCCTGCAAGAAACTCCAGGTGGGCCGTGTTCTCACGGCAAACTCTGAGAGACTTCCAAGCCCTGACAAGTCAAGTCAAAGCCACTTCCTACCCCCAGGAGGCCCCTCCTGGTCTGTCCCCATCCCCTCCCTCCCATCCCTCAGCCGACATTCCCCTACAGACACACTGGGTGCCCCAGTGGTGACCTCACTGCTGCCTCACCTCCACCCTCCTACCCGTGAGGTTCCCGCCTGTAACGCCTTCCTGTCCACTCCTCTTCCCTGACAGGTTGACCCCAATGCAGCCTTTATGACAGGGTCCATTTCCTTCTCCAGGAAGTTGTCCCCTTCCTCTGGGCTCCAGCAGTACCCAGGGCTTAGTGCCCATCCCAGCACCTGTCCTACTGAGTCTGTTTCCAAGCCCATCTCACCTCTGGGCTTGTACTCCAGGAGAGCAGGATTAGGTCTGGGGAGGGGGCGGTTTCCTTGCTGTTTGCATTGCTCTTTCATCTGTGTGCATGGGGCACAGCTACTCTATCTACTCTTTTCTCGCTCCTCTGACATTTAAACGTACTTATCATCTGAAAGTTATCTGAGTGTTTAGAAGTTCAATGCATTGAAAAATTGGTTAATTTATATGAAATACCTTTTATAAATGAGTAAAGAAGCATTGTTGGAGAAGACTCCTGAGAGTCCCTTGGACTGCAAGGAGATCAAACCAGTCAATCGTAAAGGAAATCAACCCTGAATATTCCTTGGAAGGACTAATGCTGAAGCTCCAATACTTTGGCCACCTGATACGAAGAGCCAGCTCATTAGAAAAGGCCCTGATGCTGGGAACGATTGAAGGCAGGCAGAGAAGGGGATGACAGGGGATGAGATGGTTGGATAACATCACCGACTCAGTGGACAAGAGTTTGAGCAAACACTGGGAGACGGTGAATGACAGGAAGCCTGGTGCTACAATCCATGTGGTCACTAAGGGTTGGATATGACTGAGCGACTGAACAAGAAAAGCAGTGTGTGGCGGGGTGGATTTTCAGCTGAGAGTAACGCCATACCAAGCAAAACTATGATTCTATTAATAGAGAAGGGGAAAAAATGGATTTAAAGTTTGTCACAGTAAACTATAGGGTACCTAAAGGATTAGGTTTTATTCTGTTATGTTTTATTCAGGAAGTTACTTATTTTGTTGATTTTATATTTTTAATGAAGTTATACTATTATCTTCCTTTGTTTTTGCGTTCTTGTCTACATGGGATAATTTTTTAAAAGTCTGTATCAATCTTTAAGTTTTCATACCAAAACTGCCACTATAACATTTTTCAAATTACAAATATGCTGCCAAATTATTCTTTAGAATTAATATTTTCTATTTAAAAATTACTTGGGTATGACCTCTACTTTATGTTATCCCCTAAAAGCTCTACTTTATTTTTGGCATTTCACATTTACCTTTATTTCCATGTTCAAATATGATTTTTCAGGCAAAACTAATGTCAGAATTGAAAAGGAGAGATCGCTTTAGGGCACAAGGATGTATTTGTGTGGCAGCAGCCTCAAAGATGGTCCTGGTGATCCCCACGTCCAGGCATTCGTGTGCTTGTGCAGTCTGCTTCCCTGAGTGGGGGCTGGGTGGCGTGACTCACTGTCAGTGAGCGGAGCCCTGCAGCAGTGATGAGACAGCACTTGGGAGATGAAGGTATGAGAAGACCACGCCTTGCATCTTGGGCACTTGCTTCCTCACTCTCTAGGTTGTTGGCCCTGGGGGAGGCTAGCTGCAGGTATTGCGACAGCACTGTGCAGAGGCCAACATGACAAAGTCTGACAACAACCTCATCGTGATCTTAGCAACAGACCCTCTGCCAGTGGAGCCTTCAGGTGAAACTGTAGCCCTGACTGACAGCTCGGCTGCAATCCCATCAGAAAGCCTGAGCCAGAGGCAGCCAGCTAAGTTGCTCATGGATCTCTGAACCACAGTAACAACCAGATAAATACAAATTTGTGACTTCAAGCTGCTAAGTACTGGAGTAATTTTTTATGCAGCAATAGATGACAACTTATATAAGTTTACTTCACTTGGGAGATGGGACCAACACTTCTAGATAGCCACTTCTCAAAAATAATCACCCAGCAGAAAAGTTAAGAGGAGGCCCTAAGATTTAAGAATCGAGGTGGAGAATGCCTGTCCTTTCCTCCCTCCACTATTCTGCAATCATCCCCTGCGGAAGGCAGAACCCAGGGGCCCAGGCTGTCACTGCCAGGCCTTCCTCTGCCACAGCAGGCAGGTGGCTGGGCCTCCCTGGGACACAGGCTGGAGGTGCTGGGCAGAGGGGTGGTACCCAGGAAGGGGAAAAGCCAGAGCTCGATCCCAGAAGCCTGACAATGCCTGCCGGCACAAGGCATCTGAACTGGAGGCATTGTGCTTTGAAAGGACTCCCCTGCAAGTTATGGAGGAGTATGAGAGGTGGGGATTCACACCATCCACATCAGAGAGGTTGCTAAACTTGCTCAAGCATTCCATACATTAATAAAGAAAACTTTCAGACCCACTTTCAGACTCTGGTTAAAGGTAGAACCTGAAGCTACGGACCTGGGTATGGAGGAGAGCAAGCGCTGAGGAAGGGCTGGCCTCACCCAGCCTCCTGTGAGGGCTGAGAATCCCATACACCCCACTACAGTGAAGCGCTCATCCCCTAGAATTTACAGATGTGACAGTTCATGTTATGTGCCAGCTTGGCTAGATTATAATGACCAGTTTTTTGTCAAATACTAGTCTTGAAGTTGCTATAAATGTATTTTTAAGATGTGTTTAACATGTACAATCAGTTGACTTTAAGTAAAAGAAATTACGTAATATGGGTAGTTCTCATGCAGTCAGTTGAAGGCCTTAAGAGCAAAGACCGAGGTTTCCCAAAAAATAAGGAATTTGGTCTCCAGACTGCAACATATAAGTTTCTAAGTTTTCAACTCAAAAACCTACAACTCAATTCTTACCTGCATCTCACTTAGCCTACAGATTTTGGACTTGCCAGCCCCCATAATCACATAAGCCAAACTCTGACAATAAACACATGCACACACCTCTCTCTACCTCTGTGAGATGACAGAAAATATACACAGCCATCCCTCAGTATCCCCAAGGGATTAATTCCAGGACTGCTCTCAGATACCAAAATCTATGAGTGCTCAGTTTCCATAGTCAGCCCTCCCTAACCAATTTCACATCCACAGATTCAGTCAACAGTGGAACATGTAGTACTGTAGTATTTACTGAAAAAAATCCAAGTATAAATGGAGTGTGTCGTTCAAACTCATATTGTTCAGGGGTCAACTGCATATTGGTCTCTGCACCTGGTTTCTGGAACAAAGTCCCTGAAAGTTTGTCATTTCTCCAATGACAAGGGCACCAGGAACATCTGTCATTCTAATATTAGTGTTGGACCCCATCCCTTAGGCTAGTGGCTCAGATGGTAAAGAATCTGTCTGCAGTGCAGGAGACCCGGGTTCAATCCCTGGGTCAGGAAGATCCCCTGGAGAAGGAAATGGCAACCCACTCCAGTATTCTTGCCTGGAGAATCCCATGGACAGAGAAGCCTGGCAGCTACAGTCCATGGGGTCACAAAGAGTCGGACACGTCTGAGCAACTAACAGTTTTTCACTTTCCATCCCTGACCCAGGGCTACTAAAACCCTTGTAAACTCCTAAGGGATAAGAGCCCTAGGAGCATCTCTTGTTCTAACAAGGCAGCTGTGAGTGCGTTCCTGGGTGGGGATTAGTCACCAGAAAGACCAGGCCATGATTAGAAGCTTGGAGTTTCCACCACCACCACCACCCTCAACATGTACATACACTTCTCTAGAGAGGGGAAAGAGGCTGGAAATGGAATCAGTAATGGGTCAGGTATGCTGAAGTTATAAAAATCCCCAAGGTCTGGGGTTCAGAAAGTTTCCAGGTAGGTGAACACATCCACATACCGGGGGGGTGATACACTTCAGCTCTACGATGATAGAAACTCCTGCTCCTCGGAACCTGCAGACCTTGCCCTATGGATCTCTTCATCTGTCTATAAATCTATATCTTTTATCATATCCTTTAATAATCTAGTAAACATAAGTGTTTCCCTGAGTTCTGTGAGCTGCTCTAGCAAGTGAACTGAATCTGGGGGAGGTGTCAGGGAAAGCCCTGAAGCACAGGGGCAACCTGGACTTGTGACTGGCAGCTGAAGTAGGTGGGGGCAGCTTCACGGGACTGAGCCCTTAACCTGTGCGATATGATGCTCTCTCCAGGTAGACAGTGTTGGAATTGAGTTAAATTGTAGGACACTCAGCTGGTGTTACAGAATTGCTTGGGGAGCGAAAAAAAAAAAAACACATATCTGGTGACCAGTAGTGTCAGAAGTGAAGTGAAAGCAAAGAGAAATGTACATAGTGTGGAGGACTGCAGGCCTTTACAGTTCCCTCTGCCTCTCCCGGTGGGGCATCAGACAAGTCACAGATCAGCAGGAAGGCTGGAGAGGGTCACAAACTGGAGGCAAACCTGCCATCAGTCTGCTTTCTCTGACCCACCTGTAGTCCCACCCGAGACGCATCCTGACTTCCGTGTTCTCATTTTTGTAGCTGAATCCGTGGTGAGGCTTCCACACGAACCTCTGCCTGAGGCCCAGGTTCTCAGGATTCTCACTTAAAGAGCAATGCGAGCTACTCCATGTGCTTGATCTTGTTTCCTGTCTCTGGAGCATCTATGCTTTAAGAATCTGTCGAGCACTCTGTGGAATACCCAAGGGAGACAGAGCTTTCCACGTCCCAGGCCCAGAAGAGGCTCCAGGGCTACCAGCTCATCACTCACCACCAGCCAGCCGGTCCTTAAGAAAAGGACAACCCCAAAAATGTTGATCATGCAGGAGGTGAACACACCGTCCCAGGTCCCGAACAGCACTGGCTCCCATACAAACAGCTGGATCTTCCACCAGGGTTGGGGCTGGGCCAGGGCCTCCTGAAAACAGGGCACACAGCAGTCAACTCAACAGCAGTGGGGGTTGGGGGGATGCTGGGAGAAGTCAGCTTTCAAGCTCTGCGTTTCGCCACGCACACAGCCTGTGCACACTGCCATTCCTATGCCCGCATGCAGCACAGACGTGAACTTTGTTCCCTCTCCTCCCCCCTCTGGAGACTGTTTCCTAGCCTCTTTGTGGGCAGTGTGGCCACATGACAGTTCCAGCCACTGGGATGTGGGCAAGCCGGGGATGCTAGGCTCCAGCTCAGACAGTGGTCACGAGCTTTGGGTGATGCTACCCTCCCTCTCAGTCCTCTGTTCCTGGGGGGGAACAGCAGCTTCCAGCAGTTACTGGTCTTTGGGGAACCTTACTTTACATAACTTTTTGTTGCTCCCACCCCTCTAACACTTCTGTAATGAACTCTGTATGCTAAATTCCCTGTTTAAAAAACCTAGGGCAGTGTCTGTGTTCCTCATTGAACATGAGCTGAGACAGTGATCCCTAAGTGCCCTTTCACCCCAGACCACAGAATCCCAAGGCATCGTTTGGCAGTTGTCTGGAATGAAGGCTAACAAGTGGTGAAACAGACGCTTTGCTCATTTTTCCAATTCAAAAATAACAAAGGCACTTATAGAAGACTCATACAGAAACTCTTTACTAGAAAGACTAAAACTTATGGAAATGATCTTAAAATCAGTAGCCACTCATACTAGGAACTGCTTCTGCATAGGTTTGGTAATTAAATTCAAACCTCACTAGAGTCTTCCAATGGCCTCCAATTGCCACAGCAGTGATGACTGATTCTCACCTGGGGACTGGGGAGAGAGGCACCCAGTTAAGACCCACTGTGAGCAGTAAGCCTAAGCTCATGTATGTGAGCTGTAACTTCAGAGAGAAGGCAGGAAGGTCAAGTGACAGGGAAATCGGAGGTCCAGAGTCAGGGGCAGGGCCCCTGAACATCTGAGAACAGTGGGTGTGCCTATGATCTAGGACCAAGCCCAGTGTCCAGCTATACTCAGTTAAAACAGGACAGGATACCAGCTTCCTGCCTTGTACCGTGCACCGACAGAGGAAGAAAGGGCCTCGAATAATCATCAGGGACATCAACGAAGCCACAGGGGACAGATGGGCCGGGGGGCTCCTTCGAGTGTCTGACAGTCCCTGACACCAGCTGGAATGCCTTTCATCTCCGTGTATTTCTGTTCATCTGTCTTTAGCAAACTACTAATGAACAATCTCCTGAAAGTCAATAAACATGAGAACAGTGATCATGGTTCAGAGCGAAGACCCTGCCAACCTATGCTTGTCTTCAAACAAATGGGACCGAGGGATCTTGGCGTAAGTAGAATAAGACTGCTTTCCAGGATCTTAATCTCAAAACCCAGGACCTGGCCCAACTTCCTGTCTCTACTTATGTTCACTTCCTACCATGGCTTGTTGCAGGTCTGTTATTTATTAGAAACAGTCATAACAATAGCAACAAGGTGTAATAACTTAGTGGTTTCAGCTTCCACACCAATTCCCTTCACGGGTGCTCACATCACCCCCGAGGCAGGCAGGGAGGGGGCCCCTGTCTATAGCCCGCTGAGGAAAGAGCGCCCAGGAGAAGGTCCACAGCTGGATTGCCGTTCCCCAACCCAGACTGTAAAACCTGCACCATAGCTCACTTGCTCTTTTCTCTCCTAAATTTCACTCTTTATGATACAATTTCTAACACCTGGACTTTGCTTAAGTACTGGTGGCTCAGTGGTAAAGAATCTGTCTGCCAATGCAGGAAAGCCCTGGGTTGGGAAGATCTCCTAAAGAAGGAAATGGAAACCCACTCCAGTATTCTCGCCTGAAAAATCCCACGGACAGAAGAGCCTGGTGGGCTACAGTCCATGTGGCTACAAAAGAGCCAGACACGACTTAGTGACTCAACAACAGCATCTGCTTTATCCCTAAAATTCCTGTTGTGATTCTAGAAATTTTAATTATCATTCATCACAGTCTTCATATTTCCACTCTGAAGGGCTGTTTTGCTTATTTGTTTAGTTACCTAATAGGATATGAAAAGTCTTTGACTCCCCAGACCTCATTGGACTAAGCCAGCCTTAAAGATGCCGCACACATGAATGAGGCAGAAATTTTAGGAGATCTTCAACCTCAGAAAGGCACGCATGGTTTGAAATGAGTTTGGCGGCCCCAGTGTTGACCTTGTAGGAGAGTGCTAGCCAGAGAGAGACAGCTCAAACCAGCTCCCTTGCATAACAACAGCATGGTCCCAGGGCTGGTACAGTTCTTACACCAGTTTCAATGTGTATGTGTTTGCCCCTCATCAAGCAAGTCTGTGATACCAGTTATGTGTCCTGTAATTCAACTCAGTTCTGACACCATCTAACCAGAGATGGTGTCATCCCACAATGGAGGGCTCAGTCTCAGTTCAGTTCAGTTCAGTCGCTCAGTCGTATCTGACTCTTTGCGACCCCATGAACCACAGCACGCCAAGCCTCCCTGTCCATCACCAACTCCTGGAGTTCACTCAAACTCATGTCCATCGAGTCGGTGATGCCATCCAGCCATCTCATTCACTGCCGTCCCTGTCTCCTCCTACCCTCAATCCCTCCTAGCATCAGACTCTTTTCCAGTGAGTCAACTTGTCGCATGAGGTGGCCAAAGTATTGGAGTTTCAGCTTTAGCATCAGTCCTTCCAATGAACACCCAGGATTAATCTCTTTTAGAATGGACTGGTTGGATTTCCTTGCAGTCCAAGGGACTCTCAAAAGTCTTCTCCAGCACCACAGTTCAAAAGCATCAATTCTTCGCCGCTCAGCTTTCTTCACAGTCCAACTCTCACATCCATACATGACCACGGGAAAAACCATAGCCTTGACTATATGGACCTTGGTTGGCAAAGTAATGTCTCTGCTTTTCAATATGCTATCTAGGCTGGTCATAACTTTCCTTCCAAGGAGCAAGCGTCTTTTAATTTCATGGCTGCAATCAGCATCCGAAGTGATCTTGGAGCCCAAAAAAATAAAGTCTGACACTGTTTCCACTGTTTCCCCATCTATTTCCCATGAAGTGATGGGACCACATGCCATGACCTTCGTTTTCTGAATGTTGAGCTTCAAGCCAACCTTTTCACTCTCCTCTTTCACTTTCATCAAGAGGGCTTTGAGTTCCTCTTCACTTTCTGCCGTAAGGATGGTGTCATCTGCATCAGTTCAGTTCAGTCGCTCAGTCGTGTCCGACTCTCCGCGACCCCATGAATCACAGCACGCCAGGCCTCCCTGTCAATCACCAACTCCCGGAGTACACTCAAACTCATGTCCACAGAGTCGGTGATGCCATCCAGCCATCTCATTCTCCGTCGTCCCCTTCTCCTCCCGCCCCCAACCTTTCCCAGCATCAGAGTCTTTTCCAGTGAGTCAACTCGTCGCATGAGGTGGCCAAAGTATTGCAGTTTCAGCTTTAGCATCAGTCCCTCCAATGAACATCCAGGATTGATCTCCCTTAGAATGGACTGGTTGGATCTCCTTGCAGTATAAGGGACTCTCAAGAGTCTTCTCCAACACCACAGTTCAAAAGCATCGATTCTTTGGCGATCAGCCTTCTTCACAGTCCAACTCTCACATCCATACATGACCACGGGAAAAACCATTGCCTTGACTAGACGGACCTTGGTTGGCAAAGTAATGTCTCTGCTTTTTAATATACTATCAAGGTTGGTCATAACTTTCCTTCCAAGGAGCAAGCGTCTTTTAATTTCATGGCTGCAATCAGCATCTGCAGTGATTTTGGAGCCCCAAAAAATAAAGTCTGACACTGTTTCCACTGTTTTTCCATCTATTTCCCATGAAGTGATGGGACCAGATGCCATGATCTTTGTTTTCTGAATGTTGAGCTTCAAGCCAACCTTTTCACTCTCCTCTTTCACTTTCATCAAGAGGCTTTTGAGTTCCTCTTCACTTTCTGCCATAAGGGTAGTGTCATCTGCATATCTGAGGTTATTGATATTTCTCCCAGCAATCTTGATTCCAGCTTATGCTTCTTCCAGCCCAGCGTTCCTCATGATGTACTCTGCATATAAGTTAAATAAGCAAGGTGACAATATACAACCTTGACGTACACCTTTTCCTATTTGGAACCAGTCTGTTGTTCCATGTCCAGTTCTAACTGTTGCTTCCTGACCTGCATACAGGTTTCTCAAGAGGCAGGTCAGGTGGTCTGGGATTCCCATCTCTTTCAGAATTTTCCATAGTTTATTGTGATCCACACAGTCAAAGGCTTTGGCATAGTCAATGAAGCAGAAATAGATGTTTTTCTGAAACTCTCTTGCTTTCTCCATGATCCAGCGGATGTTGGCAATTTGATCTCTGGTGCCTCTGCCTTTTCTAAAACCTGCTTGAACATCTGGGAGTTCACGGTTTACATACTGCTGAAGCCTGGCTTGGAGAATTTTGAGCATGACTTCACTAGCGTGTGAGATGAGTGCAATTGTGCGGTAGTTTGAGCATTCTTTGGCATTGCCTTTCAGTCTAGCAGATGCCAATTCCAAATTCAGGCTGTAATCTGTGTTTACCTGGGAAGGTAAACAGTTTCCCAGGGGCTGTTGATCAGAGGTTCCCACCACCCACTTCCTGGGTTCAATTCATTTGTTAGAGCAGCTCACAGAACTCAGAGATCACCAGCTTATCATGGAAGGCTAGAACTCAGAAACCACCAGATGGCGGAGATGCCCAGGGTGAGACTGGGGAAGAGCCTGGGACATCCACACCTTCCTCCAGGGCAGCACCCTCGCTGCATCTCCATGTGCTCACCAAGCCAGAGGCTCTCGAAACCCTCTTTTTTGGTTTTCTTAGGAGGCTTCATCACATAGTCATGACTGATTAAATCACTGGTCACTGGCGACTGATTTAACCTCCAACTCTTTCCCCTCCCCTTAAAGTTCCAACCCTCTAATCACATGGTTGGTTCCCCTAAAAACAGCCCCCATCCTCAGGTGATTCTAAAAGTCACCTCATTAATATAAACCCAGTTGTGCTTGAAATGCATTTGTTATAAATATCAAGACATTTTATCACTTTTATCACTTAGGGAATTCCAAGGGTTTTAGGAGCTCTGTGCCAAATACATATTAGCATGAAAGTGAAAAAGTGAAAGTGTTAGTCGCTCAGTCGTGTCCTGCTCTTTGCGACCCTGTGGACTGTAGCCCGCCAGGCTCCTCTGTCCATGGAAATCTCCAGGCAAGAATACTCGAGTGGGTTGCCATTTCCTTCACCAGGGATCTTGCCAACCCAGGGATAGAACCCGGGTCTCCTGCATTGCAGGCAAACTCTTTACCATCTGAGAGACCATGGAAGCCCATATTTATCATAAATAACAGTATCCCAACCCTGCCCTCTGTCTGTCCTGCCAGCTCTCTAAGTATCCCCAGGTCTTTCTCAGACAGGCTGCAGGCAGAGCCACGTCCTCAGCATATGCAGACCTCCAACCAGAGGACAGAGAATCAGCTTTTCCCCACACTTGGGGGTCTCAAACCCAACTCCCTCCTTTATGGGAGGTTAAGGAACCCCTGCTCATCTACAGTACCTTCTCCCACAGAGGCTGTGGCCCACAGACACTTCCTTTGTGCCTCTGCCCAGTCATTTCTGGTGCCCAGAGGAAGGCAATGGAATCACTGGGTGATAGGGGTGATAGCTGGGCCAGTTCTGGGCTATCTTGTGATTGGCACCAACTGTTGATAACTCTCTTAGAACCTCACTGTCTTCAGATTTGGATCCCAGTCATCTATTCCAAAATAACAGGAGTATCGTTCAGTGCTCTACAGCACAGACATAACAGGTTGTGGGGAAAGGCAGATGGCAGTAAGACAGTGTGTGTGCCCAGCAGTGAGGTTTCTGGGAGACAGGGGTGGAGGCTAAGGAAGAAGAGAAAGCAAAGCAAGAGGGGCAAAGCATCCCTCGGAAAGGGCCCACAGACATGCTCAAGGGGCGGCTTCCTCTCTTCCTTGAGGCCCCTCAGGTGGACACTTGGCAGGTTCTGAGGCACAGCAAGTTGGAGTCTGGCCCCAGGTGATCACACCTGCGTGACGCTTGTTGCTAGGGCTTCCCTTCCTGGCCTCCCAGAACAAGGAGCCAGGGCCTGGTCCTGCTGAGCCGAGGGCTGAAACCACACTGGAGACACCACAGCTGCAGGGTGGGCGTTTTAGTTCTGAAGTAGAAGTCTTTCTCTTGTGAGTAGAGAATCTTCGCTCTTCAGCAGAACATCTGGGAAGGCAGGGAAACCGCACCCTGAAATGTGTCCTGAGTGGGACACATGTGGCTTCCGGCGTGCAACAAGCAGAGCTGAGGAGACAGAGAGAAGCTCTGCCACAGGCGGCCATGCAAGCTCCCGCCCTGGAGCCTTCCTCTCAGACAGCCACCTCCCTCCCACAGGCCACCAAGCAGGCCTGAGCGAGCACACCTGAAATGTGAGATGACACCTCTTCTTTCTTCCAGCAGCTGGAGAAAAAGAATCTGGCTTCTGCCCACTTGGGTCAGCAGTGGGTCAGAGCAGGACATGACCTGGCCCTCCCTCCCAAAGACTGGTTCTCCCCGGAGCACACACATACGCCAGCAGCTTGCTCTCTGAATGCTAGTTATTTAATTATCAATCGCACATCAGAGAAGATCCCAAGCTGCTGCTGGCCTGTGACCCAGTGGGCAGAGTGGGCACCAGCCACATTCCTCTCCTCTGACTCTGAATAAGCACCACAGGCAGAGCTGGGTAGGGGGGCAGCAGGCTTCACGGCCACGGCCACCTGTGGGCGACGCAGGTAGCAACATACCTGCCTCAAGGGGGGCTGCACACTTCAGATGAGATGATAATTGTGAAAGGTTTTTTCGTAAGCATGAAGCACATCAGGCAGTTTTAAACATGGGTGAGGATTTCTTCAGGGCAGTTGAGAGGGAAAGGAAAGATGTCTAATTGACTGTACCTCTTCTATTAACCCAGCCTACCTGGCCTCATGTTTCAAGTGAATCCTCACTCTGCAGCTCAGCCCCAGGGTTGGGGCAGCTGGCATCTTCTCTGTTACACTAGGAGTTTGAGAATGGGCATCCGATCAGCGCTCTGCTACGAGACTGATGCTGCTCGTGGAAACTGCTCCAGAGGGGAAGTGGCAAGGACCCATCAGGAGTGGCCAAAGTCTGATTTCCTTGGATCTGAATCTGGGCAGCACCCTTGGTCAATATTGATGTAGTCATTCTTAGCAACGTGAGATCTTCGTGGCTGTGTGGAAATCTACATGGAGTGAGTTCAAAAGCCAGCGTCTCCCTAACAGTAGCTCCAGATGCTTGATCTGTGTTCTTTCCATCCTGTGCATGCTGATCCTGGTCCAAGGCTAGGAATCTCTCAAGGCACAACCTGGTCATAGAACCATATAGGCAGAGGAGTGACAAGACCCTCAGATGCTGTGAAAATGTTGATGCCGGTGGAAATTCCTGATGAGGTTCTGCCTCTTAGAGTCACACAGCAGAAGCTCATTCCCCACAGAGCAGCCACTTCTGCACTCAGAATGCACAACCCAAAGACACTATGCCCTGGACACCTAATACCATCCCACATATCTAAATTCCCACCTAAACAAGAGCTTCCCCTTCCCTTCCCAGTCTCCTTGACAAGAGGACAGAAGCTTCCTGCAAGACTCAGGATGTCTCTAGTCAATCTACCTCGACTTAATTTCAGGAGAACAAACACAGGCCCTAATGCCCTTCACCAGTAACAGGCAAACTTGCTAAATATCAACTGCAAAAGATTTATTCTTCTAGGTGACTCAGTGAATCAGATCATACTATACTCATTCAAGAATTCCTATGTACTAAGTACTTTTGACTTTTGGAATCACATAATGTTTTACATACTCAAACAAAATCAAATCAAATCAACAGGATGAGAGAGAAAAATTTAAGAATGCAGAGAGAAACAAATTAACCTAACTATTTCTAATGAAAAACATAACTACACTGAAGGTGGAAAAAAAACAGCAGAGTAACTTTCGAACATGTTATTTTGAGTATATGCTTTTAGTCTAAAGACAAATAACTACAAACTAATACAAATTCTAGGCTTCCCTGGTGGCTCAGAGGTAAAGCCAATGCAGGAGTCACGGGCTTGATCCCTGGATTGGGAAGATCCCCTGGAGAAGGAAACTGGACCCCACTCCGGTATTCTTGCCTGGGAGATCATACGGACAGAGGAGCATGGCAGGCTACAGTCCACAGTGTTACAGAGTCGGACACGACTTAGCAACTGAGCACACGTGCAACACATATTCTAGAAAGTTTGTTTTTTGCAGGGGTAGGAGTTAATCTACTTTCCATCAATTATAGGATTGAGCAAATAAGTAAATATATTGACAGTCAAGTTTCTCACTGTTGGAGAAGGCAGTTAAAACTAAGCGGTGATAAATTAGAATGAGAGGCATCAATTTGAATTCATAGTTTTTAATATGCAGAGGAAGATAGAAATATATATTCCTTCTGTCTACTTAAAGGGTCTACAAGGTAAGACATCCCAGTAGCAATGAACAGATCTAACATCCAGATCTTGGTCTTTAAATACCATTTCTCACCTTACTGAGCCAGAGCTCTTTGGAGGAATAGCTGATTCAGGGCCAAGGCAGAGAAAATACAAAATGAGCCTAGAATATTTTCTGTCAGAAAGTAAGGAAGTGCTCCTAAAAATGATGAGGATGTGTCAAAAGGAAATAGGAAACAGCCTGCAGGGGCACCCATTGGCCAAATCTAGAATGATTTGAGCATCAAAATCAATAACAATAGAATACTCATGGGAAAAATAAGAATCTGAGTCCATACAGATATAAGTAAATGAATACATTAAAACAGCAGAAAGAGGGAAAATCCTTTTTAGTAGAAAACCAACTAATATATGTAGAAGAAATGATGGTGTTAGAAAATCATCATTCTGCAGCCATCACAGTAATAACTGATTCTGCCAAGAATCAACAACTGATGCTAAAGCTAGTGGGTATGAGATATATGAGGAATTGGATATTTCCATAGTCTCAAAATATCCCTAACAAATTATGTATTAACTACAAAGGGAAAATTAGAACTTCAGACTGGATTAACCTAGTGGGCACCCCCTGAAATGCTAACCAAAGTTAACATTACCAATAATGGAACAAGCGGAAACCCTATACCTCTCTCCTGATAGGCTGTCTGGAAAAGAATGCAGTATCATTCTATGGGTTCCTGCCCAAAATACGAAACCCAAATCTAATCATAAGAGATCATGTCCCAAACTGAGGAACATTCTGCAAAACAACTAGCCTGTATTTTGCAAAAAAAAAAAAAAAAAGTCAAGGTCATGAAAGACAAAGAAAGAACGGCTAAGGAACGGTTCCAGATTAAATGAGCCTGAGTGAGGCGTGATGACGGAATGCCCTGTGTGATGCTGGACTGACTCCTGGTCTGGCGGAAAAAGCGACAGGATATCAGTGGGATAACTGGCAAAAGTGGACTGTGAAACTGTAGATTAGATAGTAGGATTGATCAATGTTAAATGTCTTGATCTTTAAAAAAAAAATCCCACAGTCTGGCCATCCAGGCATGCACTATGGCTATTTTATTTGGCCACACCAAGCGGCTTGCAGGATCCTAGTTCCCTGGCTAGGGATTTGAATGCAGGCCCTCAGCAGTGAAAGCATAGAGTGTCAACCACTGAACCACCAGGAAATTCTCTAAATGTCTTGATCTTGATAAATATACTGTGGTTAGGTAAAAGAAAAGTCCTGTTCTTAGGAGATAGACACTGAAGTATCTACGGATAAGGGAATATGATGTCTACAAGTTACTTCCAAGTGGTTCAGGAAAAAATACATACAATAGAATATGTGCTCAGTCACGTCTGACTCTTTGCAATACCATGGACTGCACCCTGCCAGGCTCCTCTGTTCATGGGATTATCCCAGCAAAAATACTGGAGTGGGTTGCCGTTTCCTCCTCCAGAGGATCTTCCTGACCCATGGATCGAACCTGCATCTCCTATGGCTCTTGCATTGGCAGGTGAATTCTTTGCCACTGAGCCACCTAGGAAGCCTATAATAGAACATAATATGTATCAAAACATACATATGGAATAGAAATTTAGAGAGAGAGAGCAAGAGCAAGAGAGAGCACACAAATAATAAAGCAAAAGGACAAAATGTTAACAACTGGTAAACCTGAGTCAAGAGTATATGGCAGTTCCTTGTATTACTGCAACTTCCTATAAGTGTGAAAGGGTATCAGAATTTCAAAAGTTTACAAATAAATAATACATACAATTTTTATTTTTTAAAAGAAGCCCATATATACTGAAAAAATAGCTTGTTCACTCTCGTACCCCCAGTGCTCAACATGGAACAGGCGCTTCCTCAATGTGTTAGCGGAATGAGTGAATGAATAAAATGTGCTTCAGAAAGTCAGAAAGTGACATTAGACGTCTCTTTTAAGATGGCAGAATATGCACTCTCCTACCTTCCAAATTTCCATGACAATAACAGAAAAGATGTGGGTTTTTTTTTTTAATGTATGAAACCATAGTTATAACTAGAAAGGGAAAAAAACGAGTTCAACTAGTAGATCAGATGTGGACAGATGTCTGCATATGGGCTTGGATGGGCAAAAGAAGGCACATGATGGAGCAGGCCAGGGCAACCAAGAGAAGAGCTGTCTTCCAAGGCACCTGAGAAGTTCCAGGTTCAGAGCCAGCAAATGCTAGGAGCAGACACAGGGCACAGTAATCACTGGGAATAACATCATCTTGGAGGTTTCATCATGTAATGGATGTAACACATATGGCACTTATAGCATAAAAGGCTGAAGGACGGAGCGGGGAAACAGGCCTATGTGATTGCCAAGTTCCTACATTTTACATTGAAGCAGTATAATATTAACTCTAAACAAACTGTGAACATTTTTAAATGTGTGTTTAATTTCTAGAGCAACCGTTCTCAAACGTTTTGATCTCCAGATCCTTTTACATTCTTTAAAATTACTAAGGATTCCCAAGAGTTTTTGTTTATGTGAGCTATAACTATCAATATTTACCATAACAGAAACTTAAAGGGAGATATTTTAAAATACTTATTAATCACTTAAACATAATAATAAACCTATTATCTGTTAAAATAAGTATCATGTTTGCATGAAAAATACTTTCCCAAGCAAAAACACTTAATGAAAACATTTTAATCTCTGGCTTGATAGAATACAGCTGGACTCTCATATCTCCTGCATCCAGTCTGCTGTGAGATGTTATTTTTGAAGTACATGAAAACAATTTGGCCTCCCATGCTTCTATAGTTAGAAAGAGTAATCTACTACGACCAATCCATATATGAAAAAAATTCCTGTCACCCCAAAGAGAAGAGAAGAACATTCAAAAAAAAAAGTGATAGGGGATATAAGAAACAGCAGTAGCTGCATATGAACCACAAGAATTAAAGGTTACTTGAAAAAAAATTAAGACTTTATTGCTCAGAAGCAGCGAAGCTTTAACAACTTAGGCCTGTGTTTTCTCCTCCATGAGTCTGATAACGTCACTTGGTTTTCCAGTTAAACACACATATTTATATATCTTACTACAATAAATGTTATTTACAGATGTAAAGTTTTTATAACCAACTATAACAAACATTGGAGAAGGCAATGGCAACCCACTCCAGTACTCTTGCCTGGAAAATCCCATGGACAGAGGAGCCTGGTAGGTGCAGTCCGTGGGGTCGCTAAGAGTCGGACACGACTGAGTGACTTCACTTTCACTTTTCACTTTTATGCATTGGAGAAGGAAATGGCAACCCACTCCAGTGTTCTTGCCTGGAGAATCCCAGGGACGGGGGAGCCTGGTGGACTGCCGTCTATGGGGTCGCAGTCGGACACGACTGAAGCGACTTAGCAGCAGCAGCAGCAGCATAACAAACACGGAAATACTTATTACAATTAAAAAATATATAAATTTTATAAACCATGACAATGTAAAAGTAACAGTCCAACTAACAAAAAATTAGAAATGAAACAAGAGAAATGGAAGGAAGGGTACATATGTCAATGGCCTCTTTTTTTATACTGGGAAGCAAAAGTAAACTGATGTTAAATTGATAATGTAGTCAAGAAACTGAGGTATAAATAAAATATTTAAAGTTATAAGCCACTAGCGACTGTCTCTGGGGAATGGCGGTAAAGGAAGAGGAAGAAGGCTTTTAATTTTGTATCATTCTTTGCTTAAAAAATGTTTTTCCTGCATACATGTAGTACTTCTACGATATAAATAATAACAATTTTTATTTGAAGAAAAATCTACCACATATTAGAAATATTTGAAAAATAAAATGCTGGCCTCAAGTTAGAAATTTATTTATAACTCAACTTCACTTTATGCAATAGATGGATACACCAAAAGATACCTGTGATCTGAATCACATTTTAAATGTACAGTCTGCTTAAATTTCTTTCATAAAATTAATGTCTGTCCATACATGTGTATATCTTTGTTTAAAATTAAAATTTGCCTGTGCTTTTTTTCTTCCTAACTGATAACTGCCTAAAATAAAAAGGGAAAGCTACTCAAAATGAGCCATGGCCTTCTCTTTTCTAAGTTCTATGAACACTGAGACTCACTTTAGAGCAAATTTATCATCACGATCAAACATAACTATTTTTGGCTAAATGAGGATCACTAGGCTACTACGGCTTCAAATTCATCAGTAAGCACCTAAATCCTGCAACTTCTGACAGAGACTGTGGATGTGATTTACAAGCTATCTGCAGATTGGAAAAAGTATATCATCGAATTTTTTTACACAGACCAGCAGTTTTTACTTCACTATCTTTTTCTCTTTCTTTATGCCTATTCATATAAAGAAGAGAACACTTGCACACCAAAACAAAAACAAAAGAAATGTACCTTTTTTCTGATAAGTGACAATGACAACATCCTACTAGACAGGTATTCACGCCAGAGCAGTACTACCTCTGAAGACTGCTCATGCTGAGCTGTTCTGAAGCTTACTACCATCACTACAACCTCTGCAGTCTTTTGACTAAGTTGTTAAATGCAGAAAGAAAGAAAACAAGTTTTAAGAATCAGATTACATTACCACTTGAGAGTGTATGTCTGTGTGTCTATGCATGCACACGCACAAATGAATGCTCAGTTGTGCTCAACTCCTTGTGACCCCACGAACTGTAGCCCACCAGGCTCCTCTGTCCATGGGATTTCCCAGGCAAGAATACTAGAGTGGGTTGCCATTTCCTCCTCCAGGGGACCTTCCCAATCCCAGGGAGTGAACCCGTGTCTTTTACATCTTCTGTACTGGAAGGTGGGTTCTTTACCACTAGTACCACCTGGGAAGCCCTACATTACTACTTGATAATGACTAAAGAACAAACAAGTCTTCCCTGCTGGCTCAGACAGTAAAGAATCCATCTGCAATGTGGGAGACCTGGGTTTGATCCCTAGGTTGGGAAGATCCCCTGGAGACGGGAATGGCAACCTACCCCATTATTCTTGCCTGGAAAAGAGCAAAAAGAGGTACAGAATTACACTCCCTAAGGTATGTATATTTCTTTAAATGTTTTTTGATATTGTTTTATGAATACAGATATATCTAGTATTTAAACTTCTATCCTGAAGAGAGATATTTTGTCAGCAAAAGAATAAAATGAATGGAAAAATAACCTATAATTCTGTCATCCACCCCTACAGGAAGCCAGGTTGTTCAACTGGGCCAGACCAGAGTCTAAGCACCACCTAGCAGCTCCTTACTTTTCTTATAAGAAAAGTACTTCAGAATCATTAAGACAGCCTCTAGGATTTTCCGTCCAAACCCCAAACTATTAAATAAAGGACTGCATTTTTTCTGTATTTGACCATGGATGAAATATACCCTAAGGCAGTAAGAAAATTTTAAGTCATCTAGTTCATTCATTCATAGCTAGGCAGAATATATTAATCATGTTTTCTCCTTTCTGTCTTATGACATTGCTGCTCCTAAGTCGCTTCAGTCGTGTCTGACTGCGCGACCCCATAGATGGCAGCCCACCAGACTCCCCCGTCCCTGAGATTCTCCAGGCAAGAACACTGGAGTGGGTTGCCATTTCCTTCTCCAATGCATGAAAGTGAAAAGTGAAAGTGAAGTCACTCAGTCATGTCTGACTCTTTGCAACCCCATGGACTGCAGCCTACCGGGCTCCTCTGTCCGTGGGATTTTCCAGGCAAGAGTACTGGAGTGGGTTGCCATTGCCTTCTCCTCTTATGACATTATGATATCTTAAAAATCTTGCAGTTCAGGGAACAGATCAACCTTCCCAGGGCTAACCAGCTCTTATAGATAGCACACAGCTGGCCAGGAGCATGCCTTCCATATACAAACCTACCAATTCTGAGTATATTCCCTAAGCCACTCTGTTTATCTAGTTCTCACATACCAAGCCAATATTTCTTCTGCTCTAAATCACCCCCAGGCCAGTTTCTAGGAAACTAGAGACCACCAATGCTGCCAAAGCTTACCAGAACTACTAAACCCAGCCAGTCCTAAGCTGTTTGGTCTACCTGCCCTGCCCTTCCCACCAAAAGCACAATAAAGGCTGTGGCCCAGGTTTTCCCTTCATTCCTGCTTTTGCCTCCTGACCAGAACCTGGTGCTTCCCCTGTGGCCCTACATGGCATTCCTCCTTCTCTTGAGAAATGTAAGCAGTAAATTCTTCTTCCAATGGCACTGATCACTCTGTGTCATCAGTCACCTCTACAAATGAAGATCCTGTGAATATAAATGAGATAATCCCACCTCTTGTTTGACCACTTCCAATTTGCCTTGATTCATGGACCTAACATTCCAGGTTCCTATGCAATATTGCTCTTTACAGCATCGGACCTTGCTTCATGAAAGTGAAAGAGGAGAGTGAAAAGGTTGGCTTGAAGCTCAACATTCAGAAAACTAAGATCATGGCATCTGGTCCCATCACTTCACGGGAAATAGATGGGGAAACAGTGGAAACAGTGTCAGACTTTATTTTGGGGGGCTCCAAAATCACTGTGGATGCTGACTGCAGCCATGATATTAAAAGACGTTTACTCCTTGGAAGAAAAGTTATGACCAACCTAGATAGCATATTAAAAAGCAGACATTACTTTGCCAACAAAGGTCCGTCTAGTCAAGGCTATGGTTTTTCCCGTGGTCACGCATGGATGTGAGAGTTGGACTGTGAAGAAAGCTGATCGCCGAATAATTGATGCTTTTGAACTGTGGTGCTGGAGAAGACTCTTGAGAGTCCCTTGGACTGCAAGGAGATCCAACCAGTCCATTCTAAAGGAGATCAATCCTGGGTTTTCATTGGAAAGACTGATGCTAAAGCTGAAACTCCAATACTTTGGCCACCTCATGCAACGAGTTGACTCACTGGAAAAGACTCTGATGCTGGGAGGGATTGGGGGTGGGAGGAGACGGGGACGACAGAGAATGAGATGGCTGGATGGCATCACTGACTCGATGGACATGAGTCTGAGTGAACTATGGGAGTTGGTGATGGACAGGGAGGCCTGGCGTGCTGTGATTCATGGGGTCGCAAAGAGTCGTACACGACTGAGCAACTGAACTGAATCCCACCTCATTCATTTCAGTGAAGAATCATTTTCATTCTAGTTTCTTTGTCCAGAAAATGTCTCCACTCCAACTTCTTACAAATATGAAGCAATTTCAGAGCATTGTCATTTTTGAGGTTGGCCTCCTAGGCTAAGTGACAAGTAGGCCTGTAAAGTGGAAGGGGCTGAAGACAACAGAGAGAGAGCAAGAAAGACGGACCGAGCTCACATGAAAGCTGCAGACTCATTTCAACCCTGAGAGTAATCGCTGCCCTTTCTTCTCTCCCAGGCTCCAGGGCCCAAACCTGTTTCTTCTGTTATATCCCATAGGTGGTTCTGTCCAGGTACCCTTGGTCTTTCACAGTGAAACTAACAACTTAAGCCTCAACACCCTTCACTTGCATTGAGTCTCTCCAAAGACTACACCTGATTTTGTATTTATAATTTGTATCCTTTTAACTGAAGAGAATGCCTAAAAATGGTATGCTTCATGCCCTACAGAAACTGGGAGGGTGATAGGGGTTATGACTCCCAGAACCCCAGATGTAAGCCCTTCTCTTCCACCCAACCACGCTGGACCCCAGTTTCCCTATCTGTATAAGAGGGGATAACAAGACGGCCTTGTCTGAGGTTCCCTTTTCTTTTCTCCTCAGGTGCATTCATTTCTCTATATTCTAACAAAGCAGTAAGCTATCACCTAGCATGTGGCTGCCAAGGCTCACTTTGCATATTGACTTTTTAAAGATGCTAAAACGGGCCCGAAAAATGCAAAAATGAAAGTCAGTTCTTAACTGTACATGGGCTAATAAGGGTGCAGAAAACCACAGCAAAGCTTTTGTGATGGAGCCTGATACCAATGCTCAAAATTATAACCTAAAGATTGGCTGCATTAAGATCAACCCAGAGCCGTAATATAGGGTGAGGGTGTTCAGGGCTCAGTGCTCACCTGGCTCTGCCACTCTCTTTATGTATCTTTGGGCAAGTCATTCCACATCTCTGGGCTTGTTTATTGACAAGTTAAGCAAGGGTTGGACCAGAGGATCTCTAAGAACCCCTCCATTTTTTTGAGTTTGAGAGTAGAAAATTCCTCTCTATTCATTGCAACAACTTGTATCGCCTCTGTCTCTTAACATGTTTGCCTCTTTCTGCCTCTCTTGCTGGTCCCACAATGGGATCATATTCTTTCTTACTCTGAGCACACTGAGCTAACCTCAGTGAGCCACTGAATCGAGAAAGTGAGGACAGGGAGCGAGCACAGGAGGGGCCAGAGGAGGGAAGGGGAGGCAGAGAAGGGAAGGGAAGGGGAGGCAGTCCTGGTGCAGCATCATGAGAGCTGGCATCCTGGCTCACACTCGGGCCAGATGCCATAGCTCTGATGGGCAACTCACTCCCTGAGTCTGCATCGGGCTTTTCTCCAGGGTGATTAGCCAGAAGTTACCCCACAGACTTCCTAGAACAGGGTCCTCACAGACTCATTCCTGCCGGATCCCAAGTCTCCAGCTGCATAAAGAAGGAAGAGAATGAGTTACTCACACTAGCTAATCTGCGGCTTTTGGTCACCCATTCTCAGACCACAGCATGACACAGCTTCCCTTTACGTTTTTCTGGAGACTGTCCAATCCTGAGAGAAGGAAAACAGCACACCAGACTAGTGGGAGGCATCCCTTATTCCATCGTGATTAAGAGACTTCTGTTTTACTATCTGCAGCACTCGCTGGAGATCCTGGCAAGAACAGGCGCTCAATAAATACCTGCTAAGCCGAGCCAACTTTTCCCGCTCTTTCCCACACTAAGAGCACTGGATCCTGCTGGACCGCAGACCTTGCACAGATGTCCACTTGCAATCTCTCCCTGTCTCCAGCTACCTCCTTTCTCCTGTCAGCTTCATATTCCTGACCCCTGTGTCTGTCACAGTCCTCTCTGGCCAGTGACTGATGGAGACATGGCTGGTATCAAAGGCCATTAGCTTTCCATTCACCTCCCTCTGGTACCAGCTGCTCCTTAGCTTTCCAACCCTGCATCTCACAAGCAGACTACTCGACTGGGTTTCTGTGTGAACCTGCTTCATCCGATCACCGGACAAGCAATGCATTTAGTGTACACCATGTGACAGGCACGGGGCCAGCCCCTTCTGCAGATGGCATAAGAACCCTGAAGATCAGGTACACTCACCCCGTCTCGCAGGTGTGGAAACAGAGAGCAAGCCCTTAAGCAACTTGCCCAAGGGCCTGGCATGCCTGATGGCATAGTCAGAATTGGGAACCCCAAGTTCCCAGGTTCAAGTCCACCCTTAAACCACACTGCACATCAGTGAAGTGCCTGGGGACAGAGGTTCCTGAAATGACTCGTACCCCCACAAGGTACACACACATTCCCAAACCACTCCAGGCCTAGAAATCGTCCTCAATGGACTGCCCATCCCACATCGTCCAGAGTGTCCCAGACACTATCCCAGTCTCTGGTTTTGGCCAAGGAAACTATTCTGGATTTGGGACTCCTGCCTTAGGCCTTCTACCTGAATTTGATATGCTGAGTTATGTATTCATTTGCCAACTGAACCCTCTGATCATTCACATCACTACCTCATGAACCAAATACATACTCCCCATCTCAGTTTTATTATTAGACAACGTTTACAAAATGCCTCCTATGAACTGAGTGCTATACTAAACATTTACATGAAGTATCTCTGTTAATCTTCATAATTCTCTAAGGTGGGTTCTATTATTGTTGTCATTTTATGGGAGGATACAAAGGCTTAACCAGGTGAAGTAACTTTCCCAAAGTTACAAAGTGTTACAGTCAGTACTTGAACCAGGCAGCACCATCAACCCTCAGATCTACAGACCCTTCTCAGCTGGTCTGCTTGACCAACACACACCCACCCACCCACACCCACCCACACATACCCAATCTGGTCCTGAAATGAGTAAAGCAAACCAAGAATCCATTCACTAACCCCTCCACTTAACTCGCAAGCATCCCTACTCTTCCCAAATCTCTTAAGAGCTACTTTCCAGACACAGTGACCAAGAGAAGAGCAGATCTGAACAGAAGGGTTTAGGGTAACACCCCTCAGCCTGTCTTCCCACTGGGCATGGCCTTCTTGGTCCTATGCTTTTCAGGCCTCAAAGCTCTTAGCAGAATTCCTAACTCCCAAACTTGGAGTAAAGGGAGAAAAAGGTTCATGGGAAACTTCTGGAAGGCCAACCACTTCAAACATGTTAGCTGTCCAGCCTGCTATCTGTTCCCATACAGGCTTCGCTCAGGCCATCGAGGCAGGAGGCATAAAGCAGAAAGGATTAAAGCCTAGACCTTGGCAACAACCATGCTCGGGTTCAAAGTGCCTCCGTTTTTCATCTGTCAACCAAAATAATTATTATATCTACTTTAGAATGTTGTGAAGATTAAAAGAGATGATGCACATTAAGTGTTCAGCACATAATAAGTTGGTAGTTATTATCATTTTCTTACCCTCTCAGCCTGGGATGTGTGCCCCAACTTTACCACTGACCCTTCAAGACCGAATGCAAACAGCAACTCCCCTATCCTCAGCCAGGTGAGTTCCGTTAAGTGGAACCGGCACTGACTCGGCATCTTCCATATGCTGAGCGCTAACTCAGCATATGAGGACGCAACAATGAATAAGACAACGCCCTGAGCTTCAGGAATTCACAGCCTTAAGGAAGACAGGAATGGCAACCCACTCCAGTACTCTTGCTTGGAGAATCCCATGGAGAGAGGAGCCTGGCAGGCTACAGGCCGTGGGATCGCAAGAGTCGGACACGGCTTCACAACTAAACCAGCACCACCACCACCAAGGAAGACAGGACAGAAACAGCTCACTTCAGGGCTGCAGAGCAAGTGCACCAACAGAGCATATGGGAGGGAGCAGGGGAAGCCAGTCAGGTCGTGGGGAGGGGCTGCAGGGGCCGAGGTAAGGAGTCTGAACTGAGTTCAGCGAGAAGCCACGGAGAGGTTTTAAGCACAGGAGTCAAATGCACAAACTTGTGCTTTAAAAAGGGATCACTTTAGAGAAGATGTGGAGAAAGAAGGTAGGAAGGTATGAAATAATTCAATTAAGAAATGATACCTTGGACAAGAAAGGGCAAGGAAGACAAAGGGAGAGATTTCCAAGATGTCTAGATAATGAACACCAAAGGCCTTGACATTGAACACTGTCTAATCCCTCTATGTTCAGAGACTGAGGGAGATGGAGAGGAAGGTGATACATAGACATTTACATCCATCATTTTAAAAATCAACACTCAAGACTTCCCTGGTGGTCTAGCAATTAAGACTCTGTGCTTCCACTGCAGGGGCCAGGGGTTCAATCCCTGGCCAGGGAACTAAGATCCTGTATGCCACGTGGTTGTGGCTTTAATTAATTATAAAAATTTTTTTAAATAAAAATCAACTGTCTCTTAGGGCACTCATGGCAATTTAGCTTGCACTGTGGTCATCTGTTACTTGTTCATTTGGTTAGTCAATTAACATTTACTGACCACCTAAATGCCAGGCATAGCCTTAGATACTTGGAGAGTTCAGAGACAAATCAGCTGAGTGAGAATTATTAGCAAAGACCAGCAAGGGGAAAGATACAAGTACAGGGCCTAGGAATGGACCTTTGTCTGGAAGGTGGGGTACAAAGAGTAAGATGCAGGGAAGCAGGTTTGAAACTCAGACTGGGTCAGACTGTGCAGGACCTAGGCTAAGGAGCTTGAACTCTTGAGTGGTAGATATGGGGAGCCACTGAAGGTTTTAAACAAGAGAGAGGATCACAGCTGAGCCTTAACGGATCCCTCTCACAGCAATGAACCAAATGATCTCCTTTTGGAATCCCTGGAAACAAGGGCCTCACGTTTTCCATTTTTCAAGCTTAACACAGTACCCATTATTTAGGAAGTAGACCATGAACATATATTAGGTGCATAAACATTCATGCACAATCTTGCAAACACAAATAAAATGCATGGCAAGTATGACGAGAGACTGGTGGAGCTAAATACATTTTTAAAGTTAAATAAAATAAATAAGTCAAGGTTTCTATAAGGGTACTCAACCACATTAAAAATATGGTACTGGCTCTTTTACCTAGGAGCAAAGACCTCTGGGCAAGAGTTCTGAAACCTCTCTGAGGAGCTATTCTGGGTTTCTAGTCACTCATTTTTTTCTAAACAGCTTGAATATTTGCGGGGCTGGGTGTAAGGAGCTCAGTAGAGAATGCAGGATACAGTCCTGGGCCTGCTGGGGGGAGCGGGGAGCAGTCGGTACCTCTTGCTGAGCACTCACCAGCTGCCAGCCACCATGCTGCATTTTCATATGTACCCATGCACATTAAGAGGGATAACTAGCCAGCCTGGATTCCCCCACCAACCCTGAATCCCATCTGCCTGTCCAGCCTCTGCCCTTTGACTCAGGACTCCCCAGCTTTGGACACTATTCTCCTGTTACTGTGTGAGGCCATGAGTTGATTCTCTCTCCTTTTGGGGGGTTCATTCTCCCTGTTATAATGCCATAAAACCCCTCTACCCCTCTCTATAAAGATGAGAGATATCCAAGAGACTGAAAACTTCACAGTTGAGTGATCATGATAAATGCCTAAGCACGGTTGGTTTGCTTTTCAGGGGAGGGTCACTTTAATTCCATACCTACATTGAATACTTACTGTAATGATCAACAGGGAGAGGATAAAGAAAGAAAAAGAAAAACCTGCAAATATCAGGGAATCCAGAAATCTATTTGACTTTAGTATATACAGTATGACTTTTTCAGAAATAAATTTACCTTCTTACACTGGTTTGATTCAATATTAAAAGGAGTTTGTATTATCTCAGTCCTCACTCTGTTCATGGAAAACTTCCATGGGTGGGGCAGGGTAGGAGGAGGAGTGTCCAGGATTCAGAGTCTGCTAGATACCAAAGAATATTTTTTGCACACAGATGGCTAGGAGTTGGCTGTAACATTTTCACGATTAAGCTGGAATACCAAAATAAACGTCTGAGATCATTAGTTTTAAAATAGTGCACTGTAACGTTTCCATTTAGCATCTTGCCTGGTGACCTTTTCTCACAGACCCCCACAGGACCCAGGCCTACCTGCTGGGCTGCCTCGTGGAAGAGTTCCTGCACTTGAGACATCTGGGCCATTCTTCTGGAAATGGGGGTCCTGGTGGTCTGGGTGGGGAGATCCCTCTGGAAAATAAACAGTGTTCCCGGTCAGTCTAGCTCCTCTTTCCCTGGATCCTTATTGCCCATCCTTCCTATACCAGGCCCTGGCTGAGGAAGGAACTTTGTCTTGCCTCATCTGGAAACATCTCCTTCGCTCTTTGGTACCCAAATATTTGATCCCACTCATCCTTCACAGACTCCCTCTGCTCAAATGTTGCTGTTCTTTCAAAGCCACAGCTGCCCCCAGCTCTTCTTTTCCCTGAGCTCCTTCAGCACAGGGGTCGGAACCGACTGCCTAGCTGCCCAGCCCCTGAGGACACAGTTTTACACTCCTCTCCTTCCTTGTGAACCCCTCTGTCCAGGGCCAGGACACCATCGATCCACTAGAACTGGCTGCAGGTGGTCAAAGGACCGGGAGACTTACCGAGACCGGCTCCGGAGACCAGAGCACAGACCCCTAGGGTTTCGGTCAACGCTGAACTCGAGTCCCTCCAGCAATCCCACTCCCCCGAACCCCTACAGCGCAGCGTACACCCCGCCTCCAGCCTCCGCCCCTCTCGAACCAAGTTCTCAGGAAGCCCTGGGCCCGGCGGGACGCTCGGTTCCCAGTTGCCGTGTGCAGACAGGAAAGGGGTCTACCTGGGCAGAGGGCAAAGGTGACCCAAGCCGGGCTCCTGCTAACAGAGAGTTCCCCGGAAAGAGGAGCCGCCCGAGACCACCCTGCGCGCTCCCCACCCACCAGCCGCCCGGCGTCCGCCCTCACCTGTTCCCGCGACGCGGGCTCCCAGAGCTGGGCCCGCCCCGCCCCGCCGCCACGTGGCTGACCCGGGGCGCGCGGCGCGGCTGCCAGCTGTCCCGCCGACCAGGCGTCCCGCCCGAGCTCGGGCGCCGCGGCCGCGACTCTCGGATCCAGGTTGAGAGAGACGGGCTGCGGACGCGTCCCCTCCCCAAGGGTGGTGCCCGCGCACCGTCGGCCGCCCGGGAGAGCTGCCGGGAGAAAGGAGCAGCAGTCTGAACAGGGGTGGGAAGGGACTGAGCGCGGGTGCTGGACGGGACCAGGGAAGAGTCCGCGAACTCCCAGACTTGACCAGCCACCGCTCTGGATAGCTCGTTCACCGCACCCCGCCGAGGTGCACGACCCTCGGATTAGGGTGACAGGGCGCGAGCCTATGCACCTGCTCTCTCTGACACTGCTGATCGCAGGAATGAGAGGCTGGGGAGCAGAAGCACTGGGGCAAGAGACCAAGACTGCGCTCCAGGGACCCCAGGGTGCAGCGGCCACGCGGCCCAGGTGACCCTCAGCCTTGCCGGAAGTGGAATTCTTTTGCCAAGAAAGTGCCCTCGGGCATGCTGAGGTGTGGGAAGGAATTACCTTCGCCACCTTCAGCGTTTCCCAGAATCGGCTTGAAGGGATTAGGGATGAGGTAAGGTTTCCAGGACCCCAGCTTGCAGGGGGAAAAAAAAGTCATCAACATGCAGAGAGATTAAATAATGTCTATTTCCAATCCGGCATATTTCCTAAGCCTGAAATAACTTGCTAGGCCTCCTTGTGGGCTTCTGAGAAACAGGAGGGCAGCTGGGAGTACTTCCCACGCCCACAGGAGCCTTTGTGTGAAAATCCCTAAAAATAGAGGTTGTTCTTTTAAAAACAAAAGGGAAGGCAAAGCCATGGGAACACTGACAGAGCCCCAACCTCCTCTGCCCCAGCAAATGGTGTTTTGGTTTTGTGTGTGTGTGGTTTTTGATGTGGAAATATATATATAATATAAAATGAACCATTTAAACTATTTTTAAGGGTATAATTCAGTGGCATTAATAATATTCACCATGTGGTACAGCTTGAACTATTTCCAAAACTTCTTCATCACCCCCAAACTGACACTCTGTACCCTTCAGCAGTAACTCCCCACAGCCCTCTTGTCCCAGCAAGTGGTAACCTCTATTTTCTGGCTCTATAAATTTGTTTCTCCAACCTTTCTCATATAAGTGAAATTAGATGACATTTGTCCTTTTTATGTCTGACTTTTCACTTAGCATCATGTCCTCAAAGTTGTGGCATGTGTCAGAACTTCTTTCCCAGTAAAGAAGTAACAATGCATCTCTGTAAGAAGAAAAAACCCCAGGATGAATTACAGATTAGCCACCTGTGAGCAATGGATGGCCAGGTGGGCATATTATTGGAATCTCACATTTGTACAGACATCTGTACAGAGAGTAGAGCCATCTTTATTATTTACTTTGGGGTCACACATGACACTTTTGTTTTTTGCCTCAAGCTGGTTTCCTGTTTGCTGTCACCTTCTGATGAGCCTCTCTCAAAGTGTCAATGTGAACTTTGAAGAATCCACATTCAACTCCATATCAGCCTGAGCTAAAAACATTAAAAAAGGAAATCCACACCTCTGTTCATAACCACCTACTTCCTGTCACTCATCCTTTTCTAAACAAATGAAAAGTTTCCTTTAAAACTTATGAGCATCTTCTATACCTAAGAACAAATGTTTGTCCTTTTTCTTCATGTTAAGGCTAGAGAAACCTGTCCATTTGCAAATAAAACAAGTGTATCCTGCTTAATGTAGATTTATAACAATGATATAACTGTAAAAAAATAGTAATACTCTTACTGTATTGAAAAATAGTATCCTGCATAACCTCTGAACAGAACAATTCCATTTTTAAGATACTACCCTATATGACCTAGTACAAAGATGTTCACTGCATCATTACTTTGTAATAGTTTTTTTTAATTTAACATCCTAACTGACCACTAATAGAAGACTGATTAAATAAGTTATGGTACAGCCATACTATGATAGCCAGCATTATAAAGAACTAGGTGTTTTTATATGTACTAATATAGAACTTTGATCACATAATAACGAGTAAAAACAGCAAGTTGTAGAATAACGTATACAGTTTTTTTAAAGCAGTGCATATATGTGTATAGTTTGTATGGAAAATACACATCCATTTGTTAACTGGTTATCTCTAGCGAGGGGGGTTGAGATAGTAAAGTGGGAGAGGAAATCTAAGTTTGGTGCACAAATTTTGGATTTTTATTGAATTTTTTTCTTACAATGAGCACATGGAATCTGAAAAAATGAGTAAGAAAATTAAAAGACAATGTGGGGCAGATTGCATTTTCCAAAGATAACTGCATTAACATATTCCATCCCATATGCTCTTCTTGAAATATGACATTGACATTCCTTCAAAAAGAGATGGGAATCTATGTCCCCTCCCCTTGAGCCAAATGGACCTTTAAGTGCCTCAACCAATAGAAGTGAAAGAAATGACACTGCTTGACTTCCTAGGTTAGGTCATAAAGGCAGTAGGGAGTCCATCTGGCTTCCTTGCTCTCAGAGCACTTACCCTTGGAATGCAGCCACCATGTTGTGAGGAAGCCCAGGCCACACGGGGAGGCCACATGTTCCTACCAATAGCCAGCATCAATTGCCAGACATGTAAGTGAAACAAGCCTTCAGATGATGATTCAAGTTCCCTGCCTTAGAGTCTTCAGCTGAGGTCCCAGACACTGCAGAGCAAAGATAAGTTACCTTTGCTGGGCTCCGTCTGAATTCCTGACCACAGAAACCATGATAGATAGCGAATTATTGTTTTATGCTGCTAAATTTGGGGGTAATTTGTTATTCAGCAGCAGATAGCAAATACATAATGCATCTAACCAAGATAAAATATTTCATTTCCTTTCGTATTTTTATTCATCTCAAATCATTTTAATTTACCCTTGTTGCAGTACCGTTATATTTAAAAACAATAATAATATTATTATTATTCTTAAATGTTCTTAAACTCACATTTAAGAAATGTTCTTAAACTCACCTTTTTTTTCTATTTGGGAACCACTCCAGCTACAGTTGAAGCCCACAATAGTGAGGCTGTTGCTCTATGGGTCTTACCCTGGTCAGCTGCAGACAGAAGATCCTTCATCTTGTTCCTTTCCAGTGGTCAGTGCTGGGAATTGCCTTCTCTGTAAAGGCTGGAGAAGAGACCATGTCTTGAAAAATGATCCCATTTATCAGAAAGTCTGAACCCTGGGGAGGGATCAGAACTTCGACAAAGTCAACCAAAATAGAAATGTGAAAACAGGTTGAAAACATTAAATAAAAATGTAAATATGTATAATAATTACAAAAACATATCTCATCTCACAGTCTGTGCCCTAGAACCAGCATCAGAAGGGCCGCAAATAGTGGATCTGCCAGTCTGGTGGTTCTCTTTCCCCCAGGTCTGCATTTTGTAATCACCTGGGTATAGTTTTAGACAGTACGTCTGGGGTGGGGCCTTGGCACCAGTATTTTCTTTAAACTTCTCAGGTGATTCTAAGTGACAGCCAAGTTGTAAACTATGAATTTCCAGCTCAGTCGTTTTGGGGTTTTTGTTTTTCCCCTCTCTAAAATATCAGAGAGAGCATACATCGTGTCCACAATAGTGTTTTACTCCAGTTATCATGTTCAAGGACAAGGGGAAAGCGTGAAACATATCTGAGTGCAGAGAACACAAGTAAAACAAATATATTTGTAAAGATACAAATATAAAATATGTATATTTTTTCTTTTTAGTTGGATATGATGCACCGCCTGCAACATCATAACTGTCTAAAAAAGTCATAGATATTCTGCACACACTCAGCAAACTTTTGTTTGCTGGCTCTGAGGGGAGAGTCAGAATTTGAAACTAAACTTGGTTTAGTTTCAATACCAGACCCTTTCCTATACATAGCTTCTCTAATCCAGCTGAAGAAATGAGGCAGAAAAAGAGTTTTCCTTCTTCCTGGATTTTCCAAGAGCCCCAGATACAAAAAAAAAAGTCTGTTAGAAGGGCTATCATATGTTACTAGAGTTAGAAGGGGGTGAATCAAGAGATGGAAACCTGACAGAAGCACCAGCACCTCACACAGCCCGAGTGCTCTACATTCCCAGAGGAGGGGGCCAGCACTCCAGCAGACTAATCCTGCTCTGACATCCTGGGCTGGGCTGAATGGAGAGGGAGGGGCCGCCACTGTCCTGCTGTCAGGTGTCCCCAGCTCCTATTGAGCAGGTTTCTCCTCCAGGATCTAAACTATTTGTTGATTCTGGGGGTTTGCCCTCAGTCAAGAGAAAGGCATTCTCCCTCAGCCATCTGGCATCTGACGTGAGCCGGGACCTGGTGGAGCTGTGAGAAAACATGGGATGCACAGAGAAGCCTAATGAACAGGGTCCAGTTTATTTCATGGATGATGGTGGCAGTCTTACTGAAATGTGACAACAGTGCAATTAGCACTCAGCCTTTGTTCAAATATAAGACCCATCACAGACCTTCAACAGTCTGGATGACAAAAATTAGGTCTGAGTTTGAGTCCCAGATCTTCCTTTCTGCTGTGTAACTTCGTCCAAAGTCTTTAATGTGTGAGCCTCAGTGTCCTCATTTTTAACAGAGTTAATGATAAGACCTGTAAAGCCTGACAATTTTTATGAACATTCTAGAAGTTTCTGGAGATTGAAATCAAACTCAGCTACCTGTTGTTTTCAAAATATGCTCTTTCCTCCCATTTTGAAATTCACATGACCAGTTTTCTGGTCCCACAGCTGCTATCCCTAAAGCCTCACACTCTCTGGCAGTGCTTCTACACCACCTGCAAGCTCTTTGCACCCTCAGGTGTAACTCATATGCCTGAATGCCCTCTTTCCACCATATTCTCTAGACATCTGTTGATCACCACTGTGCCAATGCAGATACACAATGGGGAGCAAGATGGCTTCTCGACAGACAGAAAATCAAATCCCCACACTAATGAGTAAATCATTACAAACAGCCAATGCCAGTTCTTTCCTATGCTAGAAAAGAACAGTACAGGGTGGTCCAAGACTGGGGGTGACACAGAGGGGAAGGTGGGTGTGACTTGATCAGGGAGATCAGGATAAGCTTTTCTGAGAAAGTGATGCTGCAGTTGAAATTGGGGAGGGGAGATTAATAGAGAAAACCGTGCCAGTGGTAGAAAGGGGTCATAACCAAGTATAAGAGACCAGAAGCAGCTCAGTAATGAAAGAGCAGAGGATGAGAGGCTCACGGTGGGGGGAGGTGGAGACTACTGACTGCAGACAACCATAAGGGTCAAGATAAGAGCTTAGTGTTTATTCAAGTAGCAACTGAGACACTTCTAAAGGTCTTGTCCATGATTCTCATCTGGAGAAAATACTGGAGGCTATCAAGACTCCCTGTGCAGAAACTTGCAGGAGCCAGGGCAAGAACTGAGGTTAGCTTGGGACCCAGATAATCATGATGGTGTGATCACTCACCTAGAGCCAGACATCCTGGAATGTGAAGTCAAGTGGGCCTTAGGAAGCATCACTACGAACAAAGCTAGTGGAGGTGATGGAATTCCAGTTGAGCTATTTCAAATCCTAAAAGAGGATGCTGTGAAAGTGCTGCACTCAATATGCCAGCAAATTTGGAAAACTCAGCAGTGGCCACAGGACTGGAAAAGGTCAGTCTTCATCCCAATCCCAAAGAAAGGCAATGCCAAAGAATGTTCAAACTACCGCACAATTGCACTCATCTCACACGCTAGTAAAGTCATGCTCAAAATTCTCCAAGCAAGGCTTCAGCAATATGTGAACCATCAACTTCCAGATCTTCAAGCTGGTTTTAGAAAAGGCAGAGGAACCAGAGATCAAATTGCCAACATCCACTGGATCATCGAAAAAGCAAGAGTTCCAGAAAAACATCTATTTCTGCTTCATTGACTATGCCAAAGCCTTTGACTGTGTGGATCGCCATAAACTGTGGAAAATTCTGAAAGAGATGGGAATCCCAGACCACCAGACCTGCCTCTTGAGAAACCTATATGCAGGTCAGGAAGCAACAGTTAGAACCGGACATGGAACAACAGACTGGTTCCAAATGGGAAAAGGAGTACGTCAAGGCTGGATATTATCACCCTGCTAATGTAACTTATATGCAGAGTACATCACGAGAAAACGTTGGGCTGGAAGCACAAGCTGGAATCAAGATTGCCAGGAGAAATATCAATAACCTCAGATATGCAGATGACACCACCGTTATGGCAGAAAGTGAAGAGGAACTAAAGAGTCTCTTGATGAAAGTGAAAGAGGAGAGTGGAAAATGTTGGCTTAAAGCTCAACATTCAGAAAACTAAGATCATGGCATCTGGTCCCATCACTTCAAGGGAAACAGATGGGGAAACAGTGGAAACAGTGTTTAATAAAGTTTAATAAAAGTCTGTTTAATGAAGACTTTATTTTGGGGGGCTCCAAAATCACTGCAGATGGTAACTGCAGGCATGAAATTAAAAGACGCTTACTCCTTGGAAGGAAAGTTATGACCAACCTAGATAGTATATCAAAAAGCAGAGACATTACTTTGCCAACAAAGGTCCATCTAGTCAAGGCTATGGTTTTTCCAGTGGTCATGTATGGATGTGAGAGTTGGACTGTGAAGAAAGCTGAGCGCCGAAGAATTGATGCTTTTGAACTGTGGTGTTGGAGAAGACTCTTGAGAGTCCCTTGTACTGCAAGGAGATCCAACCAGTCCATTCTAAAGATCAATCCTGGGTGTTCATTGGAAGGACTGATGCTAAAGCTGAAACTGCAATACTTTGGTCACCTCATGCAACGAGTTGACTCACTGGAAAGACTCTGATGCTATGAAAGGTTGGGGGTGGGAGGAGAAGGGGACGACAGAGGATGAGATGGCTGGATGGCATCACTGACTCGATGGACATGAGTTTGGGTAGACTCCGGGAGTTGGTGATGGACAGGAAGGCCTGGTGTGCTGAGATACATGGGGTCGCAAAGAGTCGGACACGATGAGTGACTGAAGTGAACTGAACTGAACTGGGCTGTGGTAATGAGAGAGGTGGGGTTCAACAGGATTTGAGAAATATTCACAAGCCCTGCCTCCATGAGTTGCCAACCTGACTGATCAGCTCACAGAACATTTACTGGGCCACACCCAGCAGTGAGTAAGGTCATTTCCATTAACTGGCCACACATGTAGACATGGTTCTTCGTTCCTATGCAACTGGGGTAAGGAAAGGGCTGGGATTTCATAACTGATCAAGTCCTGGCTGTATTGTTCCTTACTCTTCTCACATATTGAGATGCTCTCATCTCTTGTAAGGCGCCAAGGGGAAGGAAACGCTCTAGGGGCCTCTGGACCTGGTGACACTGTCTGGCCCATTTCTGCATGAGGGTATGGGAAACAGGTCCAGCACTTAAGATAGCTTATATTCTACTAGACATTGGTCAAATCCCTCGTATGGATTTCTTTTGCGGATCTTGTTGTTAAGTTTGTGGTTGAGTGCAGAATCCGGCATTTCCAGGCTCCCTGATCTTAATGCCATCAGATGTCCACCACCACTTCTAGTACCTTCACTGCTAATGCCCCTTTTACCCCATAACATTGTTCATTCACTCACTGGTATCTGCTTATGTGTGAGGCATGGATCTATATTCTGTGAACAAATGCCTTCAAGGAGCGTACAAACTAACCTAGGCGTCCAGTCTTTTCCTGCTGAACAGTTTTGAATTCTCTGAAAGTAGGCATTGCACACTGTCTAGCTGTTTCTGATTGATATATACCTGTTATAATCCATACATACAACCATTTAGGAGGAAGAATATAAAGGAGATAAACAGAAATGGTGAAAGAAAAATAAAAAGGTGACTGGGCAGACCTCCTGCATCTACACACAACATCACTCCCTCCCAACTGGTGAGGCTGGCTGTGCTCCTCCAATCTTTTTGTCCATGACTCTGATTTGGCCTCAGGGGCAGCCAGGTCCCTGCTCATGATTAACAAATAGCTTAGGATTCAAAAGTTTAATATATTCTTGCTTTTGTAGGATGATCTCTTTTCCCTGAAAGTCTACTAATTTTGTTTTCACTCACAGCAACACAAATGTTCCATCCTTTCCAGGGTCTCAGATAATGAAATCATAACTTCACAAAATTTTTGTCACTTCCACCTCACTAAGTAGTTATTCTTTGCTGGTCAGTTAAATCCAGACAGGTAGATCCTCTCATTAACTCCTTTAATCTTTTGAAAGATATGATCAGCAAGTCAGGAATTTATTCCATGTGCTGCTTTACACAAAATTAAGCTTGCAACATCTGTCCAACTCTGCTCCATCTTGCCTTTGTGTTCTAAAGTCTAAACTAGGGAGTATCTATTTGTGCTTTTCTAGTTTATAAATTCTCTCAAATGACTTGTCACAGCAACTCTCATGGGATTATGCCTGTCTTACAGATGAAGTAAACAGACTCAGGAAAGGTAAGCAACTTGGACGATGTTACACAGATAGATCCAGGTGGAGCCAGAATCTGGAAAGTCTAAATTCCTTATTTCACTGCTCCTTATCTGAAGAGTACCAAACTGTACTGCTGTCTCACAATTATAATCAGCAAAGTCACACACGGCTTACTTAAAGCTGTCCCATGCAGCACCGGTCATGCTGTCCTGACGTGCCATCACCTGCCCCCAGATCCTGAGGGCCAGCTCCACAAGCTGCTCGGAAAACTCTCAGCCAAAGTCTCCTGTGGAGTCCTGAGGTGCTCTGAACACATTTACTCAGTTGTGTCCTCTTCCTAACATTTACTTTTGTGCTCCAGCAATCACTCTTAACCTTTATAACTGCCATGGAAAAAAGTTAAATGATAGTGCTGCAGTTCCCACAAAGAAAACAAAGGAAAACTACCATATTGGAGGTTTAAAGATAAATTTTACAGTGACCCAAACACATTGAAGGAAACAGCTAAGAAAAGAAGATATCAGATAATCAGGCACTAGTGGAAGGTAGAGGACCAAGGTTGGGGGCGGGAGGAGAAGGGGACGACCGAGAATGAGATGGCTGGATGGCATCATCGACTCTGTGGACATGAGTTTGAGTGAACTCCGGGAGTTGGTGATGGACAGGGAGGCCTGGCGTGCTGTGATTCATGGGGTCGCGGAGAGTCGGACACGACTGAGCGACTGAACTGAACTGAGTGGAAGGTATCTGACATGAAGAGTGTCACAATAATAGTCTGGGAGTAACGGCCAGTCAAGTGTTATTTCCGAGTACTTTAAAAATATTAATACCATTCTGCGAAGACTGCTAGAATGACTAAAAGCACTGGCCTGATTACTGCCAGGAAAGCATCCTCCAACACCCATTTCCAAACCCCCAATGAGAGAGAGGTGATTCTCTCCTCCATTTTCATCCTCAGGTTGGTGAATCCCTATAGAGTATTCATCCTCCTTTTTTGAAATAGGTCAGTTCCTTCTGAATAAAGCCTACAGTCTCATTTCCACAGCCCAGGTTTGAATCCTATCCATAATCCTATTCAATCCTACTTGATGTTTTAATTAGGGGATGATTTTAAACAACAGTTTCTTATTTCCACTGTATTTATCTGTGTATTTCTATCTTCTGGAACCAACTTACTAAAACTCTCTAGAAAACTCTCCTAAAATAAGACTACTACTTACTCATTCATTGAGAAATGACATATAAATTACCCAACACATCCTAACACTGAATATTTGCTTTAATAATCTAAAATACAACCCTGCATCCTGAAATTGATACCATGCTGCAGTTGACACCTTTCAGATGTTCATATAAAGATACTAGTAGCTTCAACCACCTATTTCCATCTAGCACAATGCCTGTTACTAAGTAGGTGATCAATGCTGAATACTATACCCTCACAAGTAAGAATTCAAATCAACAAAATACAGTTACTATCACAGATAATATACATTGTTTGGCCCCTTTCATCACCTTGGCACAAGCATCATGGCTTCAGAATCTTATTAAGAATGGTATAAGCTAGAGAAAATTAAGAAAGCAACAACTTTAAAAGTACATATGGATAAATATGCAAAGCCCCAAACGTTCTCTATTTCACAATTCAAGTCCATTTCTAAACTTGAATTTTTCCAGTAGTTTGGAAAAACCCCTTTGAAAATGTCACTCATTTACAGTATCACATTTCATTCCAGCTCTTATTCACATGGTTATACATCTGCATGAGTGTTTGTAAAATGTTTTTACTAGAAATGTCCTTTTAAGGACATTTAAAAATGACAAAAGAACTAAAATAATGAGACTGTAAATTTACCTTTAGTTCACTTAAAACTTCTGCTCCATTGATTCTTTATCCATCAAATGAAAATAATTTATTCCAATACCATACCAGTTTCATCAAAGTGGGGGGAAAATTGCCAGCACTCTGAAAAGAATTTTTAACTTCTATCCAAACATGCAGTCATCAAAATCATCATACTCCTCTGTGCCTGATAAATTTTCAAGTAAGATTCAATAACCAACAAACATTAAGTCAAGTGACTTCAATTTTTCCTGCAATCTTCAGAAGGTGGGAGAACTATCATGTATAGTTGATATGTATTTCACTGGCTCTCTCCCTACCATAGCTCATCATTCAAGAAAAAATGTGATCTAAGCAAGGTTTAGTAGATTATTGGTGGTATTATTATGTATAACTGGTTAAAGCACCACGCTAATAAACTCATCATTGTTTTAGGATCAATCTTTGCAAAAGCCAGTTAGTTTCTATTTGTCCCAAGGACCCAGACTGCACTCTGAGCTTCAGACAGCTTTCTTACAGTAAGTCCCACTGGTCACAAAACAGGGAGGGAGTACTGGCAAGGAGATAAATGGATGAAAACAAATTTCCACAAACGGGGCGGGGGGGGGGGGGAGCCATGTATGATGATAATTGAATCTATAAAGAAAAAAATCATACATTCTTACACTCTTATTCTCAGCTCTATGTTAAACTTGATTTCAAGTCTAAAATACTGGTGACTAACGTTAACACCTGACTCCTGCATTTTAGAACTGCCTGATAACGTTCTACACAAAGCTACAGTAAAGGCCCTCTTGTTACCCAATTTGTGTTAACAAACTGTTTGCTCTATACAGACATTCTTTTCCTCTTTTTAATATTAACCTTACCAATTTTAAAATATTTATCACGAAGTTACTCGGTTCAGAATATTGTGAAAAATTCAGCTAGGAAATTATTCATAAAACTGTATTCTGTATTTTATTTTTCAAACAGCCAGTGTCCACATTTTAAATGCAGAATTTTCAAATATAAATTAGTCTAATAATTCAATTAAAAAAACAAAAACAATTTCCTTTAGTATCACAATACATAAAATGGTATTATAAACTCCAAATGGCAAGGTTTACTACATGACAATAATGTCAAGAAGCTTTGAAACTCATTAAACCTCTTAATGAATAGGTCAGTTTAAAGAACATTTCTCTGTTCCATGATTATGCATGAAACAAGCTTTCACTATATTATGAAGGCTCAGCAATTTATTCATGGCATAATATGGGGTCAAGCAAAATTTTATTTTTACAATGACAATAAAAAACGCATTTAAACAACAACAAAAAATCCTCCCAATTGTTTAAAAACAATTCTTTTTGGAAGGTAAAATGTATTTTAAAATATATTGACTTACCGAATTTCAATTGCCAAGCTGCTGACCACTGATGTAAAAGTTTGTATTTAAAAATATCACAAACATCTTATAACAGTGAAAATTTTAATGTGACAAGCTTCGTTGCAAAGCAATTTTCACCTGAGTAGACTTTGAAATTTAGTGCTCATATGTTTGGAGGGGAAGTGGAGAAAGAAAGACCGACTGGTGTCAGATACTGAGTTTTTAGTTCTTTCACAATGATTTCCCAGAAGGCTGAAGAAACAAACTATTACCTTCCAGGACATATATGATGCCCCCCTTTCTCCAATAAATTTATTCTGGCATTTTATAAATTCTCAGTATCCATATTCCTGTTTACCCATTTAAACACAGCAACTCAAAATTCATTCAGTTCTATACAACAGTGTCTATATTATGTACATGTTTAATTATCAAGAGGAAATAGAAAATAAAATTTACAGTGATTGAGAAAGGGTCAGAAAATGGGATAGGAAAAGTAATACTGTATAATCAGAATATCCTATTATCCTACCAGTTTCAGTGACAAGGTTTTTCTTTTATTAGTTGAAATACAAAGAAGGCATAGGGGATCCCAGGAAAATAACACTATATATCAGAAAATTCAACGTGCTCCACCATCAGGATTTCCATTACACATTTAATTTCTTCTGTACAATTTTTATAAACTTGCTTTTCTTTTCAAAGTCATCAGATTTCCAGATTAAATTCAGCACTACACAGTATGCCCTTGAAGTAAAATGAGGTTACCTGCTTTATTTGGATACCAAGTTCCCTTCCAGACAGCATTAAAATAAAGACAAGTAAGACTACACAGATAAAATCCAGTATAATTCAAATCCAACAATGAAAAATTTCCCCCATATTGTTGCAAAATTCTTTCTACTGAAATGCTTTGCTACAATAATAAAAAGCATACATTACATATAAAAGATACCAGTGTACTAAAAAGTGACAGAAGTGGACTAGCAAATCCTTCAAAGCACATTATATAAATGACTAGCATTTAAAAACATTTTCCTATAAAATGTCGGTCATATACATTTATAAATTGGCGAGTTTATTTCTAAAGCAGTGATGTGTGTGTGTTCAAACAGTTAGCTGTTCTGTACAGTATAATATCTACTCAATTCAAACTATAATAGGTTTGTCTTTCTTTGTATTGAAGTTGAACAAACTCATCTGATCAGCTGAGAGACCAAGGTTGAAAAATAAGTATCTAAAAATCAAAGTAGAAAGTTCAGAATTGTTGAAATGTAGCTATGAAATATGAAGAGAACTATTTCACAATGGGGCTGAAGTCACCGCAAAACTTATGGGCTTGAATCTAAAACAGAAACAAATATTAAAATCCAAAGCAAACCACAAAGTTAGGTAGCAGTACAGAAGCAGGAAAAAGAACCACACCCCCTTCCTTCAGTGTGATGGGCACTAAGTTTTGCAGTCTTCCTCCATCTTGCAGAAGAGTGGTAAGGCCATTCAATGCTTAGTGAAAGTGAGTACAGATGAAGTCAGATTTAGCCTGTCTCCCCTGCAACTTCAATTATGCTGTGTAAACAGTGTTACGTTCCAATAGGAGGAACAATGGAATTTGCTTATAAAAACTGATTAAAGATAATCATTATTAAATGAAATAAAGATAATAACTCTGAAATGTTTTTAGAACTTTCCTGATGCTACTTGTAAAGTTAGCACTGCTATGTATTATTGCTTACATACAGTACAACATCATATGCCTTCTAACATAAAGCAGTACTGTGATTTGTTTGTACATATTTACAGATTCTTAAAAACAAGCTGTAAAAACATTACATACTTTCAGACAATACAAATTAGCACATTGGTACTCACTTCAAAACAAATGGAATGCATAACATTAATAAAACATCATAAAGGAAGACTCACATAAAAGTCCTTGATTGTCAAGACACGTTTATATATAAACTCTAACTGTGCAGAATTAAAGATTCAATCATAGGTACATCCTTATTTGATGAACCATATTTACAGCATGGTATTGCATAAAAAAATAAAATAATGTTTACAGGGTTTTACTTTTTTATCCATTGGATTAAAGAAAGCAACAAACACAACAAGAAATGTTTGTCTGCTGTAGTTTGTTTCCTACTAAAGTTTAAGTGAAAGAGGAAACATCCGTTTTTTATTTGCAGAATATAGCAAAAACAACTGGAAAATTATTTCCCTGAAATAAAGCAATTTGAAACGGAAAAAGTTTAAATTAAATTGCAGAGTCAAAAAGTTTCTCATCGATTATAATAGTGCTTCAAGTAAATATACTGTGAAAAAACGAGTTCTAGTTTAAAATGTTCTAAGTCTAAGAAATAGTTTTACAGTAATGCCTACTTTTAAGTTTCCCGGCTTTTTTTTTTTTAAACAGCCCTTTAAAAACCCAAATTAATAAAATGAAAGAAGTGGCAAAAGATCTAACCTAGCTGGCACTTTGCAAGCTTCTCTGGCCTGTGGAAATGAAAGCCTACCCTGAGCACAAGGCCTCTTTTGCCTCTCAAAACGAGAAAATTACCCGACCACTGGCAGTCCTCACTCAGCCAGAGCTAAGAGGATAGATTTCTGTGGTATCTACTAGAAAATCTGCAAGTAGATCCAAAAAATTTAAGAGCCACTTCAAATATTCTGAACTAAATGAAATATGTGTACAGTAAGTTAAAAAATAAACGCGCTTTTAGAAGATGTTCAAGAGATATTACTTCATCTAATGTGATCTGTTTCCAATCTTCAAATGTGAGAACAGGTCCTAAGAAAGCACACCTCGGCTCACATTTTGCCAAGTTTAAGGATGTAAGAGCATATTTTCATAGAACAATTTGCTCACCTAGAGAAATTAAAAAACAAAACAAAACTCAAATTGCAAAAGGATATCCTCAATATTCTGATTTAAAGCAGCACAAAAGGCTACGTGCTTTCTCTATTAATGCCCAGATAGAAATTAAGTAACTTTCTGAAGCAAAATGGGGAAACCCAACTGTTGAGATGTTTATCATATGATGATAATATTAATACACGGTAACTCTGGTAGGCATGTAAAATTTCACAGTAAAGACAGTAATGACTATACTTTAAGTGGTAAGTCAGTAAATTATGCCAAAGTATCATTTACCTCAAAATATGCTTCTAATGTGGTAGAAAAGTCTGCCATTATGTAGATGTAAAGAAATGAGGCGAACACAGGAATGCAACGCCTGAACTTCTTTCTACTGGCATTGACTGCCACTTTCAAAGGCTTACTGCTCAGCAGTAGAGCCACATTCTAAAAACTGTGCTGGTGATGTTAACACAAACCAAAAACCCCACTTTATTCTGTACCAAGTTCTCAACAGAACAGAAATTCTGATCAGGCTCAAAACAAAAACAAACAACTCAGGACATCAATGCCTACTATTACCCAATAAGTAGTATGAGAAAAACACAAATGCCTATTTCTACAGAGAGCACAGTTTCATTGTTAACATCTCGCCTGAACGATGACTTCTTGAGATTGTGATGTGCAAGGCAAGACACACCATTCTTAAGAGTCAATAATGGCAAAACTTAAATATATACTTCAAAGAAGTCTAAAATTCTTGAAAAATTTGGCAGCAAAGAAAGCTGTCAAATGGGAAAGTTTCAAGCAAAGTTTAATAACCAAAGTATAGAGGAAACCACATTAAACATAATTTATATTCCTTATCATAAAACACCATATATTCAAAATAAATGTAAAAGATGTTAAGGTTAGATATTTCTTTGTTCCCTTTCTTTATGAGAACAGTCTCGGGATAACATTAAATAAAAGAAAAAATAATTTAAAATGTAGAACATTCTATACTGAAACAAAGACTGAAGATCTATAAGGCCAATATAAAAGCTGAAATGGAAATTAACATTGAAGTTGCATCTTCAAGGGGCATTAATTTTAGATTACTGATGCTCTATCAATATGTGTGCATTGTGACAAAGATGGTGGAAATTTAAAACAAAAAACCAAAAAGTTGGAACAAATTAAAGAGGATAATAAAATCAATATAACTTATTTTCCAAAAATTAAAACAGTCCAATGTGTAACTCAAACCATCATTCTTTAGAAAAGTATATATATATATAATATGTATATATATAAAAGCACTATTTATTGTACCATGCTGTATTAAGACAAAATATTAAAAAAAAACATTCGTGGTATAAGGATAAAGTCTGTAGTTTATTTAGATTTTGAAATGCAACAAAAGGTTTCCGATCACTCATCTAGCTGAAAAAGAAACTGTAGTTACTAGAATTAGTAAACACTTTTGGTTGTAAAATTGTAATGAGCAGTGTTCATTAAAAAGTAACTCAAGATAAAATAAGCAATTAAAATGCCCATTTCTTTAGTTTCTCTGGATACTGTTTAATTATCCAATCTATCAAGATTCTAGAAAGGGAAGGATTAAACCAGATTTTACAGTTCCAAAGATACCCAATTTCCTTTTATTGCCAAAAATTAAGATTTTCAATTATGAGATGATTATGACACAACCATATCAAACTTAAAAATCTAAAATTTTTTTACTTTGAGAAATCAAAAATACCAAATAGATTCTAAGTGCTCTATGTTAACTGAAGTGTATATGTAAAGTAAAATACAATTAAGCTTTAAAACGTGGAATATACATTTTGTATAAGCATTATGTTCTTGGGAATGTAATCTACAGAGTATCTTCTTACTAAAATTTCAAAACCTTGATACTTGCACATGAAAAAATCATAAAAAATATCTAAGTACAACTGTACAAAGAAACTGACACCAATATGCATACTTCCATATAGAAGTGAATGCTTCAACAGTTACGTATTTTGGTAAAAGTTTTGAAAGTATGCATATTTTTTAAAGTAATTAGGCTTTTAAATAGTGGAGTCTTAGACTATCAGATTTTTATTACTTTTCTCAAAAAGAAAAAGTCGATATAATGCAAAATGAAAATCAAGGGTATATGGCATATCATTCTTTAAAAGGTGGTTTCTTTTTTCCCCTCATAGGACACACTAATTTATTTAAGCCATAATCTCTTGACATTTAAACTTTTAAGTTCACTCTGTCTGTAAAGTATACTCAGATTCCCTGCTGAAGTGCCATGACTATGCTGAAAAACTTAGAAACAGTATGAGCAAATTTCACACAATTACTAATCTCCTAAGAATGTACAATGATATCAGTTAGGAAACAATTGTGCGAAAGTCTTTTTTTTTTTTTTCCTTTTAAACTTGGTGTAGGTGGAATAGCAAGTTTCTGATCTAAAACAAGTAATGCATTGCTTCTGTAAAGGTGACAACATGTAAGGCAGTTCAAAGAATGCTGACTAACCAAACAAAACGCAGTTATTGGATTATCTTGCTATTCATATCAGCTTAACTTGTTATAACGCATTGCTCTTAAATCTGTACAGCACTCCATTTTACACAGAGTAACCCCACTCTTGATTAATCTGTTCTAAAGTGCCAGTATTATTTACACATTTTTTTTTTAGCCAAAAGTCTGGCCAGTTGTAGCATCAGGTGAGGATGTCATCCCAGCTCTATTATCATTTACATTCACCAAGGGAAATTCTGGAAATTCAGCACTTGTCCCTGGTCCCCGAAGGTTCACCTGTCCATTGGCAGTGCTAAACTGAGCAGCTATTCCAGCTCTGGATCCATGATATGGAGCACGGAAGGGTTGTTCAAAAGAGCTCATTTGGTAAGCTTGGTGGACAGGCTGAGCCTCAGCTTTCTTCTGAGAAGTCACTTGATCCAAAAAGTCCTGTGTTGATGTGGCAGAAGCATGGTTTGTCTCATCACCTGAAAAGGGAAATGAGTGCTGTGAATCACCAACCATGAGTCCAAAGTGGGATTTATCCGGAGTTGTTCTTAGTGGAGAATTCATTCCTGATCGAAAGCTATTGATGGGCATGGCTGCATAGACTTGCTTGTCTATGGAAGAGAATGCTGGCTGATTTGGAAGGGTCTGGTTATCAGTCACAAAGTTAAGGCTCGGGCTATTCAAATAGGCATCATTTTGGCTAGTTCTGTCCAAAGCCTGCTGCAGAAACTTTGAGTATTCCTGCAACATGTTGGCTTTATCTGATGAGGATGCTTGGGAGCTTGATCCAACATTCTCTGACTGGGTAACCTCAGGTACTTCTGAAGAATTTATTGATATGCTAGAAGTCACCTCCGTGTCCGCAACACTGAAGGATATCTCATGCTGTCCATTAGCTTTGTGGGAATAATGATCCAACAGAGTCTGCAGGACCTCATCTGGAATCACATTTTTGTCGTGGTTACTCTTTATCTCCACGTTCAGTGCCTGGGAGTCTAATATGGATGCTGTGGCACTCTCGTCAATGACACTGGCCACAGCCGCTTGTGTCACAGAAGGCTGGGAAGCTATAGTGCCCACATTCAGCGCATACTCCCGACTATTGTTACTTGCTGCCTGAAGATACCGCTTCTTCTTCAAAAACTGCATGGCATCATCATAGTTAGTGCTACTGTGCACAGGTTTACTGGGCCCCTCTTGCAAATTGTCAACCTGGTCAATATCAGCATTGCCTTCTGAGTCCAGTAAAGCTTGTTTGTCCACAAGTTCAAAAGCATATTTTGAAACTTTGCTCTCTTCGTATGTGGATAAAGGTGAAATTGTTTGATTCTGCTCCAATGGCTGTTTCAGACTTCTCTTACTATTAATCTTTTTGAGAACCAACTTAGGTGGATGTATTTCTCCTGATGCATCTTCTAAATGCGATCCCCCAACTGAGGAATGTGGCATTTCCACAGCATACTCTGCTACCATATACTCATCTTTCACTTTAGTACTTGAAGAATAAAGAGGCAAGTAATCATTTTTGTCTTTCTTTAGGTCAGATTTATCCAAAGAACTCTCTTTGTCCATCCCGGATGATTTTTTCTCAGTTTTCTGCCTTTTCTTTTTTGGCAGTGAGTTATCTTTTGGTGATGTAGAAAAGCCAGAATCTTCCTCGGATGTTAGAAGGCCACCTTTGATGGCACATCTGTTTAGTTTTTTATCATGATTTTCATGGCACATACGTTTATGTTTCAAAACACGATCTGTTCTGGAAAAATACTGTCGAATTCAAAGTTCGGAAGGGAGTTTTTTGTTTTAGTTTTGTGTTTTGGTCAACCAAGAAAAGAAAAGAAAAAAAGTAATTAATATAAAGATAGATTTAAGTGTAATAATATGAGCAACTCCAAAATAATTTCCCGAGCCAACTGTCTATTATAAATTGAATCAACAACAGTTAGGAAATTCTTCAGTTTTAGTAGTTGCTAACATTTTCTAATTTAACTTTTTAGAATTATTTTATAACTTAATTCCAGACAGAAGATTTTCAATGTCAATCATGCCTCAATAAAGTGACTTTTTAAAAAATTCAAACCACATCTTACCTGTAAACAGTATTCACACTGGTAAGGTTTTTCTCCACTATGAGTTCTCTTATGCCTTTCCATATGATATTTTTGAATGAATCTCATACCACATTCATCACAGCGAAATGGTTTTTCACCTAGTATATGATACATAAAGTTTAAAACAAAACAAACACTGTGAAATATAAGTTAGTGAATTACTTTACCACAAGAATCTCTAATAAATTACTTTACCACAAGAACGTTGCCATACTCTGTTCTTTTCAAATAACGTAAATCTTTATTCTAAATATATCTTCCAATTTATTTTGTTAAGGATATCTTGCTTTACAAAAATTAAAGAGAGTGGCACATGGCATTGAAAAGAAAAGACTGAAAGCACACATACTCAATTTCCCAGCCTTTTACTATATGTACACATAATATACTCTTTCTATAGAGACCAGTATTGCCAAGAACTTAACAGTAATATGAACGGGTCTCAGTAGAGTGGCTAACGTCTCTAATCTTTTTTTCAATCATGCAAAAAATATTTTTGAAAAAGAAAAGGTTACCCGTACACAGACCAACACAATTCTGAGTATATTTTTTAAAATTCATGTCTTTTCAAAGGTATTTGTGGTTAAATAAAATCTAAATCCTAAGAAAATATATTTTAAATCTAATTTATTAAAACATAAAAACAAGTTTAAATCAGAGGCTAGGTTTTAAAAGTAACATTTGTTCATATTGATTCTCTCTTCCTTAACTCAAATGAGCATTTTTCAAGCCTTTCTGGGAAAGAATTAAAATGAGCGATGTTAACTGTACACAGAACCCCCACCCCACCTCTAATTTTTTTTTAAATGACAAAAGGACTTCTTAGTTTGAAGGAACCATCTTATAAAGATCTAAAATAGTTTTTACTGATAAAGCCACAGCCTAAGTAAACAGAAGGGTGTGACTTGTTGTCACTAGTGACTTCTTGTCACACCCTTCACCTATTTGGAAAACCACTATTTCTACTTTTCATATAGTCAACAAAATTTTACTGAATTCTTCTCCTCTACCCATAACTCCTCTGTAAGAGGTTAAAAGTTTAAGACTTGTTACTTGTCCTCAAAGAGTTTATAACATGATTGGGAAAACATGATACAAATATTACAAAGGAACAACTAACAAAACTATATCCAGCTCTGGTTTACCTCTACAATTTTATAACCCACTAGCTCTCTTCTTGACCTTTTCCTCCAGACAAACTGAGAACCTACCATCCTCAGGCTTTTCTACTTCTGCCTGTTTCATGCTGCTCCTTAAGTCCACTTCTGTGTGTTCAGGTACTACGCTCCCCTCCAGGACCAACCCACCTGCTCTACACTTTGCCCTACTCTCCCAGAGGAAAGGTATCTTTATCTTCTTTGTTGTTGTTCAGTTGCCAAGTCCTGTCTGACTGCGACCTCGGGGACTCCAGCACACCAGGCTTCCCTGTCCTTCACTATCTCCTGGAATTTGCTCAAACTCATGTCCATTGAGTCAGTGATGCTATCCAACCATCTCATCCTCTATCCGCCCCTTCTCCTCCTGCCTTCAATCTTGACCAGCATTAGGGTCTTTTCCAATGAGTTGCCTCTTTGCATCACATGGCCGAAGTATTGGAGCTTCAGCTTTTGCATCTGTCCTTCCAATGGATATTGAGAGTTGATTTCCACGAGGACTGACCGGTTTGATCTCCTTGCAGTCCAAGGGACTCTCAAACGTCTTCTCCAATACCACAGTTCAAAACCATAGATTCTTTGACACTCAACCTTCTTTATGGTCCAACTCTCACATCTGTACATGACTACTGGAAAAACCTTAGCTTTGACTAGATGGACCTTTGTCAGCAAAGAGATGTCTCTGCCTTTTAATATGCTGCCCAGGTGTATCACAGCTTTTCTTCCAAGGAATATCTTTTCATTTCATTAAATTATCATCAAATTATCTTCTTTAACTTGCCACAGAACTGTAGTTGTACCTTTCCTAAGGCACTCATTACCTTCATCTCAATAATTAGTCTACAACTTTACTCTTTTACTAAATTTCTTTAGGTCAGAATCGGGGCCCAAATTATCTTTATGTAGCTCAAATTATCCTGGGCAATTTTTTAAGTGCCACATGAATGGCATAAAGGATTATTACAGAGGCTTATTAGTGGGAAAAAACATCATGAACTGGTATGATTTGGAAAAGTTTCTTGGAAGTGTTAGAATCTATGCTGAGCAGTCATTAAAGAGACTGTGTATATGTGATTAAAGCCAAGAAAAGAATATTTAGTGGGAAATAACAGAGCAAGTAAGGGTTTAGATAATATAAGATATACTGGAGAATCACAACAAACTGAAAAATTCTTAAAGATATGGGAATACCAAACCACCTGACCTGCCTCCTGAGAAATCTGTATGCAGGTCAAAAAGCAACAGTTAGAACTGCACATGGAACAACAGACTGGTTCCAAATAGGGAAAGGAGTATGTCAAGGCTGTGTGTTGCCACCGTGCTTTTTTAACTTATATGCAGAGTACATCATGCGAAATGCCAGGCAGGATGAAGCACAAGCTGGAATCAAGATTGCCAGGAGAAATATCAGTAACCTCAGATACACAGATTATACCACCCTTATGGCAGAAAGTAAAGAGGAACTAAAGAGTCTCTTGATGAAAGTGAAAGAGGAGAGTGAAAAACTTGGCTTAAAACTCAACATTCAAAAAAAGAAGATCTTGGCATCTGGTCCCATCACTTCATGGCAAACAGATGGGGAAACAATGGAAACAGTGACAGACTTTATTTTGGGGGGCTCCAAAATCACTGCAGATGGTGACTGCAGCCATGAAATTAAAAGACGCTTGCTCCTTGGAAGAAAAGCAATGACCAACTTAGACAGCATATTAAAAGGCAGAGACATTACTTTGCCAACAAAGGTCTGTCTAGTAAAAGCTACAGTTTTTCCAGTAGTCACGTATGGATGTGAGAGTTGGACTATAAACAAAGCTGAGTGCCAAAGAACTGATGTTTTTGAACCGTAGTGTTAGAGAAGACTCTTGAGAGTCCCTTGGACTGCAAGGAGATCAAACTAGTCAATCCTCAAGGAAATCAGTCCTGAATATTCACTGGAAGAACTGATGCTGAAGCTGAAACTCCAACACTTTGGCCACCTGATGCAAAGAAATGACTCACTGGAAAAGACCCTGATGCTGGGAAAGATTGAAGGCAGGAGGAGAAGGGGACGACAGAGGATGAGATGGTTGGATGGCATCACCGACTCAATGGACATGAGTTTGAGCACGTTGTGGGCGTTGGTGATGGACAGAGGCCTGCCGTGCTGCAGTCCATGGGGCTGCAATGAATTGGACACGACTGACTGACTGAACTGATACTGGAGAAATGGTGCCTAAGAAGAGACTTTAACTTGGCAATAAGTCAACTATTTGAAACTTTCAAGAATGCAACTTCTGTAATTGCTATGGAGTTAACTAAATTTTAGGGCTGAAGGGACTTTGCAATGACTTCAAACTGTGCTCTTGGGCGCTCCACAGAGGCCCCCAAAGGCTAATATGGCAAATGGCTCTAAGCTTCCACCCAGAATTCAGGAGCAAACAGCTCCACTTCTGTACACAGGGGGTCTGAGTAAGGACTCCAATGGTTTAGAGACTAGAATGAAGAACCTAACACAACTAACCTCTACCAATTTACCTATCATTACAAAAACAAAGTCCAGAAAAGTTAAGGTATTTGTCCAAAAAAAGCTGGGAGAGAAGACCACTTACTTAGAATGTTTCAAAGTGAAAGAAATGAGAAAAAGGAGGTGAGAATAGACAATCCATTTGACATTAAAAATTGTTAAGGGTGGGGAACTTAACTAAAACTGAAATGGACTATTATAGTGACTAATCAAAAGAACAAGATCTCAGAGAAACTAGGATGAAAAGGGAGAGTACAAGTACTATTTAAAAAAAAATAAGAATACATGCATATTTTGAAGTAAAAAGATGTATATGATAGAGCACATTAAGATCAGAAGTTAATTAAGATCATTTTTCAAAAGAGAGAGGATAAAGAGAAAATTAGTGAATGAATTAGAATTCAATTAATTCTCCATGATAAGACTTTAATATTGTTAATAATGATATAACACCTCACAATGGTCAAGCAGAAGCTGACAAACTGATCCTAAAATTCAAATGGAAATCCAAGGGATTCAGAGCAGCTAAAGCAATTTTGAAAAAGAAAACTCAGATTTCCCAACTTCAAAACTTACAGCCAAAGGCATAAGGAGACATACATATAAAATAATAGAACTGAGAGTCTAAAAATAATCTTTACATTTACAGTTAACTGACTTTTCATTATAGTCACCAAGATACTTCAGTGGGGAAAAAGGCTTTTCAACAATAATACTGGGACAATTTGATACCCATATGCAAAAGAATGGGATTGGACCTCAACTTCACTTTGCATATAAAAATTAACTCAAAATAGTTCATAGGCCTAAATGTGAAAACTACAAATATAAAACTCTAATGTATGAATAAATCTTGACTTTAGATTATGTAGGCAATGACTTTTTAGATATCACACCAAAAGCATAAGCAACCAAACAAAAAATGAATAAAAGTATACCTCATCAAAATGAACCTTTGTTCTTCGAAGGACACTATCAAGAAAGTGAAAAGACAAAATGCTGTGGTAGCTGTTGTGAGAAATAATTTGCCAAAATGTTAAACTTAGAATTATCATACAAGCCAACAGTTCTACTCTTAGGTATACACCCCAAAGAACTGAAAACAGGTATTCATTCAGAGATTTGTACACCAATGCACATAACAGCATTATTCACAACAAACAAAAGATGGAAACAACCCAAGGGTCCATCAACAGATGAACGGATAAACAAAATGTGATATATACAGAAGATGGAATATCTTTCAGCCACAAAAAGAAATGAAATTCTGATACATGATATAACATGAATGAACCTTGAAGAAATTATATCAAGAAGCTAGACATAAAAAAAACAAACACTGAGTGATTCCATTTATATGAAATACCTAGAATAGGCAAATTCACAGGGATAGAAAGTAGAATAAAGGTTACCAGGGATTGGAAGAGAGAGGAAAGGAGGGTTATTGCTTAATGGCTACAGGTTTTTGTGTATAATTTTGTTACACAATGTCATAAATGTACTTCATGCCACTATACTGCATCCTTAAAAATGATTAAAATGGTAAATTTAGTTAGTTTTTTTTCTTATAAGGTGAAAAGACGACTCTGGAATGGGATAAAATATTTTCAAATCATGTTTCTGAAAATGGACGTGTATCTAGTATATTATAAAAGCAACCCAAAAACCACTTACAACTCAACAGTAAAAAGACAAATTATCTAATTTAATAACAAGCAATGGATCTGAACAGACATTTCTCCAAAGAAAATACAAAAATAGCCGATAAGTACATAAAAAATGCTTAACATCCTTACTTATTCTGAGTGTTGAGTGAAGTCTGTTAGGAGCCCTAACATCTGAGTAGCCATGATAGGCCTGAGACCTTGCTTAGGCCCAAGTTTCGATTTCCTGGAGACAGGGTGGAGGCTAAATTCACAGAAACTCCTCCCTAAGAAAATCCCGCAGGTGCCAAAAATAAGAAACTCCTCCCTAGAAAAGTCCCGCTGGCGCCAAAAATTGGGCCAATCAGAAGAAAAAGGGAAATCCCCCAGAAAAACCCCTGCTGTGCGCATGAACTGGCCAATGAGCTTCTGCCCACGCATGAACTGGCCAATGAGCTTCTGCCAGCTTGATCTTTTGAACAAAAATAGGTGCTTATGTAATCTGAGACTATAAAAACCACTGTGACCTGGGCTCGGGGCCCTTGTCTGCACTTGGGGCCCTTGTCCGCACTCCACTGCGCTGGAGGAGGCATGAGCCCTAGCTCGAGCTAGAAATAAACCCCATTCTTGCTTTTGCATTGCTGCGAGTGTCTTATTCTACCACTATGGGGGGACTGGTCTCAGGGCATAACAAGTCGCTCAGTTGTGTCTGACGCTTTGCGACCCCATGGACTGTAGCCTACCAGGCCCTCCCTCCATAGGATTTTACAGGCAAGAGTACTGGAGTGGGTTGCCATTTCCTTCTCCAGGGGATCCTCCCGAACCAAGGATTGAACCAGGGTTTCCCGCACTGAAGGCAGATGCTTTACCCTCTGAGCCACCAGGGAAGTCCCTTCCTTACTTATTCAGTTCAGTTCAGTCGCTCAGTCGTGTCCGACTCTCTGCGACCCCATGAATCACAGCACATCAGGCCTCCCTGTCCATCACCAACTCCCGCAGTTCACTCAAACTCACATCCACAGAGTCGGTGATGCCATCCAACCATCTCATCCTCTGCCGTCCCCTTCTCCTCCCGCCCCCAATCCCTCCCAGCATCAGAGTCTTTTCCAGTGAGTCAACTCTTTGCATGAGGTGGCCAAAGTATTGGAGTTTCAGCTTCAACATCAGTCCTTCCAATGAACACCCAGGACTGATCTCCTTTAGGATGGACTGGTTGGATCTCCTTGCAGTCCAAGGGACTCTCAAGAGTCTTCTCCAACACCACAGTTCAAAAGCATCAATTCTTCAGCGCTCAGCTTTCTTTATAGTCCAACTCTCACATCCATACATGAACACGGGAAAAACCATAGCCTTAACTAGACGGACCTTTGTTGGCAAAGTAATGTCTCTGCTTTTTAATATGCTATCTAGGTTGGTCATAACTTTCCTTCCAAGGAGTAAGCGTCTTTTAATTTCATGGCTGCAATCAGCATCTGCAGTGATTTTGGAGCCCCCAAAAATAAAGTCTGACACTGTTTCCACTGTTTTTCCATCTATTTCCCATGAAGTGATGGGACCAGATGCCATGATCTTTGTTTTCTGAATGTTGAGCTTCAAGCCAACCTTTTCACTCTACTCTTTCACTTGCAAATCAATATCACAATGAGATACCACTTCACACCCAACAGGAAAATTACAATAGAAAGGACAATAATAACAAGTGTTAGCATGGATGCAGAGAGATTGGAATTCTCATGCTTGGGTGGTAGGATTGTAAAGTGGTGCAGCATCTTTGGAAAACAATTTTGCAGATCCTTAACATGTTAAACATAGAGTACCATACCATATAACTCAGCAATTCCACTCCAAAGCACATACCCAAGAGTACTAAAACATTATTTCCACACAAAAACAAATATTCATAACAGCATTATTCACAACAATCAGAAAGTAAAAACAATGCAAATGTCCCTAAATAGAATAAATAAACAAAACATGGTATATTCATACGTGGAACATCATTTAGCTATAAAAAAGAATAGAAGTACATGCTGCAATATGAATGAACTTTTAAAACAGTATGCTAAGTGAAAGGAGTTCGGCAAACAAACCACCTACTGTGTGGTTCCATTCATATGAAATGTCCGTAACAGGGAAATCCATAGAAATAGAAAGTAGATTAAAGATTGCCCAGTGCTGGGAGGAATAGGTACAGGACTTCAGAATGGTGAAGGTTATTCTAACTGTTAAAAGACTCCTGTGACAGTTGTACAACTCTGTCAGTATACTATAAACTATTGAATTGCACACTTTAAAGGGATGAGATTTTTGACACTGTGAATTATATTTCAATAAAGTTGCAAATTTATATACTGCATGTTAACACAATTGACATCATGCAGTGAGTAAGATTATTTTTTCCCGTGAGGAGCTAACAACTGAATTCAAAATAAATTAACTGGAAAAAAAATCACCCTTGAATTATTAACTATGTATTAATACTACATGTGGGGTAGGAAATGGCAACCCCGGTGGTCTACAGTCCATGTGGCTGCAAACAATCGGACATGACTGGGTGAGTGACACTCACTCACTCACTCACTCACACACACACACATACATTAGTACACGATCAAGAATGAAAAGCTCATTTAACTAGAAACAACATTAACAAACCTAAACAAAAAGGTACCAGAAACATTAATACCTTAAAAGAAATTTGTACAAATATTCCCTTGTTGCTTAAAAAACAACAAAAAACAAAACCAAAAGAAAAAAACACAACTTTCACAGCTGCCTAAACAGAACAATTACAGTGGCCAAGTCAGCCAGGATTAACGTAGACACAAATTTATCTTCCATAGTCATTTACTTTTTGAGTGCTCACTTTTGATATATTTATTTCTAATCCTTGGTCTGTTTTCTCCTTTAATATTTTCCTTTTTCACTGTATCATCTTTCTTCACATCTTTTTCTCCCATTTTTTCTCTCTCTTCTTCTCTCACTTTTTAACTAGCCATGCTAGAAACAAGACTTTTTAAAATTTAAGTTTTGTCATTTAAGGATCCTTCGTTTATGGATTAGATCACACACTTAAATGGTTAAAAAAAAAAAACACACACAAAAACACAAAACAAAACAGAGAAGTATATGGGAAAAGCTTTCCTCCTATCTTTGTCCCTCCATTGGTACCCACATTTACTTGTTGGGGGTCTATTTCCTTCCAATTTCTTGTTACAAGCATAAAGAAAAAAGTTCATATTCTTTTTATAATTTTTCTCTCTTTCCTATATGAATATAGCATATTTTATTGTTTATAGAGATTTGTCAGTAGAAAAAGAATTAGCTCATTTGTTTTGACAACTGATATATCTTTCACTGATGGACACACAATTTATTTAACCAGTCCCTTATTATTTCCAAATATTTCCTATCATAAATAATGTTGTAATAGATATCCTGTCAATATGTTAATTCATACATTTACAGGTACATTTATAGGGTAAATTCTCAGAAACAGAAATCCTGATCAAATAATAAAAATATTTGTGGTTTTGAAATACACTGACAAATTGGTCTCCATGGAGATATTAATGTGTATATTTCACCACCCATGTATGAGTGACTGTTTCCCTATAACCCTGCCATATAGTACTATGTTGTTAAACATCTTGATGACTTCAAATCTAATACATGAAAAAAAACAGTATTTCAGTATGAGGTTGACCATCTTATATGTTATTTTTCTATGAACTGTCTATATCTATCTTTCACCTTTTATTTTTTTAAACTAGGTCGCTGATCGTTCTCGTGATGATTTATGCTGCTAAGTCGCTTCAGTTGTGTCTGACTTTGTGTGACCCCATAGATGTTAGCCCAACAGGCTCCCCAGTCCCCGGGATTCTCCAGGCAAGAACACAGGAGTGGGCTGCCATTTCCTTCTCCCATGCATGAAAGTGAAAGTGAAGTCGCTCAGTCGTGTCCGACTCTTAGTGACCTCACGGACTGCAGCCCACCAGGCTCCTCCGTTCATGGGATTTTCCAGGCAAGAGTACTGGAGTGGGGTGCCATTGCTATAAGAGCTTTATTAAAGAGACTGGTCTTTTGATTGTATGAGTTCTACAATTATTTTCCATGGGTTGCTTTCGGTGTGCGACTCTTTGTGACCCTACGAACTGAGGCCACCAGGCTCCTCTATCCATGGAACTCCCCAGGAATGAATATACTGGAGTGGGTTGCCATGCCCTCCTTGAGGGGATCTTCCCCACCCAGGGATTGAACCCACATCTCTCATGCTCCTAAAATGGCAGGCGGATTCTTTACCATTAGTGCCATCTTTACACAGATGAATTATCAAACTTTTATGGATATTAAATTTTGAGTACTTTCAGAATTTTCCTGTTCCAATCTGTCCATATTTTTAATGACACATAGGTACTTTCACCTTTTACATTAAATTGGATACATTTGGAGTTCATCCTTAGGTAGAATGTGATGGATAAAAATCTGTTTTTCCAGATGGCTATCCTGGTTTTCCCACATAATTTACTGCAAGGTTCAGCTTTACTTGATCACTTTTTTATCATAATCATACACTAGTAAGTTCTACGGGTCTATTTCCAGACTTCATATTCTATTCTATCGGACTATTAATAAGCCAGAACCAACGTATTTTAGTTCTTAAGACTTTATGATATACTTTATCATTTGGTAGGATTAATCACTCTACATACTTCATTCAGGCCCATGGGATTGCAGAGTCGGACATGACTTAGTGAGTGAACAACAATCCCCCTCATTGTTCTTCTTTTCTCTGGTTTGTCTTATTTGTCCACTTTCCAAAACACTTCTGAATTAGCCGGTCTAATATCTGGGGTGAGAGGAAGGGACAGTTGTCTGAAATATTTATGTTAACTTATGGAAAACTGATACACTTTATGAGCTTTATGAAGCTGCCTCTTCTAACTGAAAAAAAGAAAGGGAAAGGGGATAAAGTTTTGTTCTGTGTCCTCAACAGAGTTTTAATAATTTCCCAATATGGAATTTTCCACATTTCTTATTGTGATATTATAAAAGGGTTATTTTCTTCCATTATATCTTCTACTGTGTGTGTTATTTACATACAAGGTATATGGTTTTCAGCAGTTTTACTGAATTTGCTGGTTTGCAGTCATTTTCAGTTGACTCTCATGGGTTTTCCGAGTTTACAATATATTGTTTGCAGACAGTTATTTTTAACCTATAATATTTTTCTCTTGCCACTTCTGCCGGCTACTATTCTCAAATATTATGTTAAAAATAATGGTGATAATGTGCTCTGTATCTTCTTCCCAACTTTGGTACTTTCGTGTATCTCTTAAATAGAAACGAAAATAAAATGACTAGTAAATATTTCCTTAAGAAACATAAAAACACTTAAGTTAAATTTCTTTAGGAGAAAAACCCCTTTATTATTTCTCCCTTAAGAACCAGAGCCTCTCTATTGGAAAAGGATTTGAGTGACTTTAAAGTGAACAGGAAAGGTTTGTTTACATGAAAAATACCAAGAATTTTGTAAATACTGTTTGCAATTCAGGAAAGCAATAACACGGTGAAGAAGAAACAATCTCAAGCTGTTCTACTAATGACAATTTTCCAATACTCAAGGAGCCTGGAGTTTCATTTTTACCAGTTATCAATGAGACCACGTTGTAGTGTTTTCTTTTTTCCCACTGCAGTGTTTTTTCCTGGTAACTTGACACTGAGTTGTTTAAGGGCAAGAATTCTTACTTAAAATATGTGTAAATATTAGGGAAAATTATATACAAGAAACTGATAAGGACATAAGCTTTATGAACAAAATACCTCACAATGACTCAATATATTTAATCTGACTTTTGGTAGTTTCAACTAATCTGCGTCTTCCTCTTCAATCATTCTAATCTGGCTTCTGTACTTAATCAAAATGGTTGTTGTAGATCACCTTCAGGTTACTAAATACAACCAAATCTTTTCAGTTATCATAGCAGACCTCTCAGCAGAATTCAATTCAGGTGATCCCTTCCTTTTTCCTTGACTTCTATGACATTCATGCTCTTTCAACCTCTCTAACCTTTCTAACCTTCTCAATCAATGCTCTTTCCAGTTCACTCTCCCTCCAACCATGAAATATTTAAGTTCTTTATGGCTTCCTTCTAAACTCCCTAATTTTCTCCTTCTATATCCTTTTCTTTGGCAAGAAGGGAAACTCATCTATTTCCACTGCTTTTAATTACTCTCAACTCTGAGCTCCAGATCATGCATCCAAATTGCTTACACGTCTATGACACTGAGTGATCTCAAATGTATCATATTCCACACTAGCGATCTTCAACTCACAGCCTCGTTCTTATCCAGACTCCCTCTTTGTATGAATTCTTACTTAAAATACGGGTAATTATTAGGGAATTTCATCCATCTAGTTTTGCAAACCAGAGGCCTACACAACTTTTCTCTTCTACCCCCTCCATATTCAACTGGTTAACACATTACTGACCTACTGATTCTACGTACTAAGTACCTGTCAAATCTGCCCACTTCTTTCCATTACTTCCCACTGTCATCACCCAAGTCCAAGATACTCTCATATTCTGGCCTGGATTACTATATAATATCCTCCTAACAGCAGTCTCTTTGTGATTCACTCTTGTCTCTTTCCAATTCCACACCACAGCTAGATTTTGATAACATTAAGTAAATGTGATCAGGTATAAAGCCTACGGTTCCTAGGATCAATACACACACACACACGTGGTAGTCCATTACCATCTAGTCCCTGTATCTTTCTCTCATATCTGATCTCTCTTTACAATACTACTATTCACCTTTTGAGCTCTCGTCAAAGCCTTCTTTCAATTCCTAGTACTGTCATGCTTTTTCTCCCCGCAGGATCATTTTCTCCTATAACTTCTCCCCCAAACCAATTATTCATCATCATAGTGAATCTAAAGTGCTTTCCACTCAAGAAATAGGACCTATTATTCTTAGGGCTTCCCTTGTGGCTAAGAGGTTAAAGCATCTGCCTCCAATGCAGGAGACCTGGGTTCGATCCCTGGGTCGGGAAGATACCCTAGAGAAGGAAATGGCAACCCACTCCAGTATTCTTGCATGGAGAATCCCATGGACGGAGGAGACTGGTGAGCTACAGTCCACGGGGTAGCAAAGAGTCGGAGATAACTGAGCGACTTCACTTCACTTCATTCTTAGTAATCAGAATGAAAATGGCAATCATTTTAATAATGAAGTCTTCAAAAAAATCTAGGTCAAAATACTTATATATTTAGATATTATGACATCAAATATAAAAATATATAATAAAATATTATAATATTTAGGTACTATGATATCTTTGACTATGTTCACAGGGCCGAATAATACATACTTGGTAACAGAAGGGATTTTCTATCTTTAATAAGTCATAAAAGTAGAGAAAATAAAATTTACAAGTATAGCACATATTACACTAATCAAAAAAGATTATTCATTACTATGAGAATGACTATAAGTACTTAAGATTATAGATTCTAGAAACAGACTAGGTGGGTTTTAGTGTTGCTGCTGCTAAGTCACTTCAGTCGTGTCTGACTCTGTGAGATCCCATAGACGGAAGCCCACCAGGCTCCACCGTCCCTGGGATTCTCCAGGCAAGAACACTGGAGTGGGTTGCCATTTCCTTCTCCAATGTGTGAAAGTGAAAAGTGAAAGTGAAGTCGCTCAGTCGTGTCCGACCCTTAGCGACCCCACGGACTGCAGCCAACCAGGCTCCTCCATCCATGGGATTTTCTAGGCAATAGTACCGGAGTGGCTTGCCATTGCCTTCTCCGGGGTTTTAGTGCTAGTCTCAGCATTTCTTAACTGTGAGACATTGAGCATGTTATTTAAACTCTTCCTGATACTCTCATCTGTAAAGTGAAAATATTAATAAAACACATATTGGAGTCAAATGTTAAATGAGATAACCTGTGTTAGTAACTAGTCTTTGCTTAAGAAAAATCTAGCAAATTTTAATAGCTCAATAAATATGAGCTATTAAAAATACAACTTAAGAAGCTGATGTAAATGATTATCATTATATTAATATATTGATTACAGTTAAAACCCAGTGACTGGGCTAAATATCCCAAATGAAAATATCCTTAAGCTAGAAAGACAATTCAAGAAAACAGGAAACAAGGAGGATTACTGAAACAGTTATATAGAAACATAATCACACTCCCAGTAACTTGCTTAAAACTTCAGAGCATATAAGAAATAAGAAAGTCACTTACTGCATGATTAAATTTATCTAACATTCTCAACATGGCACACAACTATAAAGATGGAAAACACATTAGTGTTTCTCAGGAGTTAATTATGGAGGAGAGGGAGCGAAAGAAGTCATGTGTGACTGTAAACAGAGAGTACAAGGAAACTTTCTATAATAAGATGAAGATACCAGTAAAATTTAAAACAAACCAAAACAAACAGAAATAAGAATATCCTTGGTACACAGGAGGTCAAAAAGTTCATTTATCAGTCTAAGAACCCATATACTATGCAGGAAACTATATATATGTGTGTGTGTATGTGTCTGTATATGTGCATATGTATTTATTTTCTTGATTATGCTGCATGGCATATATGGGATCTTAGTTCCCCAACTAGGGACTGAACCCATGTCCCCTGCATTAGAAGCATGGAGTCAATCCCTGGACTGCCAGGGAAGTCCCAGGAACTATATTTTATAGGAAATTATCTGAGACTAAAACCACAACCAATGAAGTACAAATCATGTTATTAAATAAAACGTGAAACTGCCACAGTAACATGAAGCAATGTCACTTAAACTGGTAAAAACCCAAAAGGCCTTAAGTTAACTATAACAATAGTAATCTTTGTGGGTAGCAAATTTTTTAAACTGCACTTTTTGATAAGTACAGAACAGTTTTGGGGAGAATTTTCAATGCCTGCCTTTACAACTTCAGAAAGAAACTCTGGCAATGTTTGCCCTTTTTAAAATAACACATTGGGGTCACCATCTCCCCCCACAAAAGAAAACAAAGAAGGAATTATTTCATTTTTTTCTGGGCTTCTTTACTTTGGTAGAGCTATGAAATTATACATTTATAGCGTAATTTTTTAAATGCTCTAGTTTCCTTAGAATGAAATAGCAAATGATAGGTAGGAAACTATGTTTTAGGCTACCATAGATTAGATTTAGATTCCTTTTTTTAGACAAACAACACTAAAAAATTATCAATTACCTCTATCTAGTAAGAGCAACCGGAGAAGGCAATGGCAAGCCACTCCAGTACTCTTGCCTAGAAAATCCCATGGATGGAGGAGCCTGGTAGGCTGCAGTCCGTGGGGTCGCTGGGGTCAGACACGACTGAGCGACTTTACTTTCACTTTTCACTTTCACACATTGGAGAAGGAAATGGCAACCCACTCCAGTGTTCTTGCCTGGAGAATCCCAGGGACGGTGGAGCCTGGTGGGCTTCCGTCTATGGGGTCACACAGAGTCGGACACGACTGAAGTGACTTAGCAGCAGCAGCAGTAAGAGCAACATCCCTGATGCACTATAAAAATTTTTAAAAATTTGAAAGTTGGTCTAGGAACCATTTGAAGAAAAAAAAAATCAAAACAACAAACACTGTCCTAATTCTGAAAATAAGTGAACATCATTTAATTATGACAGTTTCCACAGTTCATTTTTCTGTCAGCCAATATACAACTTATACTAATATCTAAGCATATTAACACTAAGCAACTGATGTGCCAATGATGGCACCTAGAAAAATTTAAACTACTATTAACTAATGACAAATAAAAGTAAAGATATAAGCATCTGAATGCAGAGTTCCAAAGAACAGCAAGGAGAGATAAGAAAGCCTTCAGAACAGCAAGGAGAGATAAGAAAGCCTTCCTCGGTGATCAGTGCAAAGAAATAGAGGATAAGAACAGAATGGGAAAGACTAGAGATCTCTTCAGACAATTAGATATACCAAGGGAACATTTCATGCAATAAAGGCTAAATAAAGGTCCCTACAGAAATGGTAGGGACCTAACAGAGGCAGAAGATAGTAAGAAGAGGTGGCAAGAATACACAGAAGAACTGTACAAAAAAGATCATCATGACCCAGATGACAACGATGGTGTGATCACTGACCTAGAGCCAGACATCTTGGAAGGAAGTCAAGGAAGCATCACTACGAACAAAGCTAGTGGAGGTGTTGGAATTCCAGTTGAGCTATTTCAAATCCTGAAAGATGATGCTGTGAAAGTGCTGCACTCAATATGCCAGCAAATTTGGAAAACTCAGCAGTGGCCACAGGACTGGAAAAGGTCAGTTTTCATTCCAATCCCAAAGAAAGACAATGCCAAAGAATGATCAAACTACCGCACAATCACATTCATCTCACACGCTAGTAAAGTAATGCTTAAAATTCTCCAAGCCAGGCTTCAGCAATACAAAAACCAAGAAATTCCAGATGTTCAAGCTGGTTTTAGAAAAGGCAGAGGAACCAGAGATCAAATTGCCAACATCCGATGGATCATCAAAAAAGCAAGAGTTCCATAAAAACATCTATTTCTGCTTTATTGACTATGCCAAAGACTTTGACTGTGTGGATCACAATAAACTGTGGAAAATTCTGAAAGAGGTGGGAATACCAGACAACCTGCCTGTTGAGAAACCTATATGCAGGTCAGGAAGCAACAGTTAGAACTGGACATGGAACAACAGACTGGTCCAAATAGGAAAAAGAGTACGTCAAGGCTACATATTGTCACCCTCCTTATGTAACTTATATGCAGAATACATCATGAGGAAAGCTGGGCTGGAAGAAGCACAAGCTGGAATCAAGATTGCCAGGAGAAATATCAATAACCTCAGATATGCAGATGACCACCCTTATGGCAGAAAGTGAAGAGGAACTAAAAAGCCTCTTGATCAAAGTGAAAGAGGAGAGTGAAAAAGTGGGCTTAAAGCCAAACATTCAGAAAACTAAGTTCATGGCATCTGGTCCCATCAAATCATGGGAAATAGATGGGCAAACAGTGTCAGACTTAATTTTTCTGGGCTCCAAAATCACTGCAGATGCTGACTGCAGCCATGAAATTAAAAGATGCTTACTCCTTGGAAAGAAAGTTATGACCAACCTAGATAGCATATTAAAAAGCAGAGACATTACTTTGCCAACCAAGGTCCGTCTAGTCAAGGCTATGGTTTTTCCAGTGGTCATGTATGGATGTGAGAGTTGGACTATGAAGAAAGCTGAGCACCAAAGAATTGATGCTTTTGAAGAAGAGTTGGAGAAGAGTCTTGAGAGTCCCTTGAACTGCAAGGAGATCCAAGCAGTCCATCCTAAAGGAGATCAGTCCTGGTGTTCATTGGTAGGACTGATGCTGAAGCTGAAACTCCAATACTTGGGCCACCTCATGAGAAGAGTTGACTCATTGGAAAAGACCCTGATGTTGGGAGGGATTGGGGGTAGGAGGAGAAAGGGACGACAGAGGATGAGATGGCTGGATGGCATCACCAAATCGATGGACATGAGTTTGGGTAAACTCCAGGAGTTGGTGATAGACAGGGAGGCCTGGCGTGTTGCAATTCATGGGTCGCAAAGAGTTGGACATGACTGAGCGACTGAACTGATCTATCTCAATGTGGTATATGTTGTTGTTCAGTCGCTCAGTCTTGTCCAACTCTTTGCAACCCCATGGACTGCAGCAGGCCAGGCTTCCCTGTCTTTCATCATCTTCCAGAGCTTGCATATGTAACATATGTAACTTTCTATTTATTTAAAAAACTAATTCTGACTATCACACAAGTCTATCTTCCACAGATGTGGTTAAAACTTTTTTCAATTAGTAAAATGGCTGGACAGATATCCTCACTAAAAAGAAATTTAATTTAGAATATCAAAATGTAAAACAGATTTAAAATAGCAGTGAGCTAACATTATCCACAAGCTGGAATCAAGATTGCTGGGAGAAATATCAATAACCTCAGATATGCAGATGACACTACCCTTATGGCAGAAAGTGAAGAGGAACTCAAAAGCCTCTTGATGAAAGTGAAAGAGGAGAGTGAAAAGGTTGGCTTGAAGCTCAACATTCAGAAAACAAAGATCATGGCATCTGGTCCCATCACTTCATGGGAAATAGATGGAAAAACAGTGGAAACAGTGTCAGACTTTGTTTTTTTGGGCTCCAAAATCACTGCAGATGCTGATTGCAGCCATGAAATTAAAAGACGCTTGCTCCTTGGAAGGAAAGTTATGACCAACCTTGATAGTATATTAAAAAGCAGAGACATTACTTTGCCGACCAAGGTCCGTCTAGTCAAGGCAATGGTTTTTCCCGTGGTCATGTATGGATGTGAGAGTTGGACTGTGAAGAAAGCTGATCGCCGAAGAATCGATGCTTTTGAACTGTGGTGTTGGAGAAGACTCTTGAGAGTCCCTTATACTGCAAGGAGATCCAACCAGTCCATTCTAAAGGAGATCAATCCTGGATGTTCATTGGAGGGACTGATGCTAAAGCTGAAACTCCAATACTTTGGCCACCTCATGAGACGAGTTGACTCACTGGAAAAGACTCTGATGCTGGGAAAGGTTGGGGGCGGGAGGAGAAGGGGACGACGGAGAATGAGATGGCTGGATGGCATCACCGACTCTGTGGACATGAGTTTGAGTGTACTCCGGGAGTTGGTGATGGACAGGGAGGCCTGGCGTGCTGTGATTCATGGGGTCGCGGAGAGTCGGACACGACTGAGCGACTGAACTGAACTGAACTGAACTGAACATTATCCTGACTTACAAACATTTTAAATTACTCCATCTATTTTTGAACTTAATATAAATCCCTCATTTCCAGCTACTTCTTTAAAAAAGTGTTCTAGGATAAAAGTTCAACAGTTAAGACTACATTAAGAACAATCGGGGGTTATCAAATCAATAGACTCTATCACTTCAGTTCAGTCGCTCAGTCGTGTCCGACGTTTTGTGACCCCATGAACCGCAGCATATCAGGCCTCCCTGTCCATCACCAACTTCCAGAGTTCACACAAACCCATGTCCATTGAGTCGGTGATGCCATCCAACCATCTCATCCTCTGTCGTCCCCTTCTCCTCCTGCCCTCATTCTTTCCCAGCATCAGGGTCTTTTCAAATGACTCAGCTCTTCCCATCAGGTGGCCAAAATATTGAAGTTTCAGTTTCAACATCAGTCGTACCCATGAACACCCAGGACTGATCTCCTTTAGGATGGACTGCTTGGATCTCCTTGCAGTCCAAGGGACTCTCAAGAGTCTTCTCCAACACCACAGTTCAAAAGCATCAGTTCTCGGGGATCAGCTTTCTTTATAGTCCAACTCTCACATCCATACATGACCACTGGAAAAACCATAGCCTTGACTAGATGGATCTTTATTGACAAAGTAATGTCTCTGCTTTTTAATATGCCATCTAGGTTGGTTGTAACTTTCCATCCAAGGAGTAAGCGTCTTTTAATTTCATGGCTGCAGTCACCATCTGCAGTGATTTTGGAGCCCAGAAAAATAAAGTCAGCCACTGTTTCCACTTGGAAGATCCCAAAAGATCTTCATGGGACTTCACATCCCATGAAGTGATGGGACCAGATGCCATGATCTTAGTTTTCTGAATGTTGAGCTTTAAGCCAACGTTTTCACTCTCCTCTTTCGCTTTCATCAAGAGGCTCTTTAGTTCCTCTTCACTTTCTGCCATAAGGGTGGTGTCATCTGTGTATCTGAGGTTATTAATATTTCTCCCAGGAATCTTGATTCCAGCTTGTGCTTCCTCCAGTCTAGCATTTCTCATGATGTACTCTGCATATAAGTTAAATAAGCAGGGTGACAATATACAGCCTTGACATACTCCTTCCCCAATTTGGAACCAGTCTATTGTTCTGTGTCCAGTTCTAACTTTTACTTCTTGACTGCACACAGGTTTCTCAAGAGGCAGGTCAGGTGGGCTGGTATTCCCATCTCTTTCAGAATTTTCCATAGTTTATGGCAATCCACACAGTCAAAGGCTTTGGCATAGTCAGTAAAGCAGAAGTAGATGTTTTTCGAAACTCTTGCTGTTTTGATGGTTCAGCAGATGTTGGCAATTTGATCTCTGGTTCCTCTGTCTCTTCTAAAACCAGCTTGAAGATCTGGAAGTTGATGATTCATGTGTTGCTGAAGCCTGGCTTGGAGAATTTTAAGCATTACTTTACTAGCATGTGAGATGAGTGCAATTGTGTGGTAGTTTGATCATTCTTTGGCATTGCCTTTCTTTGGGATTGGAATTAAAACTGACCTTTTCAAGTCCTGGGGCCACTGCTGAGTTTTCCAAATTTGCTGGCATATTGAGTGCACCACTTTCACAGCATCATCCTTTAGGATTTGAAATAGCTCAATTGGAATTCCAACACCTCCACTAGCTTTGTTCGTAGTGATGCTTCCTTGACTTCACATCCCAGGATGTCTGGCTCTAGGTCAGTGATCACACCATCGTGATCATCTGGGTCATGATGATCTTTTTTGTACAGTTCTTCTGTGTACTCTTGCCACCTCTTCTTACTATCTTCTGCTTCTGTTAGGTCCCTACCATGTCTGTCCTTTATTGAGCCCATCTTTGCATGAAGAGTCTGACAGAATGTGGTCCACTAGAGAAGGGAATGGCAAACCATTTTGGTATTCTTGCCTTGAGAACCCCAAGAACAGTATGAAAAGGCAAAAAGATAGGACACTGAAAGATGAACTCCCCAGGTCAGTAGGTGAACAATATGCTACTGGAGATCAGTGGAGAAATAACTCCAGAAAGAATGGAGGGATGGAGCCAAAGCAAAAACAACATCCGGTTGTGGATGTGACTGGTGATAGAAGCAAGATTCAATGCTGTAAAGAGCAATATTTAATAGGAACCTGGAATGTTAGGTCCATGAATCAAGGCAAATTGGACGTGGTCAAATAGGAGATGACAAGAGTGAACGTCGACATTCTAGGAATCAGTGAACTAAGATGGACTGGAATCGGTGAATTTAACTCAGATGACCATTATACCTACTACTGTGGGCAGGAATCCCTTAGAAGAAATGGAGTAGCCATCATAGTCAACAAAAGAGTCTGAAATGCAGTACTTGGATGCAATCTCAAAAATGACAGAATGATCTCTGTTCATTTACAAGGCAAATCATTCAATATCACAGTAATCCAAGTCTATGCCCCGACCAGTAATGCTGAAGAAGCTGAAGCTGAACGGTTCTATGAAGACCTATAAGACCTTTTAGAACTAACACCCAAAAAAGATGTCCTTTTCATTACATTATAGGAGACTGGAATGAAAAAGTAGGAAGTCAAGAAACACCTGGAGTAACAGGCAAATTTGACCTTGGAGCACGGAATGAAGCAGGGCAAAGGCTAACAGAGTTTTGCCAAGAGAACGCACTGGTCATAGCAAACACCCTCTTTCAACAACACAAGAGAATACTCTATACATGGACATCACCAGATGGTCAACACCGAAATCAGACTGATTATATTCGTTGCAGCCAAAGATGGAGAAGCTGTATACAGTTAGCAAAAACAAGACCAGGAGCTGACTGTGGCTCAGATCATGAACTCCTTATTGCCAAATTCAGACTTAAATTGAAGAAAGTGGAGAAAACCACTAGACCATTCAGGTATGACTTAAATCAAATTCCTTATGACCTATACAGTGGAAGTGAGAAATAGATTTAAAGGACTAGATCTGATAAACAGAGTGCCTGATGAACTATGGATGGAGGTATGTGACACTGTACAAGAGACAGGAATCAAGACCATCTCCAAGAAAAAGAAATGCAAAAAAGCAAATTGGCTGCCTGAGGGGGCCTTACAAATAGCTGTTAAAAGAAGGGAAGTGAAAAGCAAAGGAGAAAAGGATAGATAAGCATCTGAATGCAGAGTTCCAAAGAATAGCAAGGAGAGGTAAGAAAGCCTTCCTCAGGGATCAATGCAAAGAAATCGAGGAAAACAATTAAATGGGAAAGACTAGAGATCTCTTTCAGAAAATTAGAGATACCAAGGAAACATTTCATGCAAAGATGGGCTCAATAAAGGACAGAAATGGTAGGGACCTAACAGAAGCAGAAGACATTAAGAAGAGGTGGCAAGAATACACAGAATACACTCTATACTGAATCCCTTATGCCCCATCCCGTAAAAGAAAGAAACTCATCATCAGTTTCTTTCTTATCTGTGGCCCTGTCTTCATGTAAGACTGCACAAATACATATTAGCTTTCATTCTTGCTTTGTTTTTTTTTTAATTAACTAGGATATCAGTGAAGGGCCATTCTCTCAACAAATATTCTGTTCATCAATAAAATCCTTCTCATCAGAGCTACTCAAGATCCTTTAACTGTCTACCCACCCTTAACGCTGTCTCTATTGTTCTGCCACAGTACTGTGATTTGCCTTTTTATATTAACTGCAACCTACACTTTTACTTCACATACAAAGTATTTGATAAGTACAGTGTATTAATAGATGCTTTAATTTGAACAAGGAACACAACAGAACGTTCACGCAAAGAATCCAGGTAGGCTGACTCAATCAGTGACGATTTCAATAGTTAGCTTTTCTGAATTCAGTTGTCAGTTAAACAGCTAAAGAGAAGGAACAAGCACTACAGGTTCCAAGGACATGGTATGAAGTGGTCTGCTCCAAGCGCTCTATTTTGTTAAGTGTCACCTTGCAGGTGAAATCACACTCCAACCTAGAATATGTGTCTTATTTATGTCATTATTTTGAAATTTTATAGAGCACGTACTAGGTGCCGAACACATGCTGGGCACTCTTACACTTAAATCAACTCTGTTCTTGTCAAGTAAATTATCCTCATTTGTCAAGGCTAGGAAACTTCTGCCCAAAGTCAGGGTAGTAATGAACCCTGGTGGCTTAATTTTCGCATCAAATTCATGCACCTCGTTATCTCAAAGCAATCCCAAACTGTGGATCAATAAATACATCAGGTAATCCAGGCTTTCATCAATTCATTTCGCAAGTACTAAGTGTCTGTTAAGTTAAATAAGCAGGATGACAATATACAATGCAGAGTACATCATGAGGAATGCTGGGCTGGAAGAAGCACAAGCTGGAATCAAGATTGCTGGGAGAAATACCAATAACCTCAGATGTGCAGATGACACCACCCTTATGGCAGAAAGTCAAGAGGAACTAAAAAGCCTCTTGATGAAAGTGAAAGAGGAGAGTGAAAAAGTTGGCTTGAAGCTCAACATTCAGAAAACAAAGATCACGGCATCTGGTCCCATCACTTCATGGGAAATAAATGGGGAAACAGTGGAAACAGTGTCAGACTTTATTTCTGGGGGCTCCAAAATCACTGCGGATGCTGATTGCAGCCATGAAATTAAAAGACGCTTACTCCTTGGAAGGAAAGTTATGACCAACCTAGATAGCATGTTAAAAAGCAGAGACATTACTTTGCCAACAAAGGTCTGTCTAGTCAAGGCTATGGTCTTTCCCGTGGTCATGTATGGATGTGAGAGTTGGACTGTGAAGAAAGCTGATCGCCGAAGAATTGATGCTTTTGAACTGTGGTGCTGGAGAAGACTCTTGAGAGTCCCTTATACTGCAAGGAGATCCAACCAGTCCATTCTAAAGGAGATCAATCCTTGGTGTTCATTGGAAGGACTGATGCTAAAGCTGAAACTCCAATACTTTGGCCACCTCATGTGAAGAGGTGACACACTGGAAAAGACTCTGATGCTGGGAGGGACTGGGGGCAGGAGAAGATGGGGACGACAGAGAATGTGATCGCTGGATGGCATCACTGACTCGATGGACATGAGTTTGAGTGAACTCCGGGAGTTGGTGATGGACAGGGAGGCCTGGCATGCTGTGATTCATGGGGTCACAAAGAGTCGGACATGATTCCTGCCCCCAATCCTTCCCAGCATCAGTCTTTTCCAGTGAGTCAACTCTTCGCATGAGGTGGCCAAAGTATTGGAGTTTATCTTAATTTTATTATGAATATCTTCAGACATACATAAAAGGAGAGAAGACTCTAAAGAGCCCTCATGTACTCATCACTCAGTTTAAATAATTATCAGCACTAGGCAAATTTTGTTTCAACTAATTCTTTCTTTCCTCCTTTCTTACTATCAAGTGAACTTTTTATTGGAATATAATAACAGTGATACAGAAAAGCAAACAAATCATAATCACAGTTCACTGAATTTTCACAAATCCTACTAATGCCTGTAACAAGCATCCATAATAAAGAAACAGAACATTATCAGCATCTCCTAAGTGCCTCATGAAACCTCACTTGGCCATTAACGTCTCAAAAATAACCACTATCCAACTTCCAACATCAATATTAGTTCTGCCTTAACTGCCTATTACAGAAATTTTAAAGCATGTTAAAAAAAATATACAGAAGGTACTCTCACCATATTTTAAAAACAAATGTCTTGAAATGCAATATATCCTACACAAAAGTACACCAAGTAAAAATGCAGACTGATGAATTTTCTCAGAGTGAATACACCTGTGTAACACGCATCCCAAACAACAAAGAGAACTTAAGAGTTATAGGCACTGAAGAGGCACTCCTACTCCTTCTCCATTAGTAATTACTATGTTGATTTCCAACAGATAATACATTTTACCTTGTTTATGACCTTCACACAAAGGGAGTCATACAGTACGTATTCTTTTGCGTCTGGCTTCTTTCAGTCAGTGTTATGGTTTTAAGATTTATCTATAATGCTATGTCTAGCATTCTCTCATACGAATGTAGTACAGTTTATTTATTTAACTCCTGATGGAAATCTGGGTTGTTCCCAGTTTAGGGCTATTCATAACAATGCTGGCTTAACATTCTGTTACATGTCTCTTGGTGAATATGTATATATACTATATAGGCATTCAACTACAAGTGAAAATGACATATCAAGGAGTTAGTGCATGTGCAGCCTTGGTAGATACTGCTTACTAAAAATGGACGTGCCAGCTTACATACCCACCAGCATAATATTCGAGCTCCAGTTGTATAAAGCTCCACAACCTTTAAAGTACAGTCATCCTTTAGTATCCAGTAACAAAGTAGTCCCTTGGACCCAGGAATCCCCGTGGATACCAAAATCCCCCAGAGGCCAAATTTCAATCAACTGTAGATCATGTAGTATTTCTGATCTCTGGTTGGCTATACCCATGGATGCAGAACTGCAGATACTGACGGTCTACTGTACTTTGGACCACCTGTATTTTTCATTTTAACCATTCTGAAGTATATGCAAGTGGTATCAAATTGTAATTTAAATAATTTTGCTGGTGGCTAATGAAACTGAGTACCCTTTCATATGTTTCTTGATCACTCAGGTATCCTTTTTTGGTGTATAAAGTATCTATTCAAGCACTCTGCACTTTTTTCTACTAGTTTGTGTTTTTCTTAATAGATCAATAGGAATTCTGTACAGTTATCAGACTTATTTTCACTTTCTTAATGGTGTCTATAAGGAACAAAAGGTCTTAACGAACCCATTTTTAAATTTTCTATTATGACTAACACTATCTATATCCCAGTTAAGAAAGATTATATCCCACAAGTCTTTTTTTGTTTTTTCTATGATATTTTCTACTGATGTCTTCCATTTCACTAATCTCTTTTACTGCCTTTATTATTCCATTAAACCTATGCATGTGCTTTGTTCTCTATATCAATTACTATATTTTTCAGTTCTAGAATTTTCATTTGCTTCTTTTTCAGTTTACAATTCTTTAGTAAAATTCTCTTTTTCTCTATTTCCTATGCCTTTTCTATTATTTTTCAAAACATATTAGTCACAGTTTAAGTTTTAAAGCCCTTCTCTGATACTTCTAAATCTGGATCACCTTGGAGATTTTTTTCATTATGTTTTTTCCCCTCTTGCCTTTCTGTCATTCCATCCTATCACTTGGCATGCACTGTAATTTTTGACTGAATGCAAAATACCGTATGTAAAAAGTTGTAGAAGCTCTGGATGATTTCTTCTTTTAAAGAGGGTTCACCCTCTTTCTGAACACATACTGGGGAGGATGATAACCTAAATCCCCAAATGGATTAAGCCAACCTGAGCCTGGGTTTTGCTGCCGTCTACAGGGTCACACAGAGTCGGACACGACTGAAGTAACTTAGTAGCAGCAGCAGCAGCCAACAACTATATACTTTTGCAATATTATAAGTTCTACATGTTTGTATAACCCATTCTCTCTGTTATTATCAGGTCTCTATGAAGTTCATTATGTACTTTTAGATTATGCATTATGAATGGGGGTCATTGCTAATTGAGAATTCATCATTAACTTAGCATATAATATGGTAATAGCATCTTAACTGTTGCAAGCAGAGCACAAATCTGACAAATTACATCCTATATAATTAAATATAAGTCAAATACTAAAAATATTTTCTAAACAGGTAATTTATCTTCCATATAAATTATCTTCCATATCTTCCACTTAAATTATGTTGGTGTTTCAGGTTGGTACTAACACTGATTTATGTGAAATAGTTTAAGCAATTTTTCTAGATAACAGATGTTAGGTAGGAATAGTTTATTATCTACTAAATGTAAAAATATTCACACTGTTCTCTGAAATACATACTATTAATAAAACTTACGCTCTATACTTAAGGCAGAAAAATAAAGTCTAATATTTTGGGAAAGTTTTTGTTTTTGGATTTCTGCATATTTCAGAAAATACTTATATTAATGTAAATTCATTATCATTTTACTCTTTATTTTACAAAAATTAGAAATATGAAGCTAATATTGAACATAAAAATATAATACTCAACATGTTTGATCCTTGCTGTTGCTGCTAAGTCGCTTCGGTCGTGTCCGACTCTGTGCGACCCCACAGACGGAAGCCCACCAGGCTCCCCCGTCCCTGGGATTCTCCAGGCAAGAACACTGGAGTGGGTTGCCATTTCCTTCTCCAATGCATGAAAGTGAAAAGTGAAAGTGAAGGCGCTGAGTCGTGTCTGAATTCTCGCGACCCCATGGACTGCAGCCTACCAGGCTCCTCCGTCCATGGGATTTTCCAGGCAAGAGTACTGGAGTGGGGTGCCATTGCCTTCTCCGGTTTGATCCTTAGGGAAATGCAAATTAAAACCATAATGAGATACTAGTACACACCTATTACAATGTCTAAAATAAAGAAATCAGACAATGTTAAGGGAAGCCAATGACACAGATCTACTGGAACTCTAAGTCACTGTGGGAATGCAAAATGGTACAATCACTTTGCAAAACAGTTCAGTGGTTTCTTATAAAATTAAAACAGTCACTTACCATATCACCCAGCAAGTCCACTCTTAAGTTTCCCAAGCAACATGAAAATATGTTTGCAAAAAAAGCTGTTCACAAATTTTTATAACAAATGTTTATGGAAACTTTATTCATAATCACCAAAAACTGGTAACAACCCAAATATATCTCTACCGGAGGAAGGATGAACCAACTGTTATATATATCCATACAATAGAATACTGATCAACAATAAAAAAAAATTAATTACTCATGCATCAACAGTAGGAATGACTCAAATGCACTAGGATGAGTGGAAGAAGCCAGACTCAAAAGGCTACATACCGTGTGATTCAATTTATACGATATTCTGGAAGAGGAAAAACTAAGGAGACAGAAAAATATATCAGTATTTGCCAGAGGATAGGGGTAGGGGAGAGGCTGACTAAAAAATACATAGAAATTTTGGGGAGTGATAAGACTGTTCTATATCTTGATTGATGTAATGGGTTACAAAAATGTGTATGCTTATCCTTTTACATATACAGTGTATGTATATACTAAGAATACATACACTAAAAATAGTAAAGCTTATTGTATGTACATTATGTTTCAATTTAAAACAACGAAAAAAATCTAAAGTTAACAAAACACATACCCCTTAAAGATGAAAAAAATAATGAAAATTTAAACTATTCATATGTATCGCTACACAAAATACTGGAAAATCTTCAGCTACTTTGCAAAATAAATCACTAGCAACCTATCTTCCTCCAAAAGATCAAAACTTTCTAATAAATGAATAGATACAATACTAGAAATTTATTAAAGTTCTCTTTGATTATTTTGATTTTCTCAGTGAAACAGAAAGCAAGTAATCAGCTGAACATGAGAAAGTAGGAGAAAATGGAGATTTATAGAAAGAAGAAAGTAAAAATATGTTGGGGAAAGATTGGCAAGCATAAAGCCGTAAGAAATTGAACAATAAATATTTTCAATTTTGAGGATCATACAGTCTTTTTCACAATTACTCAACTTGGCTGTTATAGAGAAAATAGCCATAGCCATTGGATAAAGGAGTGGGTATGGCTATATTCCAATAAAATTTTAATTACAGTAACAGGCAGCAGGAACTGGTCTATGAGCTGAAAAATGGACCCCATCTAGATGAATGGTAGAATGAACAGACTAAAGAAATAAATTTCAGTAGGCATTAAGGGCCCACTGAAAATTTAAAGTGCACCTAATTCAGCACAGCTTTCTGTTTCATTCTCGAGATGGAATAAGTTACATTTTTCAAATGGGACTAATAGTAATGTTAGTCACTTAGTTGTGTCCGACTCTGCGATCCCATGGACTGTAGCCTGCCAGGCTCCTCTGTTCATGGAATTCTCCAGTCAAGAAAACTGGAGTGGGATGGCATTCCCTTCTCCAGGGGATCCCTACCCAGGAATCAAACTGGGTCTCCCACATTGCAGGCAGATTCTTCGCCACTGCACCGCTTGGGAAGTCCTAATATAAACAAACACAACAGAACAACCTAGGAAGATCAGATAGGACTTTTACAACTCAAAGACAGAGAAATCTGAGCTTCCCCCTAGAAGGCCTTGCTTAAGATTTTACCAAGCCAGCTTTTAATTTTTAACTGTATATGCATTAAAGAGCCCCCTCAATATTTAGGGCAAGTTTAATTTCTCCAGTTAACTAGGTACTTACAATTATGAGCTCCATTCCTTACATCTTTCTACAAAGGAGCCCACCTTTTTGTCTTTCAACTGAGTCCTGGGTATTTCTCAGTAAAGACTAAATCTGCCACCACCGGTGCCTTTCTATGGTAGGTATTTTCTCTGTGTTTCAACCAAGCCCTGGGTCCCCCTTACAGTGTCTTTCCAAAGGGAAAGACACAATACATCAAATTAAAAAGTTTTTGTACAACAAAGAAAACGATCAACAAAATGAAAAAGCCACTAATCATCAGAGAAATGCAAATTGAAACCACAAAGTATCACCCCACACCTGTCAGAATGGGTATTATCAAAAGGACAAGAGCTAGTAAGTACTGGTGAGGATATAACAAAAAAGGAATTTTTGTGCACTGTTGGTGAGAATGTAAATTGGTACAGTTACTACGAGAAAGAGTATGAATGGTCCTCAAAAAATTAAAATTAGAACTACATTATGACCCAGAAATTCTTCTACTGGCTCCTTCCAAAGGAAAGGAAAACACTAATATTTTTAAAAGATATATGCAACCTTACGTTCACTGCAGCATTAATCATAATAGCCAAGACAGTGAAGTAACCTAAGTGCCCATCCATAGGTTACTATAAAAAGAAGATTCCTAAATAGATACACTGGAGTATCACTTAGCCATTAAAAAAAAAAAAACCCTGCCAGAGTGAAATATGTCAGAGAAAAGACAAATACTATGATTTCACTTATACGTGGAATCTAAGAAACAGAAGAAATGAACACAGTCAACAGAAACAGAGTCACAGACACAAAGGAAAAACAGGTGCTGCTGAGGGTGGCAGGGGTGGAGACTGAATTTAACAGGTGAGGGAAATTAACAGGTACAAATTTCCAGTTACAAAATCAATGAGTCATAGGGATGAAATGTATATGTTTGTAGTCAATACTAATTAGTGCCTTTGTATGCCAATGAAAGTGGTAAAAAGTTACAACTTTTCAGTTATAAATATTAGGGATATAAGGGTACAACATGATTAATATAATTAACACTGCTATATGTTATACAAGAAAGTTGCTAGGAGAGTAAATGCTAAAAGTTCTCATCACAAGGAAAAACTTTTCCTTTTATTTTAAATAAAATAAAACATTTTATTATTTTTATTATTTTATTTTCCTTTATTTTTCTTTTCATTTTATCTATATGAGATGATAGATGCTCACGAAACACTGTCATCATTTCATGATGTATGTATGTCAAATCATTATGGTGTACATCTTAAACTTATACAGTATTACATGTCAGTTATGTCTCAATTATATCCTGTTGGAAGTAAAAGTTCAATCTATTGAACTCTATAAATATAATAACTTGAAAAAAAATAAATTTCCCACCAAAGCTGTAATTCAACAAAGCAAGTACTATGTACGAGAGAGCACAAGTGGTTCAAGCATAAGCAAAAGAGTGATTTAAAAAAATGATGACAAGATTTACATTGTGTAAAAAAAGTGATGAAGATATGAGGGAAACAAGGGATAGTAAAAAGGAGGTAGAATCACTGGACTGTAGAAGCTGTGTATTAATTGCTCAGCCACGCCCAACAGGGATTGAACGTGGGTCTCCTGTATTGAAGGCAGATTGTTTACTGTCTGAGCCACCACAGAAGCCCCAGACTGTAGGAGCTAGTGGAGACAAAAAAAATTGTTGAAGCTGAAGTACTAGAAGGCATGAGTAGGAAGTTAATGCTTCAAAAATGAGAAACGGAAATCATGAAGAGACTGAGGTTTAGTATCCAACGGTCTAAAACACGACTAACAGTAATGAAGAGTGAATGACAAGATGGCCAACAAAGCAGCCTAAGAACGAGTAGGACAGTCACGGAATAAACGTTGACAGAGATCAGGAAATTTGCTCTAAAAGGGCAAATGGTAAATGTATTAGCTTTGTGAGCAGAAAGGTAAAATCAAGGACAGTGTATACATACTCATATAACAAGAGGGCAAAAAAATCCATATATTTTACTGCTGAAATTCAAAATAGAATGATGATGATGACAGAATGTAATTTTTCATCATGCAGATGTACTAATGAGAAGACTGGAAACCTTTTTACATGAGAGGGTTGCATTTTGCTGAACTGGGATTCAAAGTAAGTACTCCCTGTCATCAAAGTCAACTGCAAGTGTTTATTTGCTAATTTGCAGTGAAACTTAACAAGAATTCTTTGAAATTCTTTTGTCACAAAGATAGGCACTGATATCGATGAAAATGTAATTCCAAGAATTACTCAACACTTGGAAAGGATATACAAAATTCTATTAGATTCTTTTCTTAATATTTGTCTTTTTAGCATACTATCACATCATAGATTATTTTCAACTGAATATTAGGTAGTTACAATTTAAGTTTTGAAATATGGAAATTTCCTTTGCATTTGTAAAAAAGGTCCAAAAACTGATCAGAGTGTAGCTTGAACTTAGAAAATATCTGCCCCATACTTGTGTGGGAAAGTAGACTGTACTTCCTGTAATTTGTAACAACACTGTTAAGTATATAAAGCAGCATTTTGTGATTCAAGATTAACAGCTGTCAAAATGACTTTACCACAGTAGAAGCTTCACTATAAGTCCTGTTTTCCCCTTGTAGGTTGAATTTTCACATCTTCAGCAAAAGCTAATTTTCCAGTCATTCTTCAATATTCAAATAATAGTGGTAGAGAGAGGTTGTTCTCACCCAGGCCCCACACAAAAAAATCTAACCTTGGCCCTACATGCAAACACTTCCAATAAAACTTTACCAATTTTAAGATATTAAATAGTTGTACAGTAGAAGAGTCAGGATATTCAGTTTATATTTAAGACAAAACTTCCACCAGAAGTCCACCAGAGCAAATGAAGTTTGCTGTTGATCTACCTGCTCAATGACACATAATATATTCAAATATTTTCCACAAAAGCCTGATCATCTAATACAATGAATAGCCATAAGCTTTAAATGCTATGCATTTTCTTAAGTTTTGTAAATTAGGCCAACTAAACTTTCTGCTCCACACATATTTCTCCCACCATTAGTTGTAACAACACATCTTGGTGCAGTTCACACTGCACTTATATTGAAATATGTTTTCTCATGTACTTTTTTAAAAAAAGCTTTGAAACTTAATTTACATACCATGCAATTCAGCCAAGTGTATATAATTCCATTTAAAAAATATTCTTGACTATGTTGTTCCAGAGGCTAATTCTTTAGTCGTTTGAAATCTGGCATTGTCTCCTTGAATAAATAACAACTAAGTAGTATTGGGCTTCCCTGGTGGCTCAGAGGGTAAAGCGTTGACCTGCAATGAAGGAGACCTGGGTTCGATCCCTGGGTCAGGAAGATCCCCTGGAGAAGGAAATGGCAACCCACTCCAGTACTCTTGCCTGGAAAATCCCATGGACAGAGAAGTCTGGTAGATTATAGTCCATGGAATCGCAAAGAGTCGGACAAGACTGAGCGACTTCACTTCACTTCACTTCAAGTAGTATTGGAAACATCTGTCAACTTATCAAGAGTCAAGGAAACCACCTGAAATTATCTGCCTTGACTACTGACACTGCTTCATGCAAGATTTTTTTGAAAACCAAGCTTCCACAATAAAAGCTTAAAAAATAAAAAGTCTTGCTCCTTTAGTTCCTTCCATTTAAATTGTTATTAAACTTCATCTATATTTATTCTTCTTTTAAAATGTCTTTCAAAGTTATTTCATGAGACTTCTAATGTCCTGCTGTATTAATGTTCTGTTCATTAGTTCAGACTCTCATCATCTGCTAGAGTAACGTAGTGGGATCACTAACATATCTCATTACAAAAGCAATTTTTTCATTTAAGGAAAAAAAGAAAGACTGGGATTTGTTTCAGAAGTTACTTTTCTGCAGTGAAAAAAATTTTAATAGCTAATTAATTCATCTAAAACCCAACCACTGCAAGAGATACCTGGAATAACAGGCATTTTGGTCTTGGAGTACAAAATGAAGCAGGGCAAAGGCTAACAGAGTTTTGCCAAGAGAACTCACTCCTCATAGCAAACACCCTCTTCCAACAACACAAGAGACAACTCTACATATGGACATCACCACGTGGTCAATACCGAAATCAGATTGATTATATTCTTTGCAGCCGAAGATGGCAAAGTTCTGTACAGACAGCAAAAACAAGACTGGGAGCTGACTGTGGCTCAAATCAGTTCAGTTCAGTTCAGTCGCTCAGTCGTGTCCGACTCTCCGCGACCCCATGAATCACAGCACGCCAGGCCTCCCTGTCCATCACCAACTCCCGGAGTACACTCAAACTCATGTCCACAGAGTCGGTGATGCCATCCAGCCATCTCATTCTCTGTCGTCCCCTTCTCCTCCCGCCCCCAACCTTTCCCAGCATCAGAGTCTTTTCCAGTGGCTCAAATCATGAACTCCTTATTGCAAAATTCGGACTTAAATTGAAGAAAGAAGGGAGTACCACCACTAGACCATTCAGGTATGACCTAAATCAAATCCCTTATGATTATACATTGGAAGTAACATATAGACTCAAGGGATTAGATCTAATATATAGAGTGCCTGAAGAACTATGGACGAGGTTCGTAACACTATACAGGAGGTAGTGAAAACCACCCCCAAGAAAAAGAAATGCAAAAAAGCAAAATAGTTGTCTGACGAGGCCTTACAAACAGTTGAGAAAAGAAGAGAAACAAAAGGCAAAGGAGAAAAGGAAAGATATAACCATCTGAATGCAGAGTTTCAAAGAACAGCAAGCAGAGGTAAGAAAGCCTTCCTCAGTGATCAATGCAAAGAAGTGGAAGAAAACAACAGAATGGAAAAGACCAGAGATCTCTTCAAGGAAATCAGAGATACCAAGGAAACATTTCATGCAAAGATGGGTTCAATAAAGTACAGAAACGGTATGGACCTAACAGAAGAAGAATATATCAAGAAGAGGTGGCAAGAATACACAGAAGAGCTGTACAAAAAAAGATCTTCATGACCCAGATAACCACAGTGGTGTGATCACTCACCTAGAGCCAGACATCCTGGAGAGTAAAGTCAAGAGGGCCTTAGAAAGCATCACTATGAACAAAGCCAGTAGAGGTGATGGGAACTCCAGCTGAGCTTTTTCAAATCCTAAAAGATGATGCTGTGAAAGTGCTGCACTCAGCATGCCAGCAAATTTGGGAAACTTGGCAGTGGCCACAGAACTGGAGAAGGTCAGTTTTCATTCCAGTCCCAAAGAAAGGCAATGCCAAAGAACGTTCAAACTATTGCACAATTGCACTCATTTCACACGCTAGCAAAATAATGCTCAAAATTCTCCAAGCTAGGCTTCAACAGTACATGAACTTCCAGATGTTCAAGTTGGACTTAGAAAAGGCAGAGGAGCTAGAGATCAAATGGCCAACATCCACTGGATCATACAAAAAACAAAAGAATTTCAGAAAAACATCTACTTCTGCTCTACTGACTACACTAAAGGCTTTGACTGCGGATCACAACAAACTGGAAAATTCTTAAAGAGATGAGAATACCAGACCACTTTATCTGCCTCCTGAGAAACCTGTATAGAAGTCAAGAAGCAAAAGAACTGGATATGGAACAACAGACTGGTTCCAAACTGGGAAAGGAGTACATCAAGGCTGCATATTGTCACCTAACTTAATTGCAGAGTACATCATGAGAAATGCTGGGCTGGATGAAGCACAAGCTGGAATCAAGACTTCCAGGAGAAATATCAATAACCTGAGATATACAGATGACAGTACCCTTATGGCAGAAAGCAAAGAGGAACTAAAGAGCCTCTTGATGAAAGTGAAAGAGGAGAGTGAAAAAGCTGGCTTAAAACTTAACATTCTATTATACAGAGTGAAGTAAGCCAGAAAGAAAAACACCAATACAGTATACTAACACATATATATGGAATTTAGAAAGATGCAAATGATAACCCTGTATATGAGACAGCAAAAGAGACACAGATGTATAGAACAGTCTTTGGGACTCTATGGGAGAGGGTGAGGGTGGGATGATTTGGGAGAATGACATTGAAACACGTATGTTGTCATATGTGAAATGAATCTCTAGTTCAGGGTCAATGCATGTTATAGGATGCTCGGGGCTGGCATGCGGGGATGACCCAGAGGGAGGATAAAGGGAGGAGGGAGGTGGGAGGGGGGTTCAGGAGGGGGAACTTATGTAAACCCGGGGCAAATTCATATCAATGTATGGCAAAACCAACCAATATAATATTGTAAAATAATTTGCCTCCAATAAAAAATAAATTAACTCCAAAAAATAAAAATAAAAATTAAAAAAAAAAAAACAAAACTTAACATTCAAAAAACAAAGATCACAGCATCCAGTCCCACCACTTCATGGCAAACAGATAGGATAACAATGGAAACTGACAAGACTATTTTCTTGGACTCCAAAAATCACTGCAGATGGCGACTGCAGCCATGAAATTAAAAGATGCTTGATCCTTGGAAGAAGAGCTATGACAAACCTAGACAGGACATTAAAAAACAGAGACATTACTTTGTCAACAAAGGTCTGTACAGTCAAAACTATGGTGTTTCCAGTAGTCATGTATGGATGTGAGAGTTAACCATAAAGAAGGTGCAGTGCCAAAGAATTGATGCTTTTGAACTGTGGTGTTGCAGAAGACTCTTGAGAGTCCCTTGGACTGCAAGGAGATCCAACCGGTCAATCCTAAAGGAAATCAGTCCTGACTATTCATTGGAAGGACTGATGTCGAAGCTCCAATACTTTGGCCACCCGATGTGAAGAACTGACTCACTGGAAAAGACCCTGATGCTGGGCAAGACTGAAGGCAGGAGGAGAAGGGGACGACAGAGGATGGCATCACCAACTTGATAGACATAACGAGCTTCAGGAGATGGTGAAGGACAGGGAAGCCTGGCGTGCTACAGTCCTAGGGGTCACAAAGAGTTGGAGATGACTGAGCAACTGAATAACAACAACAAAAAACTGCTGAGCAAATAAATCAGGACTATTAGAGAGCAGTAGTTTCAACTCTCAACTCATCACAGTTAATGATTTAATGCAAACTTTATACAAAATATTCAAGGACTTATTTACAGCTCAAGAACTGTCATCCAAAACATAAAACAATACAAATGCAATAGCTTAGATATAGAAAATACCACATGTAACACAAGTGGAGAAATGACCCCAAAAGATATTATTCTGCTAAGAGTTTTTGCTATTGTCTACTTCTTGAAGGCAATCTTTTTCTTTTTAATATCAAAAAAAGCCTAGGTAGCATTACTGAGCCACTGAGCAAATTCTCCCACTAAATAATAATCTAGAACTCTCAGTGATTAAGCAGAGCATCAAGCAATACTTTTGGTAAGTTGTCACCACCACTCCCCACAACAATCATTCTCTTCTCCACCCTTTCTTAGCTTCTCATCCCATTAACAGCAGCCCCTCAAGTGTTTCCTGGCCAGTCCCTAATATTTATGTCCATGGCTTCAACATAAGGAAAACTCTTGCATTTGTCACTGAACCCGAACATTTTAAAGTATCTTTCAGTTCCAGATTCCATGAGTCCATTGTCCTTTTTCCCCAATTCTCATATAAAAAATAAAGCACCTCAAGAACAGGGATAGTTTCTACATGAATAAAGTTAGACCTTAAGACCTCAAGTTTCAGCTGATCAGATTCCATGTCCCTCTCCTCTCTATCCAACTATAAAGAACTAAAAGCTAGATGAAGTAGGCAAGAATATATCCAACTGATTTTTAAGGATGAAGAGAGTAACTCAATTCTATAAGCACAACAAGCCTATATAGAACACCATGTCATTCAAACAAGAGCAATAAATATGCCGCTTTTTGTGTTGATAATAATTTTTTCACAGCTGCATTTATCTTTTTAATTTTTAAATAAATAATGTACAATCTGATCAATTCCCTAAATGTATTCCCTGAATACATTTCCCTGAATACATTTTCTGGAATAATTAAAAAAACACACTGAAAGCATTAATTCTTTAAATATCTTTAGAAAGTAAAAGTCAAAATAGTTAATGAAATGTAGGTAAAGAAGAATCAATTAGGCCTTGTAAAAGAATTTACAGAGGGATGAAAATATACCAGGATGGGGGCGGGAGGCGTCAATAAGCTATCAGCTTTTTAACGTAGCCAAGCAGGAAATAAAGAGTAAGGAGTACTTCTGTCAACAACTAATAAAGCAAACAGCATAAAGGCAGCCCTGGAAGAAGCTGGATGTATCAGTAAGTAACTACCTAGTACTACATTAGGATGTCAGTCCTATGACTCCATTTTTCATAACAGCGTCATCTCCCTAAAAGATCTATAGAAGAGCAAAACAAATTACAAAATATGCAGAAGCTATTATTATTATTGTGGCTGCTTTCAAAAACTATCAAGACACTTTAAAGTTCAAATGGGGGCTGAAAATGATGACACTTTAGGCTTTTTTTTTTTAAATAGAGACTCTTCAGATCAACAACTAAAGATCTTAAAAGTATCCAGAAAAATTAAAACTGAATGACCTTGATAAGCAAATTTAGACTGCCCTAAATATTTTAAACCCAATTTCTTTGCCATGACTGAGTCCATATCAAATACTACATTTTGTCAGTCATTCTTTCACCAAAAGGGCCAAATAAAAAATATAATACTAAAATACATGAATTCTAAGCCTAAGTGTCATTCAGTCAGTGAAACAAAAAACTTTATCAACAAATTTTTAAAATGTGTTGTCAGCCTATCCAGACATCTGAAACTTAATAAATTCAAGATTTGAAAGTCATGAATGTAGTCATCTATCATCTACCCAACCGGGTCTGGAACAGTAAGCAGTTGTTGTCCAAAAGGCAGCTTCAAAACTGGAGAATCCTGAAGGTCTTCCGGTGTTTGACTTAAAGGAAGTAATTAAGTACTCTTCCAAAAGAATATGATGTCAAAGGATTTGTAAAACATCGGATCCAGACTCAACTGTCTTAAAGCTTCATCTTCTGCAGAATGCAAAATAATTTGAAGAACAGGGAGGAGGCAGAGAAAAAGCCATATTAAGGAAAGGCAAATCAACAAGAGAAAGAGTAGAGAAACTTATCTGTTCTAGACTAACCATATTGAAAACGGTTAAAAAAGAAAAAGCAAAACATCAAAAATGAGAAACTGCTGTCGGAAGTAACATTTAAAAAATTAGAAAGTTCTATTTTTGAAGTTAAATTCTGGGAGTCCTTTTTCAGCCCTTTTTCTAAAAATTAGTTCATCCTAAACTGCTCAAAGAAAAAGAGGCTCTAAAGCCCAGCAAAATTAATTTTCTTTGTTTCTCAGTAATATTCAGTAGTCTCCAAATTTTGCCTGCTTCTCATAAACTTGGTGAAAATTGAAGTAATATTACATTTCATGAAGCTTAACAATGCTGTTTTGTTTAAAACGATTTTTTAATACTACAAATAAACCTGATTAATAAATGTGCAATTATCTAAGCTATAATTTCTCATATTAGTTATACAAAAAAGTAACATACTTGTCAAATTTCTAGTTTTCTTCACAAAACAGTAATGTTCCTCCAACATGGCAGTTAAATGCACTGCTTTTTTATAATGCTTACAGGATAAATTTGACACCCCTTTGCTTGGCATCCAGGCTTAACAATATAATTCTAAAATCACGCTTTCTAGTCTACCCCTCTCTGCTCTACTCAGAATGGCTCTTTACGTGTTATTTATCTTGCCTTTGTTCTTACTCTTACATCCATAGACTTTTCTCATTCAGACATACCCAACTGCCTTGCCGCAAGCCATAAGGCCAGGCCCAGGAATGGCTCTTCTCCTTCCTGAACAAAATAAAAACCTCCATGTTTGAAACCAAAGTTTTTGTGAACTAAAAATCTTCGTGGTGCTTGATTTACTCTTTCAGTAGCACGGCAGTTAAGAGCAAGAACTCTTAAGACTGAACTATGCCATTAACTGAACTATGTATACACTGGGGCAGATTTCTTAATCATCTTAACCTATATTTCCTTACCTTTTTTTTAAAAAAAGGAATAGTACCCTCTTCACAGAAATGCTCTGATGATAAAGCGAGATAATTTATGTACTGTGTTTAATACCGTGTTTGGCAGAAAATAGGTATTCGATAAATCTGACAGTATTATTAGGTTTATGATAATGGTGACTTTCAGGAATTTCTAGCATTTTAACTCGGAGAAAGCAATGGCACCCCACTCCAGTATCCAGTACTCTTGCCTGGAAAATCTCATGGATGGAGGAGCCTGGTAGGCTGCAGTCCGCGGGGTCACTAAGAGTCAGACACGACTGAGCGACTTTACTTTCACTTTTCACTTTCATGCATTGGAGAAGGAAATGGCAACCCACTCCAGTGTTCTTGCCTGGAGAATCCCAGGGATGGGGGAGCCTGGTGGGCTGCCGTCTCTGGGGTCACACAGAGTTGGACAGGACTAAAGCAACTTAGCAGCAGCAGCAATAGCAGCATTTTAATGATCTTAAAGTACCTCCTTCTCCTGGTTCTTTTAAACTAGTAAATCTGACACACTGTTTTCTCCTGTTATCCAGCATCTGCAATGATTCTAGTGGCTTCTTGTCTGTGTGATTTCTAACTTGCTGTTCTGTGTTTCCAAATTATCTGTGTATCTGTCTACCTATCCTTCCCCAAAGATTCCCAACTTCAGTACATCCCAGATTTTTCCTCCCAGTCCTGGCTACCATCATGCTTCTGCTTCATAGTTCCTGTGATGACACTTGACTCACATGTAACATATGAACTAAATCTAACTCACAGGGCCACCAATCTAAATCCTCACTGGTCTATTTCAACCGAACTCCTAAAGGACATGTTGTCTCTACTATTTGCATGCATGTGTGCTAAGTTGCTTCAGTCGTGTCTGACTCTGTGCGACCCCAGGCTCCTCTGTCCATGGTCTTCTTCAGGCAAGAATACTGGAGTGGGTTGCCATGCCCTCCTCCAGGGAATCTACCCGACCCAGGGATCAAACCTGCTTCTCTTACATCTCCTGCATCGGCAGGCAGGTACTATTTGTGTAGCATATGTCAAATTGTGAGTCATGTGATTCACATGTTCATCCATTCAGTAATTACACATAAATATGGGGTCGCAAAGAGTCGGACACGACTGAGCGACTAAACTGAAGTGAAGAATGAGACTACTTCAAGAGATTCCCGATTTGTTAAACTAGAAACCTGTCAAAAGAAATCGTAAACATTTTTAACTACAGACACTATAAACTGACATGGATTTGAGGGGAAGAACACTCACACACACAAAATGCATATAATTAACTGAAAATAATGCAACTTTCATTATAAATCCTCTGATTCTTTTCTTTATATTTCAGTTCTAAGGTATGTTTAAATGAAGTTAACTTTCTGGATGACTTCTCCTATCCCCTAAACAAAATACTTTAAAAAACTTATGGTATGGTTTTTATACATATATGCATATGTGTATGATTTTTTTATATTCTTTCTGAGATATTTTGTTAAATAGTCCTAAAACTTTTATGTTTTACATTATCATATCATTTAATATGAATTATTAACAGTTTTGCAAAGAAAAAAAAAATCTGGCTTCTGAAAACTTTGTTAGACCAGAGAATGTCAGTAACAGCAATCCGAACTTCCCTGCTTAATCTTTCTTGGCAACCTCTGTCTGCACCAGTGCTGTCTGGCTTCAGCAATCACAATGCCAGGAGCTCGTACTGTATGCAACCTTTTCAGTATCCCAAACAGTATTCAGTTCCTTCTTTGCCACAAATAATGAGTTTAACTAGGTCTGCAACATTTTCTTTTAATAAATTTCTCTATTATGCTAATAAACGGTAAGTTAAGGCTTCAAAATAATGAGAGGTAAATTAATTTTTGTCAATAATTGAACCATACTGAAGGAAATACAAAGTGTTGAACAAACTTAGTCAAGGGTGAAGCAACATGTTCTCTGACTCCACCTCACTAGCCCAACTGGTTTTAAAAAAAATAATAATAGTAATATTGTCATTCAGCTATTTAACATGGTTGAGAATAAAAGTCATAGTCAAGAGGAAAAGAAGATCAATGCATGTTTTCAGATATTTAGAATGCCAACTTAGAAGACTGATTTTCCAGTGTTTCTTGCTACATTTGTATCTATAAAACTGCATACATTCAAGATCTAAAGCCTTAAAAAAAGAATTTTGTGAGAAAACCTAATAAATATGTATAATTCTAAATGATTTGGTTTATTTTCAAAACCCCTTTTATTTTGGGAAGAAAATTACTTTATAAAAACTTACCCAAATAGAGAAATTATTTTATAACATTTTTAAGAATAAAATAAAAAACATTATGAAAATTGCCACAACTATAGAAAATAGCCATAATTTGCTATAATAGAATATTACAGTAAGTATTCTGTGGCTTACTACTTGAAGGAATTCAGAAAATTAATATAAAATTAAAGTTCTTTACTCTTCAACCCCCCAGACCCTACTCATGGCAATAAGATGGAATTTCCTTAAACTAAAATGGTGACAAAGTGATGAGAGAAAGAACACATGCATTAGAAAATGCAAAGGAAAAAGCACCTTAGATATAGGCACCTGATCACAAGGTAAATCCCCCAGTGATGAATATTTACCTTTGGTGTATACCTTACCAGTAATTCTGACCTTAACCAAAACAATCATTAGGATTATCATCTTCAACCTTGGCTTCAAATCCTCACCTTATCTCCCATATCCACAAAATCTATAATACACTCCCAAAAGATATAAATCTCCCATAACTGCCAAAATTAGCAGTCCCAGGGATACCTGACCTTTGACAGTTTCAGTGCCTTAGGCTAAAAGAACAGAGCTTTAATCAAATGTTCAGGGATCAGCGTTGGTATTCTACCCTAGTATTTCATAGGCCAGTTCAAATTTAGCAAACAATCAATAATAACCTGTCCAGGCTGAGTTTAAATTTTTTCAGTTTGAAAACCAAATCAAGCTAGGTTTCTGGGTTTTAAAAGCCACAGAAGATTTCTTAATTGGTAACAAGAGCAGCCAAGCAGGTAATGATTTTTAACCATCTTGCAAATGGAACAGATATAGGCTCACAGGCTGGGAGACTGGAGGTGACAGTATAAAGAGATCCAAAAGGATGAGGGAGGCTATAACGAAAACAAAGCCTATAAGAACTGGTAGCTCTTCTCACCACACAACCTTTAAGGTTCAGCAGATAGGTGACATTACTTTCTTGACAATTTAAAAATGGATAAACAATATATGCAAAAGCTTTTTTACTGCCAACTATTTTAATGCATTCTTCTAAATAAATACCTACAGAGAAAGTCTTGACATTAGGCACAATCCCCACCAAAAATAAAAGTCCTTTAAAAGATGAAATAAAGAACTCTAAGAACAAAATAATAAATGATGGAGAATATCTATATTGTTTTATACATATATTTCCAGCTCAGTAAAGCTTATAAGTAAGCTGGTAACAGGACAAAAATATCTTACTATCTTCAGAAACGGTGTACACAAAAAGAATCAAGAACAATGAAATAAAGGAAAATTTATTTCCTTTATATCAGTTCCACTTGGGGGGTGAGGGGTGGTGATAATGAAGCAAAATTACATTTCTCTTCAAAAGAAACTTCTCTGTTAAAGAACCATAGTGACTGGTTTGACTGGTTCCACTCAATTCCCTGTCGTCTCTGTACCTTGGAATGCTTCCCAGGTGGCTCAGATGGTAAAGTGTCTGCCTGCAATGTGGGAGACCAGAGTTCGATCCCTGGGTCAGGAAGATCCCCTGGAGAAGGAAATGGCAACCCACTCTAGCACTCTTGCCCGGAAAATTCCACGGATGGAGGGAGCCTGGTAGGCTACAGTCCACAGGGTCACAAAGAGTTGGACATGACTGAGTGACTTCACTTCTTTTTTGTACCTTGAGAACTCCGGCCTTTGCTTCCACCCTTTTAGGTGTTACTAAACCCACAGGAAGATTAAGCCATAACTGGCTTAGTGGTAGAGTAAGAAAAATTCCCAAAGGCCAAACAACATCATTCTGCTTCTGGTCATTCTTCACAGTTAGTGATTTCACATGTGTGCTCTAGAGTTGCAGAAACCTGAGCTGGAATCTTGGCTCCACCATATATTAGATTATATAAATTTAGGAAAGCTTCTTAACTTCTCTGTGCATCCTACTGCTTCTTCATCTAAAAAAAACGGGAATGGTAATAATAGCGCCTCCCTTTCAAGATTAGTATGAAGACTAAATGAGACATTTAACAAACATTTAGCACAATGTCTAGTCTTAGTAAATTCTCAATAAACATGAACTACCCAACATAAGCTGTTGAAATTCAAGATAGCCCATGACCCAGCACAATTATTTTTCCAAACTGATATCACTAAATTGTGACCAGCACTGTAAAAAAGAACTGGCTACTAGAACAGAACAGAAAATAATAGGGTGCAATAAGGGTAAGTAATGTTTTGAAAATCTTTTTTTCAGACTCAAACACGTTCTCTCAACTGAGCCTCCCAGTTTTTCTTCATTGCCTTCACTGTGTAGTCTTCAAAAGCAGCATATCTGGCTCTTCTTCAGGGTACAACAGCTTTTTGTACAAAACTCTACACCACTTACTATAGTGGGCTTTACATGCGTGTCTCTCACATTACAATGTAAACTCCAACATTGCTGTCAGAGAAATGCAAATCAAAATTACAATGAGGTATTGCCTCACACGTCAAAATGGCCATCATCAAAAAATCTACAAATAATAAATGCTGGAGATGGTGTGGAGAAAAGAGAACCCGCCTACACTGCTGGTGGGAATGTAAATGGGTATAGCCACTATGGACAACAGTATGGAGGTTCCTTTAAAAACAGAACTACCATATGACCCAACAATCCCATTCCTAGAAAAAAATCATAATTTTTTATTTTAGTTTTTATATACCAAAACTAGAGGAAAACCATCATTCAAAAAGATACATGCAAGCCAATGTTCACTGCAGCACTATTTACAATAGTTGGAACATGGAAGCAATACTAAATGTCCACCAACAGAAGAATGGATAAAGATGTGGCACATACAGACAATGGGATATTACTCAGCCATAAAAAAGAACAAAATAATGTCACTTGCAGCAACATGAATAGACCTAGAGATTATCACACTGAGTGAAGCCAGATAAAAAGACAAACATCATAACAAACTTATTTACAAAACAGGAGTCACAGATGCAGAAAACAATCTTAAGGTGAACAGAGGATAAGGGAGGGCAAGGATAAACTGGGAGACTGGGAATGACATAAACACGCTACTATATATAAAATACATAGCTAATTCAATCTACTGTATAGCTCAGGGAACGCTACTCAATACTTGGTAATGGCCTACAATGGGAAAAGAATCTAAAACAACAGTAGATGTATGTATATGCATAGCTGATTCACTTTGCTGTACACTTTGAAACTAATACAAAGTGGTAAATCAACTATACTCTAGTGGAAATTTAAAAAAGAATGCAAACTCCATGGAAGCTACCTTTTATTATCCTCTATTTCTAGTATCTGAAAAACGCTGCCAGCTCAATAAATGCTTGTTGAATGAATGAGTAAATCATTAAAATCTAATAGGCATTAAAAACATATAAAAATACTTAAACTGTTTTCATTTATCATTATCTGATTGGGTTTTATTATTGGATAAAATTTTAATTTAGCCATGTAAGTCTTACACACACACACACAAAATCAATAAAGCTGTTCTTCCTCCCAAGTGCCCTATATACTTCCTTCCATCTGCAAATGGTGAATAATGTTTACTTAAGAAACTGAAATGAGTGGTGTGCATAATGATCTTTGAAAAGTAGAACATCCAACCATAAAAATGTGCTGCACAGGGAACCAGTCACATTCATGTTTGTTAGGGGCAAATAAAGTTAAGGAAAGTTACTAGGCAGAAAAGCTTGCTGCTTCTATATGATAAAACTATCCAAGGACCCATTTCATAGGGACTGCAGGTAGCATGAGAACACATCTAAATAACAACACTGGGCAGGTAGCTGCTTGACCACTTCAGAGGTATATGAGAAACTTTAGTATTTTCAATATTTAAATATTATCACTATCATTTTTCAATTCTACTTAAACGTAAGAACCAAAGTTATATAAATTTACCAACCCTTTCACTCCATCACAAAAAGGCAAAATGTTGGAAATAAATTATGAAGAAACACTTTTCATCGTGCTCACAGATGTCAAAAGCTGACAATATACTAAATTAAGGTCATATATAAAATTTGGCTTTACATTTGTTTAAAAAAAAAAGAATAAATGCAAATAAACATTTGCTCTAAAATGAGGCTCAACTTTTAAAAGTATGGGTTCTTTTAATCTTCCAAAATGTTTGTTTCTAAATCCTTAACAACTTGAACGAAAAATTGGAAGTTTCCAATTTATAAGATTATGACTCTTGATATAGTAGCTACATATATGAAACAGGGGTGGGGAAATGTTACTGCTATTTAAGACTCAGGCATTTTGCTTCCTCCCCCCTTAATTATCACAAATGATAACTTTACCTACTCTAAACCTGTTAAACATCTAAGGAAACAACTATTTCACAAAAACTTCCTTCCTTCCTTCCCTCCCTTTGTCACTTTAAACATATCTTAATTTATTATGAAACTTTACTTCAAAGTAATTTGTTAGGCTAAAACAGTAAGCCAAGTCTTAACAGTTAACATTGATTTACTGAAGAAAGAAAAAAAGATGAGCTGTGATAAATACTCTTATTAAACAACATTACTAAAGAGGCAACAAGTTGTTGCTACTTATTAAAAATTCTTCCCTATGTTTGAAATGGTAATTTTAACAACCCTAGTAAGGGTGGCAACACTCACCAGTATGAATCTTCTCATGTCTCTGTAGCAGGTACTTCTGTATGAAACGCATGTCACATTGACTACATTGAAATGGTTTTTCACCTTAAAATAATTTCACATCCACAAATTAGTTACTGAATAAAACACAGTTTAGAGTTAACTATTTCTGAGGAAAGAGAAATCTTAGAAGCCCAAATTCTGAAAAATTGCAAATTATGCATACGCAGGTTTTATACTATTAACAGAATTTTATTTCCTCTCAATTTCCTCCCCCCCAAGATTTAAAAATTCACATTCTCACAACCACACAAAAATGAGACTGAATATGATCTATATCCTTCAAGGGAAAAAAAAAAGTAAATAAATAAAACAATTTACAATAGAATTTAAAACTCATAAGGCTAGAAAGGCCTGCACAGGTTACCAAGTGTCTTAAACAGCTTTGCTTTCTCTGTGGAGGAAGATCCACCTACCTTTTTCTCCCTGGCTAACAACCACTTTATGCCTTTTCACTTTTTTCTCTAGAACCTTCAAAACTTTCTAAACATCCCCTTTTAAAAAAAATAGTCCTGTCTCTTCAAACATTCCTTCTCTGTTGGAGCCTTTCCTTTCATAGTCCAACCTACGTCTCAAATTCTTCACCACACATGTGTCCTTTAACCCTTATACTCTGCTTTCTTAAGATACTAGTGATCTCCTTGCTATTTATTCTAATGTTCTGTTCTCAGTTCTCTCTCTTCTCTCAAAGGTTGTGCAGTTATTGATCATACTCTCCTTGGAATTCTCTCCTCTTTTGGTTTCTGGGTGTATTTCACCAGTTCATCAAATATACCTTATTATTTATTACTCTGTCTCCTTCCCCACCCTTTAACTCAACATACATGTCTAGTAATATTTCCCCAAAGATCTGTGATCAGTCTTTTGATCTGATCTCCACAACTTTATGGTCTAACTTTTTATATTTGATTTCAAATTCATATTTCAAATTCCATCTGGACATCTTATACAGAAAAATAAATGTTGACCGGCTTTTAATAGTTCATTCTTTAACTGTTTCTCTGGTTAAAAACAATACATTAAGCCAAATAAAGTGTTCAACTAAGCTAATTAATTTTGCACATCCATGCTAATTGTTTTCTCATTTAAAGTTTTTCTTGGTTTCCTTGTGACATCCTGGCCTATGAAATCTCTGATTTGACTTGCCAGGTTAACTACAGTCATAGGAATGAATGACATTTACAAGAAGATGAAAATAGCAAAGATAATTTTAATGGCCATAAGCCCACTTTAATTCAAGAAATACCTGTATGAATGAAGACATGTCTCTGTAAGTGATAGTTCGTTCTAAAGGCAGCATTGCAGTGCTCACAAACGTGAGATTTAGGGGTTTTCAAACCAAGTGATCCATCCTCATTTATTGTAAGGATCTGGTTTAAAAAAACAAAAAAAAAAGGCAAAACAAAAGAAAGAAATTTTTAAAATGTAATACTAATTATAAAAAAGATAATGGCTTTTAATGCAAACAGTGGTCACCAGAGATTATGAAGTATTTTTTTCCTAGATGATCTTGAGAAGGCTACTGGAATACTTTTATCATTATTTGAAGAAAGTACAATGTGACTCAAAGTGGGTAAAACTTACTAAAAAAACCTTGGAAGCTTGTTAAGTAAAATTTCAGCATTGTGTCTTCTCCTCTCCAAAGCTGATGTCTAATAGAGTCCCTAAGTGTTCTCTGTTAGGATGAGTATAGCTTTATTTTCAATTTTAAAATATCACACATGCAGTACAAGTCTTATGTTCTAGACATGGTAGAAACATCAATCAGATAGGAATGGTTAAATAAATCATGAAAAATGAATACAACTTAATATTACGTGGTTGTGAAATAAAATGAGAAAGCTCTTTCTATACTTAAATAGAAAGAGCTCCAGGATTTATTATTACGTAAAAAAAAAAAAAAGAAAAAGCAGGGTTTAGAATCTAGTATATAATTTTGTTAAGCTTGAATATAAGATAATACATACAGCAATATATACTTATTTGCATATGCATAAACGCTATTTGAGAAAGATGTACATAAATGTATATAACTTTGGTCGTCATGGCTGAGGAACTTGGCAGAAGATATGGTAGGAAAGAGACTTTACACTAAACATACTTTAAAGTATTTTTCTGAACCATATAAATGCTTAACTATTATATTTTCCTTTTTCTTTTTTCTTAAAGAAGTAAAAAGGAAAACTGTTTTTAAGTCATCCTAGAATATCATTTGGAGTCAGAATGGTTCTGTTAAGGATCTAAGGTTATTCTAGGACTACCAAACTATTGTTAAGCATATTCTTTAATAAATTAGAGGGGTATGGGGGAAGGAAGGCAGGTGACAAAGACATCAACCTTATCTGCCTGTGCTTCTTGAGGTTGACAGTATCTTGGGGAAGGTCTAAACAGTACCAGAGAGAAGTTCACTTTTGGGGTTCATGTCTTCCAGTTTAACAACCATTTGCTCAACGTACAATATTTAAACTGCCTCTCTCACCAGCCACGTGGCAGAGTAAAAATAACAAATAATCCCTTTTTTCATTATTGAGGAGAGAAGAAAGATGACAAAACATGATGTGAACATAAGAAGCAAAGAAAACTAGGAGGTAAGATCAGGAGGAATATGGCAAGTAAGAAGGAAACAGTAGTGGAGGTGGGAGCATAGAGAGTAGAAGCCAAGAAACTGTGTCACACACAGAATACAGAAATCTAACAGACATCTTAAGAAATACAAAGGCTTGTGGAAACTGATTAGGGCCTGTAAATACACAGCTATGACCCCCGTCCCAAAACTTAGAGGGACTAGGTAAGAAAAAAGGGCTTTAGTTTTTTAAAAAATAATTTTTTAGATTAAATTCAGGAACACATTTCAGACTATACTGTATGTAAATCAATGGTAATTATTATGCTAATTATACAGGGCATGTGGGTTCTGGGCAAACTGCCAATGTGGTCAACAATGCTTCAAAGTCTATGCACCAAAATCACAGAGGGAAACATTTGGCAGGAGAATGCAAGTGGGTGTCACAGCTTCCTGAAGAGTCAGTGAGAACAGAAAGTTTCATCTCTGGTCAGTCTAAAATTTTTCAACCCCTCCAAGTCACAAAATAATATTCAAGTCAACACTGTGTAAAACAAACAAACAAAAAAAACACAAAATCTTTTAAAACATGACTTAAAATATTCCTAACATAAAACCAGTAACAAAAAGATGTTAAACATTTTATACAAAACAGAATAAAAACAGGATAGCACCAGGTATTTTTTTCTCATATGTTGATAACAAGATCCAAGTGCCAAAAAAAATGGCAGCTCAATAGCTTTCTGTGGCATAGCAACTACGCGGAAAGGCTCTGTAAGGAATAAATCTGGCCCAAGTTACTTAATGTGAAACGGATATAATCCTTGACTGTACAAAGTGCTTTTATGAAGAGTTAAGGAGTTCTAGGTCATTGTTTTCTCACTAGAGGTAATACTGCCTTTCACTGTGGACTCCAAAGCCTTAATTCAAGGTGGATTTTATGGATGAAAGAGCAAACACTTACTTGTGAATAAGGAGACTGAAAAAAATCTAGCATATTTATAAGTTCAATGACAAAAAAAACAAATTGGTGGACATTTTACATTGAATTTTATATTATTTACTTCTTTTCTTAGGCCAGGAAAACACACATCTTTATATAAAAGACACAGAAGAAAATTATCTTGCCATAGAAGAACACCACTGGCTCTTTCAACTTGCAATCTGTTTTCACGTATAACCAACAGATTTGCCTGTTTTATTCACCACTATAACTGCAATACCCAAACTGTACAAACGGAGACTCAGTGCCTATTGATAATGGCAACATACTACCCATACCAAACATGCTCACAGCTTACCACTTCTATTCTTAAGTTTCTGCAAATTCACTAAGCAGCACCACAGAAAAAGGTGTGTAAAGAACAAAGTTTCTTGGTGGAAGAGAAATGGCTCATTAACACAGGTAAAATTATCGTCCTTGGTATAGACTTGGTTTCTTTTCCTGTCCACACCCTTTCCAGATCTTTTAGTAAAATGTGATCTACCAATTAAGTGTATTTGCCTTAGAGATTAGCTGTCTTATTTGCTAACAGTACCATAAAATATTTTTGCTTTTCTTTTTCCTTCAGCATATGAACACTATTACAACTGAAGCATTTGAAATTTCCAAGTTTAAACCCTAAAGTGTCTGCAAGACAAGACATGATTTGTCTTGACTCCTGTCACTGTGACTTTTGGAGAAATATAAAGATCAAGCAATTGGGCTTTATCAAGAGTAAAGAAATTGGTAATAGTCTAAACAATACTCTAAATACTTGATTGTTTTCTTAACCATTTCACAAGTTTAAAACAGAATTTTTCAGCAAAATATTTCAATACCAAATGAATTCCTCAATCTGCTTTCTTATCTCACCGTCCATTAGCAAATACATTTTTTGTTCTGAGACAAATCTGTTCCCTGTCAGCTATCCCTATATGTAGCAATTGCTATGTTAAATAATATACCAATTTTTAACCAACAAAACACTAAGCTCTACCTATTCAATTCAGAGATTTTTGACTCTTCAAGGGTCACTGCCACCAATCAGCCAAAACCTGACACCCCTCAGTGAGAAAGTTTTGTTCTCTTAAAAGGCAGACATGATATATCCCTCATTCTATACTGGAATTATTAAAGTATATTTTAAATTAATAATTATAGTTTTTATCATATATTCTTAATCAATTGATTTATAAATCACCAAAATGCAAAACAACAATTTGGAGGAAGAGTCTAAACTTCTCACCTATCACATTTTACTGCAACTGGAAAATGAGATCTTCTAAAATTCCCTTTACTCTCCAAACCCAACTAGAAATGGAAGAACAGTGCAACCCCAAAGACATACAACAAAACAACAAAGTAGCCCACAGCCAATACCTACCCTCAACATCTCTGATTATCCTAGTTATCACTAACATTCCATCTTCACACTGTCACGTTCTTTCATTCTCCCTGATTTTTACTGTCTCTCAGTACTTGGTTTTACTTATTACCAAACTTCATTTCTAAATGGCAAGTTTTTGGCAGTGCAAGAACATGATATTCACTATATCATAAGCGTGATATATATAACTGGCGTTCAGGAGAATGACCCAGAGCTTTAGAAAAGGTTTTTTCTCTCATATTTCCTAAGTATCAGGCAAAGATGTACATGATTTTTTTTTAGAAGAAAGATTTACATCCAAATATTTTTAAAATTTATAGTTTGGCTCTGTGGAAAAATTATATACCCAGAATTCAAAATTCCCTAGGGAAATTAGATAAATAAATAAATAAAACACTTATACTTTTCCAGTTTTTCTCTTAAGTACTATTTCCATCCCTAGTCTTACAATCAGTTATTTACCTTAAAGCTACTCCTTCCACAATCAAGTTAGCATGCAGGACAGAGTCTGGCAAATAGCTAGTATTTCTATTTCTCGCCTTTCAATCAAATTTTCCTCACTTTAAAAAAATTTTTTTTTTTTAAAAGAACTGAACCCAGTTCCTTTCTTCAGTACCCTATAAGAGATCCTGGCACATTAATAGGCACTCAAATTAACTGCTTAGAGAATTAAAAGGATATATATTCCAGAATAAGAAGTAGGTAACAAAAACATTCTGATCTAGCACTATTGAGGAGTTTGAAAAGACCTAAAAGATGTATATAATACTGGGTTAAGATAGTATTGTTACATCTTTACTGAAAGGATTCTTAGAGTTTATCGATGTTAACTCAACAATCCTCATACAACCCTTCTGTGGTGGAAAACATTCTCACTTAATTCACAAAACAAATCAACAGCAAAGTCAGGTGGCAATACCTCATTTATCCAGAAACTTTCAAAATCAAGACTTGAGATTCTCAAACTTAAATGTAAATTACAATTATCTTGGACTCTTTTTAGTATGAATGGAAACCCCTGAATAAGAATCTCTGGTGACGGGGCCTGAGTATTTATAACTGGAAAAGCCCTACGGATGATCTAATGCAGAGCCATGAGAACCAGTGACATAAATGCACTGAGACTGAATTAAGTACACTTAAGACTTTTCATACATTTCTAATAACTGTAGTTCTCTATAGTCCTAATCCACAAAGGGGAAAAAAGAGTCAAAGTGTCAATGGAAGGTGATGTTAAGTGGCCACACAGAATTAGCAATGTAAAAATGAACAGTATGTCATTAAAGAATGAGAGGATGAAGCACTTAAAAGCAGTCAAAAAAAAAAAAAAAACTTAAAAACTTAGCAGTTAGGATTTCTTAGTGTGTGTGTGTGTTGGGGGTGGGGTGGGGGAACCTAACATCTCAGTCCTCCCAGAAGGTTTCACTATGATACATCTGACTTTTTTTTTAATGTTTACAACATGAACCCCAAACCATTAAAAGCTGAATTATGTTCAAATGTGCTATGTTTTAAAAGAAAACAATATATTCAAGATTTCTAACAAGGTGGTTGAAATAAAACTAAATTTAAACATTTAAAGGGGACAAGTTTTTATTATGTAGAAAATTCACTTTCATAAAACAACTTATTCCATGACTGTATCAAATTACTTGATCAAAATAACCCTCTTCTTTAGACATGCTACCAAATATATTCTGGCAATTTTCAAGTACCAAATTCTACCTTAAGGTAACTAAGCTTTGCCATATGATAAAGGATCAGAAAGCAATTATTGCTTAAAATTCATGGCAGCTAAAGATGACATAATATTGCAGTATTTCTCACCATAAAGCTTATCTGGAAGGGAGCCAGGTCTATGTGGATATATAAGCTCTAATATTTTTACTGAAAGTCTGCAAGATAACTTCATCTATATTTCCTGTGCAGATCCCCAATCTAACATGATATAATGGGGACACATACTCAAAATATTCATAATGGCAAAAATTCAAGATTTGTGTAAAGTGTTGGTGGAGAGTAGAGTCCTCTAAGCATTGTTGTTGTGGTTGCTAAGTCATGTCCAACTCTTGCAACCCCACGGACTATATAGCCCACCAGGCTCCTCTGTCCATGGGATTATCCAGGAAAGAATATTGGTGTGGATTGCCATGTCCTTCCCCAGGGGATCTTCCTGACCCAGGGATCAAACTTGCATCTCCTGCAGTGGTTCCTGTGGTACAGGCAGATTCTTTACTGCTGAGCCACTGGGGAAGCCTCTAAGCATAATACACTACAATTATTTGAGAAACTTACAGTTGCTTTTAAGGAATTTAAAAGAAGTAACACTGATTTCTAAGCAAGAGATAAGCTTTTCCTTCTCTTCATACAAAAAGGGGAGAATTACTTTAATGAAAAATCTTAAGTGTGAATTTTTAAACACAAGTTCAAAGTTCTGAGAATCCAGACACAAACCACTCATCTGGACACTGCAAGACCAGGGTTAAAAACAGACAACAACCATTCTCTCTCCTGTCACATGTAATAGGTCAGGACAATGTAAAAATTCTTGTTTTTGTTATTCTCACAGCCCTGTCTGCCATGTGTTATTTCCAATAATTTCACTGTCCTAAGAATGCTCTAAAAAGACTGGCCAAAACATCTTCTTACATGCAATATATTCAGAATAGGCCAAACCTCTTTCATCCAGCAACAACATAAATATATATATATATAAAATTAAATAAATGCCTTTAGGAGTATTATGATAATACATTATAAATGAGTTTATTTCAAATCAGACAAGCAAAAACTAAACTTAAACTCTGTAAAAATATGATCTGTATTACTTAGGACATAATTCCAAACACCCCTGAAGAAGATAATAACCTAAGTTTTAGTCAGAATTTCAGAATTACAATCAAAAATAGTATCAGAAAAACATGGCTATAAAATATCAAGGAAAATGTACAACTTATATATGTTGTTTTTTTAAGACTTGAAATAGCTGATTCACTTTTTTCCATAGCAGAAACTAACACATTGTAAACCAATTATATTCCAAAAAGATAAATAAAAAATAAACCGATTAGATACGAAAAATAAAAATTGTTTTTAAAAGATTTGAAACAGGTTTTGCAAAGAACACAAAGTAACATAACCACTATCACAATTTTAGAAATTAATATTTTCCTTAAACAACTTGATTCATTCATTAATGTAAATTTTTTAAAGGATCATATATCACTGAGAAAAACAGTAACCCCAAGAAAAGAAAAGGAAGAAAGAAGCAGGGACGAGGGAGATAAAGGGACTGCACAAAACATGAAACAAAAAATGTCAATAATTATGAAAAAACACACAAGTTTTAGTATGACCAATAACCAAAGAAATTAAAATTTAAACTATAATGAGACACTCATCTTAAGTTACAAAAGAAGCAAAGTTTCATACTCAAGGTTATGAGAGAGTATGGACAAAGACATCTTAGGTCCACTTCAGGTAGGAATGTAACTACTAGGACATTTCTGGAAGGAGTAACATTATTAGAAAACCTCACTTATTTAGCTTACTTATTTGCTTATTTTACTTAATTTTTAAAGAAACTTTTTAAAAAGTTCACACCCTTTGATTTAGCAGTACATGAAAATGTATACACAAATATTTCAAGTGTAACATGATTTAAAATGAAGGCAAATAGAAAACAACTTTCCAACAACATAGCAATCATTGAATATAATGTGATATATCAAAATAATAATACATATGCAGCTAATATTTGTAAAAACCTTTAATAACTTTAAAAATAGCTTACAACTCTAGTTACAAACAGGAAATTCAGTGAACCTATACAAAGCTGAAAACAAAATAGGAATATGGCAGAAAACTGAAATATTTATCTCTAAGAATAAATGGGTTATTTTCGTCCCACTATTTTTCAAAATTTTCTGCAGTAACCATATTTATATATATCCCAAAAGCAGCATATTGGTAAATGTTTAACATTTTAAGGGGCTAGAGAGCAGGGATGCTGATTTCCACGGTATAAATATTCTCACCGTGGCTAATTTCAAATTACCAATGGTTTCAGAGTCAGCTTGCAAAATTCCTGAAAATTTATTAATCAGCTCTGGCAAGCCAGTACAAACTGCAGCACACCACATATCCAAAAGTGTACAAGATGCATAAATAATAATGATGATTTAAATCACAAATACAAAATTAAGTAGCCCTCAGAATAAAAAAGATATTATAAAATCTTTTTTAAAAAAAAAGATGAAAAATAACTGTAAAAAGATGTAAATTATACAGAGTTCTCAGACTTCCTAGGAACATCAAAATGATACATACAGTCAGCTACTACTGTACTGAAAGGAAAAAAAGGCAGGCAATTCCTAATAGTATTTTTGGGTCACTTGTTTATTTACTAAGCCATTCATTCACCCATAGTATTTACTGAGTCTCTTAGGCCTACTATTCCACACTCCTGGGATATAGCTGTGAATAAAATGAAGTCCCTGCTCTTATGGAGCTTACATTCTAGTCTACATCACAGGTATTGCACAACTTTTTCCTCACGACCAATTGGTACTGAATTTTCCTGAAATAGGAATACTAAAATAAGGAAGACTAATATGAATGAGAAGCAAGGGCACTGCATATTATCAGTTTTTAAAGAAAAGAGAGATATGGGGTAAGAAAAGTTTGTTAAAAAAAAAAGACGTGAAAGGGAAGTGGACATTTTAAAGCAATTCCCACCACCTCCATGCAGACATGTATCTCTTCCTTACTCCTGATGCATCAGTCCAACTGTACTAAGCCACATGAGACTTATGGTCCAGCCAAGTTCCTGCCCATAAGATTAAGCAACAGTTTGGGAACACCACCTTAAAATATTCTCTTACTTTTGCAGGAGAACGTTGTTTCCGTTTCTTCTTTTTCTGTAAGTCTACTGGCTCTCTGATTTGTTTTTTGTCTCTCATCAGTTGCTCAGATACATCAGTGAAAGTAATTTCCTGCTTTACACTTATCTGTTAAAAAAAAAAAAAAGCCAATTTTAGAAATAAACAAAAAGTCCACTGTGACAAAGAGCCATTGCATGCTTAACTCTCTGCTAAATCCACATAGAGATGTTCCCAGAAAGATTACTTGTGTGTGCAAGTAAATAGTGTGTTGAAGAATTCAATAAGTAATTGACATATGAGAATCAACAGTATATAAATTGAAGGCATAAACTAGGATTTTATAAAAATTTATCTGGAAAAAAAAAAGATTAAAGCTGTCCTGGGAAAAAGTAATAAGACCTAGGAGAATAAAGTAGAAGTGAGGATAAAATTTCACTCCCATATTTAAGAAAACTGAGGTTAAAAGCATAAAAAAAAACATTAAATTCCAAAATCAGTAAAATACTAGGTGACCAGACTTCATGATGGGTCTGAATTTGTCAATTTGTCAATTGGCAAAACATCACAAAAACAACAAAAAATTCTAAAAGGTAATTTCATCAAAAAATGGAATGATAATCTAACAATAAAACTTAATTACCTTTAAGTTCAATGTTTTTGGCAGTATTTTAACCAGTATTTTCCCAGGCTCTACAAAAAACCATCACCAAATGTGTGTTTACAGAATTACATATGGTTTTAGGCCACAGCTATGTACAAGACAATTCTAACTACATAATAAGCAAAGAAATACTACAAGCATTAAGATGTCAAAATATCTCATCTTTAGATCTCAGTTCTCATATATGTGAAGATATGTCCTAATATGTGGAGTGATGGCAGCATCAATTTTCATCAGAACTGAAGGTACACAGTCCCCCACTACTTACCACTACATTTTCAAACTATCCTTGAAATGAAAACACAAGTACATTAAAACTAAGAAACTTTCAACTCAACAGGCTCTGAAATACAATTAAAATTCTTGACCCTTCAACAAGAACAACACAATGAGAAGTCTGAAACCTGGAAGGGGACGCTCACCCAACCATGCTCGCACCCTGATCATGAACTTCCAGCCTTCAGAACTGTGAGAAATAAATTTCTGTTGTTTATAACCTTTAAAAAAAAAAATCTTGATTAAAAAAAAAATGTTGATAATACTTCAGGAAGTACAATGTGCTAATGGCTATATTTTCAAAAAATACACTTAAAAAGGGGGTGCTAAAGGTTATAAACATCTTACAGACTTATAAAGTCAGAAGACATAGCTGTGTAGAAGGGTTCATGAGGGAAATGCAACATAAGTTAGGGATTTCACACATCTGCAGATGTGTGATTTTTGAAAAAACTTATTTGCTGGATTTTTTGAAACATATTCATTAGAATATCAAGAATATCAATAGGCTAGGAAATATGCCAGATTAAAAAACAAATCTCTCGTTTCTCCCCATGGCTTAATCTTTACCATTTCACCTAGTCCCATGTGCAACCTCCTGCCTACATCTGAGAATCTGAATTTCAATGCTTTGCTCACTACCAAGTCAGAGAACGTCATCAACACTGTTAATCACCCTACTCCTACTTCTTTCTTATGATTTTACTAAACCCAGACAGTTCTCCACCTGAAACTCCTGCTCATCCACTGATCAAAGATCCATATGGGCCTCCCACTTTTAAGACAAAGGAGGCCATCAGCCATGACCATCCTGTGTCACACTTACTTTATGCATTCATCTAACTTCTCCCAACACCCTTTCAAGAGGCAGAGCCCATGCTTCCTCACCCCTTGCCACTTCCCAAGCTGGTTCATTCTTGTAAGTTTATATATACATATATATATATTAACTATACTGAGGTATTCCTCATTTTTTATTCTTCTCTCTTTATTCTCTCAACTTTAAACATAAAGAGGCCCTTCTCTATTGAAAAACAGAAAAATCTTTCTCTTGATTATAATCACTAGTAATTCATGCCCAGAATCCAGAATGATTCTTTTTCAAGACTTATATCATGTCTGGCTCAAACATAAACTATCTCACTTTTCTATTTTTCTGTTTCACGGAACTGTATCTTGGTATCCAAAAGGAAGATATTCTTCTTTGATATTCTCATAACAGCTTTCACTCACTCATTCAATAGCTATTAAGCGCTAAATTCAGTCGGTTTAAAGTAATACAATGAAAACTTTAAATTTACTGAGATTCTAACATTGTACAGAGTAAACTACTAGATACAAAGAACACATTCTAAAATCTTTCCAAAGATCTTAAAATGCAGATGGGAAGTTTTCATGCCTTAAAAAGAAAAAAAAAGAAAGAAAAAGAAACTTATAACACTAATAAACTAATAAAATGGCACATATTTGGTTCAACCTAAATGAATGACACAAGACAGCAACCAAATGGAGAAACTCATGAGATCTGAAATAACTGCAAAAAGCTTTCTGGATTGAATAAGAGACGTAATCAGAGCTGCAGGTTTCTCACAGTTCAGGTTCAGTTCAGTCGCTCAGTCGTGTCCGACTCTTTGCGACCCCATGAATCACAGCACGCCAGGCCTCCCTGTCCATCACCAACTCCCGGAGTTCACTCAAACTCATGTCCATCGAGTCGGTGATGCCATCCAGCCATCTCATCCTCTGTCGTCCCCTTCTCCTCCTCACCTTAATCCCTCCCAGCATCAGAGTCTTTGCCAGTGAGTCAGCTCGTCGCATGAGGTGGCCAAAGTATTGGAGTTTCAGCTTTAGCATCTGTCCTTCCAATGAACACCCAGGATTGATCTCCTTTAGAGTGAACTGGTTGGATCTCCTTGCAGTCCAAGGGACTCTCAAGAGTCTTCTCCAACACCACAGTTCAAAAGCATCGATTCTTCGGCGATCAGCTTTCTTCACAGTCCAACTCTCACATCCATACATGACCACTGGAAAAACCATAGCCTTGACTAGACAGACCATCTGTGCTGGTTTCATTCCTGACTGTGGGGGTGGTTTGCTGGTTGAAGGGAAAGTCTTGGTATCCTGGCATTGGCAGTGAATGTAGGAGGGGATGTGCAGGTTTCTCACACTATCCTATTTTCTTCTTCCATCAAACCTCCTACTCTTCCCAACTACCTTCTTTCACACTCAATAACGTCAATAAGCAATTTAACAAGTGTAGGCAAAGCTAAAATAACATTGCCAGACATAGTATGTGATGAACATTTGATGTGGTTTGCAAATTTTGGTCTACCCCTAACTCCCAAACAAAGTGACCCCTTACAATCATTTGGACTCTTCTTACTCTTTATTCTTAATAACCTACATCCATATCCATTTCAAGCTTTACGGCATTATAATCTACCAATGTATTCTTCTACAAATAAATTAACATAAGACTGCTTTCTTGCCATTTCCCCAGTGAGGAATATACAAGAGCTCCTTACTGCCCTTGCTATCAATTATACTCTTCCCTAGCTCAGCTTTCATGATTCTGCACAATCTCCTTAACAGTAAAGACCTAGGTCACTTGGCAGAAGTATCTGTCCTTACCATCTCTCCATTTCTGAAGCCATATGTTCCCTTCAATTTTCAACTTCACTTTTAGGTATTCTCAATCATCTTCCCACCCCTGTTTAAGAAAAAAGAAAGCGTCTTTGTGCTTTCCTCTATATTCTGTGCTGCGGATTCCTCTACTACCCATCTTTCTGGCTCTGCATCTTCACTGTCTCTAAAATAATCTCTCTTACTTTACCAACTACTTCTCTACCTAAAAGTACCCTTAAATTTACCCTATAAAATAATTTCCTGTGGACCAAAACATTTCCAACAACTTCCATTCTCTTACGGCTGAACTTTTTGAAAGAACAATCTAAAGTAAGTATATAATATACAAATAATTGCCACCAAACTTAGAGAAACGGTTATTCTGAGAGTAAAAATAGTACACAGTCATATAAAAAGAATGTGTTTAACTATCACTAGAAAGAAACTGTTCCAAAATATTGCCTAGGAAACATAATCAAAGTGACCACAAGTACAACAAAGTGTTTCAATGTAAAGAGAAAGATATAAAGCAATTTACTGTAAATATACTGAGTTTTCTGGGCTCCAAAATCACTGCAGATGGTGACTGCAGCCATGAAATTAAGAGACGCTTACTCCTTGGAAGGAAAGTTATGACCAACCTAGATAGCGTATTAAAAAGCAGAGACATTACTGTACCAATAAAGGTCTGTCTAGTCAAGGTTAGGGTTTTTCCCGTGGTCATGTATGGATGTGAGACTTGGACTGTTAAGAAAGCTGAGCGCAGAAGAATTGATGCTTTTGAACAGTGGTGCTGGAGAAGACTCTTGAGAGTCCCTTGGACTGCAAGGAGATCCAACCAGTCCATCCTAAAGGAGATCAGTCCTGGGTGTTCTTGATGTTAAAGCTGAAACTCCAATACTTTGGCCACCTGAGGCGAAGAGCTGACTCATTGGAAAAGATGCTGATGCTGGGAAAGATTGAGGGCAGGAGGAGAAGGGGACAACAGAGGATGAGATGGTTGGATGGCATCACCAAATCAATGGACATGGGTTAGTGTGGACTCCAGGAGTTGGTGATGGACAGGGAGGCCTGGCGTGCTGTGGTTCATGGGGTCGCAAAGAGTCGGACACGACTGAGCAACTGAAATAATGTTAACAGTATCTGAAAGTACTCATGGAGTCCAGGAAAAGAGAAATTTAACACCAAGAATATATCCCTATGGATATGCATGAGTGTGTTTATTTCCAGGATGGTTTTGGAAATAACAGATTTAACCAGTCAACAGGAAGATTTCTAAATCCAAGCTCACTAAGCCACAGAATAGGGCAGGAAGGAGAAGCAGCACATTGATGAACAGGTCTTGGTGTGAATCATAAACCACAACCCTCCCTTTCTGCCTGACCTGACAGCATGTCAACTTCTGATACGAGCTACATTTGTCAGGGCTTGAGAAAGTCCATAACCATCTTTTGATTTTGAAAAGGTTCAGGGACCCACAGTTCACAACAAACATTCTAATCTACTCCTCTATAATATTTCTCATTAAAAATTTGTATTTTGGTTGCTATATCAGCATCTTACAATTTAGTAACTATAAGATGAACTGGAACAAGCGATCAAATCAAGTTATCTTACCTGAAATAGTGCTGACAATCCCCATCTTACCCAGAAATTCTATTCTTTTAACTTCTGTATGTTCATGGTTCAAGTTCTTCCCTGTTCCTCACAGAAGTTCTTCTGGATCCATCCTTCTACTATATACATACCTTTATATTGTAAGAGTTTAGTAAATCTCTATCAAAGTTCTCAAAGTGTGGTCCAGGGACTCCAGAAGATCCCTGGCACTCTTTCTCATGGGTGGTCCATGAGAGAAAAGAACACTTTCACTATAATACATAGGTTTTTTCTTTTTATTCACTCTCCTCTTAGGAGTATATAGCAGCAGTATTTAGAAGCTAACATGTGATGTCACCACAGACTAAATGTATTAGCAAACACGAGATAAGCCAGACAGTAAACAGACTGTAAAATTTTAAAACAAATTCTCACAGAACTTTTTATTTTAGAAAAGTTATATTTCATGAAAAAATATGCTACGTGTTAACATGTAATGCAATTTATTTATAAAAATAAAATTTTTAATTGTTTTATTTATAAAACTGTAAATACAACATATATAACCAACAGAAGCAAGAGTTCTTAAGAGACTTCAAAATTTTTAAGAGCAAAGGGGTTCCAAGGCCAGAAATTTTGAGAACCACTGATCTAGATGCCACCACCCTTATGGCAGAAAGTGAAGAGGAACTAAAAAGCCTCTTGATGAAAGTGAAAGAGGAGAGTGAAAAAGTTGGCTTAAAGCTCAACATTCAGAAAACTAAGATCATGGCATCCAGTCCCATCACTTCATGGGAAATAAATGGGGAAACAGTGGAAACAGCATCAGACTTAATTTTTTTGGGCTCCAAAATCACTGCGGATGCTGACTGCAGCCATGAAATTAAAAGACACTTACTCCTTGGAAGGAAAGTTATGACCAACCTAGACAGCATACTAAAAAGCAGAGACATTACTTTGCCAACAAAGGTCAGTCTAGTCAAAGTTAGGGTTTTTCCAGTGGTCATGTATGGATGTGAGAGTTGGACTGTGAAGAAAGCTGATCGCCAAAGAATTGATGCTTTTGAACTGTGGTGCTGGAGAAGACTCTTGAGAGTCCCTTGGACTGCAAGGAGATCCTACCAGTCCATTCTAAAGGAGATCAGTCCTGGGTGTTCATCGGAAGGACTGATGCAGAAGCTGAAACTCCAATACTTTGGCCACCTCATGAGAAGAGTTGACTCACTGGAAAAGACTCTGATGCTGGGAGGGATTGGGGTGAGGAGGAGAAGGGGATGACAGAGGATGAGATGGCTGGATGGCATCACCGACTCGATGCACATGAGTCTGAGTGAACTCCGGGAGTTGGTGATGGACAGGGAGGCCTGGCGTGCTGTGATTCATGGGGTTGCAAAGAGTCGGACACGACTGAGCAAATGAACTGAACTGATCTAGATACATCTTAACTATATTTTGCATTCTCTCCCTTTTCTCCATTCAATCTCGTTCAAAACAGACGTCTCGGCCCAACCAACATAAATTAGTATAGATGTGTGTACATCTGTCAATTAGTAGACACACACAAAATGCCTAACTCTGTGCGCTAAGATCATTAAGAAGCAATGAAACACACCTAGCATCTAAAACTTAGCTTCTTACTACCATTATCCCAACAAAAGGAACTGGAGTTCGTTGGAGAAATGATGATTTCAAAGCTGGGCAAGGGGAACTATATATAAGATGACCTTGGAACATTTTGTGGTGCCAGAAACTAGAGTGCATGTCAAAAGGATACAAGAGCTTGTCTGAAAGAGTTCCTAATAGGCAAGCTGAAACAATGTGAGAAAAAAATAAATGGCAGTACCAGATTATAATACAAAGAATAAAACAAATATCCATTCTGATATAAATGGAATTTTTTTTTAATGGAGGGAAGGTACAGCTACAATTAACGTAAATATAGAAGGAATGAAGAAAATACAAATTCACATTTAGGTAAACACCACATTAAAACTACAGGACCCACCAATGGATGCTTACATAAGTAGGTAAAAATTTGAGTACAAATAGGATATTTAAACAGCCTCAAACTATTCAATATTTCCCACAAGATATCTGCCAATTATAAAAGAGAAACAGGTGTCTTTAAAATGGAGAAAACTGGCATTTATCACCTTACCAAAGCACAGAGAATGTAGTAACAGCAATAATAAGACATATATCCACATTTTATAATCCCTGATATGATGCTCTGAAATGAGCACAGCACTTCTGTGGCATTTGTCAAAAAATGAAAGTACCAATCTAATCATACGAATATATCAGAAAGACTGAAATTAAAAGTCATTCTACAAAATAATCAATACCCATCAACTATCCAGGTCATAAAAGATAAGGAAAGACGGAACTGTCATAGAACAGTGGAGACTCAATGGAATATTACTCAGTCATAAAAAAGAATAAACCAATGCTATCTGCAGCAACATGGATGGACCTAGAGAATATCATACGAAGTGAAGTAAGTCAGAAAGAGGAAGACAAGTATCATATGGTATCACTGATAACACGGAATCTAAAATATGACACAAATGAATTTATGAAACAGACTCACAGATACAGAAAACAAATTTATAGTTACCAAAGGAGAAAAACTGTGAAGGAGGGATAAATTAGGACTTTCCGATTGGCAGATACAAACTACTATCTATAAAATAAACAAGATCCTATAGTATAGCATAGAGAATTATATTTAAAATCCTGTTATAAACCATAATGGAAAAGAATATGTGTATAGGTGTATATATACATACACACACATGTATAATTGACTCACTTTTCTGTAAACCAGAAATCAACACATTGTAAATCTACTACAATTAAACAAAAAACAGCATTTATATAGTGTTCTACAAATTTGTGATTCCTCCTCAGCATAATAACTAAGATTTATCTAACATTTACTATGTGTCAGACACTCTTCTCAGTGCTATGGATACAATGCTTGGGAGGCATTCAGGGAAGGAAGGGGGTGCAAGTGGTCTCTATCCTGCATAATCTATTCCATTCAATCCTACAGGAAGACTATGAGGTAAGCATTTTCATCCCATTTTACAAATAAGAAATCTAAGGCTGAGAAAGGTTATTTGTCTAAGAAGGGAAACAAAAACTTACACCCAAGTCTTCCAAATCCAGCAACAGAGACCCTAATTACTGTAATCTGTGCATTATTTTTTATCCTCACAGTACCAATGAAGAAACTAAAATATCACAGAGGCAAGTGTCTTACCCAAGCTATCACTGGGACTAGATTTCAACACTAGTACTTAAACCAGGATTTTATATCTCTTAGTTCAGTGCTATTTCCATTACTATAACTGGTTCTTTATAAATCTAATAAATCATTCAAACCTTTAAAAATGATTTTTGTACAAACATACTTCATTTTCCCTTATACAAACTATAGTTTGGTTGCTTCCAGAATATGGAAAGAATTTCTAGTGGTTCTAGAGAAAGGAAATAATTTAAAAAATAACAAAGTGGACAAAATGTCAACAATATTTAGATAAAGCAAAAGACCTGAATTTCAATCCTACCTCTTCCAATTATTATTGGGTGAAGCTGGCTTCCAAAAGTAGTATGGAAAAACAAAAAAAGCACACGTTGGGAGTTAAAAGAAATACAATCTAATCCCAAAGAGTAATACTAGCAGTGTCAGAAATACAATCTAATCCCAAAGAGTGATACTAGCAGTGTCAAGCTAAACAACTAAAATTTACTCATTCATAACTTTCTTCACCCATAAATGGAGGGAATAATTCTCATAGAATCTCTGCAGAGTTAAAGGGGTTATATATGTAAATCATCAACTATGGCATATAGCATTACACAGTTGATTTTTGATGCCATTCATTATCATGACTTCCCTGGTGGTTCACACAGTAAAGCGTCTGTCTACAATGCAGGAGACCCAGGTTCAACTCTTGGGTTCGGAAGATCCCCTGGAGAAGGAAACGGCAACCCACTCCAGTACTCTTGCCTGGAAAATCCCATGGATGAAAGATCCTGGTAGGCTACAGTCCATGGGGTTGCAAAGAGTTGGACACGACTTAGCAACTTCATTTTCACTATCATCATCATTTCCTCACCTGCTTAGTAGTGACAGTAATAATATCCAGTTTATACACATCAGAAAATCCAATGAGAGTATACAAAAACTATAAATTCTAAGTAATTATTATTATACAACTGCAGATATGTAATTGCTTAGATATACAGAAGGCTACCAATTTCTATAGAACATCTCAACTTAATACATCCTATTATCTAAAACTCAATATTGCTAAAAATAAAATCTTTTTTCACATCAGAACCTCCTTCTAAATTCTCTGCTTCTTTTTTCTTCCCCCTGCCTTTCAGCAACCCAGTCTCTCATCTATAAAGACATCTTTTAATTTTTTTCTCCACTCCCAAACCAAGACCAAGTCCAGTTATTTCTCTTTTTCTTAGTATCACACACAAATTCAAGAGTCTTAGGAAATCTATACAGAAAAAATAATCTCACATGACAACACTATCTACATATAACATCACAATAACATTTACAACTGTAAATAAAGTGCAAACAGTCTAATACACAGTAAAGAAATAGTGAGATAAATTAAAGTACAGCTATATGATATACAGGAACGAGAAATCTAACTTTTGAATAATTTTAATACTATATTGAGATGCTCATGGTTTAAGATTAAATGATATTAATAAATATGGATAAATATACTTTTATAATTTTACAAACACAGATACATATGCAGCAAATTTTATACACACAAATATATACGCAGAAAAACAAAGGAAACACTAAAATACTAACAATGAAATGTTAGTAGTGATTATCCTAGAGTAGTAAGATTACAGCGATCTCTATTATCTTGATAGCTTTTTTAATTTAATTTTTATTTTTTTAATACCAAAAGCATTTTGTATTGGAGTATAGCTGATTAACAATGTTGTAATAGTTTAGCTTTCAAATTTTTATATTTTCTTAACAAACAATGTATTATTTTATAATCCTAAAAAGACATTAAGTTCAGTCTTAGTATAAATTCTTAGGATTAATCAAAGAAAAATCTATATATTATTATCTTAATATACTAACTTAGTGTAAGAATTGAAATATTAAGCCAGCAAAGTCAAAGTGAAAAAATTTCTATGGGTGAGTTGGGGAAAAAAGTAAAAGTCATCAAGTAAACTGTGAGCCCCTATCTCACATCATCAGCAAAATTCAATTCCAAACAGACTACTGATCTAAATGGGAAAGGAAAACCATAAAGTTTCCAGAAGTTAACAAAGGAAAAAATCATCACAACCTTGGGGCAGGCAAAGAACTCTTAAACAGGACACACGAGACACCAAAAGGAAAAGACATAAACTGAACTTCGTTAACACTGACTTCTGTTCCTCAAAAGTGTAAAAAGCAAGTCATAGTGGAAGCGTAGAAAAGATAATTGATACATATATATCCAACAAATATAAAAGAATTACCACAAATCTGTAAGAGAAAGGAATACCCTAACAGAAAAAAGAGCAAAAGATGAAAATGCACCTTACAAAAAAATAACATCCAAATTGTCAGTAAACATGAAAGGCACTCATATTAGTTATCAGTGAAATGCAAACTGGAAAACAAAACCCACACTGAAATACTACTACCAACCCACCAAAATAGTTAAAGTACTGACAATGCCGAATATCACAGATAGAGAACAATTAGTATAAACTGGCAAATCCACTGAGAAAAACTTGTGGATAGTAACTCCGATAGCTGAATGTACGCATACCCTGCAAACTCCAGGATGTAACCAACAAAGGTGAGTGTGCACTTGCACCAGAAGTCACATCGAGGAATATCTGCAGCAGGAAACTCCTTGGCAATCCAGTGGTAGGACTCAGCGCTCTCACTGCCAGGGCCCAGGTGTGATCCCTGGTCAGGCACTAAGATCCTGCAAGCCACGAAGCATGTCACCTGACCATCTCCCCCAAAACCTATTTGCAGCAGCACTTTTCAGAACTGTCAACATCATGAAACAAGATGCCTATTATGCTACAAAGAATAAATTTTGATATATTCACAATGCTGACAATTATACAGAAATGAGAATAAACTACTACTACATGCAATAACATGGATGGACATTCTCATAAAAATGCAAAAGAAAGCAAATATTAGATAGTACATACGGAATTCAAAAGTCAGAGAAAGCTAACTAACTGTGATAAAAGTGTTCTGAGAGGAAGCAGTTATCTTTAGGAATTAGAGGAGTGTTGTGACTAAAAGGGACACAGGGGAGGGCCTATGAGATGCTGATAATGTTCTATGTTTTAATCAGGGTAGTAATGTCACTTTTGAGGAAATTCATCACTAACAATTTGTGCACTTTTCTGGATAAATGCTGCATTTCAATAAAAAGATATACACCTAGAGAAAAAGCATCACAAATATGCAGATATACAGACAGATACAAGAAACATGCTTGTATCATATGGATATCTATATATATAAGCATTATCCTTTCATCATTATTTCATTCAAACAAATCTAGCAATAACATAAATATTCATCAATAGGGGAGTGATTAAATAAAACAAGGTACATCATTTAATCATTCATTAGAATAAAAAAGCAAGCTTTAGATGTAATAACATGCAAATTGCTACAAAATATTATTAAATGAATAATGCAGACTTCCAAAATATACAAAATTAACATTAATTTGTATAAAACAAAATATATGTATATTTTCATAAGATATATATTTACAAAACACATATAGAAATAAAGACACATTCTGAATGTTTTTCTATAAATTTAAAATTTTCAGGATATCAGTATTAGCAGTTATCTCTTTGGAATTAGAGTAGAAAACAAGGAACTTTTACTTTTTTTGTTCTCGTCTATACTAAATTTTTATGACGACTATGTAGTCCTTTTACAGTAAACTTCATTATACAAGTATGAAAAAAGTCAAAGTACACACATCTCTGAGACTGATCTAGCTAGATGGATGCTATCAGAGCCTTGTCTATAACTTCCAATTTGGGCACTACTTGATCTAAGAAAGAGTATAACTCATATTCAGTACCACTATCTCACAATTCCAGATGAATCAATTAGATATCAAATATCACATAGAACTATATGAAAAGTGTTAGAAAACTAGCTACGTTACTACAGAATATAGAAAAAAAACTTCTATTAACAATTTACGTCCAATAACCTCAGATATGCAGATGACACCACCCTTATGCAGAAAGTGAAGAGGAACTAAAAAGCCTCTTGATGAAAGTGAAAGAGGAGAGTCAAAAAGTTGGCTTGAAGCTCAACATTCAGAAAACAAAGATCATGGCATCTGGTCCCATCACTTCATGGGAAACAGATGGAGAAACAGTGTCAGACTTTATTTTTTGGGGCTCCAAAATCACCGCGGATGCTGATTGCAGCCATGAAATTAAAAGACGCTTACTCCTTGGAAGGAAAGTTATGACCAACCTAGATAGCATATTAAAAAGCAGAGACATTACTTTGCCAACAAAGGTCTGTCTAGTCAAGGCTATGGTTTTTCCAGTGGTCATGTATGGATGTGAGAGTTGGACTGTGAAGAAAGCTGATCGCCGAAGAATCGATGCTTTTGAACTGTGGTGTTGGAGAAGACTCTTGAGAGTCCCTTGGACTGCAAGGAGATCCAACCAGTTCACTCTAAAGGAGATCAATCCTGGGTGTTCATTGGAAGGACAGATGCTAAAGGTGAAACTCCAATACTCTGGCCACCTCATGCGACGAGCTGACTCACTGGCAAAGACTCTGATGCTGGGAGGGATTAAGGTGAGGAGGAGAAGGGGACGACAGAGGATGAGATGGCTGGATGGCATCACCGACTCGATGGACATGAGTTTGAGTGAACTCCGGGAGTTGGTGATGGACAGGGAGGCCTGGCATGCTGTGATTCATGGGGTCGCAAAGAGTAGGACACGACTGAGCGACTGAACCGAACTGAATTGAAGGGGAAAAAAAAACTTGAGTCTAACAACTTTAAGAGCACTGAAAAATACTGAAGAACAGACCATTCTAGGTTAGCTCCCTAAAACAACCTACTAATAGAGATACTTTGATTCATTTGCTTACCAGGTGAGTTGAAATCAATAATAATAAGCAATAATATGACTCTCATCAGGAAAAACTATAAAGCAAGATTACTTATTTTGTTTTCTGCTGAAACAGATTCCTATCAAATAGGATACTTTCTAAGAGTCACATAAAAGAGTAAAATCTTGTTTAAAAAAATAACCTTGGAGAACTAATATAAACTACCATCTATTCTCTTTAAAACAAGCTCAATTAATAAATCTATTTCTGAAAGTAATATTCAGAATATGATGAAGTGAAAGTATTTGAATAGGGGGGTACTCCTTAAAGCATGCAGACACAAAAAAAAGTCAACACAAATGCCTCAAAAGACAAGGACCCAAGAGCCAATAAACATAAAAATACTTCTGAATCCCTCAAATGAACTTTAAAAGAAATAGGGAGTAATAAGAACTGGCTATAACTAATAAATAACGTTATTGAAAAAGTATACAGTGTAACAGGGATAACAAGTTGGGATTTAGCCAAAAAGTGAGGAAGAAACATATCCTACCAATGACTATTTAAGCAAATAAACAAAATCAAATAGACTTGTCACCTTTCAAGATGACTGTGAAAGATCATTGATACCAATAAATGTAATCCAATCCTGTGACTAAAACAAAGTACAAAATTCATGCCAAAGTTAGTATTTTAAAATCACTGACACGAATAAAATAATTCTTTTTTCTTCTCACTTTGTTAAATAGGAAAGGAAAAGACACTTATTCCAGGACATGTCCTCAAATTCCTAGCAACAGCATGTTAAAGTTTTATTCATTGGAGCAAAAGGTATTTGGGGAAATGTCTATACAATCCTTCTTAAACTAATGACAGGATTTAAGGCAACTTTTAAAACTAAAAACAAGAGAAGTTTTACAGCAATGGCCAAATACGTCTTGAGTTTCCTAAGCTATTAAAATAATCATGAATACAAAATGCATAAAAGGAGGTCTACAGTTCTATTCATACTGCTTTCAGAACAGAAATTCATGACTAAAATAAAAAGCTTCATGACTGCTAGAGTATATTTATTTCAGGAATCACAAACACTTGAGATACTTTACACTTTATTATATCATTATATGACTGGAGCATGATTTTTTTTATAGCTCCTAATTTACATAAAATGGGATGTTCCCAACCCAGGGATTAAACCTGCGTCTCCTGCACTGCAGGCAGATTCTTTACCAACTCAGCTACCATGCAATTTCCTTGGGTAGGGAAAATCCCCTGGAGAAGGAAATGGCAACCCACTCCAGTATTCTTGCCTGGAAAATCCCATGGACAGAAGAGCCTATAGGCCACAGTCCATGGGGTCGCAAAAGAGTCAGACATGACTTGACCATAAACAATTAAAAAAATTCTTTCATTCAAGTGCAATTCAGTACCTTTCTAGGAAACAAATGTGGCATATATCATTACAAATAACAATTTGTTCCTTTCTGTCAATATAAACATGTCTTTTACTCTTCAACATATCTGACATCAGTTGGAAAAATATAGTTCACAAAGTTTCCAATCCCTTTTCTATAAAAGTAATTAAAAGGACAAGCCAAATACTTTTTTTTCAAATTTCTGAAATTAATTTTTAAGTTGAAAAGCTTTCTAACACAATGCTATCCAAGACTTTCTGAAATAATGGAAATATTCTTTATGCTGTCTAATACAGAAGTCATTAACCACATGTGACTGTTGAGCACTTGAAATGTAGCTAATGCAACTAAGGAACTGAAATGCCAATTTTAGTTCATGCTAATTCAAATTTCTAACATACTAGAAAACTAAGTTCTAATGAGCAAACTATAGACATTTGAAAGTTGGCTTGCAGATTGCTGCTGAAAATGTACAGCCAGATAGCTAAAGCTGGGTGATTGATTTAGAGTAATAAGGTCATGATAAATCCTGAAAGCCAGCAGTTATCACAATGAAGAACTTTACTTCAACTATCACAGAATAATAGGGAGTTTATACAGGCTACAAAACCTAAACTGTTATTAACAGTTTAAGGAAACACAAAACTCAACTTTCTCTTTTGAATTAACTAAAAAGTTAATATGAAGTAAAAGTTCAGTGACTTCCAAGTGAATTAGCAAATAAAAGGAAAAAAAACATCAACATGTTCAATATCTATTTTTAAAAACTTTTAGCATACACTCTAGAAAGGATGAAAGGCCTTGGAGCTTAAGTTTTTACACTGTGAGGGACCTAGATCATACTGTTCTACATCTACGCCTCTCTTTAACTCAAAAATGTATATTCATGATCCCAAGATCTGCCCTTCACAACTCTGCATTACCAGCAGGAATGCATAAGTAATAAGTAAGGGATATAATTTCTCACCTCTGTTAAGTTCTTCTATAAAACAATATTACACAAATCCTAAATTCTGCCATTTGGTATTCAGTATGAGATAACTTTCCATTGATTCATTCTCAGAATGGACTCAGATTTATCATTATCTATTAGGAGTAACAGGACTCAACTATGGATTACCCAAAATTTGGAATATCAAGCAGATATTTAAGAAGCATTAGAGGAATAAGGAGTTGAGAAAAGTTCAAAATATGCTGGTAAATGAAGAGATAAAAAGCAACATGATCCTATGCTTGGCATACATATTAAAGAAGCACTGAAGTACATATACTAAAACGTTAGAAGTGATTATATCTAGCGGGAAGGGTATGACAGGGTATTTATCCTAGAGCTATGTATACCTATGTTCACCCAAAAACCTAAACATCAATGTTCACAGTAGCTTTATCTGTAATAGCCAAAACATGGAAACAACTTAAATGTCCCTCATTTGCTGACAAAAGTCCATCTAGTCAAAGCTATGGTTTTTCCAGTAGTCGTGTATGGATGAGAGAGCTGGACCACAAAGAAAGCTGAGTGCCAAAGAATTGATACTTCTGAACTGTGGTGTTGGAGAATACTCTTGAGAGTCCCTTGGACTGCAAGGAGATCAAATCAGTCAATCCTCAAGCTGATCAAATCAGCTAATCCACTTGGAAGTCAGTACTGAATATTCATTAGAAGGACTGATGCTGAAGCTGAAACTCCAAAACTTTGGCCACCTGATACGAAGAACTGACTCCGTGGAAAAGACCCTGATGTTGGGAAAGATTGAAGGCAGGAGGAGAAGGGGACAACAGAGGATGAGATAGTAGGATGGCATCACTGATTCGATGGAGATGAGTTTGAGCAAGCTCCAGGAGTTGGTGATGGACAGGGAGTTGGTGATGTGCTACAGTCTATGGGGTCGCAAAGAATAAGACACGACTGAGCGACTGAACTGACTTAACAACCATACCATGGAACTGTGTGTGTGTGCTTAGTCGCTCAGTCGTGTCCGACTCTTTGCAACCCCATGGACTATAGCCCGCCAGGCTCCTCTGTCCATGGGGATTCTCCAGGCAAAAATACTAGAGTGGGTTGCCATGCCCTCCTACAAGGGACCTTCCCAACCCAGGGATCGAACCCAAGCCTCCTACACTGCAGGCAGATTCTTTACCATCCAAGTCACCAGGGAAGCCCAAGGATACTGGAGTGGGTAACCTATCCCTTCTCCAAAGGGTCTTCCTGACCCAGAAATCAAACCGGGGTCTCCTGCCTTGTAAGTGGATTCTTAACCAGCTGAGCTATACCATGGAATACTACTATATATTAAAAAAAAGAACAAAGCATTTACATATACAACAACTCAGATGGCTCTTTGAGGGCATTACATTAAGTGAAAAAAGTCAATCTCAAAAGGTCACTTAATATATTGATTTCAATATTTGAGATAAAATATTCTCAAAATGATGAAGTTTTAGAGATGGAAAACAGAGTAGGGTAGGATAGCCAGGGGTTAGGAATGGTGGGGGCAACAAGAATCAGTGTGACTACAGAGAGGTAGCACCAGGGAGATCTTTGGTATGAAGGATTAGTTCTGTATCTACTTGCAGGATAAAGCATACAAAAATGGACATGTTGTAGCAATGTCAATTTCTTTATTTTGAGATTTTGTACTATAGTTATATAAAATGCAATCACTGAGGAGCAACTGCCAGACTGGGTACATGGAAACTCTCTGTATTATTTTTGCAACTACCTATGAATCTATATAATTTCAAAATTAAGGTTTTTTTAAAGAAAACAAAAGGATAAATTTTATCCCTTCCCCTTCCTGACTTTCCCTATCTACTTAGGCTCCATGAACCATTCACCTCCAAGGCCATACTCTGGAGAAAAACATGGTTTCAGGTCCTAGACAGAATGAAGAGGGCACTGGCATGGGAGGGTTGCCCAAAGCAAGACATCAAAGTGTAAGCAGAGAGAGGAAGCTCTCCAGATAAACGGGCAGCTCAGCATGAGATGTCAGAGCCTAAGCAACATAATGAAGGGTCTATGCTGTGGGGAAAGAGCAGCCTTGAGCAAGGTGCCAGAACTAAGTGGTGTGAGGACTGAGCATGGACCAGCACAGTGTACAAGGAGGGATCCATGTGACGACTGAGGCCCAGAGCAATTGCCAAAGCACATGCAGGGGGAGGAAGGCATCCATGCAGGAGACAAGGGATGGCTTGCACTGCCATGGAGTATTGGAGCTGGGTGAAGAGAGCATCTGCCTGTATAGGAAGGGGGGAAGGGCAACAATGCTAAAGGGAAAACAGTTACATACAGGGGCTGGGAGGAGGATCTGATCAAGTAAGTAAATAAACATATTAAGAAGAACAGAATCAGGTTTATCATTGTCTGAGAAAGGACTCATAAAATATGGGAAGAAGCAAACTAAAATGTACTCCGTGGTAATGGACTATAATTGGAGGTATCAGTGTGAACTCATGGTTTTCAATACTTATAGATAAACGGATAATTACAGATGTAAATGTATGTACATATATACATATAAATGTATGTAAGTATATACATATGCATTCTCTGGCTTTATCCACTCACAGTCCTGGCAGCAGTCATGCTCCACCAGCACTGAGCAGCACACTTGAGCACACAGAGCCTGGCCTCTAAATACCATTCTCCACTAAAATGAACTAGGACTCCTTAGAAAACATGTCTGATTCCAGGGACGGGGCAGGCAAAATACAATACAAGCCAGAACATCTCATGACTTAAAGGAAGGAAGTACTCAAGGACTGATGGGACAGGTCAAAAGAACACAGAAGCCAACCCGAAGAGGCTCAGATTGGCCAAATCTTCAACTAAGCCTTTATCATAGTAGTAGATTTTACCCAGTGAATAAAACTCCAAAATCAATATTGATACAAATAAATAAATGAACAACTTTCAAAGTATGATGAGGAATAAGATTAACTTTACACTGGCAAAACCTGGCAGACCCTACCTTAATTAACTGATCAAAGTGAACCATCATCAGAAGGGGGAAAATAAAAATCATGTGCCACCTGTTCAAATGCAATGGGGAACAAACATAGCATCACTTTTTGCAATACACCTGCCAAAATAACAAGCCTCTCTAAGAGGAAAAATCATCTAAACCTGAACTGAATGACACTCTACAAAATAAATGGTAATTTTTACATATGATGATCACAAAATTTTTAAAGAGAGGAACTAACCCAGCCTAAAGAAAACTAAAGAGACGTGACAGTTAATGCAATGTATAATCTGAACTGGATCTTTCTGCAAACAAACTTCAATGCCTGGAGAATAAGTAGGTGAGTAAGGATATAAAAGAGTTACGTAGAGAACAAATGTATGGATACCAAGAGGGAAAGGGGATGGGTGGGAGAAATTGGGAGACTGGTCCTGACATATATACACTACTGATTCTGTGTATAAATCAGATAACAAATGAGAACCTCCCAGATAGCACAAGGAACTCTACTAGATCCTTTATGGTAACCTTAATGGGAAGGAAATCCAAAAGAGGGGATATATGTATACACATAGCTGATTCATTTTTGCTGTACAACAGAAACTAACACAACACTATAAAGCAACTATACTCCAATAAAAATAAATTTAAAAAAAATAAGAATACAACTAGTCAACTTGACCTAATTGAGGTGAGCTTCTCCAGGGAGTGAATGCAAAGGAAGAGAACCGAGCATCAGAGTTAGGAGAAACCCTAAGGGACACAAAGAGTGAAGTACAGTGTTGCTCAGTGGCCCCTCAGCACCGTCCCTTGTGTCCAGGTTGTACAAAGGAAACAAGACAGGCAGAATGAAAGACCACAGCATCGCAAATGGACTAGCAGGCATCATTCAAAAAGGAACAGTGTGGAAGAAAGCATAGGATAGGTGGCGCCCTCTCTTCTATACGGTGCGGCTGACTTGGTGTGAGAAAGTGAAATTGTACTTGTCAGCAGTGTAATGAAAATTCATGTGTATGTGAGGGTCATTTTTAAATATGAAAATAGTTCTGAGAAGAACAGGGTGATTATAAATCGCACTTTATGGGGTGAGGAGTGTCAAATGAAAAATCCAAAAATTGAAAGTCATCACTTAGAAAATTGCCTGGCATATTCTTTCTACGTAATAATGGCTCAAAGGGCGAGGAGATACTATACTTTTTGGATGCTGAAGTTTAAAAGGGATTTCCTAATGGAAATAAATGTGAAGGAAAACATCTTGTTAAAAAAAAAACCCATCCGACAACAGTCAGACTCCACATTCTTCTCAAGTGAACACAGAGCATTCACCAAGTAACCATACGGTAGACCTTGTAAGACTTAACAAATTTAAAAGGACTTAAGTTGTACATGTATAGTCTCTGATCACAATGACTAAATATCAATGACAAAAAGACACCTGGAAAACTTCAAATATTCAGAAATTAAGCATGGGTCACAAAGAAATCACAAAAGAAATGGAGAAGTTTAGAGCTTAAAATAGAAAGAAAGATCTAAAAGAAAGATCTAAAACAGCAACCAAGCCTTCTACTTTAAAAAGCTAAGAAAATAAGAACAAATTAAAATAAAGTAAACAGAAGGAAAGAAATAACTTGAGAGTAAAGATGAAAGTTGAAATGAAAAATGTGTGTGTGCATTCAGTCATCTGATTCTTTGTAACCCCATGAACTATAGCCTGCCAAGCTCCTCTGTCCATGGAATTTTCCTGGCCATGATTACAGTTTCCTCCTCCAGACAATCTTCCCTCCCAGGGATCGAACCCATGTCTCCTGAGTCTCCTGCATTGGTAGGTGCATTCTTTACTACTGAGGCACTAAAACCAAAACTTATTCTTTGAAGAGACCAGAAAAACCAACAGATCTCTACCCAGATTAATCAAGAAAAAGACAACTGGCACTATCAAGGTGAAAAAAGAAACTATTACAAGTCCTTTAGACAGTAAAGGAATTAAGAAAATATTATGAAAATTTTTGTTCAATTAAAAAATGAACTCCTAGGCATATACCCTGAGGAAATCAAACCTGAAAAAGACACACGTACCCCAATGTTCACTGCAGCACTATTTACAATAGCTAGAACAGGGAAGCAACCTAGATGTCCATCAACAGATGAAGGGATAAAGAAGCTGTGGTACACACACACAATGGAATACTATTAAGCTATAAAAAAGAACACATCTGAATCTGTTCTTACGATGTGGATGAAACTAGAGCCTATTATACAGAGGGAAAGTGAGAAAGAGAAATATAAATATCGTGTACTGGCACACATATACGGAATCTAAAGAGATGACGCTGATGAATTTACTTCCAGGGGAGCAATGGAGAAAGAGACATGGAGAGCACACCTGAGGCCCCGGTGGGAGGAGAGGAGGGAGAAGGGGAGATGTATGGAGAGAGTAACACAGAAATTTTCAACGCCATATGTATAATAGATAGCCAATGGGAATTTGCCGTATGACTCAGGGAACTCAAACAGGGGCTCTGTGAAAGGCTGAAGGGTGGGCTGGGGAGGGAGACGGGAGGAAGGTCCAGGAGGGAGGGGACACGGATGTACCTATGGCTGATTCTTGTTGATGTACAACAGAAAACCACAAAATTCTGTAAAGCAATTATCCTTCAATTAAGAAAAAAAAATTTTTTAATGAAATGGGCAAATTCCTTGAAAAATATAATTTGTCAAAACTGAATCAAGAAAAAAATTTTAATCTGATTAGTTTTTTATGTTTTAAAAGTTAAATTTGGAAGTAAAAACTTTCCCACATAGGAAATTCAACCCTAGATTAAGTTATTGGTAAAGTCCACTAAATATACATTATTATGATAGAAATAACACCAATTTTCTATAAACTTTCAGGAAATAGAGAAAGAACTATTTTTTATGAGGCCAATATACCTAAAACAAGACTGCAAGAAAACAATATGCCTCATAAACAAGTACATAAACATTCTTTTTAAAAAATCAGTAAACTGAATCCAAGAACATATAAAAAGGATGATGCATCATGACTAAGTACAATTTATCCCAGGAATGCAGGGTTGGCTTAACATTTGAAAATCAATCAACAAGTTCACTTAAAGAAAAGGAAGGAAAATCATATGATCATTTAATAGGTGCAGAAAAAAAAATCAATGAAGTTACACATCCATTCACAACTTTAAAAGAAATCTCAGCAAACTACAAAGAAAACACCTTTCACCTCGTAAATAAAGATAACCTATGAAAAATGTATAGCTAAAACAATTATTAATGGTGAAAAACTGAATACAGTCCCCTAAAGATCAGGAAAAAGGCAAAAATATTGACTCTAACCACTTTTATTCAACACTGTTCTGGAAGCTTAGTCAATACAATAAGGAAGAAAAAAGTAAAAAACATATAAATTGGAAAGGAAGATTTAAAATGTATGAATTCAGGGACCCTGAAAAAAACAGAAGGAATCTTACTAGAACAGGTACATATAACAACATCACAGGATACATGGTCAACATAAAAAGAATCAACTCCATTCCTATATACCAGTCACGAACAATTAGACACTGAAGTTTTTTAAAACACCATTTACAATTACATCTTAAACATGGAATACTTAAGGATAAACTTAACCAAATAAATATGCCCAGAAACTCTATGATAAAAACTATGCCAAGAGAAGTTAAAGAAAAGCTAAATAAACCTAACAATACATCATGTTCATGGACTGGAAGCCTGTACTTTGTAGTTGCTGGTTTTTATCAAGTCAATATATACAATCAATGCAATCCCAACTAAAACCCAGATAGTTCATTTCATAGAAACTGAAAGGCTGATCCTGCATTTTACATGAAAATGCAAACAAGCTAGAACAGTCACAGAAATCTGCCAAAGAATAACAAAACTGGAGGACCTACACTACCTCATCTCAGGATTTTCTATAGAAAATATACCAATCAAGAGTAATACTGATGCAAAGACAGAAACTAGATTAGACAAAGTGAAAACAGAAGAGAAATAAGCTTAACTTCTATAAAAATGTACCCAGAAGAAATTAAAAAAGACTTTTTTAACAACATTCACAGTGACTTTATTCATAAAGGTTGGAAACTATAGAGATAATAAATAACCATAAAGAGGGAAATAAAAGTTTAGGATACTATAACAACAGAATGTTAATCAATAATGAAAAGAATGAATTACTTACTGATACACTAAACCAACATGGAAAACTGCAAAAACACTACACTGAGCAAAAGAAGCTGGAGAGAAAAGTTACACGATTCCATTCATATAGAGTTCTCACATTAGTCACTCAACTGTGTCTGACTCTTTGTGACCCCATGTATGGTAGCCCACCAGGCTCCTCTGTCCATGGGATTCTCCAGGAAAGAATTCTAGAGTGGGCATCCATTCCCTTCTCCAGGGGATCTTTTCAACCCAGGGATTGAACCCAGGTCTCCCATACTGCAGGCAGATTCTTTACCGTCTGAGCCACCAGGGAAGCCCAAAGTTCTCAAGGGACAGCATTAATCTATGATGGGGGGTAGGGAGGGGAATCAGAACAATTGTTGTGGAGTGGACTGACCAAGAAGAAAACAAACTTTCCAGGATGATGAAAATATTCTATATCTTGATGCATTATGGGTTACATATAAGTTTATGCAGCTGTCAAAATTCTGAATTGTAACTTAGGATCCACATCTCACTTCAAACTTTTTCTCAATTAAAAAAAATTTCTTTCACTCAAAAAATATATGACTGCTTACCACAGCCCATTTACTAAGAATACAAAGTTAAAACACAAGTTTCAGAAAAGAGACCTCATGATCTCGCAAGCAAAGAAATGAAAAGTTAGTTATTATAATGAAAAAATTTTACACAAAGGAAAGTTTTGAGAAGTGAAAAACAGTAGACTGCCAAACAAAGAATATTACAGGTATATCCAACATGTACAGAAGTAAGAGAAAAAATTATATTGGACCTGGGTAACTAATGTAACTTCAATGTACTTAAACTATGAAGTGGGCAGTAGAGCCTGCAGGGGCTGGATAAGGTAAAAAGAGACCTGATTCAAAGGCTCTTTTAGCCTAAGCAAAAGAGTGCATTTCAGCTTTTTAGCAAAAAGAAACCTCTGAAAAATTTCTGGGAGGAAAATGGTAAGTATAAATCTCATTTTGAAAAGATCATTATAGCAATCATCTGAAAAACAGGTATGGCTCAGGTTACAATCAGTCCAAGAAGAAAGCTATTACCATCAACAAACTATTTTATTCTTTTCAATCTCACATGGAGCATTTGCCAAGTCAAACAACATTTAGGGCCAAATGTTTTTTAGTCAAAAAACACACAACTTCATAAATGTATAAAAATAGACAATCATACAATATACACTCTCAGACCATAACTGAATTAAAACTATAGATCAGTAACAAAAAAATAGCTGAAAAATCCCCAAAACTTGGAGATTAAATAACACATGAATCAAAGAACATTATCTCAGAAAAAAAGATAAAATGAACCAAATGAAAATAAAAATACAACTTATCAAAATTTGTGGAACACTGTGAACGCAGTGCTTAGAGAGAAATCTGTATCATTGAACACTGTGTGTGTGTGTTTAGTCGCAAAGTCATGTCCAACTCTTTGCAACTCTATGGACTGCAGCCCACCAGGCTCTTCTGTCTGTGGTATTCTCCAGACAAGAATACTGGAGTGGGTGGCCACGCCCTCCGCCAGGGAATCTTTCCAACACAGGGACTGAACTCGTGTCTCCCACATTGGCAGGCAGGTTCTTTACCACTAGTGCCACTTGAGAAGCCCAAAAACCATGGATGGCAAATTAAATCCAAAATAATACAAGGAAAGATATCATAAAAATTAGAGGAGAAATCAATGAAATTGAAAACTGGAAAACAACAGAAAAAAAAAAAACAAAAGCTAATTCTCTATAAAATTAGTAAGCTTTTACTAGAGGGAGGTAAAAATGAAGAACTGGTGTTAAGTGGGTATAGAAATTCAGCTTTGCAAGACAAAACAGTTCTAGAGATCTACTGTACAACGAGAGTGCAATTAACTGTACGCTGACACTGGATGCAATACTATATGCTTAAAAATTGCTAAGACAAAGAGCAGCCTCTGCTCACTGCAACTAGAGAAAGCCCACACACAGCAAGGAAGACCCAGTGCAGCTAAAAATAAACAAATAAGCAACTGTTGACATACTTTAAAAAAATAAAGGCAGCAAGCCTCTCATCAGGCTAAGACAAAAAGAAGACATAAATTACTGATATCAGCAATTAAGGTGGGAACATCATTACAGACCTCATGGACACTAAAAGGATAATAAAAGAATACTATGAACAACTCTATGCCCACAAATTTGATAACCTAGATGAATTGAACCAATTTCTCGGAAGACACAATCTGTCAAAACTCATATAAGAAGAAACATACAATCTAAATCTATAGCTATTAAAGAAACTGAATTATTAACCTTCCAAAAAGGAAAGTACCAGACCCTACAGATTCACTGGTGAATTCCATCAAACACTCAAGGAAGAAACTGTACCAACTCTCTACAATCTCTCCCAGAAGACCAAAGCAGAGTGAATATTCCTAACTAATTCTATGAAACCAGGGTTACTCTAACATCAAAACAAAGATACTGCAGGAAAAGAAAACTAGACCAATCTATCTCATGAATATAGATGCAACAATCTTCAACATGTACTAGTAAACTGAATGTTAAAAATGTATGGAAATAATTATACACCACAACAAAGTGGGATTTCTTCCAGGTATGCAAAGCTGATTCAGCATTAAAAAATTAATTAATGTAATTCATCACCATCAACAGGTGGAAAAAGGAAAAGGCTACTGCAATGGACTAGGTAAAAGTTGGTGAGCACATGTATCAGAACACAACTGTAAGTAGTTATCCACTCATTCACATCATGTGCTAACACCTGGGCCATAATGAAAAATAAGACAAAATTCATGCTCTCAAAGAGCCTACTATCTATTAGAGACAAACTGAACAAGTCCCTACTGCAGTGAGTAAACCCAGAGTGGACATCAATGGCAGGCTGATGATGATGAAGCACTAATCAGTTTAAAAAACAGAGAGGGGTTATGATTAAGGGGAATATTACAAGTAGGATACATGAAGGTCCTAAAGCAAAAGAAAAAGCACAGTATATCAGAAGTACTGAAAGGATCCAGGTTTAATATCACATAAAGAATAGAAGAAGATTTTACGACAGTAGTAGTTTTGCTGATCATCAGGTAAAAATCAAGACACAGGAAGGCAAAAAAAAAAAACACTCAGCTTCTCAGACTCCCTGCCTGCATCGGCACCATGCTCAGGAAGGCCCTGCTCCTCTGCCTGGTCTGCCCTGGCTGTGACTTATCCCACACTACTCCCAGAATTCACCACTGCCCTACAGTCAGTCAACCACTGAACTACTAGACTTGATCAGTGAGCAAAGTACAGAAACAATCACTGCCTTGTACTTAAAGAACACACAAGACTTTTGCATTGCTTACTGATGTGGAATTAAATACCCTCAGTACTGAGAAAGAAGTCACTGAGGCCAGACTGATTACAATTCACTTCACACAGATAATTTTTGGAGTGAAGATTATAAAGAGGTCATTGCTGGTTGTTCCAAAGAGACTGTGACTGAAGCACCAAAGGAGCCCTGAACCTTCAGGGGAAGTTTTGGTTTGTTACTGTTGTTCTTTTTTATCTTTTTTTTCCAGAAAATGTAGCAATTCTCCATCAGCTCTGAGCATTACTCTGCTAAGTACACCTTTCTAAAAAGATTGTGAGTTTGAACAAGCCTACCATTCCATTATAGAAGCTTGAAAGACTGTGAGACATAGCATGTATCCCCTTGATAAGCAGAAACTGTACACAGAAGGAGGACATCTCATAATATCTTAAGCATGTTCCATTTAATCTGGGCTCAATAAACGCTCATTTGAATTGAAAAAAAAATTTATGGGTATCTACAAAAAAGTATCTTAGGTGATGACCTGTGACATCGAGGTTAAACAGGAAAGACTGAAAGGGTGAAATACTTTTTAAAGATAATGAAAAAATAAAAGGCAGGAATTGCCAACAGTTACAAAACTTGAAGGAAAAATTCTCAAGTATATGATCTTTTTCTAGCTATGCTCCAGATTCAATCCTTATACTTTTTCTTTCCAATCCTTCTATTTTTTAAGGAGAAACACAAAAGTTAAAGTATCTGTTAAAATTAAGCACTTAAAATTTAACACACAGTAATCCTGACAAATAAATGTTATCCAGAAAATATGTTTCTAAAATGTATATAATACAAAAACTTAATTTTGCCTTTTCAATCATGATTTTTATCAATATTTGGCATATCTATTTTAGAACACACATTTGAACTATTTATATTCAGATTTTAAACACTTTTTGAAATTTCTTCAATGACTGTATCACTTAACAGAAAATTAATTATGTTTCTAACTAAGTTTAATATCTTATAAAGGAATTACTTACAGGGACATTAAGTGCATACTGTAGTCCTTGAGGAAGTCTTTCATGTGTTTCCATCTGCTCTTCATCATTTTTCACTGTTTCCTCATGGACCATGAGTTCATCATGTGGTATCATATCCTGTTGTCTCATTTCACTTTCTTGTAACACTTCATCTGCAGCAAGGATCTCCTGGTGAGGCATACTCCGATCTTGAAGCACCGATTCCTGCAGTTCCCCAGACACGGTAGACTGGCCAGACACTCCACCCATTACAACCATTGCCCTGGAAGACTGCATTTCGTCTATGCCGCCACATTTAAGAAATAATCCTTCCAGTTTGTCGTCAATGTTCATGCTTAAGTATAACTGCCTAGAAAGACCAAGTTTGGCAACAAAGCATAATAAATTAGTTTTGAATGTCTACTTGAATTTTTTAAATTTCAAATTATGAAAGGTATCCATACTTCAATAAAAGTTTTATTCACATGATTCAATATTGCCTCCAATTTAAAAATTACCAATAAATTTCCAAAAGCTGGTAGAATAAAACACAAATTTTTATTTCTGACATTAAGGCACTAATCTATTTCATTATGAAAAATGAGCATGAAATAAAGCAAACTGGGAGAAAGTATTTGTAACACCAGATGGTTCCATATCCTTTAATATATTAAAACAAGAAATAACATTAAGAAATAAACTGAGAGAATACTATCAGATAAATCATAAAGAAAATTTAGAAGTCACAGCAGTATCAAAGAAATGAACATTAAAACCGTATTTTATCCACAAAATTGTTAACAACTCTTAAAAAATACATCCAAAGTTGAGCTCACAGGGAAAAAAATCTACTGACAGTGGGAGTACTTTAGTTCAACGATTTCCAAAGGTAATTTGGTACACTGTATCAAAACCCACAAAAATGCATATATTCTTTGAACTGGTGATAATACTTTTAGGAAACTACCCTGATGAAATCAGAAATGCATATAAAGATATGCATGAAAAATCACTATGGCAGTACTTTAATAGTGAAAAACTGAAATTACACTAAGTATTCAACAAAAAGAAACTGGGTTAAATTATATTCATACATGCATTGTAAACTAAAGTAATGGTTGCCCCACTCAATAAATTTACTAAAAATTATTGAATTGTACTCTTAGAATGGGCAAATTTTATTCTATATAAATTATATCTCAAAGTTTTTCTTAAAAATAGAATCAGAAAAATGGCTACTCTTGTGTGAGGAGACTGTTGATAGGAGGTAGGAAAAGTGGGGTATCTGGGAGCAGACAACATTGTTTCTCGAGTTGAACGCTGGCTATACAAGTATGCTCACTTTGTAAAATTTTAAGATGTGTATCTGTGACATGCACACATTTCTGTCAGTTATTATACTTCAATAAAAAGTTAAGTCTGTTGGAATTTTAAAAAAATACAGTCAAAAAATATTCTTGAAAAATATTTTAAAATTTTGGCAAACAGCCCAATATATTAAGCGAAATGTGTATGTAAATACGTATCTGAATCTATACAGCTTTACTGAAAATGTTAACATTAATATTACCACTGGGTAGTGAAATTACTAATTTTTTTCATACTTGTATTTCTCTCTAATTTGAACTTTCTATAACGTAATTTTCTTTTAAATGTTTTAAATTTGTTAAAATGGAAAAAGTATTTTCAGTACTAATATATTCTTAAATAGTTGCCCATGATTAAATTTAAGAGGTCATAAGAATTAGACACTACTAAATAATTACATTACCTTTTTTCCCCATTATTATAGGAAAAATAGGCAATATTAAGCCTGCTCTTCTAACTTTAGTTGCTATAAATTCATATTCCATTGTGTTACTCGAGGAACTAGCATAACAATAATCTTGAAATCCAAAGAAATTTTACCTCAAAGACTGTCAAGGCACTGGTATGGCTTGTTTTTTACCAGGTTGTATAAAATAAACACACACACCCACCCAACATGAGAGGACTACAATTAGTAAATGTATTAAGCATAAATCAATGAGGTAGTAATGGTTACTACTTTAATCACAGCTTTCAAATGTTAAATTTAAATATACTACTGAAATCTAAAATAATATTTCATTTACTAACATCATCGAGGGAGAAAACTTTATTTAAATGTACAGCTCAAAAAATGGGGTTTTCCAGGTGGCTCAGTGGTATAAAGAATCTGTTTGCCAAGCAGGAGACTGGAGTTCAATCCCCGGGTCAGGAAGATCCTCTGGAGAAGGCAAAGTTCTTGCCTGGGAAATCCCATGAACAGAGGAGCCAGGTGGGCTACAGTCCATGGGTTCGTAAAAGAGTCAGATACGACTTAGCAACTCAACAAAAACACAACAGCTTAAAAACAGCTCACATAAAACAGTAATGGAAACAAAAGAAAAATGTAACTCATCCTTGCTGTGTCTTCTCTGGTACCACGTAGAATCACAAATCCAGAAGACAGACTGACAAAGGAACAAGAATTTAATTTCCTTTTTTGAAATATTTTAGTAGTCTAAATGGCAAATACTTAAAATATATCACCAAATAACTATCCTCTTCAAATATTCTATTTATCTTATTTCTTAGAGAATAAACTATCCTACAACTAATAAACTTAAGTCCCCTAGGGTTAAAATTTGCTTATTTCTTTGGAAATCCTTACCAAATCAATTATATACTTCTAATCTATTTACTGTTTTCCTAAAGGACTCAAAAGGGACCAATATATACACAAAGCCACCCTTTACTGCTGTGACATCTGCTATTGCCACATATATCATTATTTTAAAAAAAACCAAACCACCCTTGGGAGCTTTTAAAGAATATGAGAGAAGTAAAGAGAATTATTAAAAGCAGAAAAGATATTAGAAAAACTAACCTAGGACAGACTTTTTTTTTTTTTTTTAAAGATTACCAAAAGTTAAAGCTGATTTACTAACCCACTGCAAGGTCTGTATTTCCCTAAAGCAATGGTTCTCATCTCCAATGTTTTTTACAATGTACCTCATCAATTTTTTAAAATTTAGTATATGCTAACATTGGAGAAGGAAATGGCAACCCACTCCAGTGTTCTTGCCTGGAGAATCCCAGGGACGGGGGAGCCTGGTGGGCTTCCGTCTATGGGATCACACAGAGTCGGACACGACTGAAGTGACTTAGCAGCAGCAGCAACATACGGTGGTGGTGGTTTAGTTGCTAAGTTGTATATGACCCTTGCAACTCCCCACCAGGCTCCTCTGTCCATGGGATTCTCCAGGCAAGAATACTGGAGTGGCTTGCTATTTCCATCCCATTTCCAAAGGATATTCCCAACCCAGGAATCAAACCCGGGTCTCCCGCATTGCAGGCAGATTCTTTACCAACTGAGCTATGAGGGAAGCCCTATCCTAATATATGCACAATGCTTATAACTATACTCCTATAACAGTGTTTTAACATATAATAAACCTAGTGAAACAAACATAATCTAATTTTTAAAAAACTAATCTTATCCATAACATCAGGCTGGAACAGTAAGTATTGAAGAAATAAAAATACTTTGGAGGTAGAGAATATTTGGGGGAAGAAAGTAAGTATGCAAAAAAAAAGTGCCAGAATGAGGCATCTGAAACAGGAAGATACCACAACTCAATAAGGAAGCAGTAAATGGAATGGGAAGTGGAAACACTGTAAATAAAGGGAAAACTTGACCTCTATGAAAATTTTCTTGAAAACAGTCCATACAGACAGAAAAAGGAATCGATCTTCCTTTTTCACATTTGGTTTCTTATTCCTCTAACCCCAAATTAACCTATATATTTCAAGTTACTAGCTAGCCTAGAAACTGTTTCTGAGACAATTTCCCTGAAATACCAGAAAATATTCAGATATCAACACAGACTTCAATATCAAGGAACACTGCTCTGACAGTTTTAAAGTTAGCTTTGGAAATACCTACCAAAGTGAAAACTGTTGACTACTGACACAGCAATCTCATTGCTAGGAGTATATATAATCCTATATATGTGCTTAGTCATAAAAACTAACCAAAGGTTTATGTATAAGGATGTGACCTTTTAATGGAAAAAGATTGGAAACAGCCTAAGCATCCTCTAATGGAAAACTTGTTTAACTACGATTCAGCCACACAGTGGAATACACATTAGCCATTAAAATGAATGAGGCAGCCATATGTGCTGGGTAAAAAGTTTTCCAAGATACATGGGGGAAAAAAATCAAGGAGAAGATATACAGACAAATAAGTGAACCAAACTTGTACCACATATCTCAACCAGTGTTGGGGCAGAGAAAGCTGGACAGGAAATAAACAAGGCTTTCAAAGTTAATTTCACTAAGCCTATGGTAAAAGGGAAAAGGACAAAGTTACCCTAAGAAAAATGATCAGGAAAAGTATGTTTTTTACTATCCTTGAAGCTCTCACCAACCTTAAATTTCTCCCTTATACCTCCTATATGACCTCCGTCAAAGCTCCTATGTGATTCACTTCACTGCACATTCAAAAACCCAAACCCTGCAAAAGACTCCATGCATGCTTAAAAGTTAACACAGGCTACTTTCCCTCTAATTTCAGTATTTTCAGGAAGATTCAGTCAAGTATAAAGAAATGAAACTGATGTTATCAATCCACACTAAGATGTGAATATTTAAGTGTCTCTTTCTGCTAAATCTTCAAAAATCCAACTGTTTTTTGACCGACATGTCTATGTAATTAATGGAATATTACACAGTAGAGAGAAAGAAAGAACGCTTAAGTCATGTCTCTTACATGAAAGGCTGCTCTGGAAAAAAAAAGAAATAACTAATCTACATTCCGAGGAGTCTCTGTCAAACACAGGGAAAGAATGACTAGATGGAGTAATAAGCTCTAAGCCACCCTGAACTCCTTATAATGATCCATTATTTTGTATGTGAAGGAAGTTTGGGTAGCTGACAATATAAAATCGCAGAGCCATTAAGATCCAAGACAGCATGGACAATGAAGTTCTAGAAATAACTCAGCTGAAGGTGAAATGGCACTCCTTCTGGAGTTACCCAGAATACAGATGACTAAAAACCAGAACTTAGGAAGACAGAAGGAAGGAAGGGGACCACCTAGGGCCAATTTCTCCCTCCAACAGATTACTTCAAACGCTGCATTCTTTTCCTCCTTCCAAGTTTAACCCTTCTATCTCCATCCCTCTGCCAGAGAGGCTAGAAGGTATACATAATAACACAGATACTGAAGGGATCACAATTCAGCTTTCTGCTCCATTCATACACCCACACACAATCGCACTATCCTTCAGTATTGAAAAATGTTTGGTTCAGTTGTATAAAATTAATCCAAATTACAGCCAATTAAGTAATCCTAAACATGTAAGCCTAACAGCAGTACAGTACTTGAAAATATAAATTATAAGCCATCACTTTCTCCAGTCTTCCAGAAAAGACAAGTTGACCCTTCTTGTCACCTTCTAATTTAATGCTTCTTTCTCACCAACTGTGTGCAAGCAAATAGAAACTAAGCTTTATATTAATAGATTTGTATAAGTTGAAATAGAGTAAATAAGCTTTGAGTTAGGGTTTTTAATAAAGAGTCAAACACATGGGCTTTAATATAAGCATTTGAGGGAAGTATTTTCTCAGTCTGGGCTTGTTTTCAGAGGACAAAGTTAACAGAAACATAGTATGTGAACAAGTTGGGCCTTATTACTCATTTTTAATCAACTATACAAGACACTTAAAATGCTTACTGAGCTTTTTATGGGAATTCTATGCAATGAATGAAGAAGATGTCTCTCCAAATTTATTAATACGTTTGAGGCTATATTACAAAATTCAGAGATTAGCATAACCCTGGAGAAGAAAGAAAACTAACATGTGCTGAGGACCTACTGTGAGTAAGACAATATGCTGGGCACACTGGTGTGTTACTTCACTTAATGTTTACAGTAACACTCAAAACAGTAACAGCATATGCCCATTTAACAGATGCAGAAACTGGAGTTCACCCAAAGTTACACAGCTAGGAGGTAAACTGGGATTTGAAGACAAACTTACTTGGTTTACCGCACATTTTACCATACCATACTACCTTCTGTCTTGAAAAGGCCCTGGACACTAAGAGCTCGCTGAACTCATTCTCTTCTCACCCACCCACTGAGGCCACCCTGTCACCACTGCTTGGCTTGATAAAGCAATCCAACTCCCCATAGTTGGCTACTCCCATCTCATGGCTACCATAGGAGAATTCTATGTGACACAGAATCCCTTTTCTCCTTGATGAGGAATGGACACTTTCCACAATTCCTATTTTCCACTTTTGCCTCAGTGCATTTCTCCTTCATTATTTTTTCATGGATTTATACACCCTCTTAATCCTTCCACTCTTTCTTCAAACCTTTACCAAGTTATTTTAGGAAAATCTCTTTCTCTCTTTCCTTTTCCATTTTCACTTGGAAATTTTAAAAACAATCCTAAATATGGCTGATAAATGTAGGAGCTATGCCAAAGATACACCTATATCAAGAAAAAAAGGGCTATAAGTTTTAAACTGAAAACAGATTTGAAGATTTGTGCAATAATCTTCTCAAATTCTTGAAAGCATCTAATTTCTCCTTCAGAATACGGAATTCATCTGCCATTTTATCACCTTTAATTAAATCTGTACTCAACCATGAAAGAAATATTTCTCACTTAAAGATATTGCTTTTGTGTTTCTTTCACTGAGTCTGGCTGTAATATTATTTTCCATTAACATTTACTGAATAATATAAAACATTAAATGAGTCAAAACAGATTATAGTGGGCAAACCTAAATATCATTCTTTTCTTAAAAAAAAAAAAAAAGAGTAATTTCCAACTCAAAATATTCTCCCACATTAAAAATACCCTGCTTTTGTACCAGAACCCAATCACTTGTAGGCAAAACAGAACTACATAAAGGAATCTGGAACAGATTTTTTTTAAAAAGCTAGATTTCACAAATTACTTCTGATTCAAAGTATTTTTCAACAAACTCGTCTGAAGGATGCCAGTTACATTAATTTGGATAGCAATATTTCTAACCTATGTAGGATTCAGTAAGAAATTCTGCCTTACAAACATCAGCATTACAAATACAAATATCAATCAGCCTTAAGATCAAATTGGTAATACAAAGCAACGAAGAAACCCTTGACAAAAAAATGGATTTAACAATCTGCCATTTGTCACTTCTAAGTTTTCTATTCCTTCTTATCCTTCAAAATGTTGATCTAAAAGCAAAAACTGCTTCATCTCTAATTTAAAAACAAGATCTACCTCTTATCTGGGCTTCCCTGGTGGCTCAGAGGTTAAAGCGTCTGCCTCCAATGCGGGAGACCCAGGTTCGATCCCTGGGTCGGGAAGATCCCCTGGAGAAGGAAACGGTAACCCACTCCAGTATTCTTGCCTGGAGAATCCCATGGACGGAGAAGCCTGGTAGGCTACAGTCCACGGGGTCGCAAAGAGTCGGACACGACTGAGCGACTGAACAGACAGACAGAACAGACAGACCTCTTATCTAGGGATAATTTACCTCAGAAACCCCTTCAGATATACCTTTGTATAACTACCATCTTGCATCTACAAAGCTTATCTTGTAAACTATGCCCCCTGGTTTTTAAATTGATACTATTCAAAACATCCTAATAGGAGGATCATTTATAATAATCACAGCTAAACAAAATGGCCTTTCTTATTAGTGCCAGTGACAATAAAAGATGTTTCCTAAAAGAATTTACAGAGTAAGATACATCACTTTATACAACATGACAACTAAATAAAAACCTGTGATCATTTTCTAACCACAAAAAATTAATTTATAAATATTTAGCCAAAATTAACAGACATCTCCATATATCTGATGCTCTGCTCAAATAAAGCAGAATCTAAGCATATTCTCCATTCCAAATACTTGTCGTCAGTCTTCTAATATAACGTAACAATAAGAAATTAGTGCTATTTGGAAATACCAAACATCAAACTTAATGTCAACTGTTGGTTGAGAAACAGTTACATTTAAAAGGGAGAGGGAAAGGGTAAAAAGGAACCAAGCAAAACAGAATCCTATACTCTGCTAAATCTAGTTGTTTCATTCATTTCACTTTATGACAATACCAAAAATTCAAACATTAATATTATAAATAATTAATCTTGAGGAAACTATAAATTTTCTAGCCTTGTATACTAAAAGGAATATAAAAAATACTTCCTAAACTTCCCTGTACACAAGTTTACCTAGTCCAAACACTAAACGCCTAAGTGATTTTTTAACACATACTATATAATAACAAAGACTCATTCCAGAACAGAGAAGTGTTAACTATTCAAATCAACATTCTTTTAAAACACTGGACAAATGCTCCCACTTATCAGTACAAACCTTATTTGTGAAGTACAATAAAACTAAAAATGTATTCGTCACCTTAAATACCAAAAACACCTACAATGTCTTATAGCCGTTTACTAAAAGCTAAATCAAGAGGCCTGATATAAATACAAGTATACTAATTTATCAAAACTGTTATTTTAAAGCTCAGAAAAAGGTAACAAGGTTAAAACATGTTGATGTTGACATAAAATACGATGGAAAACTGACAACTAATTTCCAACCCTTTAATAAATTCTCTTATAGAAGCATACAATATTTGATACTTATTTCAAAATAAAATATTTAAATGGGATAAGAATCACAAAATGTAATCACAATGAAATACTTTTCATCTAAAAATACAAGTATATAATGTCTCTGGGAATACGTTGTTCTGATGAGATCTGAACATTTAGAATAACAGACTTTTTAGAGTTAGAAAGAACCAGTTACACATCATTTAGCTTTCAGTTCAGTTCAGTTCAGTCGCTCAGTCGTGTCCGACTGTAGCTAAAAGATTGTCTCACCCTAGGCCCTCATCCTTGCCTTAAGAGTCTAAAAGCATTAAATAAATCACGTCAATCTAATGGCAGTGAAACAAAATGAGGAATTATTTCAAATCAATTTTAACTTTTAAGACATATTCCATCTTATGATATCAAAATTAGCGGTATTTAATCAAAGAATTATGATGACTATTCACATAACTAAAATTGCCTCAAAACTCAAGTAAGAACAATTTCCAAAGTATTATCACAGGCCAAGAGTTAATACGTCTTAGATGATAAAAATTATATTTTAATTTGAGAGCAACTAGATAAATAGAAAGTAAATCTGACAAATCTTAACGTAAGAGACAACTAGCTGACCCCTAGATGCTGTTCTCTCCTTCTTGACCAAAAATAAAACATTAAGTGAGACACATATAACCTAGATCCTAGATAAGACTCATTTTCCAGCCTTCCTTGCAGCTGGCTGTGGTCATGTGACAGTTACAGTCAATGGGATATGAATAGAAATTATATACATAACTCTCCTTCCCTTTTCCTTCTTTCTACTGGCAGGCATGATGGTACCCTCTTGGACCACAAGCTAGAAGGCACATATTAAGAACAGCAAAGCAAGACAAAGACCTAGGTCATGATGATTCTGGAGCTTCCAGACAATCCTGAATTTGTTTATATGGACTTTTTAAAATAAACATCAATATATTTCGACCATTTTAAGCACCTATTAGAGTTTACAAGTCTAAATTTTAACCTATATACTTAATATAAATGATTATTAAATTATCTACATGATTGCTTCCTTCTATTGGCATAAACAAACATACAATATGAAAGAATGTACAGTAACTGCTATGTTTTTTCACATTTAAAAAATTGTATGCCAAACACCATTAAATTTGATTAACAAGTCTAATTTTCCAACATATGAAAATAGTTTTCCTGGAAATTCTGGAAAACTTAATGTGGGTGCATACGTGTTGATGACAGATGGGTGACAAATGCGAAATAGCCTGCTGAGAAAAAGGGTTAAAGAAGGAAACACCTTCCCACTTAAATTTCATCTAAGATTACATAATAAGCTACATATATCTTTCTGTGTTAAACTTAAAACCCAAAACTATATCTTTATTCATCAATTTCCTCTTAGTACTGTTTTCTCAAAAAAAAAATTAAATCCCAAGTTTCTTCCAGATATAAACACAACATAAAGAAACTATTACACAAACTCAACAGGAAAATCCAGCAACCAAAATAAAAGTTCTATATTATAAAAATTTACTTATTCATGATTATGAAAAGTTAAGTACTGAAGTTACCTGAGACTAATGTAAAAATGAAGACTTCAAGGAAGGGAATGCTGTAGAGTTGAAAAAGAAATCATGGTTGAGTTTCTACCTTTCATAGACTTCAGAAACTCTCAGTACAACCTCAGTTGCTTACGCCATCCAATTCCTACCAAAAAAATAAATAAATAACAAAAACATTACTTACGGAGAGAAAAAATACTCTATAAATACAACATGGACAAACTCACATGCATAATGAAGTGATCACTCTTTGTAAATAGTAAGCTATGTCTGAATAAACAGTGCAATGACTTGTTTTTAAATCTGAAACTAGGAAAATATAACAGTGATGAGGAGTAACTGTGCAATAATCCTGGCCTTGTAAAAAAATAATTTGCCTAGATCTGGGATGAACAACTTCAGAGACATGGGATATTGAAGAAAATTCAGAAAGTTACATACCTAAACATTTACAAAAGAGGAAGTAAATGATTAAAAAAATCACTTCATAACACTGTATCTGCTTTGTAAAGGCTATGAAGTAAAGAGAGAAGCAAATATAGTCTTAGGCCTGACAAGCAACAAACAGAACTAGTCCTACACAGAGTACACATGTATTTACAAGGAAAAAAACTGAGAGTTCTAAAATCATGAAATACCTACAGAAATACAATCAGCAAGGTCATCTGAGAAGAAAAGCTGACAGATGAGAATAATCACAGGAAGACTGCCTACCATACCCCTCAAAAATAAAAATGAAGATCATAAGCTATACACAAGAAAACTTCCTATCAGTGAATGTTTCTCAGCATAGACTAAATACACTAAAGAGTTTATGGAGTTTCCTACCATAGAGGTCTTTAAAAACATTACATCCTATCTATAAAGAATAGTTTGTATTTACTCCTCCACAGGAAGCTCTGAGACCAGACGGTGTATGATACATCCTATGATTTTAGATCTGTTTTTACAGTGGTACAAAGGCAAGAACAGTCTTTCTCACCTAAAACATACCAGTAATAAGTCCATCTTTGTACTTCAGAAAAAGAGAAAGTGTTAGCCACTCGGTTGTGTCTGACTGTGACCGCATGGACTCTAGCCCGCTAGGCTCCTTTGTCCATGGAATTCTCCAGGCAAGAATACTGGAGTGGGTTGCCATTTCCTCCTCCAGGGATCTTCTCAATCCAGGGATCAAACCCAGGTCTCGTGAATTGTAGACAGATTCTTTACCATCTCAGCCATCAGGAAAGCATAATTCAGAAAGTATAACACTAATTCACTTTTTAAAACATTTCAACATTGTATCCATTTTTTTTTAAAGTTTAAATTCTGAGGGAGCTATTTCCCTTTCAGTACCTTTTCATTTCAGAATTTTCCTAGACAGTCACTCATGCATGTCTATTTTAGCAGATAAACTTTTATTCAAAATTTTTAAATTTCAGTAGGATTGTATTAGATATAAATAATACCAAAATGACAACAGTAACAATAACCTAGGCAGGCAGGGATGGGGGAGTCACAATCTGAAATTACTCCAATATGTTTTCAACAATAAATTATAAGCTGAGGAAGGAAGAAAGGAAAGGAGAAGGAGGGAGGGAGAAAGGAAGGAAAGGAGGGAAGAAAAATGGGACCCACATTAATAAAAAAATAGCAATTGCTACAGATGGTTTCTGAGTATCCCCAGATGTTGGCTTAAGCAAAGATTTCAAAATATCCACCATAAAAATGTTAAAAATTTTAAGAGACCCCATCTTTAATGTTTAATTATGAAAACAATCAACAAATTAAAAAATTTTCAGTAAGGGTAGAGCATTTATGTAAAACTCGAACATGGAAACTCTGAAGCCGAAAAGTACAATAACTAAAACACAAACTTCACTACACAATTCAAGACGGCAGAAGAAAATCTATGACCTTGAAGACACATCAGTAGAAAATATCCAATCTGAAGGACAGTGAAGAAAAAACGGCTATAGAAAATTGAACAGAGCCTCAGCAACCAACTTACCAACATTTCTGGAGTTCCAAAGGAGAGGAGAGAAAGGGCAGGAAATAAGGTTTTTTTAAATAAAACATGAACCAAAAACTTCCCAAATTAGATTTTTCAGTAGAAATCACATCTATAGGTCTTAGAAGTTCAATGAATCTCATGGAGAATAATTACAAAGACACACACCTAGACACATCATAGTCAAAACTGTTAAGAACAAACACAAGGAGAAAAATCATGCAAGCGTAAAGAGAAAAATTACTCAGCACAGCAGAGAGCCATCAACACGATTGACAGCTTTCTTTCTTTTTTTTTTGCCTTTAACAATAATACTGTATTATAAAAAGCACTTTACAACTCCATCCCATCTTTGAGTACAAGTTACTGGAGATGTGGGCTAATGATTATCTGAAAGCATTTCTCAATCCAAGTGCTCTCTGAATATTATAAGGGGACAGTAAGTGGGAAGTGGAGAAGGAAGAGGAAAGAGAGGGGAATAAGGTTCTCCCAGTTAAGGGCTTTGTTGCAATGAGAGGATGAGGAAGTATGAAGATATTTTTGCCATCTTTTCATCCTTATACTGTGTTAAGTAATGCTTACAACATGAATTCAGCAGGCTTTTCCTGAGCTGTAACTCAAGAAATTTACTAACAGCTGACTTTTAATCAACAACAACAGAGGCCAGAAAACAGAGGAATCACATTCTGAAAGTGCTAAAAGAAAACAACCTGTCAACCAAGAAGGCAACAAAACTACCCTTCGAAATAAAGACATAAAAAACACAGTCTCAGATGAACAAAGACTGAGGGAATTTTTTGCAGACCTGCCATACAAGAAATACTAAAAGAAGTCCATCAGGTTGAAAGGAAATGACACCACACTAAAAATACACAGGAAGAAAAGAACACCAGAAATGGTAAATATGTGGGTTAAGCTAGAAGACTATAAATACGTTTTTCTCATTCTCTTAACATCTTTAAAAGACATAAGTATATATAAAGCAATACTTTTAACACTGTACTGCCAGGTTTATAGCATAGAGAGATGTTATATATATATGGCAATAGTGGCACAATAGAGGAAGGAGAAAATGGAGTTATACCGAGCAAAGTTTCTATATTTTACTGATATTGACTTAGTGTCACTACTAAATAAGTCTATTTAATTTAAATTTAACATTAAATAAGTCTATCTAATGTTAAAATGTATAATGTAAACATCATAGCAACCACAAAGAAAATATCTTAAATTATATTTTGAAAAAACACCAACAGAGTAACTAATATGGCATACTAAAAGACATTTAACTCAAAAGGCAGTAAGGAAGCACTGAGAAACAAAACCCATGAGATATACATAAAGCAAATGGCAAGTGTAAATCCAACGAAGTCCATAATTAAATATGAATGTGTGAACAGCCCAATGAAAAGATAGAGACTGTCAGATTGGACAAAGAAACACAAGATTCAACCATGTGCTGCCAGCAAGAGAAATACTTTAAATTCAAGACTGAAAGTAAAAAAATGGGGAACAAGGATGGACACATCCCACAACACACATCCCCTCCACACACATCCCCCGACACACACACACATACCACACACCCCACTCACCCCCCCACACACACACACATCTCCCCACACACACACCCCCACTCCCACCCCCATGGAAAGAGTAACCATAAGACAGGTGGAGTGGTTACATTCAGTTCAGTTCAGTTCAGTTCAGTTCAGTCGCTCAGTCGTGTCCGACTCTCCGCGACCCCATGAATCACAGCACGCCAGGCCTCCCTGTCCATCACCAACTCCCGGAGTACACTCAAACTCATGTCCACAGAGTCGGTGATGCCATCCAGCCATCTCATTCTCCGTCGTCCCCTTCTCCTCCCGCCCCCAACCTTTCCCAGCATCAGAGTCTTTTCCAGTGAGTCAACTCGTCGCATGAGGTGGCCAAAGTATTGGAGTTTCAGCTTTAGCATCAGTCCCTCCAATGAACATCCAGGATTGATCTCCTTTAGAATGGACTGGTTGGATCTCCTTGCAGTATAAGGGACTCTCAAGAGTCTTCTCCAACACCACAGTTCAAAAGCATCGATTCTTCGGCGATCAGCTTTCTTCACAGTCCAACTCTCACATCCATACATGACCACGGGAAAAACCATTGCCTTGACTAGACGGACCTTGGTCGGCAAAGTAATGTCTCTGCTTTTTAATATACTATCAAGGTTGGTCATAACTTTCCTGCCAAGGAGCAAGCGTCTTTTAATTTCATGGCTGCAATCAGCATCTGCAGTGATTTTGGAGCCCAAAAAAACAAAGTCTGACACTGTTTCCATTGTTTTTCCATCTATTTCCCATGAAGTGATGGGACCAGATGCCATGATCTTTGTTTTCTGAATGTTGAGCTTCAAGCCAACCTTTTCACTCTCCTCTTTCACTTTCATCAAGAGGCTTTTGAGTTCCTCTTCACTTTCTGCCATAAGGGTAGTGTGGTTACATTAGAATCAGATAAAACAGACTTTAAGACAAATATTAAAGATGAAGAAAGATCTCTCTTTCTAACGATAATAAATTAGGAAAGTATTATAACAATTATATACCCTCATGCGAAGAGTTGACTCACTGGAAAAGACTCTGATGCTGGGAGGGATTGGGGGCAGGAGGAGAAGGGGACGGCAGAGAATGAGATGGCTGGATGGCATCACTGACTCAATGGACATGAGTTTGAGTTAACTCCGGGAGTTGGTGATGGACAGGGAGGCCTGGCGTGCTGTGATTCATAGGGTTGCAAAGAGTCGGACACAACTGAGAGACTGAACTGAACTGAAAATACTGAAACAATAACATTATTAACAAGAAAACAGAAAATTCAACAAATTATCACTGGAGATTTTAATACTTCACTCTAAATAATTGACAGAATAAATAAACAGCAAATTAACAAAGATACAGAAAACCTGAAAACAGAAAACACTCTCAATCAACTAGACCTAGCTGGCATATATACAAAACTCTAACAAACAACATAAAACATATTGTTTCCAAGCACACACTCTCCAAGACAGATCAAATGCTAGACCACTAAACAAGCCTTAAAAATGTAAAAGGACTTAAGTCATACAAAGTATGTTCTCCAACCATAACAAAATTTAAGTAGATATCAACTAAATTAGAATTAAGTAGCTATCAACTGGAAAATTTTCAAGTGTTTGAAAATTAAACTTCACAATTCTGAATAGTACATACCTCAAAGAAGAAATTAAGAGATGTTAGAGAATACTTTTAACTGAATGAATAAAACAAACATAACAAAATTAATGGGATGCAGCTAAAGCAGTACTGAGAAGGAGTGATATACTTCTATATATTCGAAAAAAAGTGGGATCTCAAATCAATGACATGAGCCTCCATTTCAATAAACCAGAAAGAGAGCAAACTGGACCAACCTAGATAGCATATTAAAAAGCAGAGACATTACTTTGCCAACAAAGGTCCGTCTAGTCAAGGCTATGGTTTTTCCCGTGGTCATGTATGGATATGAGAGTTGGATGGTGAAGAAAGCTGATCGCCGAAGAATTGATGCTTTTGAACTGTGGTGCTGGAAAAGACTCTCGAGAGTCCCTTGGACTGCAAGGAGATCCAACCAGCCCATTCTAAAGGAGATCAGTCCTGGGTGTTCATTGGAACGACTGATGCTGAAGCTGAAACTCCAATACTTTGGCCACCTCATGAGAAGAGTTGACTCACTGGAAAAGACTCTGATGCTGGGAGGGATTGGAGGCAGGAGGAGAAGGGGACGACAGAGGATGAGATGGCTGGATGGCATCACTGACTTGATGGACATGAGTCTGAGTGAACTCTGGGAGTTGGTGATGGACAGGGAGGCCTGGCATGCTGCCATTCATGGGGTCGCAGAGTCAGACGCGACTGAACTGAACTGAAACCCTAAAGCAAGCTGAAAAAAATATTCAAATTTTAGAGCAGAAATACATGAAATACAAAACAGAAAAATAGAGAAAAACTTGGTTCTTTTAAAAAGACAAAAAATTTACAAACTTTTATGAAAACTGACGTACAGAAAAGAGAAAAAAATTAATGGGATACACACACACACACTTCTGGCTGATTCATGCTGTCATATGGCAGAAACCAACACAACACTGTAAAGCAATTATCCTCCAATTAAAAATAAATTTAAAAAAAAAAGAAAAAATACAAGCTACCAAAATTAGAAATGCAAGAAGGGATATTAATACTGACCTCGCAAAAATTTAAAGCTTATAAGGGAAGGAATACTATAAACAAATAAATGCCAAGAAATTAAACAACTTTTATAAAACTTCTTAAAAGACACATATTATTGACACATTAACTAAAGAGGAAACAGAAAAATCTGAACAAACAGTATTTAAAAATCCTCCCCAAAAGAAATGGTTTCACTGATGAATTCCATCAAATATTTAAGGAGGAAATACCAATCCTTCATAAACTCCTTCATGAAACAAAAGAAGGGGGTACATCTTCCAACTCAGTCGGTAAGGCTAGAGTTTCTTTGATATAAAGACATCAAATGAAAACTATACTCCAATGTCTATCAACAGATACAATATGCTTACAAGGTATTAACAGACTGAATCTAGCAACAGATTTAAAAAAAAGGCCTATACACCAAGACCAAGTAATATTTATCCCACGAAAGTAAAGCTAGTTTAACATCTGAAAACCAATTAATATAATACACCATATTAAAAGAATAAAGGACAAAAGCTACATGGCTATCTCCATAAACATAAAAGAAAGCTCTTGACAAAATTCAACATTTACTCATGACCAAAAAAATCTAAACAAACTAAGACTAGAACTTCCTCAAACTGATAAAAGGAATCTACAAAACATCAAACATCATGTTTAATGGTTAAACACTGAATGCTATCCTCCTAAAACCCAGAATGTACATTTTCACCACTTCTATTCAACACTGTCCTGAAGGTTCTAACTAGTAAAACCAACCAGGCAAAATAAACCAACCAATTAAGCAAAGACATCCAGGTTACAAGAAATAAACCTCTAGTGATGTGATTTCATATGTAGAAATTTCCTAATAAATCCACAAGTTACAAGGACTAATAATAATAATGTTATGACTAATAATGTTAAACGCTCCAACATTCGAATCATAGGAGTCCCAGAAGAAGAAGACAAAAAGAAAGACCATGAGAGAATACTTGAGGAGATAATAGTTGAAAACTTCCCTAAAATGGGGAAAGAAATAATCACCCAAGTCCAAGAAACCCAGAGAGTCCCCAACAGGATAAACCCAAGGCGAAATACTCCAAGACACATATTAATCAAATTAACAAAGATCAAACACAAAGAACAAATATTAAAAGCAGCAAGGGAAAAGCAGCAAATAACACATAAGGGGATTCCCGTAAGGATAACAGCTGATCTTTCAACAGAAACTCTTCAGGCCAGAAGGGAGTGGCAAGACATACTTAAAGTGATGAAAGAAAATACCCTACAGCCCAGATTACTATACCCAGCAAGGATCTCATTCAAATATGAAGGAGAAATCAAAAGCTTTACAGACAAGCAAAAGCTGAGGGAATTCAGCATCACCAAACCAGCTCTCCAACAAATGCTAAAGGATCTTCTATAGACAGGATACACAGAAAGAGTGTATAAACTTGAACCCAAAGCAATAAAGAAAATGGCTACCGGATCGTACTTATCAATAATTACCTTAAACGTAAATGGGTTGAAATTTTCAAAATGGCTAGGAAACAATTCTCATAGCCATCAATAGTTCAGTGTTGAGTTCATGAATAGTTTTTAAAGTTTGGGACAAACTGTAGTATTTGCTATTTGAAGTACTATTTGTAATTGGCATATTACGATGTAACATTGGTCTTCAATTCCATCTTAAAACGCCTAAAAATGCCTAACAGGTTTTTAGATTTGTGAATTTTAGTTGAAATGTATTTTACGATGTTACTAAACCTGCAGAAATATTGAACTATTTCAGAGAACTTAAAAAAAAAAATAATAATAATAAGCAGTTCAGCAAGGCCACAAGAGATTAGATCAATAAAGAAAAATCAATTATATTTCTATAGTGAAATGACAACTTTCTATCATATCTATCAAAAATTTGAATTAATCATATTTTCTTTCCTATCCCTCAGTAGTTTAAACTTTTTTTTTCAAGTTAGATTTATCCCAGGCATTTTATCTTTCTAGTTGTTATGAACATATAACTCTTCTTCAATAGCCCTAATCCTATTATTTATAATAAAAAATCATTTATGTAAAATTGAATTTATAAGAAGTTCCTTTACAGAATTCTCAGAACTATCAGCACAAAAAACAAGCAGGCAGATGAACTGAACAGAAATTATTTCAGAAACAGACTCTGCCTTTCCAAAAAACATGGAAATTCAGTATATGATAAATGTGGCATTTCAAATATGAAGAAAAGAAACACATCATTCAATAACTGGAATGAGGACAAATGGTTAGCCATCTGGAAAACAGTAAAGCTGATCTCTCCATTTACTGCTTATACCAAAAATACTCAATATAAATCAAAGATTTTAAACAATTTAAACCATAAAAATAGAAAACCCATACAATTTTTCAAGTTCACTGAATCTAAAACTACCAATCCTAAGAAACACAACTATTCTATGTTACTAAGAAAAAAACAATGCCCAACTATGATAAGACAGAAATTCATGTCTTTCAGAGATGTTACAATATGAAAGGAAAAATGAGTCCTACCATCAGTGGTAAACACATTTTAAACCTTACACAGGAAACTGCCTCCCCCACCCTTGACCATGAATAAAAAGATCACTAAATTCAATCATACAAAATTAAAACTTCTACAAGGCAAAAGCAAAATCAAAAGATAAGCAAAAACTGAGTAAAAACAATCTTCTTAACACATGACCAAAAAGATCACTGAAAATATACACATGGCCAGTAACAATGGGGAAAAAATGCTGAAACTCATAAAGAAATTTTGAAAATCAATACTAACAAAAACCTGACAAACATTAAAAAGTTTGACACTAGCTAGTACCATGGACGGAGGAGCCTGGTAGGCTGCAGTCCATGGGGTCGCTACGAGTCAGACATGACTGAGCGACTTCACTTTCCCTTTTCACTTTCACACACTGGAGAAGGAAATGGCAACCCACTCCAGTGTTCTTGCCTGGAGAATCCCGGGGACGGGGGAGCCTGGTGGGCTGCTGTCTGTGGGGTCGCACAGAGTCGGACACGACTGAAGCGACTTAGCAGCAGCAGCAGCATCATCAAAGAGACAGAGATTCCCATTTTCCAAGACTACTGATGTAGGGACAACCTTTTAAGTTAGGCAATTCAACCACAAATTATTAAATGTACACACTTTTTGACCCAACAATTTTTTCCTTAGGAATTTATACTGCAAATATATTTTTAAATATGTGCAAAAATGTATCCAAGAATATTCACTATATTCCCATTTAATACTACAAAAAAAAAAACTAAATTTATGGTACATCGACATATCGGAATATTACACAGAATGAAATGAGAAGGAATTATATGCAAAGGTACAGAAATTAACAACAAAAAAGATATTTTGCTAAACAATATGTATGCTGTGATTTCATTTTTATAAAGATTATGTAAATATATGTATACATAAAACTGTATGCATACGTATGGAAAATATATGGAATGATACATACACACACACAAATGTTAACAGTGAATGGGAATGAGGAGAGCCTTTTTAAATTTTTTTATAACATTCTCTACAGCTTAAGTGTCTATTCCTCTTATAATAAACCTAAGTAAGAAGTAAAAATGTTAAATGAAATCTTAAACTATGACCATTAAAACGGCTAATATTTTCACATCTTCATTTTAAAAGAATCCTCAAAACAAAATTGATGAGAATCTTAGAATTTTTTTAGGACATATGCATTTATTCAAACACAAGTGCATAATTACAAAGGTTCCAATTTATTAAGTCACAATCAAGTCATTCACTCATTCTACATATTAATCAGGACTCTTTTGGTTGCAAATAACCGAACAGAAAGTAGTTTAACCAAAAAGTGGGATTTACTGGTTGACACAACTGAGAAGGCTTCAAGCACAGCTGGATCTAGGGACTTATATCAGCACCTGGTTTTGCTATGTCTTGATGCTGTTCTTCTCTATATTGGTCCATTCTTGGGCAAATCTTCCCTGTGGTGGCAAGAGAAGCTTGAATCTTCACAGCTCCAAACCCAGGGGAAAAAAAGAGTTATGTTTCTCATTCAACAGAATTGCCTCTGGTTGAATCAATGAAATGTCCATTCCTAAGGCCAGAGGAATGTTCACTGTGATCATCCAGGCATATAGCATGGAAACACATGGATTAAGAAAAGGTTCCTTGCTGAAACAAAAATATCCAAGACTGGGTGGCTTAAATAATAAGCATTTACTTCTCACAGTTTCACAAGTTGGAGATCCAAGATCAAGAGTTGGATTTGAGCTAGCGTCTGGTGAAGACGAGAATCTTAGAACTGTTATGATCATTAATAATGACATGAGAATATGTGCCACATGTAAATACCCTGAAAACTGTTCATGTTTAATTTTCTTTCACTTTGAAAGATAAAAGCACAGGTCTAATACATGTACCAACATAGCCCAACAAGACAGGAGAGGATTTTGGGTCTTCCTAAAATAAGGGACCTTGGGCCTAAAAAAGAAAATTGCAAATAATCTTGTTAAGTGAGAAAAGATAATGGTTTTCATCAAAGAGAACTAATAACTTCAATTATTTCCTATGTATAGATGTTCATAACATGCTGTCTTTCTGTAATATTCATCCTGTGCTGTGTGCTTAGTCCCTCAGCCGTGTCTGACTCTTTGTGACCCCATGGACTGTAGACTGCCAGGCTCCTCTGTCCACAGGGAGTCTCCAGGCAAGAATACTGGAGTGGGTTGCCATGCCCTCCTCCAGGGGATCTTCCTGACCCAGGAATCAAACCCAGGTCTCCCGCATTGCAGGCATATTCTTTACCAGCTGAGCCACCAGGGAAGCCCAAGAATACTGGAGTGGGTAGCCTATCCCTTCTCCAAGGGATCTTCCCCACCCAGGAATCGAACCAGGGTCTCCTGCATTGCAGGAATACTTAAGTATAAAAGAAAAGGGATTATCCAGGAAAAGCAGAGTACTATCCAACAGCTGTGACAGGTATGTTCAATTATATAGGCATCAATCACAGGTAAGAGTGAAGAAAACAGTGCTAGATTACCTCTACAAAATAGCTCAGGAAAATGCCCATCCCGCCAGATCACTTCCAAGCTGTTGGTTCCTCCCTCTAGCCTATAAAAGTACAAAAATACAGGTTATTCCCCTCAAAAAATCATTATTAGATACATTCTTAAAGCCAGATAAAATAGTTAACAGTTATATAAAAACATGCTAAATCAGACAAAATTCTTTCCATGGATTAAATATTAGTTCACTTAGAACAGTGCAACTGTAATGACCCATCAGTGCTGAATGATTTCATGAAGAAATGATCCAGGCACTAATTGGACTTTTTCAAATTTAACTTCTAGCTAAGGATTCAGTCCAGTTCAGTCGCTCAGTCGTGTCCGACTCTCCGCGACCCCATGAATCACAGCAGGCCAGGCCTCCCTGTCCATCACCAACTCCCGGAGTTCACTCAAACTCATGTCCATTGAGTCGGTGATGCCATCCAGCCATCTCATTCTCTGTCCTCCCCGTCTCCTCCCACTCCCGATCCCTCCTAGCATCAGACTCTTTTCCAGTGAGTCAACTCGTCGCATGAGGTGGCCGAAGTATTGGAGTTTCAGCTTTGGCATCAGTCCTTCCAATGAACACCCAGGATTGACCTCCTTTAGAATGGACTGGTTGGATCTCCTTGCAGTCCAAGGGACTCTCAAGAGTCTTCTCCAGCACCACAGTTCAAAAGCATCATTAGGATTCTTTAAAATCGAGGCAATAAACTAGAATTACCACAAACAACTTAAAATATGAGGACACACAATGTACTTCACTAAAATCGTATGTTGATGTTCTCTATTACTCAAACAGTTCTATTCCTGATGAAATCTCACAGTAACATTTCCCTCATCTCAAAAGTCTAATTATATTAAAAACATTTGTTTTTGAAACTACAGAAATGTTAAGTATTTAAAATTTTCAAGACAAAGGTGTTTAATAATGTTAAAATCGTCCGCAGATGTTTTTTTAATGTCATGCTATAATCAATCTTTTAGCAACAAATATAGAAAATTAACACTCTATGATGGTATTACATTGATATTGGACATATATAATTTTCTTCCTGCAATTGGGATATGCTTTCCCGGTATATGAAATGCAGGTAATGAGGACTGAAACCTGAAATTTTATTAGAAACAAATAATAGGCCAAATATAACCTTTATTCAGAAATAATTAACCATTTTATAAAATAACCCAAACACATTTTTAGCGCTTAATAAATATCTTGCAAATTAATAAAATTATAATTATAAAAGCAGAACAATTAAAACCTAAATCTTCAGAAAACAACCAAGTATATTAATTCAAAGTTGCATTTAACACAATTTCATCAAGGGATTACCACGGCCGAAATTATTATTAGAAATAATAATTCAGCATTTTCTAGTCCTTAGCCAGTCTAGCTTTGTTGCTAAACTAGTCATCATCAACAACAACAAAAAACCTATTTAAAATAATTTTTCTACTAACCTTTTAATTGCCTGCCTCAAAGTTTTGTTCCCAAGCATTTAAAAGAGCATATATGCCATTCCTCTCAACTACCTATAACTACTTTTAAATACGTATTTTCTATATATAGCATTAGCACAAAAAAGATAAAAGCCATAGAATTATATCATTGTAGTTCAATTCAGTTCAGTTCAGTCACTCTGTCATGTCAGACTCTTTGAGACCCCATGAATCACAGCATGCCAGGTCTCCCTGTCCATCACCAACTCCCAGAGTTCACTCAAACTCATGTCCATCGAGTCGATGATGCCATCCAGCCATCTCATTCTCTGTCGTCCCCTTCTCCTCCCTCCCCCAACCTTTCCCAGCATCAGAGTCTTTTCCAGTGAGTCAACTCGTCGCACGAGGTGGCCAAAGTATTGCAGTTTCAGCTTTAGCATCAGTCCTTCCAATGAACACCCAGGATTGATCTTAAAAACGTGTAAAGTAAAACAAAACTATATCTGTACTACATTCCTATTCACCACTGTACATTCTTTACTAAATTCAACTTTTAGAATTTCTAACAGTTCACAGGAATAAAGTTGAACAGAAAAGGCATGGTAAACTCTACCTATATACAGTAAATAAAAAATCTTTAAATTATAAACTTTAGTATTACATTATAAATCTTTTAAAGTTGATAGCATATATATAGTCAACAACCAAGATGTTATTACTTATGTCATCATATAATAATGGTAACATATACAGCTGGACAAATGTTTTTGAAATGCTAATATTCTGTTGAAAACATTTCCACAAAAAGCCTACTTACTTTCCTGCATCACTTTTTATTGAAAACCCTAAATTAAAGCTATCACACATCAAAAACTGTAACTAGATATGTTAAAAGAGAAAGAAACAAAAATAGTGAAGCAAGAAGGAAAGGGAAACGTTTAACTTCCAAATACACACATTCCCCAAATGTACAAAAAATATAACCTCAAAAAATAATAATAATAACCTCAAACTCTTAAATCTATAAACAGAAATTCTGGAATATCTTTCCCATCACAACCTTTCCTACCATGGAAACGCACAATTTTCCCTAACTCACAGACCACACAGTCTCTGTCTCTAGAAACCTAAATTATTTAGCATCATCTACCAACTTCACTTCTCCTTCCAAGTGTCTCTATCCCTCTTTCTCCTCTGCCACTCCTCTCCACCAAGAATTGGGAAAAGAATCTACCAGGCTGGAAACTAAGATCCTGTAAATACAAAAAGAAAGGTATAAAGTTACTTGGACAACCATGTAACTATCAAGTAAAGTGAAAGTCACTCAGTCATGTCCAACTCTTTGCAATCCCGTGGACTATACAGTCCATGGAATTTCCAGGCCAGAATACTGGAGTGGGTAGCCATTCCCTTCTCCAGGGGATCTTCCCAAACACAGGCCTCCTACATTGCAGGTGGATTCTTAACCAGCTGAGCCACAAGGGAATCCCAATGATCAGGTAAGATCTTCCTCTTTCCCAGCCCCACTTCCCCTACTTACAGAGTGAGTGAATATTCCTGCTTAGCACCTCTTCTGATTTAAGACTGCTGGCTATAATCACTTGCACAGGTATAATCAAATTAAGACAAAACACATATTAAGAAATAAATGAAATTTCTTGCAAGGACCATTAGTTACTACCCTTCCACAGTATTTCAATGTATTTACCAGCAGGTCATGGCATCTGGTCCCATCACTTCATGGGAAATAGATAGAAAAACAGTGGAAACAGTGTCAGACTTTATTTTTTTGGGCTCCAAAATCACTGTGGATGCTGACTGCAGCCATGAAATTAAAAGACGTTTACTCCTTGGAAGGAAAGTTATGACCAACCTAGATAGCATATTAAAAAACAGAGACATTACTTTGCCAACAAAGGTCCGTCTAGTCAAGGCTATGGTTTTTCCCGTGGTCATGTATGGATGTGAGAGTTGGACTGTGAAGAAAGCTGATCGCCGAAGAATTGATGCTTTTGAACTGTGGTGCTGGAGAAGACTCTTGAGAGTCCCTTGGACTGCAAGGAGATCCAACCAGTCCATTCTAAAAGAGATCAATCCTGGGTGTTCATTGGAAGGACTGATGCTAAAGCTGAAACTCCAATACTTTGGCCACCTCATGCGAAGAGTTGACTCACTGGAAAAGACTCTGATGCTGGGAAGGACTGGGGGCGGGAGGAGAAGGGGACGACAGAGAATGAGATGGCTGGATGGCATCACCGACTCGATGGACATGAATTTGTGTGAACTCCGGGAGCTGGTGATGGACAGGGAGGCGTGGCCTGCTGTGATTCATGGGGTCTCAAAGAGTCGGACACGACTGAGCGACAGGACTGAACTGAACTGAACCAGCAGGTCATTAATCAGGACATTTCTGTCATTAACTGAATCAACATTTTTGATCACCTGATATGTATATGCAATACTACCTAAGATTTCTAAGACATGCATTAAAATACTGTGGTCTCTTCCCAAAGGAGTTCCTAATCTAGCTTGGAAAATAAATAAACATACAACAGATAATGTTAGTGATGATAATGAAAAGTGTTAAGTGCTATAACTGAAGTCTAAGCAATTTATCAGAGGAAAATCAAAGCAGGGATCAATTAATTCTCCCTTTGTTACTTTTCCAAAAGAGAAGAAGTGATCTTTTAATGTTGGTTCCACATTTAAGAATACAATGAATAGTATATGCTTTGGACTTTGGTCAATAATGTTGCTACATCTCTGCAGGTATTAACTCAATAAAAAAAACAAACCTATGATGTGGGTACTAATACTATTTACATTTTAAAGAAGAAAAAACTGACCAAAGGTTACAAGTAACTCACAAAAGGTTACAAAACTAGTAAGTGTTTCTGCATTGCAGGGAAATTCTTTATGCCTGGCTCAGGCATAAAGAATTTCCCTGCAATGCAGAACACTCCGGTTTGATCCCTGGATCCAGAAGATTCCCTGGAGAAGGCAACAGTATTCTTGCCTTGGAAATCCCATGGACAGGAAAGCCTGGCGGGCTACAGTCCATAGATCACAAAGAGTCGTACACAACTGAGCAACTAAACCGCCACCACAACCAGGCCCTCCAAAATCTACCGTGCTATCCACTCCGGTTTCTCATCACTACCACCACCACCACCAAACCAGGACGGCTTTAAGAATCTGAGAGGAAAAATGCGTCAAGTCCTTTAGCATTTTTAATTAAATCACATTTGAAAGTATTCAAATTCTACTTTTACGTTAGTTCTTATTTTAATGATTTAATGATACTTTCTGAACAGTGTTAAAAAAAAAAAGTAAAGGAAAAAACTTTGTTTCAGGCAAGAGATTTCTATGAATATGCTTAGAATTTTGACTCAGTAACAAAGTAGACATACATGTCCTTTTAATTTACACTATCTGCTTTGAAAAATTCATTCATTAGAACTCAGAGTGTACTTTTCATGACCAGATCTATCCTGAGGAGGAAAGGAAACCCCCCAAATTCAAACCTACTATCCCAGAAACTACCCTAACCAAGTCTTACTAGAATGATTTTCCATTTCAACTTTCACCAAAAATTAAGCCAAAATCTTAAAAATGTCACAATCAAAGTAGTCAATCCACTTGGTTAAGAAAGAAAATCCTACACACACAATTACCTGGGAAGGGACTACTGCTTGTCTCCATTCTACAAATGGTGAAACTGAATCAATTTACATTCCCACCAACAGTGCAAGAGGGTTCCCTTTTCTCCATATCCTCTCCAGCATGTATTGTTTGTATATTTTTGATGATGGTCATTCTGACTGGTGTGAAGTGATACCTCACTGTAGTTTTGATTTGCATTTCTCTAATAATTAGTGATGTTGAGCATTTTTTCATGTGTTTATTGGCCATCTGTAAGTCTTCTTTGGAGAAGTGTGTGTTTAGGTTTTCTGCCCATTTTTTGATTGGGCTCTTTGTTTTTCTGATATTGAGCTATATGAGCTGCTTATATACTTTGGAAATAAATCTTTTGTCAGTTGTTTCATTGGTGGAAATGTAAACAGATATAGTCACTATGGAGAACAGTATGGAGATTACTTTAAAACTTAGGAATAGAACTACCATATAACTCAGTTAACCCACTACTGGGCATACACCCTGAGAAGACCACAACTGAAAAAGACACATGTACCCCAATGTTCATAGCAGCCTTATTTACAATAGCTAGGATATGGAAGCAACCTAGAAGCCCATCAACAGATGAATGGATAAAGAAAATGTGGTACACATATACAATGGAATATTACTCAGTCATAAAAAAGAAAAAAATTTGAGTCAATTCTAGTGAGGTGGATGAACCTAAAAACTGTTATACAAAGTGAAGTAAGTCAGAAACAGAAAAACAAATACCATATATTAACACATAAATATGTAATCTAGAAAATAGTATTAATGAATCTATTTGCAGGGAAGGAATGGAAACAAAGATTTGGAGAACAGACTTATGGACACAGTGGGGGAAGAAAAGAGAGAGACAAATGGAGAAAGTAGAATTAACATAGACACACTATCACGTGTAAAACAGATAGCTGGCGAGAAGTTGCTATACAATACAGGAAGCCCAGCTTGGCACTGTGATGACTGTGAGGGATGGAATGGGGAGACGGGAAGAGAGGCAGGCTCAAAAGGGAGGTAAGATATGCATAAATATAGCTGACTGGCAGTGTACAGCAGAAACCAACACAACACTGAAAAGAAATTTTCCTCCAATTAAAAATATAAATTAGAAAAAAAAATCATGAAACTGAGGTTGAAGAGGGTTAAGTACCCATGGTGACACAACACTTAACCATCATGGCAAAGAATTCAACCAGATCTCCTGCATCCAAATAAATGTTTACTTTAACACAGCACAATAGGAGAGGTCATTTCCAATTAAAATATATTTAATGTTACTATTAACAATATTCTGGGAGTCAAAAAAAATAAACATCTTTGAAGTAAGGAAAAGATCAATGAAAATAAAATCTGAAATTAAAATGCTATCTACAGTAACGATCACTGTTACTGTTGTTCCGTCGCTAAGTCCTGTCCGATTCTTTGCAACCCTACAGATGCATCATGCCAGGATTCCCTGTCTTCCACTATCTCCAGAGTTTGCACAAACTCCTGTCATTGCGTCGATGATGACATCAAATCATCTCATCCTCTATCACCCCCTTCTCCTCTTGCCTGCATCAGGATATTTTCCAATGAGTCAGCTTTTTGCATCAGGTGGCTAATGCACTGGAGCTTCAGCATCATTCCGTCCAATGAATATTCAAGGTTGATTTCCTTAAGGATTGAGTGGTTTGATCTCCTTGCTATCCAAGGGACTCGTCACGAGTCTTCTCCAGCACCACAATTCGAAGGCATCAATTCTTCAGCACTCAACCGTGTTTTATGGTCCAACTCTCACATCCATACACAACTACTGGAAAAACCATAGCTCTGACTATACAGATCTTTGTTGGCAAAGAGATGGCTCTGCTTTTAATTCACTGTCTACATTTGTCACAGCTTTCATTTCAAGGAGCAAGCATCTTTTAATTTCATGGCTGCAGTCACCGTTAGCAGTGATTTTACAGCCCAAGAAAATAAAATCTGTCACTGTTTCCACTTTTTCCCCCTTCTATTTGCCATGAAGTGATGGGACCGGATGCTATGATCTTCATTTCTTGAATGCTGAGTTTTAATCCAGCTTTTTAACTCTCTTCTTTCACCCTCATCAAGAGGTGCTTTAGTTCCTCTTCACTTTCTGCCATTACAGTGGTATCATCTGCAAATCTGTGGTTGTTGCTTCTCCTGGCAATCTCAATTCTAGTTTGAGATTCAGCCAGTCTGGCATTTTGCATGATGTACTCTGCATATAAGTTAAATAAGGAGGGTGACAATATACAGCCATGATGAACTCCTTTCTAAGAACCAGTCCATTTTTCCATGTCCAGTTCTAACTGTTGCTTCTTGTCCTGCATACAGGTTTCCCAGGAGACAGGTAAGGTGGTCTGATATTTCAATCTAAGAATTTTCCAGTTTGTTGTGATCCACAAAACCAAAGGCTTTAGGATAGTCAATGAAGCAAAGTAGATGTTCTTCTCAAATTCCCTTGCCTTTTCTATGATGCAACAGATGTTGCCAATTTGATCTCTGGTTCCTCTGCCTTTTCTAAATCTAGCTTGTACATTTGGAAGTTCTCAGTTCACAAACTGCTGAAATCTAGCTTGAAGGATTTTCAGCATTACTAGCTGAATAACATTGCTAGCATGTTAAAGGAGTTCAATTGTACCGTAGTTTGAACATTCTTTAGCACTGTCCTTCTTTGGGATTGGAATGAAAACTGACCTTTTCCTGAGGCCACTGCCAAGTTTTCCAAATTTGATGACATAGTGATTGCAGCATATTAACAGCATTATCTTTTAGGCTTTTTAATAGTTCAGCTGGAATTCCATCACCTCCACTAGCTTTGTTTGCAGTAATCCTTCCTAAGGCCCACTTGACTTCACACTCCAAGATGTCTGGGTCTAGGTCAGCGACCACACCATCATGGTTTTCTGGGTCACTAAGACCTTTTTTGTATAGTTCCTCTGTGTGTTCTTGCCGCCTCTTCTTAATCTCATCTGCTTCAATAATGGTTACCATGTAAAGAAACAAAAAATTAAGTTCACCTGATTTTTATAAAAATTATTCTACTCTAATAACTTAGGAGACCCAAGAAGAGATTACAGAAATACCCATTTGAAAATAAGCTCAGTTATTTAAAGTGTCAATTCTTTATTAATAAAAATGTTAAAATACTATTAAAAACCAAAAATAACAAGAGGGAACCAAAATTATTACTTCAAATATGAAATATAATTAAATATTTTCATTTAAAAACATAAATGGTCCATTAAAAAGCCAGTTCACCTGTTGACAATTTTACCTTATTCAACACTGGAATCAATCATTTCTATCTCCTCTGTCTAGAACATACGTCCAGAATTCCTTAAGATACTAAACACAATGTAGAGGTGTGCTCACACACAAAAGAAATGGTTTCTAATCTGATTAGAAATCTAAGCTTTGTCATTAAAATCAATCTGAAAATACCTCAACAAGTGGCTGCAATGGAGCCCAATTATTTCTCTATAACTACAGTAACCACACAATTCACAAAATATGTTCAGTTCAGTCGCTCAGTCGTGTCTGACGCTTAGGGACCCTAGTATGCCAGGCCTCCCTGTCCATCACCAATCCTGGAGTTTACAAAACTCATGTCCATTGAGTCGGTGATGCCATCCAACCATCTCATCCTCTGTCGTCCCCTTCTCCTCCTTCCCTCAATTTTTCTCAGGTCTTTTCAAATGAGTCAGCTCTTCGCATCAGGTGGCCAAAGTATTGGAGTTTCAGCTTCAACATCAGTCCTTCCAATGAACACCCAGGATTGATCTCCTTTAGGATGGACTGGTTGGATCTCCTTGCAGTCCAAGGGACTCTCAAGTCTTTTCCAACACCACAGTTCAAAAGCATCAATTCTTCAGCACTCAGCTTTCTTTATATTCCAACTCTCACATCCATACATGACCACCGGAAAAACCATAGCCTTGACTAGATGGACCTTTGTTGGCAAAGTAATATCTCTGCTTTTTAATATGCTGCCTAGGTTGGTCATAACTTTCCTTCCAAGGAGTAAGCGTCTTTTAATTTCATGGCTGTAATCACCATCTGCAGTGATTTGGGAGCCCAAAAAAATAAAGTCAGCCACTGTTTCCATATGCTAGTGAGATTTTTTTAAAAAACAGTAATAGTTGGGAATTCCCTGGTAGTCCAGTAGTTAAGACTCCATGCTTCTACTGCAGGTACCATGGGTTCAATATATGGTAAGAAACGAAGATCCCACATGCTGAGCAGGATGGCCAAATGAATAAATAGCAGTAGTTGATTTAACAAGTGATTTTCCTTTAGAAACACTGGCTTCTTCTACTAACATAGAATGGACATTTTCTTATTCTGGGCCAATTTATTCTCAATTAGAAAACCATGGAATGTAAAAAGCAGGACCTTTTATCTTATCTTTCCTTTTCAACTAATGAATTAGAAACAGATTAACTTGTCTGTATAATACAACATTTTCAGTATTGTTTTTAAAAATGTTTACCAATATTAAAAAACTAGTATGTATTACTGACGCTTCGATCTGTGGTGCTGGAGAAGACTCTTGAGAGTCCCTTGGACAGCACGGAGATCAAACCAATCAATCCTAAAGGAAATCAACTCTGAATACTGGAAGGACTGTTGCTCAAACTGAAGATCCAATACTGTGGCCACCTGATGCGAAGAGCTGACTCACTGGAAAAGATCCTGATGCTGGGAAAGATTGAGAGCAGGAGAAGGGGAATGACAGAAGATGAGATGGTTGGATGGCATCACTAACTCAATGGACGTGAGTTTGAGCCAACTCAGGGAGATAGTGACGTACAGGGAAGCCTGGCATGAAGCAGTTCATGGGGTCACAAAGAGTCGGACACTACTTAGTGACTGAACAACAACAATCTAGTACTAAAATTATTAAATACTTTAAATACAAATAATCCTTTAAATAAACACATCTTTACCCAGAATTCACAGTTTCATTTTATTTAACTGTATTACAAAATTTGTTTATGTGATACATGCCTAGTATAACAGCAAGCATCTATTCCGGCACCCTCTTGAACTGATTATTACCGATGCTCCAAAAATTTCCTTAGGGTCCAATACTATGGCTTATAATTGAAGTAAACATTTATACTGTGCTCAAAAGTTCACAAAGCACATGGCCATAAACCATTATTTTCAAAGCTGAAATAACCTGCTGGGTGGAGATGATGCAGGTTCACAAAAAGTAAGGAATCTGAACTTCCAGTCTAGATGGCATACCTCTCTTTTTCCCTGCCCCTCCACATTAAGCACAAGTATAAACCATGAAAATAACAGAAAGAAACAACCAAAAGAAAACTATGAAAACTAGAAAGGCAGCTAACCAGTTTGGGACTCTAGGACCAGAGAAGCAAAAAAAGCATCATAGTGCTTTACGTCCCCACATCCAATAGAAGAAGGCAACCCAGACTGGCATTTCCCAACCACCAATTCAGCAACAGAAAGTAGACTAGATAATCATACTCCTCCCTCAAACTAAACAGGAGTCTCTCTGCAGTATCAAGCAAGGGAGGGCAATGGGAAGCTCAACCAACAACAAAGACCAGAGAGAGGAGGCAACTCTTCCTTCCCTGTATGATCTGAAACTCTTTTTTTCCACCTTGAGATGCAGAGGCAAGTGGTCAAAACTTAGGAACCCAGCCAGCACAAACAACTCAGTTTGGGCCAAGACTCTCCTCTCTCACCTGGAGATACAGAGTCAGGGAAGAACTGGGGGTTTGGGGTGGGTACAAGCAGGAGAACCCCACCACAATCCTCTCCCATCTGGAGACACCCAGAAACCTGGTAAGAAGAAATGCCTTCTATTCTCTAAGGTAAAATCAGCAAAAACCAGTGGGAGTCCGGACAGCATCAGATAAACAACTGCCATTAAAACCAAAGCCTACAAAAGCAGGCGAAGACCTGTACACTAAATCTAAGTGGGATGACTGTGTGATAAAATAAAAAATATAAATAGGGTCCAGAGCCCTCTGACATAATACACAACAGAAAATGACAAAAGAAAATCCCAACATGAGTGAGAAAAGATAATCAACCAAGGCCAATACAGAGATGAGTTGGATGCTACACAATTATTTGAGAAAGATTTTAGAGCACCAATATAAAATGTCTCAGCAGTCAATTCTAAATTCTCCTGAAACAAGTGAAAAAAATGGAAAACCTCAGTAAAGAAACAAAAGTTATAAAAAAAGAAGCAAAAAGAAATCACAGAACTAAAAATTACTATAACATAACACTTTAAAGGTTGCTGGATGGATTGGCTCAATACAAACACAGAAATAAAGAGAATCACTGAATTTGAGGACAGAAAAATAGAATTAACCCAATCTGAAAAACAGAGGAAAGACAAGACTGAAAGAAAACTAAGAGTCTTAAGGACCTGTGGGCAAATAACAAAAGATCCAACATTCTTATCATTGGAGTCCCAGAGAGGAGAGAAGAACTGTAAAAGTATATAAAGGAAAGATGGCTAAAGATGTCACAAACACAACACATACAAACTTACAGATTCAAAAAACAGAGCAAACCCAAAACAGGAGAAACCCACAGAAATTTACACCAGGACACATCATAATTAAAAATTCAAAAACTAAAAAGAAGAAAAACCTTTCAAGGCAGCCAGACAAAAATAACTATTTCCTAGAACGACTGACGGAGAAGGCAATGGCAAGCCACTCCAGTACTCTTGCCTAGAAAATCCCATGGATGGAGGAGCCTGGTAGGCTGCAGTCCGTGGGATCGCTAAGGGTCGGACACGACTGAGCGACTTCACTTTCACTTTTCACTTTCACACATTGGAGAAGGAAATGGCAACCCACTCCAGTGTTCTTGCCTGGAGAATCCCAGGGACGGGGGAGCCTGGTGGGCTTCCATCTATGGGGTCACACAGAGTCGGACACGACTGAAGTGACTCAGCAGCAGCAGCAGAACGACTGAACAACAACTGCAGCAATACCAGACTTCTCACCTCAGCCGTCAGTTCAGCTCAGTCCAGTCACTCAGTCGTGTCCAACTCTGCGACCCCATGGACTGCAGCACGCCAGGCCTCCCTGTCCATCACCAACTCCCGGAGGTTACTCAAACTCATGTCCGTTGAGTCAGTGATGCCATTCAACCATCTCATCCTCTGTCGTCCCCTTCTCCTCCCGCCTTCAATCTTTTCCAGCATCAGGGTCTTTTCAAAGTTCTTAGCATCAGGTGGCCAAAGTATTGATTGGAGTTTCAGCTTCAGCATCAGTCCATATAATGAATATTCACGACTGATCTCCTTTAGGATGGACTGGTTGGATTTCCGTGCAATCCAAGGGACTCTCAAGAGTCTTCTCCAACACCACAGTTCAAAAGCATCAATTCTTCAGCACTCAGCTCTCTTTACAGTCCAACTCTCACAACCATACATGACTACTGAAAAAACCATAGCTTTGACTAAACAGTCCTTTGTTGGCAAAGTAATGTCTCTGCTTTTTAATATGCTGCCTAGGTTGGTCATAACTTTTCTTTCAAGGAGCAAACGTCTGTTCATTTCATGGCTGCAGTCACCATCTGCAGTGATTTTTGGAGCCCCCAAAATTAAGTCTGTCACTGTTTCCACTGTTTTTCCATCTATTTGCCATGAAGCGATGGGACCAGATGCCATGATCCTAGTTTTCTGAATGTTGAGCTTTAAGCCAACTTTTTCACTCTCCTCTTTCACTTTCATCAAGAGGCTCTTTAGTTCTTCTTCGCTTTCTGACTTAAGGGTAGTGTCATCTGCATATCTGAGGTTATTGATATTTCTCCTAACAATCTTGATTCCAGCTTGTGCTTCATCTAGCTCAGCGTTTCTCATGATGTACTCTGCATGTAAGTTAAATAAGTAGGGTGACAATATACAGCCTTGACTAAAAAAAGTGGCAGAATATTTTTTGAATGCTTAAAAAAAAAAAAGAATTGCTAACCAAGAATTCTATACCCAGTGAAACTACTCTTCAGGGAAGTTGTAAATCTATTCAGGCTGCCATAACAAAACATGACAAAATGAGTGGCTCTATTATAAACAACAGAAATTTACTTCTCACAGTTCTGGGGCTGGAAATCCAAAGATTAGGGTGCCAACATGGTTAAGGTGAGGGCCCTCTTCCAGGTCACAGACTTCTCACTGGCAGAAAAGGAGCAAGTGAGCTCTCTTGGGGGCCTCTTTTGTAACAGCCCTAATCCTACTCATGGGCTCTCCCCCATGACCTAAAAATATCCCAGAGGACCTAATTCCCAATACTATTATGCTAAGCATTAGGATTTCAACATTTACATTTTAGAGAAATTCATTCAGACCACAGCAAGGAATAAATGGAAAAAATTTTAATGCATTTTCAAGAGAAGAAAAACTAAAAGAATATGTCACTATTCTTTTATTCCTCAGCAACTCAATCCCGGGCTGAGAAAAATTTTCTGAACAAGAAAAATAGAAATATAGGTACACATAACACATTATCTTTTCCATCATTAGTTTTCTGTTTTTCAGTCACTAAGTCACATCCTCTCTGCAAGCACACCAAGCTTCCCTGTTCTTCAGCATCCTCCAGAGTTTGCTCAAACTCATGTCCTTTGAGTCAGTGATGCCATGCAACCATCTCATCTTCTGTCACACATTTCTCCTCCCTCCCTCAATCTTTCCCAGCATTAGGCGTTTTTCCAGTGAGTCTGCTTTTTGCATTAGGAAGCCAAAATATCGGAGTTTCAGCTTCGGCATCAATCCTTCCAATGAATATTCAGCATTGATTTCCTTTAGGATGGACTGGTTTGATCTCCTTGCAGTCCAAGGGACTCTCAAGTCTTCTCCAACACCACAGTTCAAAAGCATCAATTCTCTGGTTCTCAGCCTTCTTTATGGTCCAACTTGCCATTCATACACTACCACTGGAAAAACCACAGCTTTGACTATATAGACCTTTGTCAGCAAGGTGGTATCTCCGCTTTTTAATACACTGTCTAGGTTTGTCATAGCTATTCTTTCAAGGAGCAAGCATCTTTCAATTTCATGGTTGCAGTCACCATCCACACTGATTTTGGAGCCCAAGAAAAATGTTTCCACTTTTTCCCCATCTATTTGCCATGAAGTGATGGGACCGGATGCCATGATCTTCAGTTTTTGAGTGCTGAATTTTAGCCCATCTTTTCCACTCTCCTCTTTCACCTTCATCAAAAGGCTCTTTAGTTCCTCTTCACTTTCTGCCATTAAAGTAGTATCAATCTGCATATCTGAGGTTTTTTATATTTGTTCCAGCAATCTTGACTTCAGCTTGTGAGTCATCCACTCCAGCATTTCATATCATCTACTCTGCATATAAGTTAAATGAGCAAGGTGACAATATACTGCCTTGATGTACTCCTTTCTCAATATTTAACCTGTCAGCTATTCCATGCCCAGTTCTAACTGCTGCTTCTTGTCCTGCATACAGATTTCTCAGGAGACAGGTAAGGTGGTCTGATATTTCAATTCCTTTAAATATATTCCAGTTTGTTGTAATCCATGCAATCAAAGGTTTTAGCATAGTCAATGAGACAGAAGTAGATTCTGGGGTGGAATTTCTTTGCTTTTTCTATGATTCAGCGGATGTTACCAATTCGATCTCTGGTTCCTCTGCCTTTTCTAAATCCAGCTTGTATATCTGGAAGTTCTTGGCTTGTGCACTGTTGAAGCCTAGCTTGAAGGGTTTTGTGCATAATCTTGCTATCATGTAAAATGAGTGCAACTGTACAGTAATTTGAACATTCTTTAGCACAGTCCTTCCCAACTGGAATGTAAACTGACCTTTTCCAGTCCTCTGGCCACTGCTGAGTTTTCCAAATTTGCTGATATATTGTGGAGAAGGAAATGGCAACCCACTCCAGTGTTCTTGCCTGGAGAATCCCAGGGATGGGGGAGCCTGGTGGGCTTCCGTCTATGGGGTCACACAGAGTCAGACACGACCGAAGTGACTTAGCAGCAGCAGCAGCAGCTGATATACTGAGTGCAACACTTTAACAGCATCATCTTTTAGGATCTGAAATAGTTCAGCTGGAATTTCATTATCTCCACTAGTTTTGCTTATAGAAATGCTTCGTAAGGGCCACTTGATTTCACACGCCAGGACTCAGGTGAGTGACCACACCATCATGGTTATCTGGGTCATTAAGAGCTTTTTGTACACTTTTTCTGTGTATTCTTGTCTTTTCTTAATCTCTCCTGTTTCTGTTAGGTCCTTGCCGTTTTTGTCCTTTATTATGCCTATCTTTTTGCATGAAATGTTCCCTTGATATCTCCAATATTCTTAAAGAGATCTCTAGTCTTTTCCATTCTATTGTTTTCCTCTACTTCTCTGCATTGTTCATTTAAGAAGGCTTTCTTAGCTCTCTTTGCTATTCTTGGGAACTCTGCATTCAGTTGGGTATATCTTTCCCTTTCATTTCTCTTCTCTTCTCAGCTATTTGTAAGGCCTTCTCAGACAACGACTTTGCCTTCTTGCATTTCTTCTTGCAGATGGTTTTGGTCACCAACTCTTTTACAATGTTAAAAACTTCCATCCATAGATCTTCAGGCACTCTGTATACCAGATCTAGTCCCTTGAATCTATTTGTCACCTCCACTGCATTTATAATCATAAGGGATTTGATCTGGGTCATAACTGAATGGCCTAGTGGCTTTCCCTTGAGAAGGAAATGGCATTCCACTCCAGTATTCTTGCCTAGAGAATCCTGTGGACAGAGGCGCCTGATGGGCTGCTGTCCATGGGGTCGCACAGAGTCGGACACGACTGAAGCGACGTAGCATGCATGCCTGCATTGGAGAAAGACATGGCAGCCCACTTCAGTGTTCTTGTCTGGAGAATCCCAGGGACAGAGGAGCCTGGTGGGCTGCGTCTATGGGGTCACACAGAGTTGGACATGACTGAAGCGACTTAGCAGCAGCAGCAGCAGTGGCTTTCCCTGCTTTCTTCAATTTGAGCCTGAATTTTGCAATAAGAAGTTGATGATCTGAGCCACAGTCATCTCCAGGTCTTGTTTTTGCTGACTGCATACAGCTTTTCCATCTTCAGCTGCATCTTAGTTCTCTAGATCATACTTAATGATGGAAACAAAATTTATACTGATACTTAATTACATTTAAAAAAGGCAAATGAGAAGTGAAGTTTCCACATGACAACTGAAGGAGTAAAGTACTGATACCAGGAGACTGCTGTAAGTCATATATACACTAGTAATAACTACGACAGCCACTACAAAATCTACACCAAAACAGACTCAAAACTATAAATAAATATTTTACAAATTATGAAAGACAGAATCTTAAAAAAATGTTTTAGTAATCTCAGGATGGAAAGAGAAACAAAAAACCAGAGAAAAATAACAAAATAAGAATAAAAAGGCAGATTTAAGTGTTAATATTTATCAGTAATTACCTTAAAAGTTGATGGTCTAAACAGACAAATCAAGAAAGACTGGAAGAGTATATTTCGAAATGGCCCACTATATGCAACTAACAAGAAATTCAATAACATATATTGAAAGTAAAAAGAATGGAAAAGCTAGGATGGTTTGTTTTTCATCAGAGAAACTATATTAATAACACAACCAACCAACAGGGTCAGCTTGATATACATAGAATAGTCCACCCAACAATAGCAGAATACATATTTCTTTTCAAGCATCCATGGAATATTCACGAAGACAGATTATATCCTGGGACATAAAACAAACCTCAACAAATCTAAAAGAATCAAAATAAAATAGGAGGTACATTATATAGCAATAATAGACTCAAACCAGAAATCAGTAACAGTAAGACAACATGAAAATTTCTGAACACAAATGAATAAACACTTTTTAAAAGTCCATGGGGTTCCTCCAATTAAAAACAAATTAAAAAAAAAAAAGTAAAGTGGAAAAAAAAGTCCATGGGTCAAAGACAAACACTCAAAGAAAATTTTTAAATATAAACATAAAGTGAATGAAAATAAAAACATAACATGTCAAAATATGTGGGATGCAGCTAAATCAGTAGTTAGGAGGAAATTTGTAGCAGTAAGTGCTTACGTTAGAAAAGAGGAAAGATCTCAAATCAATAACTGAGTTACTTACAAGAAAATTTTAAAAAAAAAGGCAAAATATAAATCCAAAGCAAGCAACAGAAAGCAAACAATGAAGAGCAGAAATCAACAAAATTCAAAACAGGAAAACAGAGAGTATCAATGAAGCAAAAATTTTACATTCGTCTACCATCACTAACAAAAACAAAGAGGCAAGACACAGATCCAATATTAAGATTGAAACAGGGATATCACTAAGATCTTGCAGCACTTTAAAAGATAATAAGGAAGATTTCCCTAGTGGCCCAGTGGTTAAGCTTCCACATTGTATATGCAGGGGGCCAGGGTTCGATCCCTGGTCACGGAACTAGATCCCACATGCCACAACTAACAGTCCACATGCCACACCAAAAATATCCCACATACCACAAGAAAGATCAAAAGATCAGTGTGCCACAACTAAGACTCAGCACAGTCAAATAAATAAATATTAAATAATATTAATAACATGGGAATACTACAAAACAACGTTACACTTTTAAACTGGACACAGAAAAAAATGGAACAATTTCTCAAAATCACACAACTGAAACTAAACCAAAATGAAGCCAATAATCTAAATAATTCTATATCCAGTAAAGAAAAATTAGTTAGCTGACAAAGCAGAAAAATAATCCAAAGGAGAAAGGACAGTCTTTTCAACAAACAATGCTGGAACAAGTGGGTAAAGAATCCAATCCGCCTGTGATGCAGGAGATGCAAGTTCAATCCCTAGGTCAAGAAGATCCCCTGGAGGAGGGCATGATAATCCACGGGGGTATTCTTGCCTGGAGAATTCCATGGACAGAGGAGCCTGGCAGGCTGTGGTTCAAGGGGTCACAAAGAGTCAGATACAACTGAAGGGACTGAGAATGCATGTATGCACATGCCAAATAAAAGTCTAGGCCTAAACCTCACAACCACATACAAAAATTATTTCAAAAAGGATGATGAACGTAAACATAAAACTACAGAATTTTTAGAATAAAAATTAGGTCTTCAAGACCTAAAGAAAAGGTTCTTGGGCTTGGCACCAAAAGCATAGTCTGTAAAAATAAATAAATCAAACTTCATCAAAATCAAAAACATGGTGCCCTATGAAACGATGCTTATCATTGCTAATTATTAGAGAAATGCAAATCAAAACTACAATGAAGTACCACTTCACACCAGTCAGAATGGCCATCATTAAAAACTATACAAATAAATGTTGGAAAAAAGGGATCCCTCTCACACTGTTGATGGGAATGTAAATTGGTGCACCCATTATGAAAAACAGTATGGATCGTCCTCAAAGAATTAAAAACAGAGTCACCATATGATCCAGCAATACCACTCCTGAGCATATATCCACACAAAATTATAATTTGAAAAGATTACATGCACCCTCATGTTCATAGAAGCACTACATACAATAGCCAAGACATCGAAGCAACTTAAATGTCCATCAACAGATGAATGGATAAAGATGTGGTATAGATACATAATGGAATACTACTTGCCCGTTAAAAAAGTGAAATAACACCATCTGCAGTAACATGGATGAAAAATGAAAATGAAAGTCACAAAGTCATGTCCAACTCTTTGCCACCCCATGGACTAAACAGCCCATGGAATTCTTCAGGCCAGAATACTGGAGTGGGTAACTAACCCTTCTCCAGTGGATCTTCCCAATCCAGGGATCGAACACAGGCCTCCTGAATTGCTGATGGATTCTTTATCAGTTGAGCTACCAGGGAAGCCCATAGTTACACAATGGAATACTACTCAGCCATCAAAAAGGAATGAAATAACACCAACTGCAGTAACATGGATGAACCTAGAGATTATTATATTAAGTCAGAAAGACAAATACCCTATAATATCACTTATATGTGGAATCTAAAATACAACACAAATGAACAGATCTACTTAACAGAAACAGACCCACTCACAGACGCACAGAAAAGACTTGTGTGGGAGCCAAGAGGGGGTGAAGGTGGCAGAAACCAATACAACATTGTAAAGCAATTATCCAAAATAACTAAATTTTTTAAAATGCTGAGAACTGATTAAGTTTGGCAATTTTTATAACAGTAATGTATTAATACCAATGTCAATTTCCTAACTTCTATGTCTCACCATTGAGGGGAAGCTGGGTAAAGGACACACAGGACTCCACTATTTGCAACTTCCTATGAGTTTATAATTATTTCAAATTAAGTGTTCAAAGTGTTTTTAAAAATTATGTTGAGTTGAGAGACAGGGTGCAGAAGCACAGATGAAATAAGACTGTCCATTAATTGCTAACTGTTGAGGCTAGTCTGGTATATAGCAGTTCATAAGAATGCTGCATTTTTTATCTTTTTAAATTTTTCATAATAAATAGTTAACAAAAATATAAGATGTCATATATCAAAACATTAACAGTAGTGTATTCCAGTTAGTGATTTTATTATTTTTGCTAAAAAGCATTTAAAATTTTTCTGTAAGTTTCTTGTATTTCTTAAATACAACAATTTTTTAAAAATCTTTGCTCATATTGGTCTTCTGTCCTACTTGTTTTCCTCATTTTTAAAAAGCAGCACCACAGAAAATATTTTTTAACTTGAAGTCCATTTCTTCCTCCAACAATACAGCACTTAATTTGAAATACCCAATTTAAATCTAAATATCCAATTTATATCTCATCCAACTGCACTTAAACTGAAAGTCCCAGTATCTTTTTCTAAAATTAACTGGAAGAATCTTGCTAAAATAGATCTACAATCAGTACAATAACTGACCATTATAGTAATCCTCCTAAAACAGATGTCAAAATTCAAGACACCCTAAGACATTTTAACAAGTCTAGTTGGGTTTGCATCTGCAATACTGTCAACGATATCCTAATTAACTCCAAATTGTTTTTAAATTTTATGTGGCCTTTTTTAATTTTTCAATTTTTTTTTTTTAAAAAAGAAGATGCTGAAAAGTTTACAGCCGGTAACAAAACCATGCTGAAGAATTCAACAATGTGGGAATATGAAAAAGTAACAATGATTTAGTGAATACTGAGATTCTCATGATGCAATTTTTAAAATTTTAATTATTTAAATTTATCAACCAAAAGTTATAAAATACCATTTCCCTCAATAATAATTAATTTTAATTAAGTAAATTAAAATTAAATAATGATACAGAAATAACAAGACCTGAGCTCTCCGTATCTGTAGGACCTTGGGTAAATCACAATCTGAAACTATTTCCTTATCCACATACTCAGAGTTATACTTGTTAATCTTTCAGCTCCAAACTCCTATTAACTGGTGCTCTAAAATATACTTCATAACCTCTGACCCATGATCATTCTAATGACAACCCTAAGAAAAGATTTATAACAGATGTGATATAGAGATATCAATTACATGACAAATTATAAGTAGAATATCATCCACAATAATTAAATCAGGGCTTCTTGACATCAACACTACTGACACTGCACTGGATAATTCTTTGTTGTGGGGGTTATCATGTGCATTGTAGGATGTTTAGTATCTACCCACTAGATGCCAACAGAATCCCCCAGCATGACGACCAAAAATGTCTTCAGACATTGCCAAAACCATCTCTCATGGAGAATTGGATTAAGATTAAAAATTTCCAGCGTTCTTTGGAGATGAGAAGCAGGAAGAACAGAGAATGTTTCTGTGACACAGAGGAAAAGTAAAAGGAAAGACTAGGAATGAACAAAACAAATCACAGCTAGTAATTATAATGAAAATAGCAATAGAGAAAGCTGAGAAGAAAATTCACAGGTATTCCATCAGGACCTTTGTAAGCATCTTCGATAAAGACTGCTAAAGATTTTTTACTCAGAAATTAATGAAATTAACATAATTCCTCTTCTCCCTAGCATTTATGAGGCTAAACATCTTCAAGTTACCAACTATTCTTCAATCACTGAGAACACCAACTTGAAAAACACATCCCCCACAATTAAATATAATAACCATCTATGTTTTAATCAAATGTAAATATGCTACAAATGCCATGAAAAGCAACATGAATATCCTCGAATCCTTTATGTATTTAAAGAACGGAGAAACTACATACATCTAAGTGCTACAGAGATTAAAAGTTCACACATTCCCTTTCTGGCTCTTTAATACTTAGTATAAAATCAACTCGCCCATATTTTCCACCAAACAGACAAATACCCAGTTTCCTTAGTCTATTCTTGGATAGGTCACCAGACTGGGAATAAGAGACCCAGAGTCTATTCCCAGCTGCAAACAGACTGGTAATCTCAAGCAAATTATTCACTCAGGTTAAGGTTCTACACCCATATCACGCTGACAATACTGAAAATCTGCCCAGAAACAAGCACTGAGAAACCTAGGTCTTCCTGCACCCAAAGGACAACTGCAAACGTATTTTTAGATTTCTTAAATCTAAAAATCTAAATAGGATTTTATTTATAGCAACATTTAACATACTTGAAATTTCAAAACTGTGTGGTGCCTTTATCAGGTGCCTTTATCATTGCCCTTTGTAAAATTAGTAAGAAACGCTCTTTTTAAAATCACACCATGCCCAACTGTGTAAAACTCTATATGCAAACCACACCAATAATAATTTATGTAAAATAAAACAAACAAAAAGCTGTTTTAAACGCAAGCTCTTGGTAAGGGCTTTAACTTTTTCATTTCCTAACTTTATCTAGTCTCCGACACAAGTAGTTCTTTCTTGGCACTGTAAAAAGTGCTTTACGAAGTCTGAAGAGACAAAGTGTGCCCTACAGCCTAATTCTGGAAAGGCCTTTACGACTGACTGTTCTTACCACTAAACAGGCAGGTTTTAGTAGCGCAACCAATATAAGGATAGATACAAGCGTACATTTTTTTGCTCTTGATACCAAGTAAAGAAAGTGTCTAGTAGACCCAAGTTACCCGTCTGACCTTTTCGCACACCGTAAAACTGTAAACACAATACAGTCCAATATAAGATTTGTCAAAAAAAAAAAAAAAAGCAGGGTTAGGACCGAAAGGAGGGTGTCAATTAGCGTTCGCTGGCCCCCGCTGTCAGGCAGACACTTGTTAGCCGCCGAGAAGTCACTCACAAAGTTTGCCATCTCGCTGGGGGAAGGGACCCGGACCGCGCCGCGGGCCCCGACCCGGAAGACGGGCGTCTGCGAGGCCCCACCGCCCGCCGAGGCCCGGGCGCGCCGCCACCCCGGCAGGAAAAGCCCCGGCGTCTCGGCCCCCCTCCGCCGCCTCGCTGCCCACGGGCGCACTCACGCACGCGCGCGCACTCTCACTCCCGTACACACAACAAAAGGAAGCCGTGCGAGCCGCGTGCGGAGGTTTGCTCGGGCGCTCAGGGAAGCCCCTCCCCCCGGCCCCCACCGCGCCGCCCCGGGCCTGCTCGCTCGCTGGAGCGCCCCCCGAGGGCCCGAGGGCGCGCGGATCCCTGAGGCCCGAGTCCCACCGGCCCAGCCCGCCTCCACTCGGCTCAGCCGCGCTCGCAGGCAGCTGCGGCGGCTCTGGGCCCACCATGCGCGCAGCTCCGCCTGCCGCTGAGCCGAGTTCCGATGAAATCCGCGAGGGCGAATCTGGGCTCCCACCAGGAGGGCTAGGAGGGCTCCCTACTTCCCGGGTTTCTTAAGAAATAAAACTATTACACTGAATTATCCTTGGTAAAAGTCCCCGTCCCCACCGAACCACTATCAAAAGTAGTATTTAACACAACATTCCTTACAATAAATCTTTTCCAGTAACCTCTTTAATCCTTCCTCTTAACGCTTCCACACCTTAGTTTTCTCCTTTTACTTTTCCCTTGCCTTCCTGTTTTCAACCTTTGAGCTGCATTTTCTCAAAAGAATTATCTTCCCTAAACCGTCTTTTCAATTTCACCCTTTTGAAATTTACTTTTCCAGTAATAGCAAGCTTTCTCCTAAATCCCTTCCATTACATATCCCACTTACCTACACAAACTTCTCCACAAATACCTTGTTTAATTTTTATCATCATCTACCAAATCAATTCATAAATAACTTTCTCAGGCACTGCATTTTTTGTTTGATCCTACGATCCCTCAAAGCTAACATCCCCCAACACAGAAATTTGCCCCAAACGGCCCTCAAATTTTGTGAAACTGCCAGACAGGCTACCAAAGTCACTGAAAAATCTACTTTCTAAACATCCCCCTAATAACTATCTTTCCAACTACTCTCCACCAATTCATTTGAATCACTCATGACTCCCATATTTATTTCCCCGAAGACTCTAATTATAGAACCTAATCAAATTAACACATTATCTCTGTCATTATATGTATCTACATATGCAGGTGTGTATGTATGTGTTGACAAGTATACAGGGCACCCTGCAAAACAGCAACTGTGTATTTCATTCTAATCCCTTATATATTGGATCCTCTCAAATTTACAATGAAAACTCCTTCACATGAACCAAGATTTTCAAGCATCCAACCCCTATCTTGTGAAGTCATTTATCTATGTTAAATTATCACTTTAAAACATACTGTCTCCATTTCTACTATAATCATTCCTCGTATCTTAAGATACCCATCATTGGTCTAACCCACACAATCCACTCAAAGACTCAGAGCATACCCCCACTTGCCAAAGCCCAGTGATGTATAAGGCAGGTCCGAAAAACAATTCTAGACTACTGGCAAGATTATAGTAAAGTTGTGAATTGAACAAGTGACATCCTTGGGCCATCTTAGGCCTTCAAAGTTCTGGGTGGTCTCCATAGGTTCTTCATTATTAAATTTGGTGACTTACTAAATGTAGAAATAAGAGAAAAAGGCTGAAATGACCCAGAGCTAGATTCTGAAACTAATTCTGAAGCAAAGCTGGCCTAGGATGGAAGACCAATACTATGTTTCATGCTTTGTCATATTTTTCTCACTGCCACTAAATAAGCTCTCTCTTGTCTGGCTGAGCTGCATTGCTGTGCACCTGAAACTATCACAACTTTGTTAATCGGCTATGCTCCAATGTAAAATTAAAAGTAAAATAAATAAACGCACTCTCTCCATGAAACATAAAGGAACATCAAAAACCCTGATCTGAACAGGGACAGTTAGGAAGTATTCTTTGCTCAGAGACTGAAAGATGAAAGAGTTCATTAATCATGTGAAGAATATAATGCAAATAGTAAGGATTTGAAGCATACAGCATTTTTCCCTTAATGGTTTAAAATGCCAATTACTGGGACCAGAGTAAGGCACTAATGGAGAATCTCTAAAAGCACTGTTAAGTAAGCACTTGAGAGTCAAGTCTTTGATAGTACAAGGGAAATGTTAACAGAAGACAAAGTCTGACAAAAATCAATTCTACTGTATAAAAGGACAAACAAAAGTCTAGGAGCAAAGATGCAACCAAAACACTGAAGGCCCACTCTGGGTCTTGTTCAGTCACTCAGCTGTGTCCAGCTCTCTACAACCCCATGGGATACAGCACGCAAGATGATGAAGGTTGCATGCCCTGAGCTGATAATGCTGAGATTTACAACAAAACAAAAAAGGAAGCAATGGTTCCATTTTAGCTATATTTTGGTTTTGGAACTGGCAACACCGCTCCTCTAGAAATGTTCAATAAATGATAATCAGAAATAAAGTAGGCCATATTTAGAACCATATATTTATATGCTCTCTCTTGTCTGGTGGAGTCGTGCTGCTGTGCACCTGAAACTATCACAACTCTGTTAATCAGCTATACTCTAAATAAAAAGTAAAAGTATTTTTTCAGATAATAAATGAAATGAGAAGACAGAGCAGACCAACTTCCTAAACACACTAAGAAATGTATCAGATAAAAGTCACAGACAAAAAAAGAAAATACAGAAGCCACTTTAGATCCCTTAAGACACTTCCTTTCACCATCCACCCCATATTTTCCATTTTATATCTGAACCTCTTTACAAATACAAATTATCACCACACAATTTTTGCAGAATTGTGTTTTTTAAGGCACTCAAGTAGAGATCAAAAATCTCAATGTCTCTATCATTCATTATTTTTTAAAAAACAATTATACATGACATAGTATCTATCACCTTTATAATAACATCATGGATAGCAAGGACTGTCCTTACATGCACAGAGAAGGAATAGGGTTCTGGCTTTGTTTCCTAAGGTGGCATTATGTCTTCTCCATATTTTCTCTATTACAAGCTACTCCCTGTCCTCTTCATCTTACTTATTCCTATTCAAGTCAACTCCAATCTCTTTTTTATTATTAATTTTTTTTTTATTTGAAGGATAATTGCTTTACAAGATTTTGTTGTTTTCTGTCAAACCTCAACATGAATCAGCCATAGGTATGTATATATATATTCCCTCCCTTTTGAAGCTCCCTCCCATGTCCCTCCCCATCCCTCCAGTCTAGACTGATTTAGGGTCAACTCCAATCTCTTCATTCGTTTCTATCCATTTACTAGCTTCTATCAGCTTGTCCATATTCTACTGTCAACAAATTACTCCATGTCTTTTGATTTTCATATTAGTAACCTCCACCTCAGCTTTTTTTTCCCCTTTGTCTCCTTTCTAATCCACAAATATCTCTCAGTTGAATTTATCTCAGTATACTACATGTGAATGGTTACGATTTTGCAAGTGTAATTTATTTATAAAAAACTTAAAAGAATGAAACAAATCCATCGTTTTATCTCCATCCTCACGCTACCACAATTCAGATCACTACCATCTCTTATCTGGATAGCCCCTCATCTTATCTCAAGTTTGGCTTTTCTTGGACAACCTGCTTCACAGAACTTAGCTATCCATTCTTCTTCCACTCCTTCAGCTTGATAAAAGCACCAATTGCTTTTTGTTCCCCAAGGCCACGCCCACTGTTCTATCACTAAAAAATCTCTTTGCAGTTCACATTACTCACTTACACCATTCTATATGCAGCATCTACCAAGCTCCAGAATCCCTCCCACCTTGCTCCCCACAAAGACTTCAGTCCTACTTTGTCCCACATTCAGCCACTATTCTCAGTGACTGAGGTGCGGAAGACCTTTCTGCACACTACACTGACCTTCAACTCCTAAAACCTGGATCTGCACTTCAGCCACTTACACATATATACTGAAAACAGGTCATCAATTGGAAGTGCAGTGCCACTAGGACTGTAACTTTAGAGACCTTTTTTTTTAACCACAACTACTTTATTTTCTAGGTCTACACCTGCTCTTCACCTCCTTCTGGCTTCACTTATCTCCCTACACAATTTAAATCTGTCCATCAACCATTTTAATACTGCCCTCTCCAGAATATCATGACTTCCCATTACATTCACCATGCATTTCCCCAAGGAAAGACAATCTTCACCATCTGTTTTATCCACACCCATAGACTGGGTGTTAAGCATCACCAGAAAGCCAGGAAATCTTCTACAACTGACTTATTCTAAATACAACTCTCCATCTCATTGACTAATCCAAATCATTTTCATATTTAAATCCTTAATCTCATCAAATAATCTCTTCCATAAAATTCTCTCAGATCACAATTTCTCCACCTGTAATCAAATCCTCTTTATAGCTTCTAAAATGCTGTATCTTTTCATCCATCTGTTACTTCTTGCCTTCAGTTTTGGAAGAAGAGTTGTTCGTCCTTCTTAAAATAAACTTAAGACAATTCCTATAGCTGATGCTTCCATATTCTCCCAACTCACTCAGTCCTTTAACCCTATGGACCCTGGTCTCCAAACTACTCTCTTGAAGACCAAAAAAATTCCATGTACCAAATCCTATGGCTCACCACCCAAGTTCTTATTCTTTTCAGCAATGACACTTGATCTACCTCCTTTGATTTAAATCACTTTATCACAGCATTCTGGGGCTTCCGAGGTGGCGCTAGTGGTAAAGAATCAGCTTGCCAATGCAGGAGACATGAAGAGGCGTGGGTTTGATCCCTGGATCTGGAAGATCCCCTGGAAAAGGGAATGGCTACCCACTCCAGCATTCTTGCCTGGAGAATCCCATGGACAGAGGAGCCTGGCAGACAACAGTCCATAGGGTAAACAGTCAAGACACAACTAAAACAACTGAACATACAGGCATGCACACACAACACAGAATTAAACTCCGGTCTCTCTGGTTGCTTCTTCTGTCTCCAATGACTACTACCCTCTTTTTAGCTCAAAGAATGGGTCTTTTCTGTCCAGGAGCTCTCTCCAGTTCTCTGCCTCTCGGGGTTTCATCCCTTACTGCTGTTTCTACATTTTCTCTCCTCTTATGGATACCTTCCCCCAGCTCCCCAAAATGATCTATAAATCATTACCTTCTGCTACAATCTAACCTATTCCTGAGGAATTAGAATACATAATTATTGCTTTTAAACTAAATTCTTCAATGATTGTTTCAAATTACATTTCAATCATTAGTCCAGATAATTTTATAGCCATCAGCACCCTATCAAACCCAGAGTTAGTAGCTTCAGTTATCAACTGTGCGTACTTATTCCCAAATCTCCACTGGACTCCTTCCTCAGCTGGAGCGGTATTTCTAACTCTAGCTAGACAATACCCCTTGGATACTTCCACTGGTGCCTCACACACTGGTCAATGTGTCTTAAAACTAAAGTAGCCATTCTTCCCCATCAACATGGTTCTGTTAAGGGACATAATAATTTCTTTTAATGACACCACCATTCTTACAGTCACCCAAATTAAAAACCCTGGAGTTCCCCTTTTTTTCTCCACTGTTTCCCAAAGCCCTTTTGCCATCAAACCCTTCAATTCATTCTTTCAATTATTTCTTACATGGCTCCCTTTCCTTTTAATCCCATTACCACCATCCCAACTTTGATTCTCTGTACTTCACACTTCTGTCATGCCTTCTTTGTCTTCTAGTTACTAGGTTCTCTTCATTGCAAAAAAAAACAGAGAAACGAACAAAACAGGTCACCAGATTAACACTCTTAAACCCACTCAAAAATCAATGGTTCTCCATTACATACCGAGTCAAGTTAAAACTCTCTATATTTCCAAAAAATAGAAACTACTCAATTTTCCAATAATCATGGAATGGATAAACACACTGGTTATATTCACATAATGAACCCCACAGAGCAATGAAAAAGAATGAATCTCACAGTCATATAGTGAGCACAGGAAACCAGATACAGAAGTATGATTCCCCTAATACGAAACATACAAAACTACTCTGTGTGACAGAGGTTAGTATAGTAATTACTTTTGGTTGAAGGCAGCATAAACTTAGAGGAGACACATGAGGAAACCTTCTGGGATGTTGAGAATACTTATATTGAATTGGGTGATGATTACATAAATGTAAACCTAAGAGAAAAAATTAAACTGTACTCAAGATTTGATTTCCTCAGGGTATATGCCCAGTAGTGGGATAGATGGGTCCACTTCCGTGGTGGCTCAGAGGGAGAAATGTAAAGCATCTGTCTACAATGAGGGAGACCCAGGTTCGATCCCTGGGTGGGGAAGTTCCCCTGGAGAAGGAAATGGCAACCCACTCTAGTATTCTTGCCCGGAAAATCCCATGGATAGAGGAGCCTGATAGGCTACAGTTCATGGGGTCGCAAAGAGTCGGACACGACTGAACGACTTCACTCACTCACTCAAGACTTGAGCATTCTATATAAGTCATTTCTCAACAAATTTTTAAGAACCACTTCAGCCTGGATATTTAGATATCTATTTAACTTTATTTTCCTCCATTCATCAACATGAACCCTAAATTCCAGTTCATGTAGACCACCAATTACTTAATATATCCAGAATTTTTCTATCAGTCATATCACTTCTTTCTGGAGTGCCAACCCTCACCATCATGCCTGCTGTAATCTTATTTATCCTTCGAGCTCTAAGCTATGTACCAATTCTTCACAAAGTTGAAGCTGCCATAGTACTGTCACAGACAGATGTGTACACACTTTTGTCCCAGGACAAACTCTTGAAGAATATGAACATGTTTACGTCATATATAAATGTGTATCCTTCACACAGCCTACCATAGAACCTTGCACACATTAAGTATATAAAAACATTTCCTGACTGAATAAATCCTGGCAGACCATCAAAAGTACCCTCCAATCTAACCCCTCCTTCCCAAACCCATCTATCACTGTCTTCACTCACAGTTCATTCCTTGGCTTACCTATTTAATCATTCAACAAACAACTGAGAACCTACTTATGCAAGAAACTGCATCTATTCTAATGTACCCCACCAAACTATCCAAAGAGGTAATCCAATTGCAGTTGCTGCCTTTTTACATCTTTCCCCAACTCCAATTTCCTAGTCATCTTCCCCTCTTCTCTCCATCCAATCACATCTCACACCCTCATTTATAATCCTCCTGTTATCAAACTAATTCAAGTCCTTCTTAGTTCCTCCTGTAGCCTCCAAACTGGGCTTTCCTCACCTCCAGTCATACTCTGCCACCACACTATCCCCAATCTATTTTGTATGGTATAGCTATCATCAGATTAAGGTATCTAATACACAGTCCTTGATTCAATTCTCTACTCAAAAAAGTTCAATAGCAGTACATTAATGATATATGTTCAGTTCAGTCCCTCAGTCCTGTCTCTTTGCGACCCCATGAATCACAGCATGTCAGGCCTCCCTGTCCATCACCAACTCCTGGAGTTCACTCAAACTCATAATGATATATGTTCAGTTCAGTTCAGTTCAGTTGCTCGGTTAGCATGCTTTAAATCCTAGATTAACGTACTTTAATCCTCAAACCCTCACAATAACCCTTCCCAGAAGGTGTAATGATTATCAATTTCCTGATGAGAAAACTGGGTCTCAGAAAGGAAGTAATTCTCTCCACAACCATGGAAGAGGTAAACAGAAAGGCCAAGACTAAAACCAAGCTTGTTTGCTTACCAAGCACAACACTAGGTCATATCAAATACAAACTACTTAGCTTAGCTTTCAAGGCCATCCATTTTCAACTCAACCCCAACTAAGCCTTCCTACCTTATGCCATACTCATGAACTCTTCATTACAAATTACAGGTTATGATCAATTAATTCATCATGAAATCAGTTTAGTAAGTGACAGCCATCTTTTTCTTCTTTTTAGTCAAAGAGAACAAACAACTGAGAAAACATATGGTGCATCCACCATGGTAAGGACAGTTACTGTTATTGAAACTTTGTGTTCTAAACATACACACATTCATATGTGCATATAGTAGGTGAAGACGTGAAACATTTTCCTTACTGTGGACCATAGTAAAAAAAAAAAACTAAACTAAAACCAACTCACTCTTCTCCACCTCTCCTTGACTTCTCACCACCACGTTCTTGCTTCTGTTAATTCCTCAGGTTGGAATGTTCTTTCCAGTAATTTCAGAATTACCAGTCAGAATCCTGTCTGTCCCTTCAAAGACTAGCTAAAATGTCACTTCCATGCTACTAAATGCAGTCCCAGGCTTTCCCTTAATCAAATATTTTTTCCACCTTTTAACTTCAGTAACATTTCGTACTTTTCTCCTAATACATTTGTGATCATACTGTGTAGTCACCTGTGCTCAAGTCTAGCCCCTCTATTAGAATTAAATCCTAAAGGATTTATCCCTGATTGCATCTAACAATGCTTTTGAACGTAACAAACGTGCATCATCTGTTGACTAAAGAAAACTCACCCCTTTACTTTCTGAAACTTATTATAAATCAACATCATAATTTCCACTACATTTCAAACTTCTGAAACTCTCATCCTTCACAGTCTTATCATCTTCCTCCCCAAATCAGCCATTTCAAATAGTCCTCTACTTTCAGTCTTCTCTTGCTTCCCTTTAACCATAACCTGTCACATATAACTTTCTTTCAGAATCATATTTTCCATCAAATAACACCATTTCTTCTCCATCTGCTTATATTCCACTTTATTCCTAGTTCTCTAACATCCATAATGATAAGTCTTACATTCTTTCCTTTTCTCGTCAACTAGACTTCAATTATTTCAATTCATTTATGGTGAACATATTTCCATCAGCCTCATTAAATCCTTGTAGAAAAAGTCAGGTTATGAATAAACTGAAACAAACAAAACGTATAGACAGTTCGGATAAATTATCTCAGACACTCTCATTCATTCATTTATTCAACAAACATGCGTCTACGGATATATACCCTCAATTTTCTTGTCTATTCTATTCTGTAATTCAGAAAGCAGCTCTGAAAAAAGCATTCAGGAAAATGCCAGGATAACAGAGCCAAGTTGACTCATTCTCTTCACTCACAGAGACCAAGTAACTTGTGGGGTATACAGGCTCAAAACAAAGGAAAAACTAAAAGTTTTACTAGATATAGCTGAGAACTGACACCATCCCCCCACAAGCTGTTCCAAAGGGAGCTCAAAATCTACCCAGCAAAGGTGAATCTGAAAAGGAACAGACCATTAAGAGTAGCTAAAATGAAATAGGCAGAAAGCATTCAGACAAAAATAGATTCAGACTCTAGGTTCATTCTAGGGCTGCAAGAGAAATTTGGAGCAGTTTAGTTCCTCTCCTGAGATCTCTAAGGAATCTTTTCAAATATCCAGCTAAAGTTTGGGACATGTAAATCCTCTCCCCAAACCTAAGCCAATATTCATTTCTCCATTCTCTGAACTCCTAAAGCAATTATTGTCTATAAAACTCATTTGGGAACTTAATCATAAACCATCTTGTAATGAACTGTTAACAAACAGAGCCAGAATTTATTTACATATTAAAGTCAGTGTGGTCTTCTTTAAAATAGTTACCTTGGGAGGCTACCACTTATTTATTCACTCCATCTATCCAACCATCTGATGCACTTAACCAACATTCATCCAGTACCTACTGCCACTGATCAAAATATTTCCAAATTCCTCTTTGGGAGTATATCGCAAAGTCAATTAATAAGTCAACCAAGAAAATCATCCCCATTTCTGTGCTAACTAAATCTAAACCAAAATTATTTTTTATTCACTCTATTTGATACTAACAGATCCAGGATATTTCTAAAAATCAAATCTTTCAAACTAAAAGAATTTGTCCCAATAAGACCATTCAGAATAACATTATGCCAGTATTATTTGTAACTGTGCTATCCTAGAGAGATTATGAACTCCTACAGGATAGGGACCATATTTTACTCATCTTTACCCACCCCTCAAGCACACTACAAGTACTCAATAAATAAGTAAATTGAATAGAATATGCTAGATATCAAATCAGAAAAGATGTTCCAAAAACCTTTTGAACACCACCACTCAAAGTGACTACCAAAATACAAAAATTCTCATTTGGAGGTATACTTTTGATACTTGTTTTAAAAAATCAGTTTTCTGAAAGAACTGAGGGTTGTGGGGAGAGAATGGAGGATTGTTGGAGAGATGGGAGGAATGTGGGAGAAAAACAATTGTGTGAGAGACAGCAACATGGGCTCCCCTTGTGGCTCAGTGATAAAGAATTCGCCTGCCAATGCAGGAGCCACTAGAGATGCAGGTTTGATCCCTGGGTCTGGGATGGAAATCCCATGGACAGAAAAGCCTGGCAGTCTACAGTCCATGGGGTCTCAAAGAGTCCAACACAGCTATACGACTGAGCACACAAGCATAAGCAGTATGGAACAGAACAGGAAATTTGGAGAAAGAAAGGGTAATTTGTGAAAGGAGTAATCGTGAGAGTGAGAAGATACGGAATGTGGGGATACATGTGGAATTGTAAAAGAGATGGAGATTCTGGGAGGAAAAAGAACAGTGGATTTTAGAAAAGAATAGGGAATTGTGGGGGAAAAAGAAAAAGTCCATTTTCTGAAATCTTACACTGTTATGAGATTACTTCACAACTGTATTTCTCCCTCTAAAAGAATAAAAATACCATAAATTCCTTGAGGGTAGAAACTTCATTTAACACTTTTTTTATTAAATCCCCAAAATGAATTAGACAGATTCTTAAAACAGCTAAAGATCTCTAAGCAGTCATTTAGGCCTGAGGTAAGAAAATCAAAATTAAACCAGCCTCCAGTTCCAAACCAGATTTACTCAGATTAAACTAGCCTCAAATTAGAAGAGAACCTTTGGTCCCACCAAAAGGTTTCTGCAGGACTATTACAGTTCCATTCTAATCCATTCTGTTGTCTTCCCTTAAATCTAAAGGCATTCCCCAGTTAGACAGCCCTTTGTTCTTCACTACCTCCAATACACACAGTCTCTCTCTCTCACACACACATACACGATTTTGTCTGTAATACATAATGCTCAACAATTTCAGTCCCACTACTAACAGTAAGGTGAATTCTACTTTCTATCAGTCATTCAACAACTACTTATTAAGCACTTAAGAATCAAGCTGTTATGAATTTTCCCAGAAATTATAGAAAGTGTCAGCTCTAGAGTAGGTTACAATCTAGCTACTATTTGCAAAACAAACAGAAAAAATTACCATAAACAAATATAAGATTTAGCACTATAGAATCAACATGTGAATGTTGTTCTTATTCAACATGTAAGGAGGAGTCTCAAGAGCTAGGGTTACTTAAAACAAGACTCTTGGGGAGCAAGACCTTTCTATACTCCCAATATCTGTCACCCTGACTCGGGAATGTCGAACCTCACACCAAATTTCAAAAACCAACATTTCAAGAATCTACAATATATGAGCAGCATGCTCTTTCCCACCATATTCCCAACATATTAGTGACTTAAATATGCTAATTTCCTTAATGACTGTCACAAATCTGTCTCACCACTGTACTTTAAATCTCCTTCAGAGCCAACTATATCCAAATGTCTTGAGAATTCTTTACCTTTTCTTCAGCCTCCCACAAAATTATCACCATCTCCACCATAACCTATCCCTCATCCTCCTCTCCCTCTTACCAATTTCCCCATCCCCCAGCCCACAAAGAAGAAACACATAATCACACTGATCCATTCTTTCCTAAAAAACATAAGAACACCACCCAAGCCTGGAAAGAATAATCAAGGATCGTTTCAATCCCTTCCCAGATTCCCCACGCTAAAACTCTCCAGAAGCCTGTCAAAGAATTCTGCACTGTTGACCTGTAACTACTTTCAAGATGAACGACTACCACTACCAAGCAACTCCCCCCATCTCTAAGCAGCAACACTTGGGCTGCAGAGATGCTGTTTCCCACAATCTAGTCTTTCCTAAAGGTCCACCAATCTAACTTCCCTTACTCATCTCACCCAGTTCTTCCAGCCTAATTTTAAATGTTTTTTTTTTCTTTAAGAATATTAAATATATACGACATCAAATGAAAAAGCTAAAATAATAACTATCGAAGTTTGAAAAGGAGGAGGAAAAAGAGGATAATGGCAATGACAAATCCTTTCCACTCATAGTAAGAATAAGAAGTCTCTTGACTCCTTTTTAATGTCACTTTGATCAATCAAGAAATAAGAATACATACATATTACCTGGAGACCTAGAGAAAAGCATGGTTAAGAACTACAAAAAATGCTTAGAAGCAGTCTCTGGAAAGCGGGGCTGTAATGGACAGGTGAGACAGGGGTTACTGTTTTTCACTATAAGCTCTCTCAGGACAATTTTTTTAAATTATGTACATGTATTATTTTATATAATTTAATGGAGAGAAAACAATGATATACTTTATTTAAATCCATTAAACTTACAAAAACTAAAAGAACTGACAATATATAGTGCCAGTGAGGGGAAAGGAAACAGATCTTATCATACTATGATGACAATAAAAATGGGTACAACCTACTATGTAATATAGTGAAACCCTTAAAAAGAACAAATAACTCTATAAACGTACTGACATAGAAAGTTTTTCAAATCTTTTAAAAATAATCCTGAATTATTTCTATTAAAAAAGTTTTAATAAAAGCCCCTCTCTACTCAAATATTAATCTGTATCCTCCTTTAGACTTATTTCCTAAAAGAACGAATGACTGAATTTTCCCATCCCTCCCCTAAATTTCTATCTTCCCCTTTAATCCCTCCACTCTCTATATCCATAAAAGGATTTTTCATACTACTCTCTCTTCAGTTTAATTAATATTACAATGTAATGTGTATACAGTCTTTAATAATATAAAATGTGAATAATTTTCAGATAAATTTTAAGGGTATGGTTTTAGCCCAGGGTTCCCTCTTGGAAATCCAGTCTGGTGTGAGCTCAGCAAACCCAATAGCCTGGCTACATTTCCTGATAGGGAAATGTTAATATTCCCTCCAACCTGGCTCTTGAATCACCCAGTCTCTTCAGGTTCCCCTAGACTTCAAAACAGCCAGTTCTGACCTCCTTGCAACTTCATAAGACCAAAACAGATATCCTCATCCTCCTTTCTGCAGCCGCACACTTTGTAGGCTGATGCACTTTCTTCAATTACCACCATGCCTTAGTGAGAGAATACATTCAGGAACCATGAGTGGAAAAGATCTCCAACCAGCAGAGAGGAACCAATAACCAGGGTTATGGAACCAATCCTGTCAATCAGACTAATCTGAGCTACAAATGGGGCCTCCAAAGAAGGGCCACCATGCATGGACTCTCCCCACCATTAATTATAACCCTGTGTACTGCAACCCAAGCTGAGTAACATGGCAACAGTTCTCTTGGACCAGATAAGCTGGGCAGTGAAGAAGAAAACCGCCAAGTCAAGTAATTTCCATTCCAGCATCTCCCAGTAGTGTTCAGTTCACTCAGCCACTGGTAAGTGATAATATTTCAAAATTTATAAAATCTAAACCCCGTGGCCTAGTGAATGCCTGTAGGCCAGGCGTTTTCTTAAGGTCTGCTTCAGAGATTCTCAGATTCACTAGTGCAGTTCTAAAACGTCTCAGACCAAACTACAGACTAAGGTCTCATTCTCAGTGACCCCCAACCACTGTCAGTAGCCACACTTACCAGATGTCATCTTACAGAGGAGCCCAAACAGGTTCGGAACTAGGCCATCCTGGCCCATCTGGAATAACTCTTTAGTCTCTGAACCAACATTTAGTAATTCTGCTACATCTGTCTATTCTATCATGCATTCTCTTCACAGTCTCCGGTATTAAACACTCCCTCTTGCTTCAAACCTACCCTTTCTATTCAGGGAAACTCCTCATACCCCTTCTTTCCTTTCCTTAGAAACGCTTGAGTTCTTTCCACAACGAGATAGCTAATGTATCTACACAATGAACACCCCCCGGAATCCTTAAGACGCCTGCACAGCCGCCCCCTGCATTCCTCCACCTACCTGGCATCTTCCCCTCCGGCCTCTCTCCGAGTGCGCGCTCCCACTACGTTTCCTGCAAGGATTCCCTGTTCTCCAACGCCTGCCCTTCCCTTCTCCCGAAGAACACATTCAGGCAGCAACAGCGACTGAGGCCTGCGGTGCATAAAGCACTGCACCAGGCACGGCAGACAAGAGACCTGGTGTCTCCCTAGGCTTTTCACACCCACATCCAGCACCCTCGGGCCACCCCGTGCAACCATCCCACCTCCTCCCCTACCTCTGACACCCGCTTCAGGCCTCGGAGGCTGCCTTCTCGCTTCAACCACCCCCGTCATTATCCTCTCTCAACCCCCCAGCCCACCATCCGCGCCCTGCTTCCTCCCGTCCCCCAGCCGGCCCCCGGGTCTCCCGCGGCCTCGGCCGGCCCCGGGGCCACCCCCAGCCCGGCCGCGGCCCGCTCCCCTCGGGGTCAGGCCGATACCGCCGCGCGCTGCCCCCGCGCGCCGCCCCCTCCCCCGCCCGCGCCCTCCCCCGGGCCCGGGCCTGCCAGGCCGAGCGCTTTACCGCGGGCGGGCGCCGAGTCGCGCGGTCAGCGACTGCAGGCGGCGGCAGCTTCAGCCTCTCTAGGGGCCTTGAGAGGAGGGGAAGGGGGGAGGGGGGAGAACTTTTGCTGTGGCAGCTTCGGCAACAGCTCCCACCCCTGCGCCTTTCTCCTCTTCCTCCCCCTCCTCCTCCTCCTCCTCTTCCTCCTTCTCTTCCTCCTCCCAGAGCAGTAGAGACGCAGACATGCCGCGTCTAGAGCGCCGCCGCGGTCGCCGCCACTGCCGGCGCGGTGCATTGTGGGAAGCCCCGCACATGGGAAGCGCTCCGCGGCGCCCGCCCTCCTTGGGCCGGGGACCAGGCTGAGAAGACCCAGCGTGGCTTCGATTCCGGCGCCTGCGTGTCACCAGACCGGCGTGGTCCGGGAAGCTGGCCCTGAGCCGCAGGGTCCCTTCGGGCTGCACCCGGAAGGAAAGCAATTTGAAAAAAATCAGAACTGAGGAAATGTCTTTGAGATGGGGGCCCGGCTTCAGTATAAATCAGTGCCTAACTCCCTGAGACGTGGAGGACTCAGTGGTCGCCTGCATTTCAGGCCCAGGGCAAAGGAAGGGGCGGGTGGGGACCCAGGTGAAAGGTTTTCTATCAAAATTTGGGGGCTTTTTCGTTTCTTCTGTCTTCCCCAGCCCTCTCCGCTATGACCGCCAGTCACTACCATCCCAAATGCTACCTGTCCCAGAGGCGGTAGCCCTGCGCCCTTGAAACTAGAGAGCCCCTTTAGTGTCTGCAAACATATGCAAGGTGTGAACATAGGGAAGGATCAAGAGACCTGGCCCTGGATCCTATTGGGCAAGATCTTACATGGTGTTTCCCCTTCATTTCGCTTAGGGCCCAAAACGTCTCTGTATGGCAAAAACTTGGTAATGGTCTATGTAGAGCTAGAATTGCACAGTTAATGTCTCAACACTTGGAGGACCTGTAAGTGACCTTAGCCAAACTGTGACCTCCTTAATGGTGCCTTTATTCAACTAACATTTATTGGGCGCCGTGAGGTGCTCGTGCATAATGCAGTGGCTTACAATTACTCATCTTTGTGTCCACACCCTAGCACAAGGTCAGCCATGTAAAATAGATGCTCAGTGAATGTTGGCTGTGAGATCAGAAAGATATCATGGGATGAAACACCTTCATTAAGATTTCTTCATAATAGTCTGAAGATTTATTTAGCGTCTCTCTGCAATACTTAAACATAACCCCTGAGAGGAGAAGGAAAGGGAAATCATCAAAATATCTATATAACCATTTCTGGAGTTCTTCCCTTGTCCACACCCCACCTTCTCACCCCTTGCCAAATGAATCTTCATTTGAATAGTGCTTTTTGGCAAAACTCCAAACTCCTGCATTATGCACTTGTGATGGCACTGAATTAGATTAGTGTCTGCAAGGTTAATGTTCCCCCCAGGCATTAACCTTAGTAAATCGTGATGCCTGTTTAGAAATAGCAGAAGCCCAGAGGTTCAGCTTAATTTAGACACAGGTGACTAAGAAAAAGCAAGGGTAAACCATAGCTCCACAATCAACTCTTCCTGTGCTCTCTTCATTAAAAAATATAAATTTTAATAAGATGACAGTGCATATTCTCAATGCTAATTGCAACAAAACATTGATACAAACTAGAGCAAGGGACAGTTATCTGGAGGACAGCCTTCTGGCAACTTCTAGCATCTGCAATGGCGTCAAATTCAGATGTTAAAAAAAACACCTCTGGCAGCAAAGAGGCAGACTCTGAATATTAGGTAATGGGAAAACTAATAACCAAAAAGAATTAAAAGCCTGGAGATTACACCCAGTAGGCTAAGATTGATTGGCCTATCATAAGGAATAGACCTAGTTCTCTACTCAGGACCATAACTAAGAAATAATAGAGGAGAACTGTCTAACCATGGGCAGAATAAAGAGCATAAAGAGGTAGTGACAGCAGAAGTGATGACAGGGAGCAAGTTTAAGCCTTTGGTAGGTTAAACTTCTGGTAATATTTCGCAGAGCCCCAGTTTGCCTTCTTCATGCTCCTCTTGCTCACGTCCCCGATGCCAATCCTAGGCATTCAGCCTACTTTCTCTTAAAAAGAAAAAAATTTAATAATTAAGAACTCACAAGAAATTGCAAAACTAATACAAGGAGTCCCATTTACCCTTCACTCATCTTCCCCCAATGGCAACAGAGTTTTAGAAATATATCAAAACCAGGAAATTGACAATGTTACATTATTTTCTAGTAGACTATAGAACTTACTTTTTACCATTTTTAAAAAACATTTGTGTGTATTCATATTGCACGATTTTGGGCTTCCCAGGTGGTGCTCAGTTCACTTCAGTTGCTCAGTCGTGTCCAACTCTTTGCGACCCCATGAATCACAGCACGCCAGGCCTCCCTGTCCATCACCAACTCCCGGAGTTTACCCAAACTCATGTCCATTGAGTTGGTGATGCCATCCAACCATCTCATCCTCTGCCGTCCCCTTCTCCTCCCACCCCCAATCCCTCCCAGCATCAGAGTCTTTTCCAGTGAGTCAACTCTTTGCGTGAGGTGGCCAAAGTATTGTAGTTTCAGCTGTAGCATCAGTCCTTCCAATGAACACCCAGGACTGATCTCCTTTAGGATGGACTGGTTGGATCTCCTTGCTGTCCAAGGGACTCTCAAGAGTCTTCTCCAACACCACAATTCAAAAGCATCAATTCTTCAGCGCTCAGTTTTCTTTATAGTCCAACTCTCACATCCATACATGACCACTGGAAAAACCAGAGCCTTGACTAGACGGACCTTTGTTGACAAAGTAATGTCTCTGCTTTTTAATATGCTATCTAGGTTGGTCATAACTTTCCTTCCAAGGAGTAAGCGTCTTTTAATTTCATGGCTGCAATCACCATCTGCAGTGATTTTTGGAGCCCAGAAAAATAAAATCAGCCACTGTTTCCACTGTTTCCTCATCTATTTGTCATGAAGCAATGGGACCAGATGCCATGATCTTAGTTTTCTGAATGTTGAGCTTTAAGCCAACTCTTTCACTCTCCTCTTTCACTTTCATCAAGAGGCCCTTTAGTTCTTCTTTACTTCCTGCCATAAGGGTGGTATCATTTGCATATCTGAGGTTATTGGTATTTCTCCTGGCAATCTTGATTCCAGCTTGTGCTTCTTCCAGCCCAGCGTTTCTCATGATGTACTCTGCATATAAGTTAAATAAGCAGGGTGACAATATGCAGCCTTGACGTACTCCTTTTCCTATTTGGAACCAGTCTGTTGTTCCATGTCCAGTTGTAACTGTTGCTTCCTGACCTGCATATAGGTTTCTCAAGAGGCAGGTCAGGTGGTCTGGTATTCCCACCTCTTTCAGAATTTTCCAAAGTTTATTGTGATCCACACAGTCAAAGGCTTTGGCATAGTCAATAAAGCAGAAATAGATGTTTTTCTGGAACTCTCTTGCTTTTTCGATGATCCAGTGGATGTTGGCAATTTGATCTCTGGTTCCTCTGCCTTTTCTAAAACCAGCCTGAACATCAGGAAGTTCACGGTTCATGTATTGCTGAATCCTGGATTGGAGAATTGGTGGCACTAGTGGTAAAGAATCTGCCTGGACATAAGAAATGCAGGTTCAAGCTCTGGGTCAGGAACATCCCCTGGAGTAGGAAATGGCAACCCATTCCAGTATTCTTGCCTGGAAAAATTTCCATGGGAAGAGGAGCCTGGCAGGCTACAGTCCATGGGGTTGCAAAAAGTCAGACACAGCTGAGCACCTGTCAGCAGCAATAGCATGTACAATTTTATTCCATGTGTCATTTGTGTACCCTGTACAACCAGGATATGAAACTGTTCCATTATCACAAGAAAAGTCCCTCATGCTACATTTTTGTATTCACAAATTTACCTCCCCTTTTAACCCCCCACACTATCCCTGTTTCCTAGTAACCACCAATCTATTTTCATCTCCATAGTTTTGTCATTTCAATAATGTTATATAAACAGAATCATATAGCATGTAACCTTTTGATGTTTTTACCTAACATAATGCCCTTTTCCAGTAGTCATGTATGGATATGAGAGTTGGACTATAAAGAAGACTGAGCCCTAAAGAATTGATGCTTTGAACTGTGGTGTTGGAGAAGACTTTTGAGAGTCCCTTGGACTGCAAGGAGATCAAACCAGTCAATCCTGAATAAAATCAACCCTGAATATTCTTTGGCAGGACTAATGCTGAAGCTGAAGCTCCAATACTTTGCCCACCTGATGCAAAGAGCCAATTCATAAGAAAAGACCTGGATGCTGGGAAAGATTGAAGGAAGGAGACGGGGATGACAGAGGATGAGATGGTTGGATGGCATCACTGACTCAATGGACATGAGTTTGAATAAGCTCTGGGAAATGGTGAAGGAAAGGGAAGCTTGATGTGCTGCAGTCGGTGGGGTCACAAAGAGTCAAACACTACTGAGCAACGAAACAACAACAATGTCCTTGAGTTCCACCCGCGTGTGACAGGTTTCAAACATTCATTTCTCGTGATTGTTAAGTGATATTCCATTGTATGGCTGTACCAAAATCTGTTCAGCCATTCCCTAGGTGAGGTACATTTGGGTTGTTTCCAACCTTTTTGCTATTATAAGTAAAACTGCTGTGAAAACCTGTGTACATGTTTTTGTGTGAACTTAAATTTTCATTTCTCTAGGATAAATACCTAAGATTATGATGGTAAGTGCATATTTCGTTTTTTTAAGAAACTGCCAAACTATTTCCTGGAGTGGCTATTATCCTTTTACATTCCCACCAACAATGTATGAGAGGTCTAGTTTGTCTCCATCCTCATCAGCACTTGATATTATCATTCTTTTTTATTTTAACTGTTTTAATAAATATGTAGTGGTATCTCATTGTGGTTCTTTCCCTTTTAAAAAGGGGTACTGTCTCCACAAAACTGGTTCCTGAATAGGATGTATGCTATCTCTCTCTTACTTTCCGTGGTGCATTTTTAAACAAGCTTACCAGCCCGTTTGTTGGAGGATACTCAAGTGTCCACCAACAGATGAACAGATAAAAGAATATGTGGTGTGTACATACAGTAGAATCTTATATATCTTATGTATCACTGCAGAGAAACACAACTCTAGTGGATAAGTTATTAAATTTCTTGAAACATTAAGTACATATAGCTTATATCTTTTTTTCACATCCTTTTTGAGATGGCTCCAGGAAACATCTGTTAAACAGATGTAGAAATTTCTCTGGGGAAGTGATACATATAAGCTGCTCAGGATGCAGTTCACAGGTAGAAAACTTTAATGCCCAACAAGCTAAGCAGATAACAGGAATAAGTGAGGCAGGCCACATATAAAGATAACTGACAGTAAAAGGGACAGTAAAGAGCCAAACAGTTCAAGCCAGTCTAAAGGGCATCGCCACTACTCATTTCCAGCTGACTATTTCCAAGTGAGAATGTAAAAAGCAAGAAATCAAGAGAAATCAGGAATCTGAATTTTGGGGTAAACTCTCCCTACTATTAATGTTGGCAAATAACATTTAAAATTCTTTAAAATAGGAAAGCATATTAAACAAATATATCTGTGGGTCAGATTCAGCCTACAACCTTCTGGCTCTCTGGCTTCTTTAGAAGAGGAATGTACTTCCATCTCTTGTCCCCAAAGACTTTGCCAGGTCTTCATAACCTCCTGTGTGGACCATCTTCCAAGCTTCCTGGACTTCTCAGGCTCAGGAGGATGTGGAAGTACTACCTTCTCTACTATGTGTTGCCTGCAGCATGAGCCATTTATAAAGGCTGCTCCTACCTTAAGCAGAAACTTGGCTATCTTTTTTTTTCTTTTTGAAAAATTCTAAAAATTCATAACCCTGTCAGAGATTGGGTCACAAGAGCCTGCTCCACTATATCTTGTCATTCCCACTCAATCCAGAAAACCATGGCTTTTCCTGTTCTCAAGGACCATCTTTTCATGGGACACTTCTCCCTCAGTTCCTGCTTCAGATTTGAAGGACACTTACTGATCACTGATGTGTACTAAAACTAATGACCAAAATATGGAAACAACTCCAGTGTCCATCAACAGATGTACAGATAGAAGAATATGTGGTGTATACATACAATGGGATCTTATTCAGCTTTTAAAAGGAAGGAAATCCTGCCATTTGCAACAGCGTGGATGAACCTGGAGAAAAGTGTGCCAAGTGAAATAAGCCCAACAGCGAAAGACAAACACTGCATGATTCCACTTGTATGAAGTATCCAAAATAGTCAAACTCATAGAAGCAGAGAATACAATAGTGGTTACTAAAGGCTGGGGACAAGGGCCACAGGGGAAATGGAATATTATTATTCAATGGGTATAAAGTTTCAGTAATGCAAGATAAATAAGTTCTAGATATCTGCTATACAACATAGTGCCTATAGTTAACAATACAGTATTGTACACTTAAAAGTTGTTTTCCTTGTACTTCCCTGGTGGTCCAATGGTTAAGACTTCACCTTTCAATGCAGAGGGTATGTGTTCGATCTCTGGGCAGAGAGCTAAGATCCCACAGGTCTCCTGACCAAAAAGCCAAAATATGAAACAGAAGCAATATTGTAACCAATTCAATACACACTTTAAAAAAAAACTGTCCCCACTAAAAATAATCTTTAAAAAAAATTACTTTCCTGACAAATCTCATGTTAAGTGTTCTCACCACCAGAGGAGGGGGGAGGGGTAGAGAGAGAGAAACACACACAGAAGGAAAGTCTGGGAGGTTTTGGATATCTATGACCTTGACAGTAGTGACAGTATCACCAGGGTTTGCATATGTCCAAATCATCAAATTGTACACATAAATATGTGTTGCTCTTGGTGAAAAGTGAAAGTATTAGTCCCTCAGTCGTGGCTGATTCTTTTTGACTCCATGGACTATAGCCTGCCAGGCTCCTCTGTCCATGGAATTCTCCAGGAAAGAATCCTGGAGTGGGTAGCCATTCCCTTCTCCAGAGGATCTTCCCAACCCAGGGATAAAAGCCAGGTCTCCTACATTACAGGCAGATTCTTTACCATCTGAGCCACCAGGGAAATAAAGCTATTTAATAAATAAAGCTAAAACTAATGAATGGCCTATTCTTTCCTGCTTAGGATAGATATTGAGTTTAGACAATACATTTTTCAGTTTAGGAAGGCAAGTAGCCCTCCACCTCTCAGTAGCCTCTGAGAGGGGTACTGGGTTGCACTAAAATTCATTAGCTGTGAGATAACTATAGTTTGGAGGGGTCCAGGGAAGACCTGAGTGAACATCAAGAACACAGCAATGAATGAAAATAATGCCTTGGGCCAGGATGATAGCCGGGGAAAGGAAAAATTAAATAAAGCAACATTATAAGGATAAAATATTATCAGGACCTAGAGATTAGCCTTGTGGTTAAACTAAATCCTTCTGGGTTTAAATCTTATCACTACCACTTACTAGGTTTGTGACCTTAGCTACTTCTCTGTGTTATCAAGTACCCCACCTAGAAAATGAGACTAATAATAGTAACTTCTTCTTACAGTTGTTAAGAACATGAAATGGTAATACATGTAAAGTATTTAAAACAGTTTCTGGCACATAGTTAAACGTTCTATGTGTTATAGATATTGTTGTTGTTCAGTTCAGTCACTCAGTCATGTCCAACTCTTTGCGACCCCATGAACCGCAGCACTCCAGACCTCCCTGTCCATCACCAACTCCTGGAATCCACCCAAACTCATATCCATGGTGTTGGTGATGCCATCCAACTATCTCATCCTCTGTCATCCCCTTCTTCTCCTGCCCTCAATCTTTCCCAGCATCTTGTTGTTATTCTTACTATTAAAAAGGATTTAAAGATGGTGCTGAACCAAATTGCCTAAAAATAAAATTTGATAAGGGCAAAAAGTCAGTTCTTGGAAGTGGACTGAGGCAAGGGAAAAGATAAGAACTATTCAAGTACAAAAAATGTGATTTGAATGGGAAAATATCTTAGAAAATGTTTAGCTCAGGGAATAAAGAGGATATATGATAGATGGAGCCAGGAAAAATAAGCTGCAGGAAAAAAAAATACATAAGATTATTCAAGGGCTTCTCTGATGGCTTAGACAGTGGTGGCTCAGTGATAAAGAATCTGCTTGCAATGCAGGAGACCTGGGTTCGATCCCTGGGTTGGGAAGATCCCCTGGAGAAGGGCATGGCAATCCACTCCAGTATTCTTGCCTGGAGAATCCCCATGGACAGAGGAGCCTGTTGGAACACAGTCCATGGAGTCACAAAGGGTCAGACATGACTGAGCAACTAAGCACAACATTATTTAAATAATTTATTTCTGAGCATAATCTTTGCCTGAATAATTTTATTTATAAGGCTAATGAAATTGTAAAGATGCTTGCTATTTTCTACTCAGCAAGTACAAGTGAATCAAGCTCCTACCTCTCCTTTCCCAAAGTTCAAGCAGAATGAAGACAAGTTAACTGCTGTTATATGTATTAAAGCTGTGGGTTTCCATAAAATAGAAAGAATGGCAATTTGAAATTTTTATCATTCTAGAACTTTCAAAGATTTCATACTTTAGCTTATTGCCAGATAGTGTGATATAACGTGGAGATGATTTTTTTTCTTCTTTTTACTATCTTTTATAATTTAAATTTTAAATGCATGTCAGAATTCCAGACTTACCAGAGAATCTTAAAAATACCCTGTTGCTAAACAATTGTTTTTGGGGGCTCCAAATTCACTGCAGATGGTGACTGCAGCCATGAAATTAAGACGCTTGCTCCTTAGAATAAAAGTTATGACCAACCTAGACAGAATATTAAAAAGCAGAGACATTACTTTGCAAACAAAGGTCTGCCTAGTAAAAGCTATGGTTTTTCCAGTAGTCATGTATGGATGTGAGAGTTGGACTGTAGAGAAAGCTGAGTGCAGAAGAATTGATGCTTTTGAACTGTGGTGTTGGAGAAGACTCTTGAGAGTCCCTTGGACTGCAAGGAGATCCAACCAGCGCATTCTAAAGGAGATCAGTCCTGAATATTCATTGGAAGGACTGATGCTGAAGCTGAAACTCCAATACTTTGGTCACCTGATGCGAAGAACTGACTCATTGGAAAAGACCCTGATGCTGGGAACGATTGAAGACAGAAGAAGAAGGGACGACAGAGGATGAGATGGTTGGATGGCATCACCGACTCAACTGACATGAGTTTGAGTAATCTCCAGGAGATGGTGATGGACAGGGAGGCCTGGCATGCTGCAGTCCATGGGGTCGCAAAGAGTCGAACATGACTATGCTACTGAACTGAATTGTAGCAATTGTGAGGGCTTCCCTGATGACTCAGTGAGTAAAGAATCTGCCTGCAATGCAGGAGACACAGGTTCAGTCCCTGGGTCAGGAAGATTCCGTGGAGGTGGAAATAGCAACCCGCTCCAGTATTCTTGCCTGGAGAATTCCATGGACAGAGGAGCCTGGCAGGTTACAGTCTATGGGGTCTCAAAGAGTCAGACACAACTGAGTGACTAAGCATTCACACAAACAATTGTAAAGATCAACACAATGAAGGAGTTCCTCCAAAATGACCATCTTCCTACCTGTTAGTATTCGGGATAAACAATTATGAAAAGCGCATATGCAAGACTCAGCAAAAGAGATAAAAGAGGTCCTGGATTTCACTGAAGTTCATCAGCTATAAGATAGCTATGGTTTGGAGGGATTCAGGGGGAGACACAGGTGAAAGGTCAAGATGCACAAGAATGGATTGCTAGGGTTGAGGCTGATCACCACTAGTGATCATCCAGTTAGCCTCAGGCCCCACATCATGTGAGTCTCCATGTGTGCTCCACTGAACTCGAACACAGAGAGACATGACATCCAAATAACTGATATCTGTAGGTAGAGCCTCAAATCAACAAAGAACCATTAATATTTCAGGCATTTTATTTAAAAAGCAGAGAAGTGTGCAATACTTTTGGAAAGTTCCCATTGTTTGTTTGTTTGTTTGTTTTTAATGTTTTGGTATTTACAAGAGTAAATATCAATGTTTGGAAACTCCACTTATATCAAATATTGCATTCCCCAAGATGCCAGAAAGAGATATTACAAAAGAGAAAAATAAAAGTCCTGGAGTACAATTTAGTTATTGTGAAACCCTTATTATATACCCTTTGGCATATATTGTTGGAAGAAACATTAGTACCGTCAGTCTTAAAAAATGCTGTGAAAGGGACTTTCATGACTTTGTATGACCTGTAAAAAGGTCATACAGGGACCCTGCTCAATGTCATGTGGCAGCCTGGAAGGGAGGGGAGCTTGGGGGAGAATGGATACATGTATATGTATGGCTGAGTCCCTTTGCTCTTCACCTGAAACTACCACAACATTGTTAATCAGCTATACCCCAATACAAAATAAAAAGTATTTTAAAAAACTGCATAGGTTGTATTCTGGAATCTCAGAAAAGGAGAATACTGGCATTAAAATTTGGATATATAGTAAGATAACATTAAATGCACTGAAAACCTACATGAAATATGGATTCTAATATTAACTCAAAAGTTTAATATTGGGACTTCCCTGGTGATCCAGTGGCTAAGATTCTGTACTCCCATTGCAGAGAGCCTGGGTTCAATCCCTGGTCAGGAAACTAGATCCCAAACACTGCAACTAAAGATCCTGCGTGCCACGACTAAGACCCAGAGCAGCCAAATAAACAAATAAAGATCTTTATTTAAACAAATAAATCTTGTTTAAAGATTCCTGTTTACTCTATTGCTACTTTGCACTAAGAGAAAAACACAATGTCTGTACTGCAGATTTCCTGACAGTCTGCCCTCTGTCGCAGCAAGCCTATTTACTGAAGGGCCAAAAGTCTCTTCAGGCACAGATAGACATTCTGACCTCATTTCTGACCTCTTCCTGGGCAGACAGTAGAGAATAATGTCACATAGTGCCAAGCCATTTGAATCGGAGACCATCTCTCAAATAATTTTTTAATGTAATATCACTAGGGTGAGGAGCAGCATTTACTTCTTTCAGTCATTCAGCAATATTTTTTGAATGCCTAGCAGTATCAGGCGGTGTGCTGAATGTTACTGCAATTCATTTCCTTGAGAAATCCGTACATTTGTTCTTTTATTCATTAACCAGATCATTCCTGAATATTTGATACTATAGTAAATACTAGAAATACAATGGTAAGTAAAATATTCTTCCCCCAGCCCTTGAAAAGGAGTTTATAGTCTTCATTCAGCTGAAGTAAAACACGTAAGGAAGCCGCTTCACTGGAGGATGATACACTCTAGGATGGACAAGCCAGGTTCCTGGGGAGGACATGGCTTAACTCTAGGGCTGGGCAGCTCTCCCTTCCCAATATAAGACCAAAGCAGAGACCTAAAGGTGGTAGGCTGGGGTTCTGATGGAGCCTTGGACAGAGGAAGGAGATGGCGAGTATAGAGTCCCAGAGCCAGAGAGAGCTCCGTGCACAGACAGAGCTCGGTGTATTCAGGGGAACTGCCAGTCATTCAGAATGAATGAGTGCAGAAAGTGGTAAAAAAAAAAAAAAAACAACTGAGAGACTGCAGCAGAAAGCACCAGCCAACTCCAGAGTGCCTCGTGGACTACACTGTGGTATCTGACCTTTTACCTGGGAGCAGGTTTCCCAAAAGTGTGGCTGAGTGGTGACCAAGATTTTAGATGGTGTGCAAACCAATGTGTGTTTCTTTCTTTTTCTGGTAGCTAATGGATTTTATATGCATTAGAAAATACATAATGCAAGTATCCAACATATTCTCTTACATTATTGCTCAAGATGGGACTGAGCAACAAAAGTGATTTAATTCACACAAATTTTAAAATATATTATCACTGGTACATGAACAACCATAAAAGATGGACATTTGGGAGAAACTGCCTGAGACCCAGAGATCGCCTTTGAAAGATTTTCTGCAGTAAAGTAACAGGACAAGACTTTTGAAGTCAGAAAGAACACTCTAGTTTTGGACCAATGCATCAGGGAAGTGTTCCTGAAACTTCTGATTAAATTCCATTAGAGGATTCTGAAATCAAATTTAAAGTTGTAACTGGCAGGGTTTTTTCAATGAAATGTAATAGAAGAGAATAAATAATATCAGACAGCTTCACACTCACGATACTTTTAACTATATTATGTTCATGTGTGCCTGTGTGTGACTCTTCACTGGATTATACTGTGAAATGTTTTTCCTCCTGTGAGTCAAGTTCAAGGAAAGTTTAAAAGCCTCTGAAAATAGACCAGTTAAGAGGCTATTACAGTACTCTTCATTCATTTGATTGGTATTATTGAGCACATCCTATGTGAAAGGTGCTGTTATAGGCACTGAGAATATAGTTGGTGAACAAAACAGAAAGTGTCTCTGATCTCACAAGATTTACACATCGGTGAGGAGAGGTGATACCCAAATATATACATAAAACAATTTGAGGGATGGTATGTTTTTAAAAGCTATAAATCTAAGGGAGAAATGTAAGCTCCACACAGGCTGTTTTTTCACTGCTGTGTCCCAAGCCCAGAGAATAAGGAATAGTCCCTGGAACATAATGCTTATCAAGAAGTATTAGTTGATTGATTGAATAAAGGAAGTTGTTGGTTTGACACAGATGGCAAAACAGAAATTAAACAGATGGGTTCAACATATATTTAAGAGGTAAAAAGGGCCTAGTGAGAAAAAATTAGGGGGGAGGTGCTGAGAGATAAAAAGAAGAGGAATGATTTCCCTACAACCTGTTCTAAGCATTCTAATCAGAGTGACTGTATGGTTCCCTATTATACTCAGAGTAAAACTCAAAATCCTTACAATGGCCAGTAAGACTGCCAGTGATCTGGACGTAGATCCTCCTTGACCTCATCTCTAATAATCTCCCCATGGTTCTGTCTTCAAGCCACACTGACCACCTTGCTGTTCCTCAAATCCTCCAGCTAAGTTTCTGGTCAAGGCCTCTGAACCAGCAGTCCTTCTTCCCGAAACCCTCTTCCCCCAAATATTTATTCCTTTAGCACAGTTCTGGCTTCCTTCAACAGTCTCTTCCTTCATGAGGTCTAATCAGACCATTCCATTTAATACTACAGTATACACTCCATGACATTCATTGCTCTGCCTCCTCAATTTCTCCCTGATAGCATTTATTGTTTTGTATAAATATATAAATGGGCTTCCGTGATGGCCCAGCAGGTAAAGAATCCGCCTGCAATGTAGGAGGCTCAGGAGATGCAGGTTCAATCCCTGGGTGGGGAAGATTCCCTGGAGAAGGAAATGGCAACCCACTCCAGTATTCTTGGCTGGAAAATCACATGGACAGAGGAGCCTAGTAGACTACAGTCCATGGGGTCACAAAGAGTTGGACCAACTGAGCACACACGTGTGTATAACAATTACACCAAAATGTATTGGCTTAAAATAGAGCACATTTATTATCTTACTCCTCCTGTGGGTCAGGAATCTGTGCAATGCTTAGCTGGGGCCTCTTGTTATGTTATCTTACCAGGCTGTAGTCAAGTTATTAGCCAAGGCTGTCATCTCTTTGGTAGGGTTGACTGAGAAGGAATCCTCTTCCAAACTGTTAGACAACTGGCCAATTGTTGGCAGGATTCCATTTCCTAAGATCTGTTAGGACGAGGGCCTTGGATCCTTCTCATGTGGGTCTCGCCACAGGGTACCTCACAACTTGGGAGCTTGCATCAACAGAACAAACATGCAAGAGGACTGAGGAAAAGTGCAAGTAACTCTGTTATAACTTAATCTCAGAAGTGCCATGTCATCGCATCTCACATTTGTCTTATTCTGTTCTTTAGAAGAAAGGTACCAACTCAGCCCACACACAAGGGGAGAGGATCATGAAAGGGAGTGAATACCAGGAGGTGGAGATCACTGGGATCCATTTTTGAAACTGCCTCCTACAGAAGATGTGTCAGCAGTATTAAATGTTGTAGCATGATCAAGTGTCCAGGAGATTTGGCAATCTCCTGGGAAGCCATTTGTTATTTTAGAGAGAGATGGCTTAGCAAAGGCCAGACTCTGATGGCCTAAACAGTAAGAATGGAAGTAGTCGAGACATCTATCCCAGACAGTTTAAAGATGCGTATGAAAAGATGCTCAACATTGCTAATTATTAAGAGAAATGAAAATCAAAACTACAATAACGTATCACCTTGCACTGGTCAGAATGACCATCATCAAAAAATCTACAAACAAAAAATGCTGGAGAGGGCGTGGAGAAAGGGGGACCCTCTTACACTGTTGGGGAGAATGTAAATACTGTTCTCCATAGTACCTCTATGGAAAACAGTATATGCTGTGCTGTGCTAAGTTGCTTTGCTCCTGCTGCTGCTAAGTCGCTTCAGTCATGTCCAACTCTGTGCGACTCCATAGACGGCAGCCACCAGGCTCCGCCGTCCCTGGGATTCTCCAGGCAAGAATACTGGAGTGGGTTGCCATGCTCTCCTCCGGGGGATCTTCCTGAACCAGGTGTTGAACCCACATCTTCTGGGTTTCCTGGATTGCAGGCTATTTATTTACCACTAAGACACCGAGGAAGACCCATGGAGAACAGTATGGAGGTTCCTTTAAAAGCTAAAATTAGAAATACCATATGATCCAGAAATCTCACTCCTGAACATGTACCTGGAGAAAACTATAATTCAAAAACATACATGCAACCCAATACTCATTGCAGCAATATTTACAATGGCCAGGATATAGAAGTAACCTAAATGTCCATTAACAGAGGACTGGATAAAGAAGATGTGCTACATATACACAATGAAGTATTACTCAGCCATTAAAAGGAATGAAATTGGGTCATTTGTAGAGATGTGGATGGACCTAGAGACTGTCATATAGAATGAAGTAAGTCAGAAAAAGAAAAAAATATATCATATATTAATGCATATGTGTGGAATCTAGAAAAATGGCATAGATGATCTTTTCTGCAAAGCAGAAATAGAGACGCAGAATAGAGAACAAACATATGGATAACCGAAGTGGGAAGAGGGGTAGAATGGATCGGGAGATTGAGATTGACATATATACACTGAGTGAAGTCACTCAGTCGTGTCCGACTCTTTGAGACCCCACAGACTGTAGCATACCAGGCTCTTCTGTCCATGGGATTTTCCAGGCAAGGGTACTGGAATGGGTTGCTATTTCCTTCTCCAAATATATGGGAACTCTATTCAGTGCTCTGTGGTGATGTAAATGTGAAGGAAATCCAAGAAGGGGTGATAGATGTATACACATAGTTGATTCATGTTTCTGTACAGCAGAGGATAACACAACATTGTAAAGCAACTACACACCAATAAAAATGTTTTTAAAAAAGATGTTTAGATCAGGTGGTAAAGAATCCACCGGCAATGCAGGAGACCCCAGTTCAATTCCTGGGTTGAGAAGATCCTCTGGAGAAGGGATAGGCTACCCACTCCAGTATTCTTGGGCTTCCCTGGTGGCTCAGCTGGTAAAGAATCTGCCTGCAATGCAGGAGACCTGGTTTCCATCCCTGGCTGGGAAGATCTCTTAGAGAAGGGAATGGCTACCCACTCCAGTATTCGGGCCTGGAGAATACCAAGGACTTGCAAAGAGTTGGAAACAACTGAGCAACTTTCACACAGATATGAAGGAAAGGAGAGAGATAGGATGGCAGGAGGAAAAAAGGGAGTCAAAGCCAGATTATAGGTTTTTTAAAAACTGGAAGAAATTTCTAAGTGTTGAAATGTTATTTGGTAAGCATCAATAGAAAGGAAGAGATTGTGGTCAGAGAGAGAAAAAAATCACTCAGATGGTTTTATGAGGGATGGAGAAGACCAGTAATGAGTCCAGCAGAAAGATGGTGAGGGCCTTGATAATTGCCGTTTTTAAGGCCTTGTTTGTCCAGGCTTATTGAAAGTGCTTTACTGTATTATCTCATTTAATCCAACTCTCAAACCTAAGACTTTTATCACCATGCTATATACCAGGAAACAGGCCTAGAAAAACTAAGTAACTTGCCCAAGGTCCCACAGTAAATAAGGGGAGTAAAATTTGAAATCAGCCCATAGATCACTAGGGCTCAAACTGTAGTCCAGCAGCAGCAGCAGCACCAGGGAAGTCATTAGAAAAGCAAATTGTCATGTCCCACTCCAGACCAAGTGAATCAGAAATTCCGGGGGCAGGGCCCAGTAATCTAACACGCCAGGCCCTCCAGGTCACTGAAGTTAGAGAAGCACTGCTCCAGGCAATGCTGCCCTTCAAGGCCTACAATGGGGCGTGTGTGCCAAAGATGAGTGAAAAGTATAGATTTGAGAATTATTTAGAAAGTTAAGGGAGAGGAACTGGGTGAAGAAACCCAGGATGAGTTTCTAGCTTGAATGACAGAGAAATCACCCAAAGAAGGAGAAAGTTTAGTAGAGAAAGGTACGAACTTTGTTGTGGACAAGCCAATTCTGATGTTCTAGTATCAGATGGTAGAAGGAAAGACGGTGACAGAAAAGCTGGTCCCCAACATTTGCAGAGCCTGAGGCAAGAGTACACATAACCTGAACCTTAATATTTAAATGTTTGAAAGTTATCAATCAGACTGTTATTTTTAAATAAAATACACTGTCTCCTTTAACTATGACACATATATCTTCATAATGACAAAATTTTTTTTAATGTGTATAAAGAGATGGTTTTTTATATGCCTGAAAGTTGGCAAAATGGCAGATTCCTTGGAAGTTCTGTTGATGGGTCAGTGATTAGGATAAATCATAAAGTATATATGTAATTCATAAATTACTGTTCATTTCCTTTATGAAATTTATTTTCCATGCCTTCATTTCAGCAGAATTTTCAATGAAGTTGTTATAATGAAGATTTTCACATAATTTGTATGCAACTGACAATAATGATTCTAAGGGTTAAACAATAAATGTAACTATTCAAAGTACACAAAAATTTTTTAGTAAATTTTCATTAAAATGTAAATCAAAATAATGTAAAAAATTTCAATTACCTTTCATGAAGGTTTCTGAAAATTCTTTTTCTTATAAACTATTCAGAACTATTAAAATTAAAAAGCAAAATACAAATTACAATGAATGAATATCAATTTAAAGAGAAAGCACTTAAAGTTGAGAGTCTTAATTTTTTGACAATTTAAAATGTATTAAATATTTTTAAAAAGATAAAACTATTAGCAACTCTAGCAATTCATGTTTTCCTTTTCTCTTGCCATGTAACTAATCATCTCAAAATTTAGTACCTTAAAATCATGAGCTCTTATCTCTCACCATTCTGTGGACTGGCTGGTTGGTTCTTCTAGTCTCTCTTGAGCTTTTCATGAGTCTGCAGTTGTATGGAAGCTCAGCCAGAACTGGGTTGGGAAAATCCCCTGGAGAAAGGAATGGCTACCCTCTCCAGTATTTTTTAGGGTCGCAAAGAATTGGACATAACTGAGCAACTAACACTCTTCTAAAACTAATTCTTCTCCAAACTCCTCTTCCCTCCAGGCTGCTACATAAACACTGAGCAGAGTTCCCTGAGCTATACAGTAGCTCCTTGTTGGGTATCCATTTTAAACAAAGCAGTATGTACATGTCCACCCCAAACTCCCTAACTAGCCCTCCCACCCCCCAACTCTGTTCTTCCCCAGACTTCTGTCACCTTCTACTGGTCAAAACAAATCATAAGGTCATTCCAGATGGAAAGAAACAGACTGCTTCTTGATGGGAGAAATGCCATGAGTGGACAGGGATGGGAAGCATTATTAACAGCTATCTATGCAATTTACCACAGTCCATCTTGTTGTCAATGTGAAGAACTGGTTATCTTCATAGCTGCACAGACCTACATATATACAAATTTTAAATAATAGGATATAGTAAATAACAGGATATATAACTTAATAATTTTGTTTAATATTGCAAAATGGTCCTCCACTATTCTGTACAACAATAGGAGAATCAGAATTTAGAACATGAAGAAAAGCAAGAAAATGGAGATTCATCACCCATTTTCTACGATTAGTGGGAAACACTTTGTTGTGCAAGAACCTGTTATACTTCATGCAGTCTGAGAGAAAGGATTTGACCAGTTAATTGTCTAAATACTTACCCTGCTCAAATCCTCTTCAAACTCAGAAGCAGCAGCCCTATCTATGTCAGCAGCGGGAATTTAGAGGCAGCTGCCTTTTGTTTGGGAGAAGGCAATGGCACCCCACTCCAGTCCTCTTGCCTGGAGAATCCCAGGGACGGTGGAGCCTGGTGGGCTGCCGTCTATGGGGTCGCACAGAGTCGGACACGACTGAAGCGACTTAGCAGAGGCAGCAGCAGCCTTTTGTTTTAGGGACATAGGGTGAAAGATGTGGAGAAGTGTTTCCTTGGGACCTGAACAGTATTAGTAGAGTGGATGTTTACAGATATGGATCACACTGTCCCTGTGCTGAGTACTGAAGCTAATACCTGAATACTTGTGCTGATCCTGGATGACAAAGGTGCTCGGGTAGTCCTCCATTCATTTATACTGTATATGTTTGCATTTGAAGGAATCTCCAAAGTACACAAGTCAGGGAAGGACCCTCTTGTCTAATGGAAGTACTGAGTAGGTACCATTGGATAGGGAGTAACATGAGAAGAGAGGAGAGAAAATCCAGGGAGAGTGGGGAGACCAGCAATGATGGGACTCTGGGGAATAAACACACTGTTTATGGTATGTGAAAGTCACTCAGTGGTGTCTGACTCTTTGCGACCCCAGTCCATGAAATTCTCCAGGTCAGAATACTGCAGTGGGTAGCTGTTTCCTTCTCCAGGGGCTCTTCCCAACCCAAGGATCAAACCCAGGTCTCCCTCATTGCAGGTGGATTCTTTACCAGCTGAGACACAAGGGAAGCCTGTTTATGGTATGGATGGACTGAAATATCCACTGACAGGAGAAATGATTAAATCAATTATAACGCATTCATTCTAGGAAATCCTAAGGAATTCCTTTCATTCTGTCTTTGTCTCTATCTCTTTTCTCTCTATATATGCATGGACTGATCTCTAAAATAAAGCACAGAATAAAACAGCCAGCAAAATGTAGGACAATAGATATAACATGATTTATATTACATTTATATCACACACACACACGATGCATAGAAAAACGACTAGAAGCAAACATACCAAACTGCCAAATGTTTAGAGGTGCAAAGGGGAATTTTCACATTTAGTCACTTAGAATAACTTGTCTCTGAACGTGAGTTTTCTGTTACGTAAAGTACAGATAATAATAGTAATCACTTCACAGAGTTCTTTTTTAAAAGTTCAGATACAATTCACCACAAAATTCACCCTTTTAAAGTGTACAACTTCGTATTTTTTAGTATATTCACAAAGGTATATAACTATCACCACTATCTAATCCAGAACATTTCATCACCCCAGAAAGAAGACCCAAACCCCTAAGCAGTCACCCCCCCAGCTCTCTTCCTCCCAGTCTTTGGTGACCACTCATCTGCATTCTGCCTCTCTGTATTTGGCTATTCTGGGAATTTCATATAAATGGAATCATACAGTATTTTCAAGGTTCATCCATGTAATAACATGTAACCTATTTTATTCCTTTTTATGGCTGGATAATTTTCCACTGGGTAAGGGTATCACAATTTGTTTATTTATTCATCAGTTGACAGACATTTAGGGCTTTTTTTCCATTTTTTAGCTATTATGAATACTGTTGCTATAAACATTTCTGTACAAGTTTTTGTTGTGGGCATAGAATTTATTACTCTTGGGCACATATCTAGGAGTGGAATTGCTGAGTCATATGGTAACTCGATGTTTAACTTTTTGAGAACTGCCAAACTTTTTTACAGCAGCTGCACTATTTTACATTCTCATCAACAATGTATGACTGTTCCAATTACTCCACATCCTTGCCAACACTTGGTGTTGTCGGTCTTTTTTCTCACAGTCATCTCATTGGGTGTGAAGTGGTATCTCATTGTGGTTCTGATTTGCATGTCCATAATGGCTAATGATATTGAGCATCTTTTTACATGTTTATTGGCCATTTGCATATCTTGGAGAATGTGTATTTACTTTGCCCATTTAGAATTATTTTATGTTTTTTATGAGTTTTTTTAAATATTTACTATTTATTTGGCTATGTTGGGTCTTACTTACGGTACATGTGCTTCTCTCTGCAGTGTGCAGGCTGAGTTTTTTTGTTTGTAATTTTGTTTTTTTTTTTGGCTGCGCTGGGTCTTCATTGCCACCTGTGGGCTTTCTCCAATTGCAGTGAGCAGGGGCTACTCTTCATTGCTGTGTGCAGGTGTATCATTGTGGTGGCTTCTCTTGTTGTGGAGCATATGCTCCAGAGTGAACAGGCTTAGTTGTCCCTCAGCATGTGGGCTCTTCTCAGACCAGGGATCAAACCCATGTCCCCTGCATTGGCAGGCAGGTTCTTAACCACTGGACCACCAGGAAAATCTCAAAAGCTTTCAATTTTGATGAAGTTCAGTTTGTTCTTTTTTATTGCATGTGCTTTGGGTGTCATATTTTTTAAAACATTCCCGTCCCGTTCAGTCGCTCAGTCGTGTCCGACTCTTTGCGACCCCGTGGACTGTAGCCTACCAGGCTTCTCCGTCCATGGGATTCTCCAGGCAAGAATACTGGAGTGGGTTACCATTTCCTTCTCCAGGGGATCTTCCCGACCCAGGGATCGAACCCGGGTTTCCCGCACTGGAGGCAGACGCGTTAACCTCTGAGCCACCAGGGAAGCCCATTACCTAATCCAAAATCACAAGGATTTACAACTATGTTTTCTAATAGTTTTAGCTACAAAACAGTAAGTTTTAGCTCTTAAATTTAGGCTGTTGATCCATTTTGAGTTGTTTTATATTTGGTGATAGATCACAGAGTTTTTACAATTATTCAATGAAATGAATATTGCATATTACAAAGCACGTGATAAGCTCTCCATGACAGGTAGCTACTATTATTACTGTATTACTTAGAAAACCATCAAATGCACAACAATCACCAACAAGGCTTTGCAGAGAAAGATCAACCTTATTACTTTGTTGTCACACCTACTTTTTGAGAAAAAACATAACCACCTAATACGGTTACCCCCTTGCTCATCATTTTTGGTAACTGCTAGAGTTACCAACAGAGAAGGCAATGGCAAGCCACTCCAGTACTCTTGCCTGGAAAATCCCATGGATGGAGGAGCCTGGTAGGCTGCAGTCCGTGGGATCGCTAAGGGTCGGACACGACTTCACTTTCACTTTTCACTTTCACACATTGGAGAAGGAAATGGCAACCCACTCCAGTGTTCTTGCCTGGAGAATCCCAGGGATGGGGGAGCCTGGTGGGCTGCCGTCTATGGGGTCGCACAGAGTCGGACACGACTGAAGCGACTTAGCAGCAGCAGCAGTAGCAGCAGTGTTACCAAAAAGATGAAGACTTGCCATGGGTAGGGATTTCAAAGCAGAAGCAGTTTCCAAGGACAGGCCCAGCACCACCCTAGATAATGAGGCACCTTGGGCCCAAATGTAAAGCTCCCCACAGTGACTATAAGAGGAAAAACATGCACTTTGACATAGTTATTTAGCATGAAACTTCATGGCTTCATCGTTGTATTTCTATGTCCATGTGCATACATATTCTGCACCTGAGCCTCACGTAGAATTAACTTCTGAGGATTCACCCACTACTCAAATGCTCCAAGTTAAGTCAGGGCTCCAGCTACCCAAATATCTTAGATATCTTCTCTGGGTCTTTAGTGTTCACAGTGACCCCATATTGGTCTTTCCTTGAGACAGTCTCCCTGAAATCTCAGTATTTTTAATGGGGAGGGGGTTGCCCCCAGGGTACATATGGCAACGTCTGGAAATATTTTTGGTTGTCACAACTGAGAGAGGACTATTGGCATCTAGTAGGCAGAGGCCAGGGACACTGTAAACATTCTACAAGGCACAGGACAACCCCCCAAATGGAAACCTCTGTGTGTGTGTGTGTGCTCAGTCATGTCCGACTCTTTTCAACACTATGGACTGTAGCCCACCAGGCCCTTCTGTCCATGGGATTCTCCAGACAAAAATACTGGAGTGGGTGACCATGCCCTCCACCAGGGAATCTTCCTAACCCAGGGATTGAACTCGTGTCTCCTGCATTGTCAGGTGGGTTCTTTACCACTAGTGCCACCTGGGAAGCCCAAACAAAAACTTACGCAGTCTCAACTGTCGATCATGCAGACTGAGAAACCCTGACTAGATATATGAGTCAGTCATGCTTACATTTTGAAGTAGGGCCACAAGATGTGAAGGCTCTGGAATCAGACACAGCTGGATTCAAATCTCAGCTTTTTCACTTACCCCCCTTTGTGAGCTTGAGCAAGTTTCTTAACCTCTCTGAGCCTTAGTTTCCTCAACTAATAATCACTCTAATATACGTATGTGTATATACATATACTTAGACACATCTAATATGCAATGTGTGGCATAGTGACTGGCACATATTAAATGTTCTAATATTAGCTCACATAAACAGAGTTGATGACGATATCCTAATAAAAATAATATCTTAGGATTTTTTTTAAGTTGGGTGTATTGTATTGATTTACATAGGGTAATATCATCTTTTTAAGTATACAGTGAGTTTTGACAAATGAACACAAATGTGTGATCACTGATGCAATAATGATATTGAACAGGTTCATCACCCCCAAAATTCCCTCATATCCCTTTGTACAAATTCCTCACCCCACTGATCTACTTTCGGTCCCTATTGTTTTTCGCCTGTTTCAAAGCATCATATAAATGGAATCATAGAGCATGTAGCCTTTGAATCTGGTTTCTTTTGCTTATATAGTGCTTTTGTGACTCATCTGTGCTTTCGCACGCATCACTAGCCTTGTTCGTTTATACTGCTGAGTAGTATTTCATTGTGTGGATGTGCCACAGTTTTGTTTATCCATTTATCAGCTGATGGGCTTTTTTTTGTTTCCAGTTTCTTGGCTATTATGAATGTAGCCGCTATAAACATTGGCACACAGGTCTTTCTGTGGATGTGTGTTTTTATTTCTCTTGAAACTAACAAGTTTAATCCCAGGAGTAAGACTTCTTGGTGTCATAGTAAATGTATGTTTAACTTTGTGAGAAACTGCCCAACTGTTTTCCAAAGGGAGTGAAGTGTACCATTTTGCATTGCTGATCTATAGTCTAGCTAGCACATGATGCTGTTAGTTTTTGTTTTGCAATTTTAGTTATTCTAGAAAGTAGGTAGTAGTATCTTATTGTGTTAATTTGCATTTTCCCTAATAACTCACAGTGTTGAGTGCCTTTGTTTTGCTTTCATTTCTTAACATACAGACCATTTTGGATGCCTTAAACCTCACAGAAAACTATATTAAGTAGGTAGAAATAAACAACATGTTCATACTGATGAGAATTAAATGCATGCATTCTCTCCACCCCACCATCACCAAAGTGACTGTTTCCCCACTTCCCATAAGAAAAGAGACGTCTGGTTTTGTACACTCTAGCAACCCGGAGCTGCAGCCAATCTGCGTCATCCTCACTGTGTAATTAGAGGCTGGAGGTGCCCACGTGTCTCATTTTTAGGATGCTGTGGGCTACATTTGGCCCAGATTAAGTTATACTTTAGGCATTTCACTGCATATCTCTTTTTCCCCCTCAGCGTTCTGTTTCTCAGAAGGCTCTCAAAAGAACAAACAGCTCTGGGTCCGAGTGAAGATTCTCCCTCTCTGAGGACAGTGCGGGTGATAGAGACCTCCCTCAGGCATACTCTCTAAAGCAGAAAAGGAAAGAAAAACAAGTCCCAGCAGCCCTGAGGGTGCAGTGTCTTAGACTCAAACCCAGCAAGAGCATGCTGCTTAATGTACTAAAATCCTCCATCCACAAGTTTATTTCACCAAGTGGACATTGTCTTGCCTTCTCTTCTTCTCACATAGAACCCATCACCCCTAACACTTTTCCTTGCTCTTCTAGTTATGGTTGCCAGAAAAAATAGAAGATCCCCAGTTAAACTTGAATTTCAAATAAACAACACACAAATTTTTAGTGGAAGTATATCCCATACAATAGTTGGAGTCTTTTTGTAGTGCCAGTGTTGGAAGGGCTAGCTTATTTTTATTAAGGGGGTCAAGATATTACTTGGGGAGAGAACTAAGAACCTATTTGATTTTGTTTTAGCCCTATGCTTGTTCTCCCCCTGGTCCCTGCTCCCACACCTCCAAGAGGCAGGATATATAGACAACTATTTATTTTCTCCACCACAGCATCAGTTACGGGACTTCAGAAGCAAAAAGACCAGAGCTAGATGGCAATGACCATCAGTAGCAATTCCTGCTTAAAAAAAAGGCAAAGCTCCTTCTAGGCTGGCTCTGTGTATAGTCAGATGAAAAACTGACCACTCCATTTGTTCAACACAGGATGGCTGGGGATGGAAGTGAGCCAGTCTTTATTAAAGGGTCACTTAAACTCATTTCTGGAATCAGCCTGATATAAATGCATTCATGTTAAACTTCTTGAGTCACTGTACTGCCAGAAAATCCACTAAGAGTGAGCCTCTCCTACAGAGAAGGGCACAAGCAATTTCAGACCCTTCAGCCTCTCATATAAGGTTATTGGGAAAATAAACGCAAACTATATATAAAAGTAAATAGAACAAATGTTATTTTTTAAATAAGAGAAAAAATTTATTGACTGCCTCCTTGTACAAGTTCCCTATGTGTGTTAATGTGAATGGGTCCAATTTTACCTAACATACTTGTGGACTACGTGTTATGAATTACTGAATAATTAAATAATTTACCCAATGCTAGTAGGAGTAGCTTGGATTTTTATTAGGATCAGTCTGATTCTAGAATTAGGTCTCCCTACTAATCCACATAAATCTGACACCATAATTACCCGGGAGAAGGAAAGAGAAACTTCTCAGTGAAAATGCTCGGTAGTGTATGGAAATTCTCATAATGAATCGTCCCCACAGTTATAAGGCCTATGATTCCAACAGCCAAGCAGAACCAACACAGGCAGTTCTGACAGCAATATGAAAGATGGGTTCCAGGTGCCATGGCCGTAGATTATTTACGAGGCAGCACTGGGGCTCTAGTGAAGCTGCAGGACTGGAGATCGGTGTTAAAAGTCATTGACACAAAGGCGAATAAAACTGTCTTGTAATTTCCCAGAGACCAGAGCAGACAAGAGATCAGAAATCGAGGCAAGTAGAGAAATACAATCACATCTCTAGCTATCAAAGCATCATGAAGTGATTATGACTCTGACATAATGTCTGGGCCAGCCGCAGCTTGGTCAGGGCCTTGGACCTGTCTCACCAGGTGTGATGCCAACAGCAAGAGTTAATGTTGTCATGGTGCTGTCCAGGTGTCAGGCTCTGATTCAGGTGCTGCACAACTTCTAACCCATTTCATCTTCACCAAAACCCTCTGAGATAAGTATAAGTACTCTTATTATCTCTCTTTCATCCTTGAGGAAACCATGGCAGAAGGAGGCTAAGTAACTCACCCAAGATTCCAAGTGGCAGATCTGGGATTCAAACAGAACAGTCTGGATGCAGAAGACTCTGGACCATCACACCACACGCTATGTGCTAAGCATCTGCATCTGTCAAAGAGGCGGACCTGAGGTAAGGATTGAAACTGACGGCTGGGATCAGCTTTCCAAAGGAGGGCACTGAATGTAGAGGAGAAAATCAATGGACAAAGCCATGGTGAGAGGAGGGAAAGAGAAGGGAGGACCACGGAGGCAGACAAAGAAGGAACGGTCAGAGAGGTATAAAGGGAAGCAGGGTTGTGCAAAAACAGGCGAGTACAGGAGAAGGAAGCTCCAGGAAGCAAGGTCATCCACAGAACCCCAGTACTGCAGAAAGATCACGAACAGTGGGGCCTGAGAAACAGACATTGAATTAGCACTCTGAAGCGTGTGTTGATGAAGACTGGGTTATCCCTGAAGGATACCAATTTGGATGCTGTGACTCAGATGGTAAAGAGTCCACCTGCAATGCAGGAGACCCGGGTTCAATCCCTGGGTCAGGAAGATCCCCTGGAGGAGGGCATGGCAACCCACTCCAGTATTCTTGCCTGGAGAATCCCATGAACAGAGGAGCCTGGTAGGCTACAGTCCAGAGGTCGCATGGAGTCTGACACAACTAAGTGGCATACAAAGGCCTACAACAAAAGCCAAAAATGCCAGTGTGAAGCGTATTTTTCTTCATATGACAGTCCAGCATAAGCAGTTCCGGGCTAATCTCACCTTGGTGCACTGCCATCTTGAGCATGAGGTTTCTATCTTTCAATGACTGTTCCTGTCATCTCTCCACAGTCTAGGCAGCATGAAAGCTAAAAACTTCATGGAAAATGCACCCCTTCCTTTCAAGGGGATGGTCTGGAAGCTATGAACCTGGCAACACCAAGCTGCAAGGGAACCTGGAAAATGTAGTCTTTTGTTGGGCAGTTGTATTCAGATAAAAGTGATGAGTTCTATTTCTACAGGTAGAAAAAAAGATGACAGAATCAGGACACAATTCTCTACCATAGAGGTCACTGATCACCTTGGCAGTTAGCTTCATCTAGTGGGCTGTAGGGAGTTCACAGGGAGAAGGTGGGTCTTTCCTAGAGAGGAAAGACCATGTGAGAAGGTTACTGGTCACTGGAAATGGAGAAAACAATTGAGGCAGAGGAATAGCAGAATAGAAAGATGGTCTGTGCAAAAGGGGGAGAATCAGGAATGTTTATGGAGAGCAGAAGGAAATCAAGAGGGAAGAGAGATCAGATGCTGTGAGGTCTGCCTTGGACACTTCTTTCTTTGAAACAAGAGGACAGGAGAAGACAGTGAGTAAAGATGTACATTTCTTTATTTCTTTCTTTATTTTTATTTGGCCTAACTGGGACTTAGTTGCGGCATGAGGGATCTTTTTTTTTTTTTTTTTTCGTTGCAGCTTGTGGGATCTAGTTCCCTGATCATGGATCACACCTGGGCCCCCTGCATTGGGAGTGTGGAGTCTTAGTCACTGGACCACCAGGAAAGTGTGTATTTCACTCTGGAGATTAGGGAAGTTGAGCAAGCATGGGTTCATGTTGCTCCAGTCCCAACCACATAGGTGAGATCAGTTACCTCCTTAACAGCGTGTTTCCAAATATGAAGGCTACCAGGAGCTTGCAAAACGTAATGGTGATGCTCCCTGTGCCTGACTAGTGTCCTGTCACCTGCATCTCAGGAGGACACTCGAGACTACGCATTGTCTCTCTCCTACAGAGTTAGAACCCTACAGAGAGCCACTTCTCACCCATACAGCCACTGTGGACACAGAGATGACCCCCAGTAAATATCTGTTAAATCAGTGAATAAATGAATAGGTGAATGAACAAACACATTTCACGACTGAGTAGCTGCACATGTTCAGAACATTTAAATTCCTCTTCAAGCAGCATAATTCCTTATGGGCTGACATTCATCTCAACAGATTCCATTTCCAAACCTGCTTCCTTCTTCTCTAAAACATGAGAATGATACATTCCCTGGAATATCTGAGATGTTGTGGATTTTACTAGGCAATATCTCTCTAATAGCAGAGAGAAGTGCCCCCGTTTATTAGTGGCTCTAATAGTGGCTAATATCTCTCTAGGTCTTTTGTTTGCATTGTTAGAGAAGCTTGTGAGGATCCATTCAGGCTAAACGTTGACATCTTTCAGTTTAAAGAAACAGCACTCAAAATAGGCTGCTTTTTCCCTAAAAGGAAAATATCCTTTCATGGAAGTTTTTTGCATGTACTTGTTTCTAGCTGCCACAATGTCATATCATTTCGGATGTCAGCCAAGCCATGTCAGAACTCAAAGAGTTCAGATATTTCAGACAAGGAAAATGCCCCTCCCTTCTGTTCCCCACCTTCAGTTCTTACAGTTAATTGTTCATCAGCTCAAGTCTGTTATTTCAGGAGGTTACTTACAGGAAGATGGTGAAAACAGCAGGAGAAAATCAGATCAAAAGTGGCCTCATTAGCCATTAACTACCCCAAAATTCAGAAAGTCTTTCATTTCGTAGTTATTATATGTGGTGACACGTATGTGGTGACTAAACACAGTGACAAAGTGGCGCCTGGGCTGGTGTCAACATAGCTTCAGTACCTGCTCCTGTAGGATGGTCCCAATCATATGACCACTTGAGACTTTGGCCCTGCCCTGGGTTTTTTTCTGAATTAAATGCACTCTGTTGGTGAGTCACAGAACATGTTCTCTGTAAAGGGAGACTCTCCAGGTTCAACTATTACAACTGCAGAAACTATAAGCAAGCATAATGATTACATCACTTCTAATTACAGATCCTCTTTCTGGCTCCGACAGGAGGAAACATTGTGCTTGCTCACCTCCAGACTGCCACTCTCCAAGCAGCCTTCACCTTCTGAAGGACGAAGCTGCCTCTGGTCTTCTACCCTTGGAAATCACCCTGAGCTTGTCTCTCTCCAAGACAAGACACTCTTTAAAGCATTCTTTAAAGCCCAGACTCTCTGGCACAAGACAGAAACAGGTGTGCAAGGGACTTGAAATAACTGTCCTCTTCCTTCTCCAAGAAAAGTGACTTTTGGTGAGTATATTTGGGGCGCCACCTCTGCCTCCTCCATGCTCTCCTGAAACACTGAGCTTCCACTGTTCTTGGCACTAACACCAGTACCCATTATTTGGTCTCAATCCCTCCCTGCTTCCAGATTGTTCCATTAGCTTTAAGGCACCACCCAGTCCTCTCAATAACTTTGGTTTGACATCACAGCCTCTGACTTCTCAGCCCACAAGCCAGAGGTCAACAAGGTCCTTCCTGCCCAGAGCACAGGGAGCACTTTCCTACCTTGCTGTTCCTTCTTGTCCATCTGTGGGCCTCCCTCTTTTCCATATGCAAAGACAATACAAAGGACAGACCACACATTTTCAAGATGTTTACTAAAGAAAATTAAAGGAGTGATCTAAAATTACAGCGTAGCATTTGTGTGTAATCCTTGGTTACAAATTGGTGCTAAATCCTGTCCATCCTTCTCTGATCACACAGTTATGGTCACCCAAGAGCTGTGCCTCTCCCAGGTCTATCTGGGACGATGCCAGAGCCCCCATGCTGACCCAGGTCGGGCCCGGCCTCCTCCTGTAATCAGAGGCAATAGACCATGGTGGTCTGGGGTCTGAGTCTTGTCCTAGCCCTTGATGCACCTGCTATTTCTTACCCTGTGTTTAGTCCTGGTGGTCATGATTTGAGAAGCATATTGACAAACTTGAGAGAACAGCCAAGAAGTGAGGAATCTGGACGACATCAGAACGATCAGAGAAACTGAGGCTGTGGCTAGAGGAGGAGGACTTGGGCAGTGGACACGGCCATCACGGAGACGGTTGAGATCCACCTGCTGCTTTCAGGCCAACCCAAAGAGAATGCCTTTCTTACACTAACCCAGATATATTAAAGTGGTGCAGCGTGTTCTAGAAAATGGTATTTCTGTCTCTAACTTGTTCTAGCAGTGATGTTCCTTCCAACAGAGATGGTCCAGAGATTCGTGTGCTGGGTAAGGGCTGGCCTTCCAAATCCATAATTGTCTACTTCTATGGAGAACAGCAAGGGAGGGTCCAGAGGTTTTTGGTGACTAGGATCCTGTTAAACCTTGTGGCCTGCTTGGCACTAGACATCAGTCGGCTTTCACCTATTATTATTGGCCTTTGAAATTCTGACATGCTCTCCAGGAATTTAAAATATTCCCTTCTGCAGGACGGCACAGCTTGCCAGCTTTAAAATTCAAACTTCAAAGCTGCTTTGGAAATAAAAATTTGCTTTTACAATTTTAAACGTTTCTAGCCACAAGAAAGATGACTTGAACTTTTGGAAACTGGCTTTTGAAATGTACATCTATTGACCAGTTTAGTGGTGAACTTGGAAGGCCCTCTGCCAGCAGCCTGTTTAACTTACCTTTGCCCTCTAGCAGGTCACCCAGCGTCTGATTCAGAGCAGGCTACAGCAGTGGCTCCCAACTGGGCTGGGATTGGGTCAGGCATCGGTCATTTAATTCTCTGGGTCAATGTGCAGCTGGAGGTGAGAAGCTCTGTTGTTGAAGGTTTGAGAATTGCCATTTTAAACCATGTTCCTCTCAGACATCATTTCAGAACAAGCCAGTTTGCTTGCTGCTGCTGCTAAGTCACTTCAGTCGTGTCCGACTCTGTGTGACCCCATAGACGGCAGCCCGCCAGGCTCCCCCGTCCCTGGGATTCTCCAGGCAAGAACACTGGAGTGAGTTGCCATTTCCTTCTCCAATGTGTGAAAGTGAAAAGTGAAAGTGAAGTCGCTCAGTCATGTCTGACTCCTAGCAACCCCATGGACTGCAGCCCACCAGGCTCCTCCGTCCATGGGATTTTCTAGGCAACAGTACTGGAGTGGCTTGCCAGTTTGCTTACATTCTATCATATCACAAAGCACCATTCCACAATCAGTGGATGAGTTGTTTTTATCTGTTGTCCTGATTCTCAGAGGAGCCTCAGGTCTGCTGACCCAGCTATGATGGTGGAGTGACAGTGGGGTGTAGGTTGAGAGGTGTTTTACATCTCTGATGACAAAGTTAGGGTGGTGGTCAAGCTACACTCACCCCTAGGTGTTGTGAGGGTTTCTCTTGGGTGCCCCTGGCCAACACACAGCTTCCCTAGGCCTGGACAAAAACCTCTTTCTCTGGAGCTTCCACAGTCTCAGACAAGACTGCGTTCCTTTAAGAAGGCTTTTGACATGCTGATTCACAGCTGTTTGTAGTCAAGAATAGCTGCCCACTGGGGAAATCACATCTGTGCTGACTATTGAAATAAAACTGCCCACAGAAGTTGATGAGCCAGCAGACTCATTCTTCTGGATGGTGCTAGGTCCCTGCCATCCCCACACAAAAGTAAACTCCATGAAGGCACAGATCTCATGGGACTTCCACACCCTGGTGACCTCAAAGTCTATAACAACATCTGACAGGAAGGGGGTGCTCAAGAAATGTATTCAACGGATGTGTAAAATGAATGAATGAATCTAATACTAATCAGGGCCCAGAGAGAACTCCAGAGACCATCGATACTACTTAAAAATAAATAAGTAAAATATTTATTTACAGATTTTGGTTTTCCCAGAGCTTCAGATACTAGCAGAGGAAAACTTTCTGGACAACATTACGTGTTAACCTAGGGTGTTGTGCTATGCTTAGTCACTCAGTCGTGTCCGACTCTGCAACCACATGAACTGTAGCCTGCTAGGCTCCTCTGTCCATGTGGATTCTCCAGGCAAGAATATTGAAGTGGGTTGCCATGCCCTCCTCCAGAGGATCTTCCCAACACAGGGATCAAACCCAGGAAGCCCAATAATACTGGAGTGGGTTGTCATGCCCTCCTCCAGGGGATCTGTAGGAACAAAGATGACTCAACCTACATGAAGTCTTAGATCCACTGCTAACTGACCAGCCCAAATGCTCTCATTGCCGAGAATTCCCTGAGCATCAGGAAGCATCCCTCCACAGAGTTGCCTCCCCCAACTCAGGGGTTCCCCGATATTAACTGCACTAACCCACCCCACCTCCAGGGAGGGCCCCTCATAAATCCATTCTCATGTCTCAGGTCTCCAGCCTGACCCCTGACACCCTTGCATAATTTCAGTTTTACTGACCTGGGTGATGCATTAACAAGCCCTTTTCCTCATCCTCAGAAGCAGCTTAGAAAATCTTCTTTAATGTGTGTGTGTGTGTGTGTGTGTGTGCCTTAAGAAATTAGAACTAGGCTTGTCCAGCCCTGCCAGTGTTAGCAATCATCTGCTGGAGAAGCATACAAATTTGAGTAAAAAAAAAAGCCATGCAGCTGTGTTCTCCCAATCCCTAGGGCCCTAGAACACAACCCATAGAGAGGAGAAATCCTTTCTTGCAATATGGAATGTGGGATTGAATGAAAAGATTCTGACCTAACCACCTTTCTCCTGGGCTCTCACATCTTTCCCCTAGAAGAAGCTGGTATATAGGGAAGTGTTCACATCCATTGCTTTTCAGTTTCCCCGTCAGCTTGGCTGCTGACCGCATGACTTGGCAGAGCCGAACAGCTCTCCCTGAGTCTCTGACTGGTACAATAAGGAATTTTAACTTTGAGGCTCAGTCAGCTCTCTGATGAAAAGGATTCTCTATGTCTCAGTGTAAGCATTGCCTGTATCAAAATGTGCACATGGAGAAATCAAGTGCTTGCACCCACTAGTTGATGTGTTGAATCCCTTGTATTTATCACATTCTCTGGCTGAGATTCAAAGTGAGGGATTAAATGCTGGCAACCTGGGAGCTAGCATTATTTAGTGGCTCTAGAAAAGTCCCCTCTATGGTGCATCATTTAGACTGGGAAGATTGTTTTCTGCGGACTGCACCTCTAGGGAAGTGCATCTTAAAATCAAGAGGGAAATAGTCAAGCAGCTTGATCTGTAACAATAACTTGTGATTGTTAAGTACAGGTTAATGCTTTAAGAGCAGCATTCCAATTTCTAATCAAGGGGCCATTGTTACTGATAATAGTTAATCGTCTCTCTGCTTATCCCTTGCCTTGAACTAGACAGGGTGGAAAGTGATCACTTGTTTAGGAAACTTCACTCTCGTCTGTGTTATCACAACCACAGGGACACTCGCATAAACGAGGTGGAGGTATTAGACCGAGAGCAAGGCATTACATTTAAAGTACCACCTGGTTAGCAGCCGCTGGAGGGAGCTTTCCCCACCCCCAAAATACATGCAGACACAAAAAAAGATTAAAACTCTAAGTCATCCAGGGATTTAAAAAAACATTCATCTGACAAGTGCTGAATAGTCACTGCTTTCAAGGAATTTCTGGCCCAGTCACTAAACCAAGCTCTTAGTTAACTAATTTGCTGTGTAGCAAATTGCCGCAAAACTTAAGGGCTTAAAGCATTTCTCACAGTTCTGGGGGTCAGAGTCCAAGCATGGCTTAGCTGGTTCCTAACTCTGGGTCTCTCTAGGCTCAACAAGGAAGGATTCACTTCCTCCCTCATTCATGGGGCTGTCAGTGGGATTCAGGTCCTCATGGCTGTCAGTCTGCGGATTCCTTGGTTTCTTGAGATACGGGCTTCTCCACAGAGCGAATCACAACATTGCAGCATTTGAAGAGCTTCAATAACAAAACAGAATGGAGTAAACCTGGAGACAAGCACGAATAGTTCCAAATTCCCTGCCTTGTTCCCCACTCGCAGCCGATTTGAGGAGTATCTTAAATGTTTTCACGCCCACCCATCTGTGACTAGACGCCTTCTCAGTCCTTCCTTCACTGATTCATCCACTCAACTATTAATATTTGGGGGTTCTCTCTACGTGCCAAGGTAGAGGGAATAGAGCAGTGAACAAAGCAGATTTCCAGTTCCTAGGGATTTTACAGTCCAGTAGAGAAGACAAATAATAAATAAATAAGAAATGTAATGCTCACTCCAGCCTCACATACTAAAATTAGAATGATTATAGAGAAGATTAGCGTGGTTCCTGCACAAGGATGACACACAAATTCATGAAGCGGTCCATATTTCTGTCCATCAACAGAGGAATGGATAAAGAAGATATGGTGTTTATATGTATATATATATATATATATACAATGGAATATTGTATATATGGTGTTTATATATATATACACAATGGAATATTACTTGCAGCGATATGGATGGATCTAGAGACTGTCATACTGAGTGAAGTAATTCAGGCACAGAAAGACAAATATCATTTGATATCACTTATATGTGGGATCTTAAAAAAGGGTAAAAATGAACTTATCTATAAAACAAAAAGAGAGTTACAGACATAGCAAACAAACATATGGTTACCAGAGGGTAAGAGGTGAGAGGGCTGAACTGGGAGATTGGGATTGACATATAAATAGTACTACAAATAAAATAAATAACTAATAAGGACCTACTGTACAGCACAGGGAACTCTACTTGATACTCTCTAATGACCTATATGGGAAAAGAATCTAAAAAAGACTGGGTATATGTGTATGTATAACTGATTCACTCTGCTAACACAATGTAAATCAACTGTACTCCAGTAAAAATTTTAAAAGAAAAGAAATGCTTCAAAATTATTTATTCATATTTTATTTCCAATTTTAAATAAGGTTATTACTATTTTACTATTGGCAAGTATTTTTTAAAATATCAACCCTCTGTTGTTATATTTAAAGCAAAACTTTACAAGTTTGATTCTGTCCTTTTATTGTGTTTATTATTTTAGATTATATGTATTCAGATTTACCTGTCTGTCAACTGGTAGTCGGAGAAAGCCGGAGAAGGCAATGGCAAGCCACTCCAGTACTCTTGCCTAGAAAATCCCATGGACGGAGGATCCTGGTAGGCTGCAGTCCATGGGGTCGCTACGAGTCAGACATGACTGAGCAACTTCACTTTCACTTTTCACTTTCACACATTGGAGAAGGAAATGACAACCCACTCCAGTGTTCTTGCCTGGAGAATCCCAGGGATGGGGGAGCCTGGCGGGCTGCCGTCTATGGGGTCACACAGAGTCGGACACGACTGAAGTGACTTAGCAGCAGTAGCAGCAGCACTTCAGTTTTATGTCTGAGAAAATTTTTCCTATTTTTAATTTTAAAAAAAGAACTGTATAGTTTATCAGAAGACAAGTGCTATAGAAAAGAAAAAGAAGTGTTAGCCTCTCAGTCGTGTCTCTGTGTGACCCCATGGACTGTAGCCCATCAGGCTCCTCTGTCCATGGAATTCTCCCAGCAAGAATACTGGAGTGGGTAGCCATTCCCTTCTTCAGGGATCTTCCCAACCCAGGGATCAAACTCAGGTTTCCTGCATTGCAGGTGGATTCTTTACCATCTAAGCCACCAGGAAGTGCTGAAGGGTGTGTAAGTCTGTGCTGTGGGAGGTTATAATATAACATTTGAGCAGAGAAGTGATAGAAGGTAGAAGTCTTGGGGTGGCAGAGTGCTTGATGTGTTTGAAGCACAGCAGTAAAGTCCACAGGACTAAAGCAGAGCCAGTGAGGCAGAGAATAGTACAACAGGAGGTCAGAGGGATGGTCGATTCACAGAACGTAGTAAACTCATTTCACAATCACTTGAAGGGTTCTGTAGCTCATTTTAAGACTTCGATTTTTACTGTGAGGTGGAACATGGTGGGCAAATTTGGACAAGAGAAGTAACATGATCGGATGTAAGACCACGTGGTTGCTAGGTTTAAAAAGAAATGGTCTGTGGAGCAAGACTGGAAGCCAGGACACCAGTTACAAAACAAAAGAAATAATACAGGCAAAAATGGTAAGAAGTAACTGGATTCAGTTACCTTTATTTACCTTTATTTACCTTTATTTTAAAGGTAAATTGGATTTAATGAAAGAATGAATATGGGAGCAAAAAAAAGAGTCATTAAGGACAATTCCAGAGTTTTTGGCCTGAGCAACTGGTGCCATTAAGAAGAGGAACACTGGCAGAGGAGTAAGACGGGGAAGGTTCAGAAATCAAGAATTGTGACAGAACCAAAACAAATAATCCTAACATTTATACAGACCCTGAACAGCCAAAGCAAGCTTAAGAAAAAAGAACAAAGCTAGAGGTATCATGCTCCCTAACTTCAGATCATCCCACAAAGCTACAGTAATCAGTATATACCAGCATAAAAACAGACACATAGATCAACGGAACAGAATAGAGAGCCCAGAAATAAACCCACACACAAGTGGTCAATTAACCTACAGCAAAGGAGGCAAGAAAACACAATGGAGAAAAGACAGTCTCTTCAATAAGTGGTGCTGGGAAAACCAAACAACTGTATGTAGAAGATGACATTATATTTTCTCACACAATATACAAAAATAAACTCAAAATGAATTAAAGGCCAGAAACCATTAAAGTTTTCGAAGAAAATAGGCAGAACACTCTTTGACATAAATTGTAACAGTCTTGTTTTTTGGATCTGTCTCCTAAGACAAAGGAAACAAAAGCAAAAATAGACAAATAAAATTTAGTTCAATTTAAAAGCTTTTGCATACCAAAGGAAACCACTGATAAGATGAAAAGACAACTTGCCAAATGGGAGAACATTTTTGCAAATGATATGACTAATAAGGGGTTAGTATCTAAAATATACAAACAACTCATGTAACTCAATATCAAAAAACCAAACAACTGGATTAAAAAATGTGCAGGACTTCCCTGGTGGTCCAGCGGCTAAGACACTGCTCTCCCAATGCAGAGGGCCCAGGTTCAATCCCTGGTCACAGAACTATATTCCACGTGCTGCAACTAAGACCCAGTGTGGTCAAAGAAAGAAAGAAATATTTTTTTAAAAAATGGGCAGAAGACCTAAATAGACATTTTTCCAAAGGTGACACAGATGGCCAACAGGCACATGAAAAGATGTTCAACATTGTTCATCATCAGAGAAATGTAAATCAAAACCATGAGATATCACCTCATTCTGGTCAGAATGACTATCATCAAAAACACCACAAATAACGGTCATTGGTACTGTAATCATCATTATGTTGTAAACCTGAAACCAACAAAATACTGTAAATCAACTACACTTCAAAAAAGACCATAATAAAATAAAAATAAATAATATAAAATAAATCTGTTGAGATACCTATTAGATGCCCAGATGGGCAAATTAAGTAGACAGTTCAATAAATGAGTCTGGAGTTCAAGGATTGATTTTGGCTAGAGATGGAAACATGGGAGTTATCAGTTTATAGACATTAATTAAAGCCCTGAGTCAATGAATTCACTCGGAAATTAGAGCAGATAGAAAAGATTCAAGAACTGAACCCTGGAACACTCTAACATGGAGAGGAGGAGGATGGGAAAAGTGCAAGTGGCTAGTAAGGAAAGGGGAGAATGAAGAAAAAGTGGTATTTAGGAAAACAAACGAATGAAGTATTCCAAATTGTTGAGTCTTCCTTTAGTTTTGTTTTTTCTTCAGTTTTTCTTTTTTCTTTTTTTCTTCAAATGCCCATGTTCATAAGAATCACTCTACAAAGTATCCAGTTCAGTTCAGTTCAGTTCAGTTCAGTCGCTCAGTCGTGTCCGACTCTCCGCGACCCCATGAATCACAGCACGCCAGGCCTCCCTGTCCATCACCAACTCCCGGAGTTCACTCCAACTCATGTCCACAGAGTTGGTGATGCCATCCAGCCATCTCATTCTCTGTCGTCCCCTTCTCCTCCCGCCCCCAACCTTTCCCAGCATCAGAGTCCTTTCCAGTGAGTCAACTCGTCGCATGAGGTGGCCAAAGTATTGCAGTTTCAGCTTTAGCATCAGTCCTTCCAATGAACACCCAGGATTGATCTTCTTTAGAATGGACTGGTTAGATCTCCTTGCAGTCCAAGGGACTCTCAAGAGTCTTCTCTAACACCACAGTTCAAAAGCATCAATTCTTCGGCGATCAGCTTTCTTCATTTTGTGGGAAATTTAAAAGATTTTCAAGGCAGTTCTGACTTGAGTTGATTTTAGTCATAGGTACTGATGCAAGAATCTAATTGTGATGGAATGGGATCTACTGTAGTTTTGAGAGAGCTGGAAGGATTCTAAAATGCTATAAGGATAGAGGCAGTGTTTACTGGGTGATTAAGTGAATGTTTTAGATAGTTGCAATTTTTAAAACTTCCATTATAAAGACTATCACATGTGCAAAATTAGCAGAATAGTCTAATGTGATAATAGCCTCTGTGTTCCCATCACCCAGTTCAACAATTATCAACTCATGGCCAAATGTTTTTCTTTTCTATTTCATTCACTATCTCCATATATTTTGAAACAGACTCCAAACACCATATTATTTCATCTGCAAAAATAAAGACTTTTTCACATTAATAAAATATCATCATCACCCCCAGAAAGTTAATGTAATTTCTTAATATTGTAAAGAAATCCAGTCAGTGCTCAATTTTTCAACTGTTTCATAAAGATTATGATTTAAAAACAAAATTGTGGCCACACAGCATGTGTCATCTTAGTTCTCTGACCAGGGATTGAACCTGTACCCCATGCACTGGAAGCACAGAGTCTCAATCACTGAACCACCGGGGAAGTCTTGATTTATTTAACCGTTTGTTTGTTTAACTAGATGCTTCCCAGGTGGCTCAGTTGGTAAAGAATCTGCCTGCAATGCAGGAGACCTAGGTTTGATCCCTGGGTCGGGAAGATCTCTTGGAGAAAGGCATGGTAACCTTGTTTAAATAAGGTCTATACATTGAAAGGAGAAGGCAGTGGCACCCCACTCCAGTACTCTTGCCTGGAAAATCCCATGGAGGGAGGAGCCTGGTAGGCTGCAGTCCATGGGGTCGCGAAGAGTCAGACACGACTGAGCGACTTCACTTTCACTTTTCTCTTTCATGTATTGGAGAAGGAAATGGCAACCCACTCCAGTGTTCTTACCTAGAGAACCCCAGGGACGGGGGAGCCTGGTGGGCTTCCGTCTATGGGGTTGCACAGAGTCGGACACGACTGAAGCGACTTAGCAGCAGCATACATTGAAAATGGTGATAATACTATCTTTATACACTTTCCCTTTACCATTTCTCATATGTGTGTGTGTATATATATAAAATTTTTTTTCTTTTTCCAGGAAAATTGTTTGTGGAAGGGAATAGGCAGTTTCCCACCATCTGGGTTTTTATGATTGCATCCTCATGGTGGTGGTGCTGAAATCCTTAGCACCTTAACTCCTCTATCCCCTGAATTTCCTATAAAAAGAAGTTGAATCTGGAGGCTTAATCAGGTTTGTTAGATTCTTTTTTGGCAAGACTACCATATAGGTGCTGCTGCTTTCTTCCCCCAGGAGTGCCTTACTGTCTGGTAGCATCTCTTCTTTGTGATGTTGATGGCTGTTGATGGTCAAAGCCTAGGCCCGTTATTACAGTGGAGGTTGCAAAATGGTTCTAACTCTATCCGTCCTTCTTCATTTACTAACTGTAATAAAGAGAAACTTTATTGTTTTTATTTTTTATTTCTTTCTATAAAGAGAAACTTAGCACAATCTGTATTTGGCTTCTACATGATACAGTTCAAAAAAGGAAAGGCACCATAACTGCTTAATTTATCTTATTTATTAATTTTATAAACAATGAGTTGGTCTCTAGCACTCGCCCACAGAGACCAACTAGAGTTTTGCCAGCAAAGGGTTTATTGTGAATGCATGGATTTAATTATTTCAGTGTTTCCATCCATTGCAGTTATCCTCACTTATGCTCAAATTATCCACCATTGGCCAATGGAAACCCCTTCACATTAGTTCCTGAATCCTTCTGACGTACAATCCTCACTATCTGGTGTGACAAGATGTTTAGGCTTATCTTGTATATCTCCCATCCGGACCTGGAATCAGCCATATTCCCTAGAAGCCCTGTTTCCTTTTAGTGGAAAAGGAATTGAAGTTGTTACATACCATATAGGGTCACAGAATCAAAGAGCCAGGAGGTAGGTGTGGAAGGAGATGTCACTTTAGTGAGCAAAGCTGTCTAGAGTCCCCTAGGACTCAGAATTTGACTGGGAACCATTCACACCAACCTCCTCTCAAGCTGTTGATCTAAGAAAAGGATGCTATTATCTCCCAAGCAGAAAGTGTTGGGCCAAGCTGATGGCATTGTTTCATTCAATCCAAGTAAGTAAAAGGAGAAAAAAATGGAACCCATGAAAAAACTCTACTAAATAAGAGAAGGACAAACCTCTTGATCCCTGAACAACAAGAGGAAGGGAAGAATCCCTGAAAATGTAGACTGCTACAGGATACAGAAGGAAAATACCAAGAAATTGCTGGGTACCCTCAAAAAGATGGAAGAAGAGATGTCTTTCATAAAACATAAGCAGATAGTCATAGGATGAAAACAAGCTAAGAAGAAAAAGAATGAAATAAATAGAAAAGTAGATGCATGAGATAAAGAATGCTAAGGGAAAATCATAAACACAAGGGCAAGAATAAGATCAGACCAGATATCTACATGTATACTACTACTATTTTCACTTAACAATATACGAGAAACATCTTTCCATATGTCATTTAAATTTTTTTAACCATAATTTTCCTAGGAACTGGACTGGGAAATTTAAAATATGAAGAGAAAATTAGGCGCTTTCCAAGTTTTTCTGCCACTCTGAGCAATCTTAAGATATACAGATTCTTATATATCTGTCCATGTAGTCAGTAACTATTTATTGAGCATCTAATGGTTATTACTGGGCACATTCTGGGGTGCATGGTGGTGAAAGAGATGGACACAGTTCCCATCTTGATGGACCTTGCAGTTCAACTGGGAAACCGACAATTAAGAAATTGCAACACTTTTGTGATAAATGGTAGAGAAATTGTATGGTGATAATGAGATGGCTGGATGGCATCACCGATTCGATGGACATGAGTTTGAGTGAACTCCGGGAGTTGGTGATGGACAGGGAGGCCTGGCGTGCTGTGGTTCATGGGGTCGCAGAGAGTCGGACACGACTGAGCGACTGAACTGAACTGAACTGAATGAAGCACATGGCCAGGGAGCCTAACCTACTTTAGAGTTTCCTAAGTAAATGACATTTAATCTGAGACCTGAAGAATGAGAGGAGGTAAAAGAATTGCAAATAATATTTTCAGGAGAAAGAACAGCGAGTGCAAAGGCCTGAATGTAAGAAGAGCAAGGCACATTCAGGACAAAAGAAATTCAGTGGCAGGTCACCAAGGGCCTTGTCACTGAAGGATGTTAAGCATGGGTGCTCCATGGTCAAATTTTTTGCTCTAGAGGAAGCACCCTGGAGCACAATGGACATTGGTTTGAAGTGTAGCTTGACTCAAGGTAGAGAAATCATTCAGGAAGCTCTTCAATAACACAGGCAAGAAAGGGTAGTAAGCCAGAGGAGGGTATTGACCCTGAGGACTCAGAGAAGCAAATGGATCTGGAAAATATTTAGGAGAAACTGTTTCATTTGAATCAGGGGTGGTAAGGGAGAGGGGAGTCAAAGTTGGACCCTAGGTTTCTGACTTTAGCAACCAGGGGGTGCCATTTACTAGCATCAGGAGAAATAAATGAGAAAAATTATGAATTCAGTTGGATTAAGTTGAATTTGAGGTTCCTCCAAAATTCCCAGATGGAAATAGCCAATATGCAATTAGATATACAGATTTACAGCTCAGAATTGCTCCTGAGGCCTGGACTGGAATTCTAGATTTGGGACCCATCAGCATATGGGTTATAATCAGAGCTTTGGGAGGGGCAGAGATCTTACAGAAAGAATATGTGGAGGGAGAGAGAAAAGCACCTAGGGCACAGCCTGCGAAACGGTGCCAACACTGAGGGAGGGCCAAAGACACTGAGAAGGAAAGGCCAACAAGACAGGAAGGAAACTGGGAGGAAGTGCAGCCTTCTAGAAGCTGAGGAAAGAGCTTGTACAGAGGGGAAAGGCGTGGCTTGCAACATCAAATATTTCCAAGAAGTTAAGAAAGACAAGGGCTGAAGAAACTCCATTGGATTTAGTGACCACCTACAAGACAAGAGCAGTGACATAGGAGTTGCGCATGGTGACCAGATTTCACAGTAAATTAGCTGAAGTTGAGGGAACAATCTCTTATTTGACTCCTGACCCAATTTTGAGAACCACTTTTCTTTACTCTAGCAAGTTTAACTCATTTACAATTATTTTCACAATAGCTTCATTTGGGTTTGCTTCATTCACTCTGTTTTATGCTTTCTAGCTTTTATGTATCCTTGCTCTTTTTTTTCTATTTTACCTTTTGCTGAGTTCAGTTCAGTTCAGTTCAGTCGCTCAGTCATGTCCGACTCTCCGTGACCCCATGAATCACAACACGCCAGGCCTCCTTGTCCATCACCAACTCCCGGAGTTCACTCAAACTCATGTCCACAGAGTCGGTGAGACCACTGCAAAATCACGGCAGATGGTGACTGAAGCCATGAAATTAAAAGACACTTGCTCCTTGGAAGAAAAGTTATGACCAACCTAGACAGAATATTAAAAAGCAGAGACATTACTTTGCCAACAAAGGTCCATCTAGTCAAAGCTATGGTTTTTCCAGTAGTCATGTATGGATCTGAGAGTTGTACTATAAAGAAAATTGAGGGCTGAAGAATTGATGCTTTTGAACTGTGGTGTTGGAGAAGACTCTTGAGAGTCCCTTGGACTGCAAGGAGATCCAACCAGTCCATCCTAAAGGAGATCAGTCCTGAATATTCATTGGAAGGACTGATGCTGAAGCTGAAACTCCAATACTTTGGCCACTTAATGTGAAGAACTGACTCATTTGAAAAGACCCTGATGCTGGGAAAGATTGAAGGCAGGAGAAGAAGGGGACGACAGAGGATGAGACAGTTGGATGGCATCACCAACTCAATGGACATGAGTTTTAGTAAGCTCTGGGAGTTGGTGATGGACTGAAGCGACTTAGAGCAGCAGGGAAGCCTGGTGTGCTGCAGTCCATGGGGTCACAAAGAGTCAGACACGACTGAGCAACTGAACTGAACTGAACTGAGTAGATCACTGTGTTTACCATTATTTCCTAAAGCAAACTTGAGGGTAAGTAGTCTGCTTTCAATTCTACTCAGTAGTGGAGCTAGAATTTGAACCCTGGAGTCCACAGTCTCAGCCATGATGCTATACAGCCTTATGTGTGACCCCAAGTATCCTACATCCATAGAAAATTAATTTGCCCTTGAAAATAGTTGGGCTTTCCTTGTGGCTCACCTGGTAAAGAATTTGCCTGCAATGAGGGAGACCTGGGTTCGATTCTTGGGTTGGGAAGATCCCCCGGAGAAGGGAAAGGCTACCCACTCCAGTATTCTGGCCTGAAGAATGGGTCGCAAAAAGTTGGACATGACTAAGCACCTTTCACTGAAAATAGTTATGCCATTAGGGCAATAACTTCACCTATAGAAATATGCTTTAGAGAACTAATCAGAGAATTATGCACACAGTTATTCATTGTAGTATTATTTATAACAATATAAATTTATATAGGTTTTTCTGTTTTAAAACAATATTCATCAGTTGTTCCTCTCTAATGATTATGTTTGTCTGTGTTTATAATTTTTGGCCCTGCATCTGAATTTTGGTGTACATTGATCACATTCATTCAAATGCTGACTGAAAAAAAATATTTACATTAAAATCTGTGCCCTGCTTGCTTCCTAAGTTGGCTGACTTAGGAACACAGAACAAGACTTGACATATAAGGATGAAAGAGCTCAGAGTCCATCTGAAGGAGGCAGAGGAGGCAGGCATTTTCTGGCATCAGAGCAGAACGTATTACAAGACCTGAGCAACTTGGTTCTAAGTTGTCTGGCAACGAAGCAGGAAGAAACACAATAAGTTACATAATTTTCATTGTCCTATAAGAAAAGAATTCATACTAATTCTTTTGTGGAGGCAGCTCTTTTTGACATCTAAAGTCAAGCAGAAAGTTTTGTGAATCTTCATGTAATGGGTATTGAGGAACACTGACGACTGGAACAGAGTTCCCCAAACGCTTGGAATTTTCTGAGCTTTAAGAGTCGTGAGAGCATCTTTTGTTGTAATATTCGGTTTTTCGTCCTCAGTTTCTGAAATTGCTTCAGAGCCATAACAGTGAAGTGACTATCTTGTTATGTGTAAGTCCCTTTCAACCACAACTGATTTTATGTTAATGAGGCAACTTTTGGAAAGCACCTAAAGATGGGGGGCCGGCTACTGGAGGAGACAACCTTGTGATTAAAGGGTTGAAAGTTTCAGTCCTACTCCCTGATAGATAGAGACTGAGTTCAATCACCAACAACCCTGATTTAATAAATCCTGCTTGTGTAACGAAGCCTCCATAAAACCCAGAAGAACAGGGTTCAGAGAGCTTTGGAGCTGGTGAGCACATGACGATGGGGGAGACGGCGCACCGCTGGTCCCTTTCCTGTGCCGCACCCTGTGCATCTCTTCCATCGGTTGTTCCCCGGGTTCATCCTTTCATAATAAACTGGTAATGTAGCAAGTAAAATGTTTCCCTGAGTTCTGAGAGCCCCTTTAGCAAATTGACTGAACCCAAGTGGGGGTCATAAGAACCTCCAATCTATAGGCAGGAGGTCAGAAGTACAGATACAAACTAGATTTGTGCCTGGAATGTCGGTGGCGGCTGGGGGGTGGTGTGCCTCTTGTGGGACTGAGCCCTTAACCTGTGGAAGCTGGCACTATCTCCAGGTAGACAGTGTCAGAATCGAGTTGAATCGCAGGACAGCCAGCTGGTGCAGGAGAATTGCTTGTTGGTGTGGGGAACACACCCTAATGCCCACCCCTGCCACAAGTTGGGACTGGGTGCTCGAATCCCTTACTGCCTTCAAACAGTTTACAAAGATATCCTTTAAACTCATTGGCCTGGATGGCTCTCCAAGAATTTACATAAAATCACATACCAAGGTACTTCCCTGGGGCTCCAAGGGCTTCTCTGGTGGCTCAGACAGTAAAGAATCTGCCTGTAATGAGGGAGACATGTGTTCAATCACTGGGTTGGGAAGATCCCCTGGAGGAGGGCATGGCTACCTACTCCAGTATTCTTGCCTGGAGAATCCCCATGGACGGTGGAGCCTGGAGGGCTACAATCCATGAGGTTGCAAAAGAGTAGGACACAACTGAGCAACTAAGCACACAGCACATCCCTGGGGCTCCAGTGGTTAAGACTTTACCTTCTAACACTTGGGGGTGTGGATTCGATCCCTGGTCAGACAGCTAAGATCCCACGTGCCTTGTGGCCAAAAAATAAAACATAAAACAGAAGCAATATTGTAACAAATTCAATAAAGCCTATAAAAATGGTTCACATAAAAAAAAATTTTTAATTCATTATAAAAATGAAAGTACACAGTAAGATATCCTCTCCCAACCTGGGGAAGTTATTTATGTAAATAGACAAGACAGGGGTCCAGGTATTTTATTTCCTGGTCCCAGTTGAGTCTTCCTCTCATCTGGGGAGCTCTACCACCAGCAAGGCGCTTTCAGATCCCGTGCTTTTTCAGTTTTGCCACAAAAGCACCCTCACGTGAATACGAGCTGGAGGTGGGTGAGAAGATGTTGTAGCCCAAAAAGGCCAGCTGTAAGCTAAAATGTGTTTGAAGATTTGCAATTTATATTTAAAGTCCATGTGAATTACAGTCTGTTTCATAATGTGTTATAGATAAAAATGTGTCCCCCCCCCCCTTAAAACTTCTAACAGAATTGGTGCTCCAGGAAGATGAGCCGTTTTTATCCCAACTGAGCAACTCTGGGCCAGCTGATTTGGACCTCCGTATGCCCACAGATACACTTTTACTTTAATTTTGATGTTGGGTCAGTGCTTCCGTGGTGGCTCAGACGGTAAAGCGTCTGCCTGCAATGTGGGAGACCTGGGTTCGATCCCTGGGTCGGGAAAATCCCCTGGAGTAGGAAATGGCAACCCACTCCAGTACTCTTGTCTGGAAAATCCCATGGACGGAGGAGCCTGACAGGCTATATTCCATGGGGTCGCAAAGAGTCGGACCTGACTGAGCGATTTCTCTTTCTTTTTTTCTCTTTCAGTGCTTTCAGAGTCTAGATTAGTGAACTGTTCTTTCCAATATTAAATGTCTTAGAACAGAACATTGTGTATTCTTCTAAAATATAGAAAAAAGGGTCTATATAAGCTCTGGTTGACAGGTATTTTTTTTTAAGCTGACATTATGTGGTGAACACAGATCAGTTGAACTTACTGTTTAGCCACTGTTTTACACAGATAGAAACATTAAGAGTGACCACATTAGGCAAGAGCCAATACTTACTTCTTAAGCAAGATCTTTTAATCTCTAGCATTCATGACCATGACCTACCTGAAATTCTAGGGAGAAGATGCCTGGGTTTTGGACACTGGGTGGGCTGACGCCACTAGAATAATGAGGCTCTAAGGAGAGGTTTGAACCTGCCAACCTGGCACGGGCTCTCTGTGAAAGCAAGCACACACTGAGAACTTTGCACATCGAGTCATTTATCCTATAAGCTCTTTCCTACTCAGCTGGCCCTTTCTCTGCCTAGAACTCCTGGATGTTGAAAGCCTAGGGGTAGCTAAAGCAGCTCTGGGGAAGGAGTGTTGTATAGATCCTCCAGCTGGACTTAGGACTGGACTGGACCATCATATGTGAATACGGAAGGATGGAAGGCCCAAGATTATTTGGGAAAAGATGTATTCTTCTGAAATCAGAGGCCATAACCTTCATGAGCAAGCCTCATAGAGTGCAGGCCAGGGGTCGGCTGGTAGGCATGTGGAAAGCCCCATCAAACAAGGAAGAAAGACTTCCTTGTGGAAAATGATCTAAAGCAGATGCTGTCACTTCTTCCGTAGAAGAACTTCAGGATGGCCTCAGAAGTAAACTATTTAAAGAAAAACACGCACTGAACTATCAAAATGAGTAAGCTATAAATTGTATCCCTAAATATCTAATAGAACTCTTTGGTATCATTTTTAAAGGCTCATTGAGGGACTTCCCTGGTGGTCCAGTGGCTAAGACTCTATGCTCCCAATGCGAAGGGCCCAGGTTCGATCTCTGGTTGGGGAACTAGATCCCACAGGTTGCAACTAAAGATCCTGCGTGCCACAGCTAAGACCCGGAGCAGTCAAATAAATATTATTAAAATAAATAAAGTCACTTAAATACTGGCAAAACTATATGTGTTGACCAGGGGGAAGACCCAGGAGGAGGTAAGATCAGGTGTTCATTCCTCCAGAGCCCTCCTTGCAGGGCTGAGTTGGAATGGTGGCATTTCTGTTCTGAAAGCTATAGCCCTGCTGAGGCCCTCCTCCAGCTACAACTCTCACCAAATCCTAGCAACTGCTCCGTCCTCTGCCCCTTCAGGCTTGGGGGTAGTAGTGCTGGCCTGGGACATCTCACCATCCTTCCCCAGTTTCTGCTAAGGCTGTCCACGCCTTTGTGGATTAACACCTCATTAAACTCTCAATTCCCCTATTGCCTCTGTCATCTTTCCCCTGCTGGACCCTGACTCACAGATGGTCCTCACTCCAGGGCCAGCCTGGTGAAGATGCCACCATCTAGAACTTGTCTGGAAAAAGAATATAGTGGCATGTACCTTGTTCTTAAGGTTTCTTCTTCCTGAAAATGACATGTGACACTTCTGTCCATTCTTTATAAGCCAAAGCAAATCACAGGGGTATTAGTTATCAATTGCTATATAACAAATAACCCCCAAACTTGGTAGCTGAAAATAATGAACATTTATGATCTCACATAGCTTCTGAGGGTCAGGCATCTATGACCAGATTAGCTGGGTGGTTCTGGCCCCAGGCCTCTCACAAAGCTGCAGGCATTTGGAGGCTTGACAGGGCCTGGAGAGTCTGTTTGCAAGGCAGCTCACTAACACGTCTGGCAGCTTAGGACTGGTTCATGGCAGGAGACCTCAGGTCCTCGCCACGAGACTTTAAAGTACTCCTCGAGTGTTCTCATGACATGGCAGCTGGCTTCCCCTGGAATGAGTATGTCATCAGAGAGTCCAAGAAGAAGCCACGAAACCTTTTAGAACCTTCTCTGAAAGTCAGAATATTCTGTTTATTCTAAGTGAGTCGTTAAATCCGTTAATGCCCATACTATATGGGCAAAGCGAAGTTCCACCTCCTGAAGGGAGCAGTATCAAAGAACACTTAGATATTTTAAAACCACCTCACAAGCCTCCACCTAACTTCAAAGCAAAAGATATAACTTGGAGATGAAATGTAAACATCTGGTGAATAGCACTAACGACCAGAAGAATCCTAGATTTTACTGGCCACTTAAAAGTTCAACAAGGTCTGGACCCGAGCCTTACTTCTGTGTTTATGAGTCTTTGCTATATGAATCTTGGGGCTATGGTGTTGAAGTATAACTTGAACCCGATCCAGGAATTCCTTGGGATGAGGAGGGGGCAGACCAGCATACAGACTTCCTTGAAATACTGTCATTCCCAGGGCTAATCCCCTCTGGGAGGAAGGGGTTCTTCACTTAAAATGAGGCCCTAGGCAGACAGGAGTGAGGAATCCACTTCTTTCCACGATCCTCACTGTTCCCACAGCACAGCTGGGAATGACTCAGCCAGGTCTGAACCCATGCTTTAGGAAGACTGGCAGTTCCCCCTTCCTCCCTGTTGGTCCCCAGCATCCATGCTGTGAGGAAGCCCAGGCAGCCACATGGAGAACCAACCCTCTTGCACAACGACCCCAGCTGACCTCCCCGCTGTCAGCCAGCACCAACTTGCCAACCAGGTGACCAAGCCATGTGGAACATGGGCAGATATCCCCACTGAGCCCAGTCTGAATCGTAAAGATGTGAACAAATCTGTGATTACTGTTTTAAGGCACTAGTTTGGGGGGTGGTTTGTTTTATAGCAATCAGTAACTGACACGCTTCTAAGTTCTCCAAGTAGCCCGTGGAAGGCTTTACCACTAGGTTGGACATGAAATAGATGGTAGGATGGGGACTCAGCCTGGCAACAGATCTCTCCAAGATCTGTGATCTCTCACAAGTCACCCTCTCTCCCCACACTCTAACCTGGAATAGAGTTCATAGCCCTAACCTGAGTTACTTTCATATCCCTAATCTGTCTGAGGAGTCCAAGAGTCATGGAATCAGCTCTTTGAAATTTCCTTTACAAATTCAAAGTGCATGGGAATTCTGTCTGATGCTCACACAAGCATCTAGTATTGTTCATAGTAATTCTTCAGTTAAAGCTGAGGCCCAAAGAGCCTCACTTTCAGGTTCTGTGGCATTGGGTCCAGGACCAGCTGGGGCAGACACTGACTGGGAGTCTTTAAGCAGATGGATGGGGCAGTGGTTTTAAAAAAAAAAAAAAAATTTTTTTTTTTTTTAGCTGGGAGATCCTGGCAGAGTCCTATCTGAAGGTCCAAACAAGTTAAAAGCTATGCTGTAGTTGAAGAGGGAGGGGGACATACAAGCTGGTCCAGAGGACGCCCTACTTGCTCCTGCGGTGCCCTATAAAGCGACATCAATGGCTTGGGGTATGCAGAGCATAATTTGAACACCACTTGTGTAAGGTAACCAGCTTGGGCTTCAGAGCAGGTGAACACCTCTGTACCTCCGTATCTTTATCTGTGCAAGGTGGACAATGACGATGCTGGCCTCACCGCTTTCAGAAGAATTTGATGAGACCAAGAGGGCAAGCACGTCTGCTCTTAGTTGGTAATTCAAGATGTCTGCGCTTCTCTCATTTCACTCTAATTCAAGTCTTCGCGTAACATGGACATTCCTCCCTGGGCTTGGTGGAGAGCCCACCACAGTACCCCAGGCCTCTGCGGACTGTCACCGTGTGGGATGACCAAAGCCCCTTTCCTGGAGGTTGGCCAGACTTCTGGTAAGGGGAGGGTTAACTGTGGAGCCCCTCCCAGTCCAGGCTAGAGAAAGGCTGAGTCGACTGGGAAGATCACAGAGGACGCAGCGAGGCCTTTTCAGCGCCCCACAGGGGAACCCAGCAAATCCTTACCACCGTTGTTGGCACTCACCACATGCTAGACAGATGCTAAGTGCTTTTTCTGCACTAGTTGATTCAATCTCCACAACGATCCCACGGGGCAGATACTGCCACCCTGTTTAGAAAACTGAGGATCATAGATATCAAGTCAGTAATCCCCAAACTTGGCTGATCATCAGAATAACTGGGAAGCTCTTAAAATGCACATTCCTAGGTCCACCTCAGAGCAACAAAACCAGAACTCAGTTCTTTAGGATCCAAGGATACCCACCCATCCAGTGGGAAGACAGGTCTGGGAATGTGGTGAGGCAGCGGAAGCCGCTGGAGCGGGTACACACAGAGAGCCAGCCTTTGCCCAATCTGCATGGAGGTGCCCCAGCTCACCCTAGTCCCACCCACTGTGAAGCCAGAATTGGAATGCAGGCCACTCTTACATCCCAGGATCCCCTAGGGAGGAACTTCTTAAACTTGAGGGTGCGTCAGAGCCACCAGGAGAGTGCTGTCCCTACCACCTGCGCGGCCTGTGATTCAGTAAGCCTGGAGTGAGGCTGATAATCTGGATTTCTAAGCTCCCACGTGATGCTGATGCTGCCGGCCCAGGCTCCACACTCAGGAGATCCACCATCTCAAGATGGAAGGAGAAGCTAGCACCTACAGCAAGGGCTTCCTTCTCTAAGCGTCTGGGATGAAGGGCTCAAAGGTGTCTGGATGCTCCATCCTGCAACATCTCTCCTGCAGGCATCCCAAGCTGCTCCTGGTCTCAATAAGGAAAAGTGTCTCGAGCACATACAGGTCAGGGCCGACAGGCTCTCTGGCTTCTGACCACTCCCGTGTTGACCCATCCACTGGCGTGGCAGCTTCTGGGATGGTAGTGGTATACTCACGTGTGTTTCTGTGCTTTCTGCAGCCCCGCATTTACGCAGCTGACCAAGAAAAAAAGAGCCTGACGTAAAGTTCTTAGGCTCTCACACCTCCCTCCTGAGTAATTGTCCTGAGAGCAGTTGCAGACATTAGCACTAATTAGCTAATTTAACTTTATGTGCGCCTTGTTAGGGCCCCAAATTCAATCTATGAATTAACGGCAGCTCACATGCAAATGAGTGGGATTCACAGTCCCCAGACTTCATGGTTTTGGTTTTTAAAACAGCCCTATAGCCCATAAGCCAGCACTGGGTATTTCCTTCTAATCCTCAAAAAACTATTTGATTCATTAAGCACCTAATTGCACAGCTCTTAAGGGAAGTTTCTATCAAAAATGCAAAACAACATTTAGCGGGCCTGGGCTCCCCTCATCATTTCTACACCCATGAACTGCAAAGTCAACAACTGCCTGTCTTAACTGACCTGCTCCTGACCCCTGGTCACTCCCAATTTCTCCACTCTAACTCAGGCCCGTTAAGCTTTGGGGAAAGAGCTCTATGTTGTGTGTCAGGATCTGTGAGCTCTGCCCACTGACCAGCTGTGTGTACTGGGTGGTCACCTTGCCTCTCTTTGGCTGCAGTTTTCTCACCCAAATACAGGAGCAACAGGATGGTAGCTTCTCCTGAAGGAAACAGGAGGTGCTGCTGGGAAGAGGAGTCAGGGTTGCTGTGAACTTGGGGCTGGGAGAGGAAAGACTTCCTCTGGGGTTTTTGGAATGCGGAGTTTTGGGGAGGATAGGAAGCAGCTCTGGGGATGGCAGCAAATTGATGCTTGCTGCAGGGGTGAAGGGGGATTAACAGCATCCTTGGATGCCATTTTACTTTTGCTGGCAATGAGGGACAGCCTCCAGCTTCCAGGGGACACAAAGAGCCCTTGAAGGATTCAGAGCCTTGGAGAAAACTAGCCCCGGCTGACCAGCATCTGTGTGGAGAAGTTCAAAGAGGTGTGTGTGTGCTCACTTGTGTCTGACTTTCTGCGACCAGACTATAGCCTGCCAGGCTCCTCTGCCCATGGGATTCTTCCTGGCAAGAATACTGAGTGGGTTGCCATTTTTTTCTCCAGGGGATCTACCTGACCCAGGGATTGAACCCGCATCTCCTGCACTGCAGGCAGATTCTTCACTGCTGAGCCACCTGGGAAGCCCAAAGTTCAAAGAGCTTTATTTCTAAAACATCATTGCCATGGGAGCCCAGGTCAGGCCCAGCTGACCACAACCTGCAGAGACAACCCTGAGAAACAGCTGTGGCTTAGGCGGCAGGCCGCATGGTGAATGGTCCTTCTGGCCTCTTGTACCTTCTAAGACACGAAATGACCATGAATGAGAACCACTAAGGGTTTCTAGATTCATTACTGACAGGACATTTTTTTAAAGTTCTACTGAAGTATAACTGACAAATGGGAGATATTTTTTAACAAGTTGTATGTTGGGAGCTTGGCATTGCTTGCTACTGCTAAGTCGCTTCAGTCGTGTCTGACTCTGTGCGACCCTATAAACGGCAGCCCACCAGGCTCCCCTGTCCCTGGGATTCTCCAGGCAAGAACACTGGAGTGGGTTGCCATTTCCTTCTCCAATGCATGAAAGTGAAAAGTGAAAGTGAAGTCGCTCAGTCTTATCCGACTCTTCTCAACTCCATGGACTGCAGCCTACCAGGCTCCTCCGCCCATGGGATTTTCCAGGCAGGAGCACTGGAGTGGGGTGCCATTGCCTTCTCTGTGGCATTGCTTATTTGGACCTTAAAAAATAGTTTCTTCTTTTCATCCAAGTTGGTGAAGCAAGACTTCTGGTTATTTGAGAGAACTATCCTGCCTTAGTCCTTTCGGACTGCCCTGACATCACACCATATATGGTGTGACTGATAAGCACCAGAAATTTCTCACAGTTTTGGAGGTTAGAAGTCCAAGGTCGAATGTTGGCTGAATCAGGTTGTGGTAAGAGCCCTCTTCTGGGTGCCAACTTCTCTCTGGACCCTCATATGGCAGAAGGGACGAGAGAGCTTCGTGAGGTCTCTCTTATAAGTGCACTAAATCCGTTCCTGGGGGGCTTCACCCTCTGAACCACACACCTTGCCTCCTAACACCATCAGGCTGGGCATAAGGATTTCAACATATTAATCTGGGGGGAAATGAGCACTCAGACCGCAGTGTAGCATGATCTCTCCAGGCACATCAGCAGTATTGTTCCATGATCCCATGAGCTACCTCCATCCTTTGATTAACTGAACAATAGCCAGCATTACCAAGCACTTAGCCCAGTGTGCCAGGTGCTATGCTAGGCACCTTACATGCATTATTGTACCTAACACAACATTTCTGCACAGTAGATGCTATGCTTATGCCCACTTTGCACTGAGGAAACCAAGTCTCAAAAACTAGGGACGTACCCTAAAATCAGACTTTGTAAAGGGTGGCGCTTAGAGTGCCACCCATTGCTGCTTCTCCAGCACCAGCCCCATCTTGAGGTCCCTAACAGTCAGGAACTTGTCTGCCTGCGAGAGATCCTCCCCCAAGCATGAAGACTGGGCACTGGGAGCAGTCGGACTGCAGCAAGGGACACCACTGGGGGAGGCTTGGAGTTCAACCCTGGACCGTTTAGGCAGAACCCACATGTGGTGAAATGTTAAAAAAATCCTTTTGCTGTTCTATTTCTGCTGAAGGATAGATGCAGTTAGAGAATACAAACGTGTGCTTGTACAAAGGGTGTGAAAGAGATGCTGCTGGGCAAGGGGGGAAAGCAGCAAGCAAATCCCTCATGCTTGTTCAGGAACTCCAAAAAGAAAGAATAAAACCTTTTTTTTAAAGGAGGCAGAAAAATCTCAAACTGGGAGTGGTAGATTGAAGAAATGAGAGGGGTTTGTGGGCTCCTAGATCAGAAAGAGGTACATTCTCCCACACAAGTTGGATAGGTCGAAGGACAGGTGGCTGGGCCGTGAGTTGAAGATTCTTTCCAAAAATAGGACTATCCCAGACCCCGAGGGTTTCCACAGGCCACCAAGTTCCCCTCTCTAAAACCCTTGCCCCAGGCTCTGACAGGCTCTCCCGGCTGAGGATATGGCCCCACAGCCTTGATTTCTGCCACGGGTGGAAAGGCAGGGGCAGGAGCAGCAAAGGGTGGGTGGAAAGTCAGGAAGGATCATCCAAGTGCAGGTGAGTTCAAAGCAGAGTCTCCCCCTGAGGAATCACAGTGATGAAATCTAGGCTAGAGAGGGCCACGTTCAAAGGTCTGTTTACTTTATTATCTTTTTACCCTGAGGAATGTGCCTGCTGGGTTAATGTTTATGTTATTGAATAATCTAGTTTTAGGCACGTCAATAAGAGTTAATGCTACTTTATAGGAAGAAAATGCAGGTTTGTGGCTATTTCTCATCTCCAGCAAGAGGTCCTTCCTAGGCCCATTAGCACTACTGCCACCTGGTGGTGGATTCCTGTAGAGCAGGGCTGGCAATTTGGGTCGCAGGCTGGAACCCGAGTCCAGGCCTGGAATCGTGGCTCCGCTCACTTGGAGCAGGGTGACTAGTTAAGAGTCTCCCTCTCTGACTTTCATTTTCTACCTGTTAAAGTGGCTTTTGAGGGATTTTGTGATGATTCAATGAGTTAACATATATATAATGACTGGTGCATAGTATATGATAAACTATTAGTCTGAAGAATTCGATATCCCTGTGGAGTCCTCTTCTCATTACCATCTTGATCCAAGCGAAGTTACAGAAGGCATGGCCCCACATCGGTGACTGAATCAGAGGCTGAGGCATCGGTGGGCTGGGCCAAAACTAACAGGCAAAATGTAACAGGAATAAAGCTCTCAATCACATTTATTGTCCACCAAGTGCATAAATGTGGAGTATGCCTGGTTGACAAAAAAAGACCAAGCCAAAAACACTGAGAGATTTTAAGAACACATAGCTCAACCAGAGCCAACTGGGTGACTCCACACTCAAAATTCTAATTTGATCAATAGCCATGAAGGAACAACAGATATGACAAGCCTTTAAAATGTTCATATGCCCTGACCTCATAATTCCACTACTAAGATTCTGCGCAGAAGAAATGAGAGAGTTGTATACAAAAATTCCATTCCGGTGAGATTTATAAAAGTGAAAAATTAGATACAATCAGTGTTCAATAATAGAGGACTAGTTAATTAAATCATGGTTTATCCATACGTATTCCTTAAAAATTAAACGGAAAGGGAGGTGGGAGGGGGGTTCAAGATGGGGAACACGTGTACACCCGGAGCGGATTCATGTCAATGTATGGCAAAACCAATACAATATGGTAAAGTAATTAGCCTCCAATTAAAAAAAATAATTAAAGGGAAAAATCTCATCATGTAAGTTGGAGTGGAGGGAGGACCACGGTATAAACAGAAATAGACGCATAATATACTGATAAAAAGTTTCAATAAAGATAAAAATTAAGACCCTTCATGCACCTAATGAGAGATTATATATGGCATTAAATTGTATATGATATCAACTGACAAAACTATGAGGAGAAATTGACAAGTTCAGCATTGAAGTAGGAGATTTTAATACACCTCTTTCAGTAGTTGATCAAGCAACCAAAAAAAATCTGTAAGGATAAACGGTTGAACTTCACAATTTAGAAATTTAATAAAAACACTGCAGAGTACATTGCTCCCTGTAGCTGAGGCAAACATGTCCTTTTCAAATGCAGAACTGATCCCCACTCCCTAACGCTCCCCGCCCCCACAGGGAAACCAGCCATTTCAGCATTTGATGCTAAAGTCTAAGAACAGGAGGTCTGGGGAGCCAGAGGCTGACTTGGGGCACAGAGATTACTCAGATGAGGCTGTGGCTAAGATGAATTTGTGAGGATGGTTCTCTAAATAGAGAAGATGGGCTGGGAGCCGAGCCTGCCTCATGCAGGAGGCACCGGGTCCCCGGGACCTGAGGCAAACAAAAGTACATGAGCTCAGGGAGTTGAAGAGGGCAACCCTTTTGGTAACACCAGCTCTCTTAGCCAGCCTGCTTCCAGGCAGACGCTCTGTCATGACTACCCAGGCCCCACCAGAAGCTACAGTTCAGTTTCCACCTCTAAGAGAAGACAGGGGGTCTTCAGTTACTTCCAAGCAGGGCCATGTCCCCGGAAGAGGAACATGAACTGGGCCTGAACAGGAGCCCCTGGAGCTCAGGTGTCAGGTTTGGTGAGCTCACCACAGGCGGGAAGGTCGCAGGACTCCTGTGGCTCTGCCAACCACCAAAGGAACCCATTCCCCACCAGGGGGGCCCCTGAAGAGCCTCAGAGGCCTCCCTGCAGGCTGGGCCAGGCAAAGTGGGAGCCACGGCTTCCAGGCCTGGTCCCCCCAGCTGTGTGACCCAGATCACCCATCGTCCTCTGGGGCTCAGGCCACCTGTTAAACACAGCTATCGCTGGCCTCCTGCCCACCCCCCAGGGTATCATATACACAGGCTCAGGTTAAGGAAGGAACTGGAGAGGTGTTTGCAACAATAGCCGTCCAAAGTCTCTGTGTGGTTGAAAGGCAGTGTTGATCCCAAACACTCATTCAGCCAATTGCTTTCCCGTGTTCTCCCCACAAACTGCTTTCCATGTGCCCCCTGACGTGGTGTGGGGGCTCACCTTATCCCCTTTTCAGTCCCAGTCCCTGGCTACTGAACAAGTGGTGAGACATGAGAGCCAGAGAGGTCTGGGCAAGCCCCCCAGGCCCACCAGCTCAGGAGACAGAGCAAAGACAGGAAGGGAGGAACCCTGTCCAGAAGTTGAGACTCTGCTGTGTGACTGGGAGCAAGTCACCTCCCCTCTCTGTTCATGTTTCCTCATTTCTAAATTGACCGGAAATCATCTCTAAGCTCATTTCTTGCTGAAGATTTTGGGATCCTATCATTGGAAGAACTGGGTCTGTTTCAAAGGTCAGTCAAGTAAGTTCTTAATTAGAGGATATCATCCACTCCATTGACTTACCAGGGCTGCTGACAGGTGGAAGAAGCAGTAAGTGGGACTCCTTGAGTCTCTGCTGAGCTGGACTGGGAACTAGACCTCTCAGGGGCTGTTGCCAGACCATGTACCAGGTTCATTTTGCTCCCCATGCAGCAGCCAAAACACTGAGGTTCTGAGGTTTACAGCAGAGAGGGGGCTTGTTCACAAGGAGCCAGGGGCAAACAAGCCTCACATGTACCTCCCCACAGGCAAGGGGCTCAGGGCACTTAAGCAATAAAGATGCAGAGTAGCCTGCGGCCTGGGCAGCGTGGGGAAAGGTGAAGGAACAGATATTCTGCACAGGTGTCACTAGGCTACAAGCATCAGCTCATTGGAAAATGGAGGCACCAAGCACCACCTGAGGGTGGCTGCAAGCCCTCTGACATCAAAGGTCACTGGGCAGACACTCGTACACGCCCAGTTTCAAGGGTTGGTGGTCCTGTCCAGTCTCAACCAGCTCAGCTCAAACTAGATGCAACAGACTCCAAGTTCCTGGAAAATAACTCAGGCAAACATCTTACTGTTTAGGCTACATGCTGCATGGAGGACATACAAGCCTTTTGTAGATAACCTTGACTAGTGATGGCAGGTGACATGGAATTTTGACTAATGGTTACCCATGGTTTCAGGGCTGCAGTAGGGCCAGTGTTCTTCAGTCATCCCCGCCGACCAACACAGCAACACAGGGAACACTGGTGCTTCTATCAGGCCTGACCAACATTTTTGACATGCTAGTAGGTCCTAAGAGAAGCCAATCCTTTACCTGTGGGTATGCATGTATCTATACCTAAAGATACACAGAGAAGCTTGAAACCTCTCTCTTTATATATATAAGTAAATATATATATATCTTCCCTGGAGGAGGGCATGGCAACCCACTCCGGTATTCTTGCCTGGAGAATCCCCATGGACGGAAGAGCCTGGTGGGCTACAGTCCATGGGGTCACACAGAGTCAGACACAACTGAAGTGACTTAGCACATATATATATATGTGTGTGTGTGTATATATGAATACATAGTGAATCAAGAAAAGTAGAATTATGTGATACAATATAGGTTTGGTGGTTAAAGAATATGCCTGCAATACAGGAGACCTGGGTTTGATCCCTGGGTTGGGAAGATCCCCTGGAGAAGGGAATGGCAACCCACTTCCTGCTTGGAGAATTCCATGGACATAGGAGCCTGGTGGGCTACAGTCCATGGGGTCACAAAGAGTTGGACAGGACTGAGCGACTAACTCTTTCTTCTTTTTGGTTCCTTAGAGTCTAAGGGAAACCGGGACCTGGCTCACTGGTGATCCTCAGTTGGCTGACAGGTAATGAGCGGTGCCTCAACACCAGCGAGGAGCAGCCTTCCTGTGTCCTGCTTACACTGGGTGAACCTCTGGAGGGTCATACTTATTTCTGGGTCCTAAGTTTTGAGAAGGATACTTCAAATCACAGGTTGACAAGTAATATTAGCTCAGGTGGGTCAAGAGTCTGAAAAGCACATGAGTGATGGCTGAAAGAATTGGGCATTCAGAGTCTAAACAGGAACACAGGTTAGCACAGAAATAGAGTTGAGTTTTTACCAAAACCTAAGTAGAAGGAAGAAAGATTAGTTACAATGGTCATGCCCATGTCCACACATACAGTTTCGTGCTTGGGTCTCTTTTCATTCAGGCTGCTCCCCTCAGTGTTCATTCCATCTATCTGCTAACGTTTCCCAAACCCATGTTCAGCCAAGACTCCTCTGGAGCTTCTGACCTGTATGTCTAACTCTCTCCTAGTCACCTCGACCTGATTGTTCTCAACATACCAAGCTCCACATGTCCTAAAGTGAACTCTTCACCACATCCATGACCATATTTGGAAGGGCTTCAACTTTTACGGGCTGCATTTTTATTGACCATTTCTGGAAGGCAAAGAAGGGTATGGAATGTGTCATTTATAACTAAACTCCACTGTGGTGGTTACCATTTGCCTCTATCCTTAGAATGAAGTGTTTTCAACTTGGTTGCTCATCAGAATCTCCTGGGACATTTTTAGAAAATGCAGATTTTTTTTCCGGAGGCCCCACCTGAAATTCCATGAATCAGAATCCCATGAATTTTAACTTTTCCTTCAAATTTTGACTCCCACTAATGAGATCAACAAAAGTCAACTTTGCTAATTAACACTTCATAAATATCATCACTGAAAATTTCTTTCTCACATTTATTATAGTCAGTAGGAAAGATCAGGGATTGATTTTGAGGGAATGCCTTGGCTCTTATCACCACTTTTAACCAGAAAACACGCCGCTCAAACATTCTCTTAAAATTTAGCAACTCTGGGAAGAATTATTCACTTGACGCCTCCAGAAAGAATCTGCCCTTCATCTGGCCTCTCTGAGCATCAGGTGCTTGACTGCACAGTATTAATTTGTTCTCACAATAAATTCTGTCCTTTGGAGCAACTCCCAAATCACTAACTGCCCCCACCCACTCCAAACTGGAAGCTCAAGGGCAGGAAAAGAAAAGGGCAGGAGAGCCAGGACAGGCACTGAAAGATACCAACGTCCACGTGGGCCCACACATCTCTCAGTGGGCTCCCATGCTGCCCCTTGGCTTGGGGGTGGTCCTGAGTTTCTGGCCTCAGACTTGCTTCTCCTGATAAGAATCTGTCATTTTGAAGCGTTGATGCACTGCTGGCTACTTTTCTGTGCTTTTGATAGCTTTTCCCTTTGAACAAACAAAATATAGCTATGCTCAACTTGTGGGTGAGCTTCCCTTGTGGCTCAGTTGGTAAAGAATCTGCCTGCAATGCTGGAGACCTGGGTTCAATCCCTGGGTTGGGAAGATACCCTGGAGAAGGGAAATGATACCCACTCCAGTATTCTGGCCTGGAAAATGCAGAATACAAAGAGTTGGACACAACTGAACGACTTTCACTTTCACCTAGTGGGCAGGGTGGTGGGGTGGGGTGGGGTGGGCATAGGTAAAATGTAATCAGTTCTAAATGGTAGGTCATTGCCGAATTATTTTAAAACCAGCATGGGAATGTAATCAGACAAGAATGTGCTAGAATATTCCTCCCTTCCCATGTCAGTGCTCCCTGGTTATGTATACGCTGCCTCCACTCTTAATCCCTTTGATCTGTGCCCCACCTTTTTCTCTGCTTCTTATATATTAGAAGAAGGAATTGTTTTTACATTTTTATTACACATACTCTGATTTAGCTACTGACTCACGTTACTTCTTTCTTCATATTGTCACATACAGGGGCGCAGCATTTTCACACCAAGCCGAGTTTCTAACAAGCGGGAAGTGTACTTCACTGTGGTGACTGGAAACCATCCCTTATGACATCATCTATAGTAAGTGGGGAGGGGCAGATGTGGACACCGCCATTTCATGTCAGTATACTGTAGCCATATTTTGCTGATAGCCTGATTGCTGATACTTCTTTAACGTTCTGACTTTTAGTTACAACTCCTTTGGAGCCACTTCTGGAGAGAAGATGTGTGCTCTCCTCACTTTCATCACTCATATCCATATTCATTTCTGGTGTATTATACTGTCGACCACATGTACCAACGTTGACGTGGTTCCTGTGGGGTCATGTTGTCTCAGGTAGTGATTACTGTTATTTTTCCTTTTGGTCACAAAGCAGTTTGGTGTATAGTGATAATTTCTCACAAGTATTATTCCTATCATCTTCAGGTATTTAACTATTAATTTAAAATTAAATAGTACTTACATTCAATCTCCTATAATAAACCATAATGGAAAAAGAGAATGTATATGTGTAACTGAATCACTTTGCTGAACAGTAAAAATTGACACAGCATTCTAAATCAATTATACTCCAATAAAATAAATTAAAAAAATTAAACAGTATTTAAAGATTTACAACATAAAATAAAATTAGTGAGAGTATGGATGAAATGTGATTGGCCACGTCTGTAATTCTTGGGGCTGGATGAGGGGTACATGGAGATTCACTGTACTTTTCTGTATACTTTTGAGTATGTTTGAGAATTTCCACAATACAGTGTTAAAAAAAAAAAGGTTTATGACAAAAATCCGTTCCGTCGCTCAGTCGTGTCCGACTCTTTGCGACCCCGTGGACTGTAGCCTACCAGGCTTCTCCATCCATGGGATTCTCCAGGCAAGAATACTGGAGTGGGTTACCATTTCCTTCTCCAGGGGATCTTCCTGACCCAGGGATTAAACCAGGGTCTCCCACATTGGAGGCAGACGCTTTAACCTCTGAGCCACCAGCTGCCCCTTATTTCACCTTCTATCTATTCTCTATTCTTCAGTCCCTTCAATTCTTTTTGCCATTTCTTTGGACATTTATCTTTGTATTTTTTAACAATGCTTCTGGTGCTGTGTCTTGATTTATCAACATACTAGGTTAAGTATTTGGCATGCTTAATCTCTCCTCCCAAACAATCATTATAGCGGTTAGCACCATGTCTGGAGAAGCTGATTGTAAGGTTTCCATTATGATAATTATGTAAATATTTTAACTTCCGAGCCATGTAGTATATTCTGATTATGATACTCTTCCTGCAAAACATTTCTTTTCCTCCTGAATATTATAATAGACTTGTTTTTATTGCTTAGTTTTCTATGTCTAGCATCCCACTCCAATGGCTCCAAATACAACATCCTACATTTGTCAAATCTATACCGAAGCCTACAATTTCAATTTTTCCCCAGCCGTTCTTCCTCCTGGAGCTCTCCATCTCTGGCTTCCCACTGGACAGTGCCTTCCTGGGACTCCTTTTGACTGTCTTCTGGGCATTTCTATCATCTACCTTCTATGCTGGATCTCCTTTTGCTGTATCTCAAGTCTTCCAGGTCAATGCTCCTGCTTTGGTGAGCCACGTCTTCTAACTGCTTTTTGAGAATAAGTATGTAGGAAGAGAATTTTCTGAGACTATGGATCCAAAAATGTCTTTGTTCTGCCTCACATGTGATTGACGGCTTGGCTGTCAAGCTGGAAATGGTTTATCTTTAGAATTCTGAAGCAATTACTCTATTCTTTTCGGAGACTTTGCTGTTGAGAATCCTGATGCTATGATGATGGCAATTCTCTGTATATTTTTTCCTGGAATTTTCTACTCATCTGAAATTTCACAGTAATGTGCAATGGTGCGCTCCTCATTACATGGAGAAGAGTCAGGTCCTGGGCGTCTGCTTGCTCTTGGTATAGATTTTCCACCAACCCCTCCCCCCACCTTTAACTCTACACCCATTCATTCGGTTTCCTCTAATTCCTGAGTCTTTCTTACATTCTGCTGTGCAAGTTAGCTTGCTCATTAGCAGCCCCCACTATAAGCATGTATTAGTAAGTTTCAGCTGTCACCATTTTGCTTAGTCAATTAACACTTCTCCATCTTTTTATTCTTCCAAAATTTTGTGATTTTGTCAACATTTCTTATACACTGTTGTCTCTTCTGTTCCCTTTGCCCTCCTTAATAGTACTCAAAAAAATTTTTTTCCCTTACTGCCATTTTAGAGGAATTCTGAGAAGGTGCAAAGATAAACCAAAAGTACAGTGTAAATCACTGTATTTAATAGAAAGTTTTCCAAAATATTTGATGAATGCCTCATAAATGCTTTTTTATCACATTATAAAATTTCTGTGTTTTTATGTAATTATCCATATACTCATCTTTATCATTAAAGCTTCACGCAGAATTTGCTTTTGATATAAACTTCCAAACCTGACATAGCACTAAAAAGTTGCTATTATCTAATTTTCTTTTTTTGTATACCTGCTAAATTTTTGTATATTTTCTAAATAACTAAACCAAAATACATCTGTTTGGCCAGGTCATTGGTCTAATAGCTAGTGATGTCCAATATAATATAAATATATGTATTTAACACCTCACTACTCAAAGGGTGACCAGTAGCACTGCCAGTATCTGGGAGCTTGTTAAGAAATACAGACTCTCAGGCTCCACTCTATAAACTATTCAATCAGAATCTGTGCTTTAACTAGATCCCCAAGCGATTCACAAACACAATAAAGTTGGAGAACTAGTCTAGTATCTCACCAGATCCTGCTTCTCTCTCATGTCTCCATTCCCTGCTCCCACTTTCAGAAGTACCCATGACATTTTCCTTTCAAATACCTTACAATCTGAGTATGATGAAAGTTATCTTATCTATCCCTCTGCCATCCTCATGGGTCTGTCCCAGAGGGTCTCCTCCAAGTCTCTGCTCCTCCAAAAGGGAAAAGCCTCGAAAAGCACAGGCTCTAGAGCCATGTTATTTGGGTTTACTTAAACTCTGACTCTACTAACTATATATGCAACCTGGCAGGGCCAGCACACTGCCACACTGTGCCTCAGTTTTAGGTGCAGTGTGAATAGCATTTTCATGCATGTTAGCTATTATGCTCCAAAATCAAGGCCGTAACAACTGAGTATTTAGGAACTTCTCTTTGTCTTCTGCTGATGCTGCTTACATAACACGATGGTTTATTCATTTGGACTTTTGCTACTGATCAACTAGTTCCACCTTCATCTGGGGATGATTTTATAAAACTTGCTGAATCAACAGATTCCCCAGACTTTTTGGACTTGTGGAGTGTCCACCTGGTGAATATACGTGAATGAATTTCCTGTTAGAAGCTTTAAGAATGAGGCATCAATCTTCTTCAAGGTTCAACAATATTCTGAGAAAAGTGAGCACAGGGAACAATCTGGCAAGGAGACAGTTGAAGGGAGAAAGCCAGAAGAATTTCAGCATTGGTGGGAGGAAAGGGGGAAATGGGGAAATATATTGTCTAGTGGGAGTTGTCCAGTGATGAACTTAACTTTCCCAACATTAAATATGATGTTAGCTGTAGGTTTTCCACAGATGCACTTTATCAAATTTTCTTCTATTCCTAGTTTCTTCAGAGCTTTAAGTCATGAATCAGAGTTGAATCCTGTCAAATGTCTGCCTGCATGTACTGAAGTGATCATGAAGGATTTCCTTTATTTTGTTAACATAGTTATGTTATAGTAATTGACTCTTCTAATTTTAAACTGACCCTGCATTCTGAGATCAACTCTACTTGTTCATAAGGTATTATGTTCTTTATATATTGCTGGATTCAACTAGCTAATAGTTCAATAATTTTCGTATCTATGTTCATGATATATATTGGTATGTCCACTTTCTTTCCTTGAAATGTCTTTGGCTAGTTTCGCTATTAAGGTAATACCTGTTCTCATTTTTTTTTTTTTTTAATTGAGGAAGTATTCCCTTTACCCCTATTTTCTGAAAATCTGTGTAGAATTAAAGCTTTTTATTTCTTAAATGTTTGCTAGAATTCACCAATAAAGCAAAGTGGACCTGGAGTTCTTTTGTACGAAAATTTCTGATAATTTCTTTAATATTACAACTATTCACATTTTCTGTATTATATCAGTTCTAGTAAGCTGTATTTTTCAAGAAATTTGATGACTTTAACTTATTGGTTTAAATTTGTACATAATATTCCCTATTATCCTTCTAACATCTGAAAGATCTAAATAACATTCTTGACTTCATTCCTGATAGGGATAATCTGTCTTTTAGGTTTTTCCATCATTTTGCTAGAGGTTTAATTTTATTAATATTCTCAAAGACCAACTTTTGGCTTTGTTAACTGTATTACCTGTTTTCAATATCACTGATTTTTGCTTTTGCTTTTAATATTTCTTTGTTCTACTTACTCTGAATTTTATTTGCTCCTTTTTTCCCCTCTAGTCTGCTCTTTTAAAGATATAATATTTAAAGCTATAAAAGTAAGGAAGCAAGTACAATTTCACTGATTTGGCCTTTTGTTAGTTTATTTCTCTGGATTATTAAATCAAAAAAAATTTCTAAAATTTCTTTAGGTAAATATTTCCAGGATAATCAGTAAATTCTACCATGAAGAGAGTATGCATGTAAATATAAAAAATGATTATAAGACTATACAAAGCCTAGCTAGCGTTGCTGTTACATAACCCTTGGCTTTTCATTCCATTCCAAGCTGGGTATGTGTTTATCCTAAAGAAGCTTGAATTTTAAGAACTCTCAGTTCCTGTTTTGGATGCTATGTTGTAATTACCAATGACTCATTCATCAAGTTTTTGGATATAAATGAAGGTGAGGTATGACTTCAGTTAATTTTAATGCTTTGATTACACTAACTGCATCACTGGTACACTGTAAAGATTAAATTTTCCTCTGTTATGAAGTATTTACATTTATGTAACAAGTCTTCCTTAGTTATTGCTCATACAAGCTTTTTATATTTCTCTTTGGAGATCTATCTCCCCTTTAAATAATTCATTTTTGAGTTCTAGTTTTTAAATACTGAAAAGGGTAAATGCATACAGGTGGCACAGTGGTAAAGAAATCTGCCTGCCAGTGCAGGTGTTGTGGGTTCAATCCCTGGGTCAGGAAGAACCCCTGGAGAAGGAAATGGCAACCCACTCCAGTATTCTTGCCTGAGAAATCCCACAGACAGAGCCTGGTGGGCTACAGTCCATGGGGTCACAAAGAGTTAGACATGACTGAGTGAGCACACACATGCATACAATAGTACCAAAAATAATTTTCACCGTAACATTCCTTTAAGAGTTCTTTTTAAAGGAATTATTGTTCTATCAAGTGAAACATTTTCAAACTCAATCCATCAAGATATTCCTACTTAAATATACATACAACCAAATGAATATTTGTGTATTTCAGAGATAATAAAATATTTTTGCTAATTTATCTCAAAACATAAGTATCAGTGACCTTCTCAAATTAGGTCAGGTAGTAGGAAAAACGGAGAAGGCAATGGCAAGCCACTCCAGTACTCTTGCCTAGAAAATCCCATGGATGGAGGAGCCTGGTAGGCTGTAGTCCATGGGGTCGCTATGGGTCGGACACGACTGAGCAACTTCACTTTCACTTTTTACTTTCACACATTGGAGAAGGAAATGGCAACCCACTCCAGTGTTCTTGCCTGGAGAATCCCAGGGAAGGGGGAGCCTGGTGGGCTTCCGTCTATGGGGTCGCACAGAGTCGGACACGACTGAAGTGACTTAGCATAGCATAGCATAGTAGGAAAAAATCCAATACTTTTTTTTTGGTTGCACTGGGTCTTCAGTGTTGCTTGGACTTTCTCCTGTTGCAGTGAGCAGGCTTATCATCGCAGTGGCTTCTCTTATTGTAGAGTGTGGGCTCTAAGTGCATGAGCTTTAGTAGCTGCAGCACAGGAGCTCATTAGTGGTGGCTCACAGGCTCTAGAGTGTGCAGGCTCAGTAGTTGTGGCTCATGGACTTAGTTGCTCCAAGGGATGTGGAATCTTCCCGGACCAAGGATCGAACCTGTGTCTCCTGCATTGGCAGGCAGATTCTTATCCATTGTACCACCAGGTAAGTCCTCTAATACATTTTCTATTTAGCATAAGGTTGCTGCTGCTGCTAAGTCACTTCAGTCGTGTCCGACTCTGTGTGACCCCATAGACGGCAGCCCACCAGGGTCCCCCGTCTCTGGGATTCTCCAGGCAACAACACTGGAGTGGGTTGCCATTTCCTTCTCCAATGTGTGAAAGTGAAAAGTGAAAGTGAAGTCACTCAGTCATGTCTGACTCGTAGCGACCCCATGGACTGCAGCCGACCAGGCCCCTCCGGCATAAGGTTAGGTAGGAAGAAAAGGCTTTTGATTTTAAAGGCCAAATGGAAAGCTATTTTATTTCATGAGCCAAGAAAGGATACACTTCAGTGGGATAAAAAGTGTACCTATCAAGATGACTTCTGCTTCTAACAATTTTATCTTTTTTTAAAAAAAGGTAAAAATTTAAAAATCATATATCAGTTCAGCATCTTATTTTTAAGAAATCCAACATTTTGGCATAAGACAAATATATACAATTAAACTCTTCAAAACATAGTATGGCATATATTATTTTTCCACAGGGCATCAGATGCTAATAGATATAGACCACTTTGTTAACTAACAAAAATTATATGAAAATCAACACAGTACTTCATTTATTTACCGTATAAGTCTGGCAAACAGCACAAAAATTCAGCAACATTTCAAACATGTAAAAAAGTCAAATGTTGAACAGTACTGAAAAATTTTTTTTACATAATTAGTAATAATGAGTACACATGTAGAATTCTGCAAAGCTAGCAAATTCCAAGGGTGCTTGGCTTCTGAACATATACCACAAAAACACATACACAAAAGCAATATAATTTATCTTTATAAAAATTACAGCCAAGCAATAAAAAAGGATGATAATAATGAAGATACTAATATATGTTCACTACATATATCTTATACATTGAAATGCTACATCTTGTACCCTGAAATGCCATGTGTAGAGAGCCAAGCAGAGTAAATTTAGGCTCATCACTGAAGTTAAGAATTATTTAAGAATTTAATGCTTGTATATGTATCATACTCAAAACTTTCTATATAGCAATTCCTAGATTATAACAATGTATTCCACTGAGACGTTGAGTCTTCTTTGTTGGCAGTATAAAATTTTTGACCATATCAAAATTCTGGTAAAACACACACTGAAGGCATTGTCTAGTGTATGTAATGTTCAGGGGCATTAATGAACTAGGAGAAATTCTTAGATTTCACACTAAATTCCAGTTGAGTTTTGTCAGACCAAACAGCTCAACTGTAAGGCAAGAAAAATTAACCCTCTGTGATAGACCAGTGGGCCTTACCACATAAAGATAAGAATTCAGGCTTAGGGAAAGACTCCCCACGTAAGCAGATATGAAACAGTGGGCACTGAAATGAACTTCTAGAAATGACCTAACATCTTGATATTCAGACACTGGTTCAAAAGCGACAATCTGTTGGTATATTTTATCTAATTAACATTTTACAATCAGCACCAGTCCCCAAAACCTCAAATTATAATATTTAATCTTCATTAAAATACATCCTTTTGTGCTATATTAATATAAATATTAATATAATCAAATTAAAGAAAGTCGAACTTACTCAACTTACTATATATTTTTGTGTATGCAGGGTAACAAATCTTTTTATTTACTTGTGCTTCTGTTTTGGGGTACTTTGATTGAAGAGAAATTCATTTCACAGGATTACATCTTGCTAAAGCATTCCTTAGCATTGGTCCAAACTTGAATTCCCTTTTAAAACAAACCAAAAAAAAAAAAAAAAAGACCCTCAAAACCTTAAAATGTAATTTTGAAGGATTTTGAAAGCCCAAGTACTTAGTTTACTGGTATGTTAGGTTTCACCTTTTGGAATAATTAATAAGTCCAACTAACAGAATACTTTTTCTGGCAATGGGTAATATAAGTCAAAGTGAAACACTTCTGAAAAAAGTAACAGAATCATTGTATGAGCCTATCTTCAAAAAAGAGACAGAACTCCTACTTCTTTTTGAAAGACTCATTTACTCATATCATATATTCATTTCATTTCTACTTATAAAACAAGTTTTGCAATATCTGAAACAAAAAACTTGATTAGTCTAACAATTAAATACAATTTAATGAACTATTAATTTATTAACCTAATAACCAATATTTTGATAAAAAGTTATAAACTCCCTCTCAATGGTTACAACAGGCTATTTAGCAAAAACTAACATGCTATTATATATCTAATAGGCTTAAACAAAAATGCATGTTTGTAAAAAATGTAACAGTAAAATCTAGAAAGTGGTAGAAGGTATGTTTTCAACACACAAGATAATTACATATATCTTGTTTATATATATTCTCCAATAGCTGCTAATTTATGAAGATATTTTAATACTTATACATTAAATTTTATCAATATTTACTGAGGCTTTGAACAATAGGAAAAAAATCAATTTTTTTAGCTTTTTTTCCTCCCTGATGGAACACAAAAGAAAAACAAAACAAAACCGCACAAGAATCCTTTAAAATGTCCCAGATTGCCTTACTGAATGATTTACTGAGATAAAGCACGCTGAATCGCTCAGTAAGTTGAGAAGCACTAGAGAAATGTAAAGCACTAGTGCTGAACTGGTGATCACATCGGCAGCTCTGGGGTTATGAAAATGAGCTTAAGGAATATTACACATTTTGTTCTTACAAAATCATTTTAGAAAAATTTCCATCACTGCCAAAACACTTATTTTAACCAGAATAAGCTTCAGCGTTCATACCTCATACGATAGGTATCAGTGACATGTTTACTAATACACACTTCCATGTGTGTCTTTTCAAACTCATTTGTATATATACAATCATTTCAAAACTACACACTTTCCTCTTTCCCATAAAAACAGGATTGCATTATATGCACTAGTGTGTAGCTTGTTCTCTCATCTGCCGTCCTATTAGGACATCTTATTAGGACAGTGCATGTGAGATCTATCTTGCCTTTTCTAAAAATGAATACTCCATTAGATACTACTTTATCCAGGCCCTAACGTTTAGACCATTTTCCAATGAAAGTATGTATCACTGTTAGGAATGGTATTTTACTGCCCTGTTCAAAAATATCACATAACCATAGTAATACTTTTAGTACACATTTTCAAATATAAGTAATAAATAGGGCATACAAATTTGGAACTTTAGATGAATGGAGACTTGGTAATTAAGATTTTAATTCTTTCAAAATTAAGGAGAGAAACTGGGAAACATTCTGGAAGAGAAGAATGGACTTTAAAAATGAAAATGATATATACTTTATTCCAAATAAGAAACTGATTTTAAAGAAATTTGCCGGCACTTCTGAACATACTCATACCTTCACTGAAACCAAAACCTACCTTTTTGCACATACTGATCTGCATGACTGCGTAGCTTATGAGGGCCTCCTTTAAATCATGGTTCTTTTGTTCTTTGAAGCGTTCAATATCAGCCCAAGCATTTTTGACAAACTCTCTGAAATAAAGGGTATAGTCACCATTATTATTCTTATTTAAATTAAGTAAACTACGTATTATTAATTCAAATAAATACTTCTCATCTGAATTGGGTTTTTGTCTATAAAGTGAGAGAAAAAGCAGACACTCTTCTACATTTTAATATTCTCTTTTACCACAAATTCCAGCTTCAAATTATTCCTATAAAACAGATGTAAATGGCTCCTTGAACCAACTTATAAGCCAATAGATACCACATGAACTTACCTGCTTGGAGTCACTGCAAAACATACAGTCTTTTCAACAAGATGGATTATGTATTACATTTATCATGTATTTTCTTTGAATGACAACTAGAGTTTTAAAAATTTTGAGAGCCATTTGTCTTTTTAAATCTGTTCACGAGTTTACTTTGACTTACTTGATACCAGCAGTTTCAAAAATTTACAAACCCACCTCCAAATCAGTGAAACTCTTGGTCTGCCTTGATCTACTCAACAACTATCAGACAAAAACATGAAAAATGGGCCCAAAAGTCAATGGCAGATCTCTGAGAACTGAAGTTTTAAAAATATTTATGGAATAATTATATTCTAAGCCATATGCAAGGTGCTGGGACACAAAGATGAAGAAGACACAATTAATGACTTTGACGGGTTCGTAATTTAGCCAGAGACAGTCACACTGTACAAACTGCCATGGGTTAAGGGCATGAACCAAATGCTATGACAGCCTGTGAGGATAAGAGAAGGCTTAACAAAGGAAGCAGTTCAAGAGTTGGGCATTGCAGAATGATCAGGTTTTTAACTGACAGAAAAGAGTAAAGGAAATATGCAAAGGATAGAAATCATGTATAGTGCAAGAAAATAATAGTATGAAGTGTAAACACTTCCTTCTTCCTCTTTCCCCAACACTAACACAACTGTTTCTATGTAACATGATTTCTGATTACTCAAATTTCTTAGGAATATTCAATCACTGTATTTTAGAAGATGAGGCTACATCCAGGGACACTGATGAAGCTAGGAATGGTTATAAGCCACCTGCCACAGAGTCTACAAGTCTAGGCTTGTTAAACATCCCAGCATTTTTACCTGCCTTCCAGATTTTTAGACTTAAGTTGTTGTTCTCCTTCCTTTATTTGTTCTTCTAGCATCTTTATTCTGGCTTCTCTCTGCTCTGGAGTTTCTTGACCAAAGAGCTTGGTAGTCATTCCCTTCAAAGAAAATGTTCTCACAGTCTAAAATGAAACAGAAATAGATGAATGGATAAATAACGTCTGTACACTGCAGTATTTTTCAGTCTTAAAAAGGAAGAAAATTCTGACACACGTTACAATATGGATGAATCTTGAGGACACTGTGCTAAGTAAAATAAACCAGTCACAAAAGGACAAATACAGTACAAGTCTACTTACATGAAGTATCCAGAGTAGTGTAACTTAGAGACAGAAAGTGGAATGGTGACTGCCAAGGGCTAGGTGAAGAGGGAAATTAATGGTTGATATTTAATAAGTATAGAGTTTCAATTTTGCAAGATGAAGAGTTATGCAGGTTGGCTGCACAACAACGTGAATGAACTTACTACTACTGAACTTGAAAAATGGTTAAAATAATAAATGCTATGTTCTGTATATTTTACCACAAATTTTTTTGAAAGAGGAAATAGCCATTTCCCCCCCTAACTCAGACAGAACACCACGAACCATACAACCAGGGGGCTACTATTAAGGCTTATAATACTAGAAAATGTTGAAGAATCAAAAAAGGAAAAATTTTAACTGAGCTTCTTCAGCATATGGAAAACTTCCAGGTGAAATACTAGGCAAGTTATTCATGTCAGCAGTCATATGTTTTCAATTACTCTGTGATCATAAAAAATGGATAAAATTCAACAGGCAACAATGAAAATAAACCAAACTGAAAAAAACATTTAAAATCTGCATAACTCACACTAAAACTTGGTTATCTATTAATAAAACAGAATGCCTAAACCCAAGCCTCAAACTTCACCATCTCCTCACTCTGGAGTTTACTGAAGGAAATGCTTTTCCCTGCACATTCAGGAGTAGAGGACCAAGCTCCCTGAAAATGGACTGGAAATTTCCCTTGTATTTTAAAAATAAATCAAGCCAGTGTGTACCTGCTTCATAGTCAAAGGTCTTTCCCCACATATCTTTATGTGGGTGGCCCACAAGCACTTTTAAAAGTAAAAGACTTGTTAACTATGAAATGACTTATAAACAGTGGCAGTATCACTGCTTCATTACTTCCAGATTGTGTGCTCTCACCATGACAGCTTATTTATGCCAATGAAATAGCTGGACAGTAGAAAGCTGATTACAAAAATTATCTAAGTCTAATACAGCAAGATACAAAATTTTCTTCACTAGTACTCATTGTAAGGATTCAGGAATAAAGTACACAAAAAGCTCTCTGTTAGGAGAGAGGCACTGATTCTAACAGGGCAAAGTTTTCCAAAGTTAACTGAAATTTCTATAATATAAGTCATAAAATTAAACCTTGCAAAGGTCATTATTTCAATCCCAAAGAATAATGGTTTTTTTCACTTAGACTTCATCAGAAAAGAGGTGGTTCTTATTACACAGTGCAATTAGGCAAAATTTCTTATAACACTATATATGTTTTAATGGCTTACATTTTTTTTAAGACTTAATTTTTTAAATTTACTTTTTGGCTACCACCATGCAGCAGGTGGGACCTTGGGTCCCTGACCAGGGATTGAACTCATGCTCCCTGCAATGAAAGCACGTAGTCTTAACCACTGGACCATCAGGGAAGTCCCCGGTGGCTTATATCTTTTGTTTTTTTATTTTTATTTTTTTGGCTTATATCTTTTAATGTCAAGATCACAACCAAAAGAATTATAAAGTTGTCCACAGATTACTCCCCTTTAAAAGCGATAGGCATCCTGCAGCCTGTTTCACTTAAGGTTCATTATAATAATACCAAAGACCCAAAGAGAAAACAGCTCACCCCAGTTGCCAGTTCCTCACACTGCTGCTTCTTGGATGCTAGGTCCTGAGCAGCCATCTCCAAGTCATACTGCATAAGTTCATGTTTCCTGCACACAGCCCTGGGGAAAAAAAAGTGCTGCCATTTAATTTTTGTGGCCTAATTATGAACATGTTAAATTTTCCCCCAAAGGGTAAAGTGGAGGCATTCATGTCTTACTATGGTCAGAACTTTTAAATCTAGTATTTTTAAGCTTAAAATGTAGTAGCCCAACATTAAAAATTTAATCTAGCAGAACCTAAGCATAAAAACTTTATATATTCTTAAATCAAAAAAGGCTGTTTTCCAGATACTTGCAAAAATTTTTTCAATAAACATACTATATTATCACATACATTTTTTAAAAAAGCTTTTTTTGTACACCACTGGAACTAATGCTATAATCTCCCATAACAACTGAGTATTTTTAAAAAAGATTATCTCAAAGTTTTCTATTTAGAAATGTCTATTAGTTTTTATTATCATAACAGTAATCCATGCTCAGTAAAAAAAAAAATTCTAATACAAGAATGTACTAAATAAGTTTCAAAAACACTTTCTTCTCCCTAGTTCTACTATCCAGACACAATTTATGGTATATATTGTTCTAGACTTTAGCTAGGCATTTCTGAACTATATACCAAAGACACGTTTCTTTATCCATATACATTCATCTTTTCTATAATCTTTAAGAGTTACAAAGAATTCCACTGTGTTGAGCAACCTTCCTTTGGTAAGTTACTTGAAAAAGCTTGTTGTGACCTCTACTACTCAAAGCTCTAGAAGGAAAAAGGCTAACAATGTGATGTTTTCATCCCAGCTACTGAACAGCCAAAGGAATATTGCTCTTCTGTTTTATTAACAGAATTATTATACTGATTTTAAAAGTGACAGGAAAATGATTAATTTTTCTAAACTGGAGTATCTCCCAGAGAACTCTGTTTGGCCCTGTAGGAGATACCATAAAAACAGAAGACAAAGTCCTGACATTAAGAAATTTTACAGCCTTACTAAGGAGATAAAATATGCAGGTATGGAAACATCACAGAATTTAAAGGTAATATACAATTTAATGACAGATCATGATAACACACACTCAGTGTGTACTTTGCTTCCAATCTACAAGCTGGAAAAGGCAGAAAGAACAACATACAGACAGAGAGACATGAAGTCAGAGACTAACAGGCTTTATCAACATAATGTTTCAAATACAGTGGAAGTGTTAGTCGCTTAGTCATGTCTGACTCTTTGTGACCCACCCCATGGACTGTAGCCTTCCAGGCTCCTCTGTCCATGATTCTCCAGGGAAGAATACTAGTAGGTTGCCATTTCCTTCTCCAGGGTATCTTTCCAACCCACAGATTGAACCCAGGTCTCCTGCATTGCAGGCAGACTCTTTACCATCTGAGCCACCAGGGATCAGGGTCGTCTAAAATTCCTATGTCTAGCACTCTGCAACAGATAGGAATACAGTGAGATCTCATTCAATATCTAGGGGAAGGAATTCATTTTAAAATCACCTTATTCTCTTTATTTCAGAGTAACAGATGAAGAGAGTGTTGACTAGCCATAGGACTGCATCTGGAACATGTATTATACTTACCGCAGTGCTTCTGCATAAAAAAGATACTCCTTTAACTGATCTGCATAATGTTCTTCATCTTCCAAAATATCATCAATAGAAGATGCATACCTGTTTAAAAAATAACATATATAATAACTTTTATCAAGACACAAAATATTAATATTCTAAAGAAGGGCTATTCAAAGCGTGGTCCACTTGCTACCCATGAATGACCAAAGTAGAGAAAATGAGAATAAGTATTTATAAATATTTATAGCAATTTTTAAATTGAAGTTTAGTTGATTTGCAATACTATGTTAGTTTCAGGTATATAACAAAGTGATTCAGTTATATATTTATTTCTTTCAAATTTTCCATTAAAGGTTATTACAATATATTAAATATAGTGCCCTGTGCTATACAGTATGCCCCTGTTACTTATTTTATGTAGCTTGTGTCTGTTAATCCCACACTCCTAATTTATCCCTCCCCCCAATAGCAATCCTTAATTACCATGACAATTCTACTGAATTTTACCAAAATGTGTTTAGCAAGGGCTTGGATATAAAAAAACAAAGAAACAAAAAAAACGGTCCTTCTTAAGGTAGCTTAATAAGCAGTGTAGTATCTTTTGTTAAATGTAGTATAAAAAGGGCTACAAAATCTGTACAAAGAATAAGAATTTAGTATAACTGAAGAATTAAGTATCCCTGATAGCAACCACATACAGTAAAGTCAAAAGGCTATAAAAGGAACAGTTGAACAAATAAAGATCACAGAAGCATTATTTTACTCTAATTCTCAACAGCAACCTCTGCTTTGATCTGGACAAGTCCTTCATTGTTGTGCCATTCTTGTTCTGAGTCTTCCCTTGCACAGAACTATAATGGCTCTCCACACTGCTTCTCCAAATCCTCAACACCTCTAAAAATCTCCCCAGACTTCTTTAGTCCTTGTTCATCACTCTACTTCTGATCTCTTGTCAAAAACTGAGAACTTAAATCTTATCAAAGAAATGTCTCTTACAGGTATTTGCATCACTGAGTCCGTTCACTGTTCACCTCACTGTTTGTTAACCGGCTATACTCCAATACAAAATAAAAAGTTAAAAAAGGTCTTTTGTGTTGGTTTTCTCTGATTACCAGTGCTTCCCTGGTGGCCCAGATGGTAAACAATCTGCTTGCAATGCAGGAGACCCAGGTTCAATCCCTGGGTTGGGAAGATCCCCTGGAAAAGGGAATGTCTACCCACTCCAGTATTCTTGCATTGGCAATTCGATGGACAGAGTCCATGGGGTGCAGCCCATGGGGTCAAAAAGAGTCGGACACAACTGAGCAACAAGACATTCTCTGATCACATTATAAATTCCCTAAGGACATAGGCTATGCCATTTATTACTTCTGTATGGTATAAGTAGCATTCTTTTTTCAAATTAATTTTAATTCCTTAGCAGGGGAATAAAAGAAAAATATACTTTATGTCTCCAAGCCTGCTTCATGAAGTTAAGTAAACAAGTTTACTGAATTAAAAAATAAACAAAAAATCTAAGTTAATGCTCACTGAAAAGCAATGTGCTTATAGTATTTATGAAAGTAGGCAAAATACGTATTCTGTAAATATAAATTTACATTTGTGACAGTGTGGACTTTGTCCTATGTGACTGAAAAATATCTTGAGAATCATTGTTAAGAGTAGGAAAAAACTGTCTGTAGTTCATAAATCTACGATTCTGGAAAAGTTAATGTTAAGAAAACAAAAAAGAAGGTAAGTGGCTGGTGGCTTGAAGATAGGAAACACAGTGTGGAGAAAGGGGTAAGTGGTAAAGATGTTTTAGGTGTTAGTACTAAAATTAATTTAACATTTACATAAACCAAGTGAAGGGATAATCCCAAATTCCTGCAAATACTGAGACTGCCCTATCAACAGAATGCATGAAGACAACAAAATAGTTGAAAAGCAACTGGTCAGCTTAAACAATAATCCAAAGAAAAATGATATTTAAATAAATATTTTTGTATCTTTATCGGTCAGTTGTAGGAGTTCTTTATATAACTTGGTTGGAAATGTTTACTCCCAGTCTGTGGCTTGCCTCTTCACCATCTTAATGGGGGTGTGTTTTTGAGTGTGTGATAAAATTAACATAAAATTCACCTTTTTAACAATTTATTGGTGTATATAATTCAGTGGCTTTGGGTACTTTCATGCTGTTGTGCGACCATTACCACCATTCATCTCCAGAACTTATCTTCCCCAACTGACACTGTACTCCTACATTCCTTCCACTTACAACAGAATCTTTTGATAAGCTAAATTTTTAATTAATTTTTTTTGTTTTTTGGCACAGCATGTTAGGTAGTAGTTCCCTACCCAGGGCTCAAACCAGTGCTCCCTGCACTGGAAGCATGGTGTCTCCACTGCTGGACCACCAGGGAGATCCCAAAATTTCTAATTTTGAAGAACAATTTAGCATTTTTAAAAGATTTTTTTTCCCCTTTCATGTCCTTTAAAAAAAACCTTTTGCTTACTCGAAGGCTGCTAGAATATTCTCCTCTTTTCTATTAAAAGCTGTAGTTTAAGGTTTTATATTGATTGCCGAAGAATTGATGCTTTTGAACTGTGGTGTTGGAGAAGACTCTTGAGAGTCCCTTGGACTGCAAGGAGATCCAACCAGTCCATTCTAAAGGAGATCAATCCTGGGTGTTCATTGGAAGGACTGATGCTAAAGCTGAAACTGCAATACTTTGGCCACCTCATGCGATGAGCTGACTCACTGGCTGGGAAAGATTGGGGGCGGGAGGAGAAGGGGACGACCGAGAATGAGATGGCTGGATGGCATCACCGACTCGATGGACATGAGTTTGAGTGAACTCCGGGAGTTGGTGATGGACAGGGAGGCCTGGCGTGCTGTGATTCATGAGGTCGCAAAGAGTTGGACACAACTGAGCAAATGAACTGAAATGAATATCATCCAAATTGAATTAGCTTTTATCTACGATATGAGACATGGCTCAAAGTTCCTTTTCTTAATGATTCACTTTTTTAAAAAATTACTAATTTTCCACAGAAAAAATAAAACTTATACAGAAAAAATCCTGTTAACGGCAAATAAAGACAGTTTTCCATCTTCCTTTCTATGCTGGGTCTTTGTCGCTGCATGGGCTTTTCTCTAATTGCAGAGAGCAGGGGCTAATCTCTAGCTGCAGTGCATGCGCTTCTCGTTGCAGAGCACAGGTTCTGAGGAATGCATACTGCAGTAGCTGCAATTCGTTGGCTAAGAAGTTGTGGATCCTGGACTCTAGAGCACAGGCTCAATAGTTGAGGCACAGGGGCTTAGCTGCTGTGTGGCATGTGGGCTCTTCTGGGAGCAGGGATTGAACCTGTGGCTCCTACACTGTCAGGAGGATTCTCTACTATTGAGCCAAAAGGGAAGACCTCAAGGTTCAGTTTTTTTCCCATGAAGATATCCAGCTATTCCAGAACCATTTCTTGAAATGATCTATGTAAATGTGGATCTATTTCTGAATTCTATCCTATTCCATTGATCTATCTCAATATCTCCTGATAACTATAGCTCTATAGTAAGTCTTGAAATCAGGTAATATATTCAACTTTGTCCTCTTTTTCAAGATTGTTTTGATTACTTCATGTTCTTTGAATTTCTATATACATTTTCGTATCAGCTTATCAATTTCTATTAAAAATCACTAGAGGTTTGACTGGGACTGTCATTTAGGAAGAATGCTCATATTAACACTACTGAGTCTTCCAATCTATGAACATGGTTCAATCTCACCTTTTATTTAGGTATTTAGTTTCTCTCAGCAATGTTTACATATAAAGTTTTCAGTGTAGAGGTCTTTCACACTATTATAAATAGCATTTTTAAGCTTTTATTTTCTAATTTTATGAGTATGCAAAAATGGTTTTTTTATATATTCATTATGTATCATGCATTCTCATTAAACTTAGTTGTTAGTTCTAGAGTATTTTTGGCTGATTCTTTATTTTCTACAGAAAAATCCTGTTAACTGCCAATAAAGACAGGTTTCCTTCTTCCTTTCTAAGACGTATGCCACTTATTTGATCTTCGTGCCTTGCTGCACTGACCAGGACCTCTACTACCACTTCTACTAGCAGTGATGGAGCAGACAATCTTGCCTTATTCCTGATTTTAGGAGAAAACATCAATATTTCACTATTAAGTACAGTATTAGCCGAATGTTTTACACTGAGGAAATTCTTTACATTCCTAGTTTGATGAAAATTTTTACTGTGAATGGATGTTAAAATGCTTTCTACATACATTGAAATGAACATCTGGATTTTCTTCTCTGTTCTGCTAATATGTGAACTGAACTGAAAGATTTTTGAATGTTAATCCTGCATTCCTGAGATAAACTTCTTTAAGTCAAATCTGTATACAGAGAGCACAATACAAATGCCAGCAAACTTTTTAAAAACAGAAGAATCACTAACACTTTCGCACTAAATGTCACCTCCAGTTCTACCTTAAATTATCTGGGTACTTACACATCCATATGATGACCAGCACTCTGCAGTCCGTCACCCATTTCTTTTTCTATGGCACTCCACTCACTATGAAGAAAGAGATAAAACCAAAACCATCATGAATTAGATATGCAATATTATTAAACAGAATCTTTTACAACTTTTTTTTCCTAGTTAGCTTTTAAACAGTATGATATCTATTTTATTTTTTTCTTGATGATTTATTTTCTGTGACTCAAATATGCTCCTTTCCCCGAAGTTTAACAACTAAATGCAAGTGAAGGCTTTAAAAATGTTCATTCAAAAGTTTGTATCTGCTGTTAAGTACAAAGTTAATATCATACAAAACAGTTTCTACTTACAGACAGCTTTCTCAGCTACACTATTTAAATCAACCATGGCGCTTTCAGAAACTATGAATGCTTGTCCTGCTCTTGATTGACTTAATCAGAATTTCTAGGATAGAGCTGAGGCATGTATATTTTTAAACTCTACATGAATGACTGTGATAACCACACATGATTACATGCCACTATCTTAATTAATAGGTAACAGAAAAAGACAATTGTACAGAAATATTGGGTGCATTATAAAACTTCAGTAACTTGCACTAAAGCTGCACAACAAAGTCTACTGGAATCACAGATCATTTTGTTACCATTTCAGTGAAATTCTGGAAATAAAAATTCCTTTTTATGAAAGATGTTTATATTATAATAAAGGGGGGATAGATCTATAATCTTAAATACTAAGAGATGACATAATTTGGTATATTTCCTTCTAGTTATTATTACTTATTTTAACATGGCTGAGATCATGAAGTATATGCAACTTTGTACCATGTTTTTTCTCATTAACAGTATTTCCCCAATTATTAGAATAATTTGTTCTCAGCATTGTTTCAGTGGCAACTCTTAATTTTTTTAACCATTTTCCGAACCATTCAAGATTGTTTCCAATTTTTCTGCTATGTAAAAAATGTATAATCAACACCTTCAACTGCATAATATCATAAAAAGAAAAATTAAAACACTATGATTCTGTTAAGTCTGTAGTCTTTATAAATTGTTCTTGAAATATCAAAATTACATGCTTATAATACTAGAAGGGAAAACCCTCACATGGTTTTTAAAATTGTCAAGGAAGGAAAACAAACATAAATAAACATATCTCCTTCTGATAATTTTTACTCATGTTTATTCTCAAAATAGTAATAGTAACAGTTAATCTTTTCTTAGTGCTAGCTGCTTACAAAAATGATTCTTTTTTTGGCTGTGCTATGTCTTAAAACTGATATTCAAATAAATTTCAGATGAATCAAAATTTACAGAACCACAAAAATAAAGAAGAAAGGAAAAGTAGATGCTTTATTATTCATAAGGGGGAGACCTTACTAAGACATACAAAAAGTCAGAGGCTATGACTTTATAAAGGAAAAAAAACTAATCACTTGCATGTCAACTGAATTTAATAGATTGAATATTTTTGTATATTAAAAGCCACATAAGAAAAGGCAAGAGACATATGACAAAGTGGGGGAAAAAAATGTGAATCCATTTCACAAAGGTCTAATTTTCCTAAAAGATAAACAACTCCTGCAGATCAATTAAGAAACCAGACTACCAGCCCAGCAGGAAAAAACGGCCAAAGATACATATAGTTTATAAAATTAAAAAAATAAAATAAAATAGAGGCTATTAATCATCAGGAAAAAAGTTTAACTTCATTCATAATTAGAGTAATACAAATTATAACTACAGTGAGAAGGCATTTTTCACCATCAGGCTGGTAAAGACAAAAGTTCACTAAAAATTGTTTGGGTGAGGATCTGAGGAAATAGATATTAACATTTTGATGACGGGAGTTGAACATCTTCCATACAATGAAACTTGGCAGTATCCACCAACTCAATTATCCTTAGATCCAATAACAACATTTGTAGAATTTTATCCTACATATATACTCAGTCATGTGTGAAATGACATGAACATGAACATTAACTAAAGCATTGAATGCAACAGCAGATTAGAAATAATTATCAAGAAGAAACTGGTTAAATATATTACGTTGCTCCAGCTCAATAAAGCCCAATACAGTTATTTGCTGATAACAATATACCTAGGATAGCAGTTTTTAAGTTAAAAAAAGCAACATAAAAGAAGTGAACATAGCAATGTATACAATATGCTCCTTTTCCATGTTTAATAAAAAGGGGGAGGGAGGGAGTAGAATACATTTGCTTGTGTGTCAATATATACATTGACAGTGCTACAATACATTTTACTGGAAGGATGCACAAGTAACTCAGAAACTGCTAGTAGTTGCCTCAGAGGAGGAGACCTGGGTGGCTGGCAGGCAGGAGCAAAGAGACTTTTCACTATATAAGCTTTTGTTCCTATCAAATTTTGTATTATATGAATACTTTGCCTATTCAAATATGTTAAATGAATTATTTTTGACTACTTGAATCAAAAGGACAGAACATTTAGCAAGGACAGTCTTCTTACAAGGAGATATGGATAATAACTACAAAATTTCACAACTAAATTAACAAAAATTCACAGACAAAAAGAAAAAGGCTCAAAAATTACCAACATATACAAGTTACATCGGAGAAGGAAATGGCAACCCACTCCAGTACTCTTGCTGGAAACTCCCATGGACAGAGGAGCCTGGTAGGCTACAGTCCATGGGGTCGTTAAGGGTCGGACATGACTGAGTGACTTCACTTTCACTTTCATGCATTGGAGAAGGAAATGGCAACCCACTCCAGTGTTCTTGTCTGGAGAATCCCACGGACAGAGGAGCCTGGTGGGCTGCCATCTATGGGGTCGCGCAGAATTGGACACGACTGAAGAGACTTCGCAGCAGCAGCAGCAAGTTACATACATAAGTAAATATTCTAATTTACACTAATATTACTCCAAGACTGGAAAACCCATTTGCAAAAGCCTTAGAAATTATAAAGTGAAACAAAGGAAAAAAAAAAGAAAAAGAAACCCACCAATTCAATATGACAGTGATTTAAAAGGAATCTCCTTGGGTATTCTGCCAAGAAAATAAAAGACACTGCTCGCTGCTTAAGAGGAGTTTATCACTTATCTGCTCAATATATTAGACTCCTTTACTATTTTTTATTTAAATAAAGGCTTTACAATAAAAAGTTTGAAGACTTAAAACTCCCTGGCAGTCCACTGGCTAAGAATCCGCCACTACAGGGGGCATAGGTTCGATCCCTGATCAGGGAATTAAGAGCTACCAGAAGAAGTTTGAAGACTACTACTATTGGACAGGATTTTAAAAATAAGCTTTTGGGACTTCCCTGGTGGTCTAGTGGTTAAGAATCTGCCTTTCAACATACAGAATGTGGGTTGGATCCCTGGTCAGGGAACTAAGATCCCACATGCTGCAGGGCAACTAAGCCTGTGAGCCACAACTAGAAAGCACATATATCACAATGAAGACCCAGCCCAGCACAGAAAATAAATAAATAAAAATTAAAAATTATCTTTTGCTTTGCAGATTTATATTCCAGAATTACAGTTCTTACGCAAAAAGCTAATTAGAGCTGCTGCTGCTGCTAAGTCGCTTCAGTCGTGTTCGACTCTGTGCGACCCCATAGACGGCAGCCCACCAGGCTCTGCCGTCCCTGGGATTCTCCAGACAAGAACACTGGAGTGGGTTGCCATTTCCTTCTGCAGTGCATGAAAATGAAAAGTGAAAGTGAAGTCGCTCAGTCATGTCCGACTCTTAGCAACCCCATGGACTGCAGTCCACCAGGCTCCTCTGTCCATAGGATTTTCCAGGCAAGAGTACTGGAGTGGGGTGCCACTGCCTTCTTGTTGTTTATTAAAAAAGTTTGTATAATGCATACCTGAAAACTCGCCCGTAATTCCCATGTACTTTATATACACCATACAGTCGATCTGCTACTCTCTGGAATAAATATTCAAAAGAAACTGCTATTAGTTATAAACAGATTACTAAAAATACATTTTATTTTCATTAAAAAATACACATGTATACTTAGTGCAACTTGAAAAGTATGCAAAAAAAAAAAAACCCAAAACAAACCAAGAGCTTAAATCTCCCAAAGTCTCATCATGGGGGAAAAAAACTAATGTCATCACATTTATGTAACTTTTTCATATATATATATATATATATATATATATGTCTTAATAAACATTTTATAATTTCCTATACCAAGAGTGCTAATACTTTTATCCAGCAGTTTAATATTATTTTTAATAGATACCAGTTAAAAAAATAGATACATAAAATTTCAACTAGTGGTATACAAACTATATATGCATTCCTTGTCAGGTACAGTTATCCCTAATTTTTTCAGTATTAAATAAGCATTCTCTGAGAGTACAGCTTTTTCCAAATTTCAGACTGCTTCCTTAAGATAAAAGTCCCCAAAGAGGGATCTATCGGGGAAGAGAATATAAACATTTTTATTGTATTATTGATAGTTTTATACATAAACGCTATACACATGCAATATACTTCCTGTGCTACTTTATCAAATTAATGCCTTCTAACCATTTAATAACAGTAGAATTATAGTTCAGCTCACTGAGATTAAAACACATACTGCCCCATCATTCACACACATCTTGCAAAAGACAAAAAACACTGTACGTGGTAATCTCCTTTCTCCAAAGTGTTATAGACATGAAATAGAAGACCAGAAGTCAATATCACATAAAACTCTTTTAAAAATTTCTAGTATACAATTTCTCAATGTAAATCCTGAAGATGAACTGCCCCTCTAATTCCTTACTCAGTTCAGTTCAATCACTCAGTCATGTCCGACTCATTGTGACCCCATGAACCGCAGCACGCCAGGCCTCCCTGTCCATTACCAACTACCGGAGTTTACCCAAACTCATGTCCATTGAGTCAGTGATGCCATCCAACCATCTCATCCTCTGTCGTCCCCTCTGCTCCTGCCCTCAATTTTTCCCAGCATCAGGGTCTTTTCAAATGAGTCAGCTCTTCGCATCAGGTGGCCAAATTCCTTACTCAAATATGAGCAATTTGAGGAAACAGGCATTCAGTTCAGTTCAGTTCAGTCGCTCAGTTGTGTCCGATTCTCCGCGACCCCATGAATCACAGCATGCCAGGCCTCCCTGTCCATCACCATTCCTGGAGTTCACTCAAACTCATGTCCATCAAGTCAGTGATGCCATCCAGCCATCTCATTCTCTGTAGTCCCCTTCTCCTCCCACCCCCAATCCCTCCTAGCATCAGACTCTTTTCCAGTGAGTCAACTCGTCGCATGAGGTGGCCAAAGTATTGGAGTTTCAGCTGTAGCAAAAGTCCTTCCAATGAACACCCAGGATTGATCTCCTTTAGAATGGACTGTTTGGATCTCCTTGCAGTCCAAGGGACTCTCAAGAGTCTTCTCCAACACCACAGTTCAAAAGCATCAATTCTTCGGCGATCAGCTTTCTTCACAGTCCAACTCTCACATCCATACATGACCACTGAAAAACCATAGCCTTGACTAGACGGACCTTTGTTGGCAAAGTAATGTCTCTGCTTTTTAATATACTATCTAGGTTGGTCATAACTTTCTTTCCAAGGAGTAAGCGTCTGTTAATTTCATGGCTGCAATCAGCATCCACAGTGATTTTGGAGCCCAAAAAAATAAAGTCTGACACTGTTTCCACTGTTTCCCCATCTATTTGCCATGAAGTGATGGGACCAGAGGCCATGATCTTTGTTTTCTGAATGTTGAGCTTCAAGCCAACCTTTTCACTCTCCTCTTTCACTTTCATCAAGAGCCTTTTTAGTTCCTCTTCACTCTCTGCTATAAGGGTGGTGTCATCTGCATATCTGAGGTTATTGATATTTCTCCCAGCAATCTTGATTCCAGCTGTGCTTCTTCCAGCCCAGCGTTCCTCATGATGTACTCTGCATATATGTTAAATAAGCAGGGTGACAATATACAACCTTGACGTACTCCTTTTCCTATTTGGAACCAGTCTGTTGTTCCATGTCCAGTTTTAACCGTTGCTTCCTGACCTGCATACAGGTTTCTCAAGGGGCAGGTCAGGTGGTCTGGTATGCCCATCTCTTTCAGAATTTTCCACAGTTTATTGTGATCCACACCGTCAAAGGCTTTGACATAGTCAATGAAGCAGAAATAGATGTTTTTCTGGAACTCTCTTGCTTGAAGTGAGAAAAAGATTTAAGGGACTAGATCTGATTGATAGAGTGCCTGATGAACTATGGACGGAGGTTCGTGAAATTGTACAGGAGACAGGGACCAAGACCATCCCCATGGAAAAGAAATGCAAAAAAGCAAAATGGCTGTCTGAGGAGGCCTTACAAATAGCTGTGAAAAGAAGAGAAGTGAAAAACAAAGGAGAAAAGGAACGATATAAGCATCTGAATGCAGAGTTCCAAAGAATAGCAAGGAGACATAAGAAAGCTTTCCTCAGTGATCAATGCAAAAAAATAGAGGAAAACAACAGAATAGGAAAAACAAGAGATCTCTTCAAGAAAATTAGAGATTCCAAGGGAACATTTCATGCAAAGATGGGCTCAATAAAGGACAGAAATGGTATGGACCTAACAGAAGCAGAAGATATTAAGAAGAGGTGGCAAGAATACACAGAAGAACTTACAAAAAAGATCTTCATGACCAAGATAATCATGATGGTGTGATCACAGACCTAGAGCCAGACATCTTGGAATGTGAAGTCAAGTGGGCCTTAGAAAGCATCACTACGAACAAAGCTAGTGGAGTTGATGGAATTCCAGTTGAGCTATTTCAAATCCTGAAAGATGATGCTGTGAAAGTGCTGCACTCAATATGCCAGCAAATTTGGAAAACTCAGCAATGGCCACAGGACTGGAAAAGGTCAGTCTTCATTCCAATCCCAAAGAAAGGCAATGCCAAAGAATGCTCAAACTACCACACAATTGCACTCATCTCACACGCTAGTAAAGTCACGCTCAAAATTCTCCAAGCCAGGCTTCAGCAATATGTGAACTATGAACTTCCAGATGTTCAAGCAGGTTTTAGAAGAGGCAGAGGAATCAGAGATCAAATTGCCAACATCCGCTGGATCATGGAGAAAGCAAGAGAGTTCCAGAAAACAGGCATTAGCCATACAATAAATCTTAACCCATTCAACATTTCAGTTTAAAAGTCAGTAAACCACATTGTAAAACTTGGAGCTGGTATAAGAGGATCATAAAGTGCTTCCCATCTCTCCTTGACCTGCCAGATGAAACACACACCTGGCTAGAGGAGGGGCAGCACACTACTGGTCTGCAGCTTGTTTCTTTTTTTTTTTTGCAGCTTGTTTCTGTGAAGTCTTACTGGAACAGTCATACTCACTCATGTTAGCACTACCTATGGCTGCTTTCATAGCAGAGTTGAACAGCTTCAACAGGGGCCATATGACCCAAGCAGCTGAAAATAATTACTATTTGGCCTTCAGAAAAAGTTTGCGAACTCCAATACTAGACTCCACTTCCAGTACAAAGTTCACAGTCTTTATTATGCTTGAAACTTTTCAGGGTTGTCCGCAGACCTCTAAACTAATTATTCTGGGACATTATTTCCCAGTTATTTTTTGAGAGTCCTCCAGACTGCTGACTGGTTGTTTAAATGGGTTCCATTGTTAAATAAATTCTGGAAACATGAGATTTAAAAGCTTAACAGGTTGTTGGTTTTTTTCTGCCTGATTTTTTAGAACTTTAACACTATATACGAATAAGGACTACTGAGAGGGGGTGATCTGCAGTAGGGACCATCTTATAGGACTGGCATTCTAAAGATGACAAAATGGAAAGTGCCATTCTAGACTACTAACTTTTCTAGATTCTTGTACTTTTAAAAATCAAACCTCCTGAAAGCTGAGCATTTTATCATCTACCTAAGATACTAAGCATGGAAGAGAGGGAAACAGTTTGTTAAATAACCACGTAAGTATAAAAACTAGAGCAACTAAATACAAAATACATATCCAAAATAAATGTGCAAAGAAACAGTTTTTGAATCCCAGGTGTTTAAAAGTTTTGTTTTACTTTAAATTTTATCACTGTGTTGCTAATACAAAGAGAGGTTCAATCATAATAATTAGAGCTCTGGAAAATAGTCCACAGAGCATGACAAAAAGAGGCAAGAGTTCTCATACGCCAGAAAGATGAGCAACCACACAAGGAGCCACTCTACTAGAGAATGAGTAACACTCAGCGGTTGTTATGAACCAGCAGTAACGTTCCCGGTATCAACTGCTCGTCAAAGTAAATTGTGCTAGCCAATTAAAACACGAAATGACTAGCACCCAGATCATCAGGCAGTGAGAAAAAAGATGAAGCAAAGGAAAACTGCAGATCAGAAATGAGCATTTCTACAGAAAAGTAAAGATAAAAATGGCCAAGAAATAAATCATGAATTATTAAAACCTATGACTCAGTGGTAAAGAATCCACCTGCCAATGCAGAAGTGGGTTCAATTCCTGGGTCAGGAAGATCCACCTGGGAAGGAAATGGCAACCCATTCCAGTATTTTCGCCTGGGAAATTCCATGGACAGAGGACCCTGGTGGCTATAGTCCATGGGGTCACAAAAGAGTCGGATGCAACACAGGGACTAAACAACAACAAAACCAGATTAATTCAATGGTCACTGGTAATCAAGAATCGTGGTGTCAGGGAGAAGGGGCTAGACCCAATGATTTAGTCTAGACTGCCACTCAATTTCAATTCTGTTGACAAGTCCTTCTTTTTGAAAACTGATCATCTTAACAAGTGACAGGAGAGGACTGACACCTAGCAAATAATATGACAACAGAAGAAACTTGACAGACTCATCATATCATCCCCCCTAGCTCTGAAATCATTTGGAACGATGCTAAGAATGCCTTCCCTATCCATACTGAACTAGTAGCAGGTTAAATGTTAAAAAGGACATAAAGTTTTATGACAGTCTATTAAATGATCTTATTTTAAAAATCTGGACAGTTTTTCTTCTAAATTATCTCCTAAGGAGGCAACGATCATGAGATTTAAGACTCATGACACTACTGCTAAAATCTTTCCCAAAGGAGTTATATATAAGACTTTACATTGCCATCACTGAATATTTCACAAACACATATTGCTATCTATACAAATGACTACAAATTAAATGTTAAATAGTAGCTCAATAATTTCAATTTACATAGTGAGCGTATTAGCAAAGGTAAGCAATTCTCCTTCTCTTCAAAATTTGATTTCCCCTAAAGAGGCAGCAAATATGATTGTAGAAAATAAGGGATTTGCTTCCTACTCTATAAATTGGGGACAAGTTCAGAATGACAGAAACGATAGAAACCAGTACCGCATTTTATACAGGATGCTCAAGAAAGATAATTTCTCTCAAGAGATATTTGAATCAATAACTGAATAACAAAAGAATAAGCCAAGTGAGGATCCTGGGGGAAGGGCATGGGGGAAGAACGGTACAGGACCAGGAAACAGCAAATAAAAGACCAGAAACAAGCTTGGCATGGTTAAAAAGTTAGAAGAACAATGAAGCGCTGCTCTTGTTTAGTCACTAAGTCGTGTTCTTTTGCAACCCCATGGGCTGTAGCCCGCCAGGCTCCTCTTTCCATGGGATTTCCCAGGCAAGAATACTGGAGTGGGTTGCCATTTCCTTAACTCCAGGGGATCTTCCCAAATTAGGGATCAAACCCAAGTCACCTGCGCCTCTCCTGCATTGGCGGGCAGATTCTTTACCAGAGTCACAAGGGAAGCCCTCAAAATGAAATGTACAAAGTATTGAAACAGCTGTGTGTGAGACTCAAAATTTTCTGTAACATCAATATTACATTTTATCATGATCTCTAAAGATTATTAAGTATTGAAAGTGAAAGTGAAGTTGCTCATTCATGTCCAACTCTTTGCGACCCCATGGACTGTAGCCTACCAGGCTCCTCCGTCCATGGGATTTTCCAGGCAAGAGTACTGGAGTGGGGTGCCATTTCCTTCTCCAGAATTAAGTATTAATAACATTCAAATACACTTTCAGTAGAAAGCCAAATATGATCACTGGATATCCTACCTTGACTGTGATAATTTTCTTACTTGCTTTATGAGAGCAATCATCCATAGCTTCTTGCAGGCTAGATGATCTGCAGCACAGCTTCACAACAGTGACAGTTATTTCCTCCCTCCTTTAGATATCATTCAAACTTATTCCCTACACTTTACAGATTTTCTGGGTTTTAACTGTTACACTTCATTCAATTCACCACTCATCTCTGATATTTCCGATAAATCTGACTCTGGCTGGTTTTTCTGCCTTTTCCCTTTGTTTCTTCTGGATGTGAACGACTGCTTGAGAACCTCTCAATACCTGGAGTTGGTTATGTGACTGCTTAACAGCGTGCCTCTGCCTACCTAAGACGCCCAGCACTGTCCAGCTTCCTGTGGCATGACACCTTCCATAGCATGCCCCCTCTTCCCTTTGGTGGAAGACCTTTAAGAAGGATACAGCTTCATAATAAGCCAGACCTCTAATTTAAGTAAATTCTCCAGGTTTTTTGAAACAGAAGACAAAACAATATGAAGGGTTCTTCCAATCTTCTGGGGTGTCTCTGACCCCACCTTCACTTTCCATTAAGAACTGTTGCCTTATTTGTTTAGGTAACTTCAAAGCAACTAGAGGCCTAGAAATTTTATCTCATCAATTCACAAGTCGTTTTCAATACCCCATTCTTGACTCTACCCTAATAATTCTCATAGGGACCTTTTTCTTTTCCTACAAAGTTATCTTACAATTTATATAAAGAGTCCTACAGTACTCTGGATGGTTACAGAGATTGGGCCAATATGAGGATACTTCAAAAGGAGTGTTCCCTTACTTTATTTTTTTATACTTTTTATGAAAATCTTCAAACATACAAAAAGTAGAGAATAGTAGGATATACTTCCATTTCCCACCACTTACCTTCAACAATTATCATATGGGCAATTAACTTGCATCTAAAATTAACCCAACTCTGCACCCTTTACCAGCAGACTCTTTCATTAAAACAAATCCCAGATAATATATTTCATTTCAAGATGATTCCAATGAGTGTAAGATATGATTCTAGACCTGGTAACTCAGTGTCTTTCAAAGCCTTTAGGACCAGTTATAAGGTTTTCTCTAGATTACCCCAAAGGACCAGAGTGGATGATACGATATTTTTCAGGTACTACATTAATCTACCCCAAAATATATTTCTCCATGTCTATTACAGCCAGACTCTACAGGTAAGTACAATCATTACTGGTATATTTCTAGTTCCTCATGTCATAGCAGACCATTACCCTACATAAGTTTATTTAGGATAATATAAGAGCACAGACACAGAATGGCTTAGCATTAACTATTCACAAACCTTAAAAAAAAATCGTGAAAGAATAAAAGAATATGTAGATCAAAGTCACACAATTATTTTCCAATGCTGAAATGGTAGGCTCTTTGATAAATGTCAAAATAACCATATACTAAGAAAAAAAAAAAACACAAGAAACTATATATAGATTACAGAGAAAACAATAGGTTAAAATTCTTTAAATTATTTATGCCAGAAAAAATTTCACAATTTAAAAAAAAGTGCAACTGAGGTGAATAACACACCAAATATAAAAATTATTCATCATAAATACCTTCCATTACTTAAAAACATAATGATTAAATGAGAAGCACTTCCATAAAAACACCTGTCAAAAAGCTTCTGGTGACCACTTACAGCTCTGACTCGAAGGAGATGTGAGATGACAGACTGGAGTTCATCACTATAGTGTTTTAGTTCAATAAATCTCCTGAAATAGGAAACGAAACATCATTTTTTTCATGAAAAGCAGTCAAAAACTGAAAGACGAAAACAGTGGTTCCTGAGAATAATGAAACTGATTCTATTCAACCATATGCTAGCCTTAAACATTTACACACTGATACAAACTCAAAAAGTTCTAAAATTAAATAACCACATTTTCTTTAGATATTTTTAAAGTCAAGAAAAGATGTCATGCGTTATAATTTACACCATGGAACTGAGATAGAGATAAAATTTGTTGGTATGAAAAATTACTTGGGAAAAAAAGAAAACAGGAGAAAATTTATGGTGCTAAAAAAAATCTTTTGGTACAAACATAAACTCATGATCTCTAACCCTAATCTTCATGCTGCTCAGTAATCTTTGTTTCTATAATCTAATATCTGCCATTCTCTATAACGACCTGAAACTTCACATACCACTGCTCTTGCAGCAATGTAACAGCTTACTTCACCCTCCTCAAAAACTTATTTCCTTGACATCATTGTTAATTTCTCATGATTTTTCCTTTTACTCTCTGGTCACTCCTAAAGTCTCCTTTGCAGGACTGACTTCCTTTACCCATCTCTTACACTGCCAACTTTAGTGTGCAAAGGACTCCTAAAATATTTGCCAGAAACACAACTGAGGGCCTCTCAGTAAAAGAGGGCATGAGTAATCACCATAACTGTACACAGAGGCCCTAGTGGGACTCAGGAATCTGAATTTATAACAAACTCACTCACAGGATTCAGATACTGGTAATCCTCAGACTGCATTATGGAAAACACCCTTCAAGCACCGGTTTCTTTAGAGTTCAGCCCTAGGTCCTTGCCCATATTACAACCAATCATTCGGTCTATGTGTGTGCATATGTGCCAAGTCACTTCAGTCTGACTCTTTGTGACTCTATGGACTATAGCCCACCAGGCTGCTCTGTCCATGGGATTCTCCATGGAAGAATACTGCAGTAGGTCGCCATGTCCTCCTGCAGGGGATCTTCCTGACTCATGGATCGAACCTGGGTCTCCTGCATTGGTAAGCGGGTTCTTTACCACTAGTGCCATATGGGAAGCCCATACTCTATGTGACTTATTCACAAAGCTTCACGATTATGATCTACATGCTACTTAACTCCAAATATCTATCTCCAGCCCAAAACTCTCTCCTAAATGCTGTATCTATAATGCCAACTGGCCAGCAGATATTAGTAGCTTCTTACGTATCCAGAGTTCAACTTATCTTCCCCTATCCCATCAAATCTCTCTCCTCTGTACTCTCTGCTGCTGCTGCTAAGTCGCGTCAGTCGTGTCCGACTCTGTGCGACCCCACAGACGGCAGCCCACCAGGCTCCCCCGTCCCTGGGATTCTCCAGGCAAGAACACTGGAGTGGGTTGCCATTTCCTTCTCCAATGTATGAAAGGGAAAAGTGAAGTTGCTCAGTCGTGTCCGACCCTTAGTGACCCAATGGACTGCAACCCACCAGGCTCCTCCATCCATGGGATTTTCCAGGCAAGAGTACTGGAGTGGGTTGCCATTGCCTTCTCTGTCTGTACTCCCTAGCAGTTTAAAGAATGAAACCTAGGTGCCACCTGTATTTCCTTCTCTTCTCTTTCATGCCATACATTCTATTAATCACTTGGTCTACCTCCTAAATATCAGCCAAATACTGCCACAAGAAAGCAGAAGACTCAAGGTCCTCCTCCTCACTGCTTTGAACAGTGTAAAGAAAAATAAACATCCATGAAGGAGGTATCATTTTGGTATTCCCTCTGAAACTCTTTCTGGTGTTCTAGATTTTAAAAAAGAACAGGAAGAAAGTGTTTTAGTGATATAAACCATTTCAGTAATAGTATGAATAATAAATAATCTACTGGGCCAGCTAGACCTAGAACAGAGATTCTATATATTAAAAATCTGTTACAATGACTGATATAGATAATTCTCTAATCTAAAACTTAAGGCAAATTCTATTACTAATTATATACTTTATATACTAATTATATACTTTAATAAGAACTTAGGAGCAAAAAACTGCCCAGTTATGTTATTGAAGATATCACATTTAAAATTCTATAATATGGATATTAAATAAAATTTAGCAATCTAGAAAAGATGGTAGGTCAGAAAAGGGAAGACGAACATACAATTGACAATACATTTTTTATTACATAAAAAAAATCTGACTAACAGTAACATTAAAATATTAATATGAACTGTCTCATCTACATGTTCCTCTAACGAATGTACATTCACCAATGTCGTAAATTCTACTGCTTACATTTTCCAAAGCTTTTTTTGGAAGGTGACATAATTTTAGTTCTTAATCTAGACAACACCTCTTATATACTATGGATGTCACAACCTTTATTAAAACTCAGTGAAATCTTAAATGCATATTGTAAAGCAAAAGTCTGTCTGAAAATGCTCTGTACTATGATATAACATTCTGGAAAAGGCAAAACTATGGAATCAGTAAAAAAAATTAGTGGTTGTTAGGGTTATGGGGAGGAAGAGATAAAAAGGGAGAGCAAAGAGGATTTTCAGCACAGTGAAAATACTTTTCATGATGCTATAATGATACATACATGTCACTGTACATTTGTCAAAACCCATACAACATGTAACACCAAGGGTGAACCCTGATGTAAACTGTGCACTTTGACAGGCATCATGATGAGTCAATGCAGGCTGATCAATCATATCAGCCTGGTATCACACTGGAAAGGGATAACAGGGGTGGCTGTGTGTATCCAGGAACAGCTGTGCAAGTATAGGGACAGAGGGGATATGGGAGCTCTGTATGACGTTTCACTTAGTTTTTCTCGGAACCTAAAACTACTCTAAGAAACAAAGTCTATTTAAAAAGTGAAAACCTCAATGGTCACCATCACAATTTCCTAAATGCCAAACTTTAAATTATTAATATTTACATCTTATATTCAAAGTGAAAGGGAAGTCGCTCAGTCGTGCCCCACTCTTTGCGACCCCGTGGAGTGTGGGCTTCCCTGGTGGCTCAGAGGTTAAAGCGTCTGCCTCCAATGCGGGAGACCCGGGTTCAATCCCTGGGTCGGGAAGATCCCCTGGAGAAGGAAACGGTAACCCACTCCAGTATTCTTGCCTGAAGAATCCCATGGACGGAGAAGCCTGGTAGGCTACAGTCCACGGGGTCGCATAGAGTCGGACACGACTGAGCGACGGAACGGAACGGACTGTAGCCCACCAGGCTTCTCCATCCATGGGATTCTCCAGGCAAGAATACTGGAGTGGGTTGCCATTTCCTTCTCCAAAGGAATAACTTATATTCAAAAGTTATATTAAAAAGTAGAGGCATTACGTTAATGTGTTATGGCTTATGCAAATCAGCATAACAGGCTATCAGACTATGCAAACTTGGCCTTTGTCTGCTAAGAATGTACACTATGTAGAAGTTAAGGCTTGAAGGCCTGACTAGAGAAATTCTAACAGATCTTGTAAACCTGGTCACCAAGTATGGAAAAACCCCATCTACCTAAGCACATTTCTAATTGCAAAGTATAGCTGAACTAAGCTTCAGGCAAAGGTCCATATGATGAAGAGCCTGAATTATCTGCCAAATTTAGAGAATGAGCAAAACCAAATCTTAAATACACAGATTCCACCCTCCGGAAAGTTATTTCTGAATACACAGCTCCCTTTAATATAGAAATGCTCTCACAAAGTCCAAACTAACATTAATGAAGTCAGGTAACTGTCATATAGATATAGCTATTAATAATAATATAGAAATTATTATACTAGTATGCATTTATCAAGTTTTCTTGGCATTCAAAGTAGATAGTTTATTATTTAAATAGATAATATATTATCTTGAGTTTTGTACATATCTGACAAAGTCTAATAAGAAAATCTATTTTATATGAAATGAAAATTACTTTCCTCATTTTTCTGATACCTTCAATAACACTTAATAAATCCTTTCAGGAAAAAGCAGTGGCTTAATTTTCTAAAACTTCAATTACTTACAACCTTAATCCCAATAAAATTATCAGATTTCAAAATCAGTTTTAGACTGTAAAAGGATTTCACTAATGTGAATTACTATTTAAAATATTTAGCAAATAAAGTGCATACATTCAGAAATGAAAAATTAAATAGATTGATAGGCACCATTCAAAACCACATTATAACTGTTATTAAAACAAAACCTTACTTGTCTGGGTTTTTCACTCTGAATGTTGCATTAAGCGCTTTTAACCTGGAGTCTGCCTGGAAAAAATAATTTATTCACTTAATACAATTACATTTCAGGGTATAAATCCAAACAGTTTTTTTTCCCTTTAGAATTAAGCTATTCAAGTATACTTTTCTTTATATTATTTGTGTCAAACACATTAAACATAACCCAAAAAACACCTAGTAGTTATTTTTTAAACACTGCAAAAAATATTATAAATTAAACTGAATATATGACATTCAATGATACCAAAGTAAAACAACTGTAAATCCCAACAGGCGAGCAAGCATACAGCTCTGCATTATTATAACTCAGAATAGGTTGTGTCAAAAAGTAGTTTACTTTTTCTCTAAATCAAGGAAAACAATGATCTGCACATATAAACTAAATAAAATTACTGCTTTGAATCCTGTGCATTACCGGTGCTCATTCTCAGATGGAATTTAAACCAAATGTACATTGGTTTTTCTCATTTTCATGATCAGTATTTTAGAAAAGAAAGAAATATGGAAATGCCTGTCCTAAATTAAAACAAGCTGCTGCTGCTGCTGCTAAGTCGCTTCAGTCGTGTCTGACTCTGTGTGACCCCACCGATAGCAGCCCACCAGGCTCCGCCGTCCCTGGGATTCTCCAGGCAAGAACACTGGAGTGGGTTGCCACTGCCTTCTCTGAAAACAAGCTAGATGACATCAAATTAATTCCTTTCTAGTTGACAAAAAACATTACAACACAACTTTTAAACAACCTTTACTTATTTCTGTTGCTGCTCAGTCGCTAAGTGGTGTCCAAATCTTTGCAACCCTGTGGACTACAGACAGCCAGGCTCCTCTGTCCATGGGATTTCCCAGGCAAGAATACTGGAGTAGGTTGCCATTTCCTTCTCCAGGGGATTTTCCTGACCCAGGGATAGAGCTCACATCTCCTGTGTTGGCAGGCGGATTCTTTACCGCTGAACTACCTGGGAAACCCTTTCATTTCTACCTTATTTCAAAGGAGAGACAGAGGGATCAACACTAAATAATAATTTCATTGTATAAACTTATAGTTAATATATCCAAATCTTTTCCTCTTTGTCTATGTCCTCATTTAAAATATATACATAAATGTATTTTTTTCCCTGATCAAGGCACAAAAAACATAGGATTCACAAAAGGTGTAGCTCAATCGGTTCACAATTTTATAACATGATTTGGTTTTGAAAATACCAATCATCCTGAATATTTTCTGTCATTCCAACTTACAAACCCTAATTACAAATACTCCCCAAATAATAAAACAAACAAACCAGAACTAAGGCTTCCCAGATTACACAGCTTAAAAAAAAAAACAAACCTGCAATAAATACACCACTCCACAAATCCAGCATCCTAAAACTTTAGACCAAAAGCAATTCAAAGAGCTATCAAGAATATCTAAAGCTTAAGTTGTCATTGAATTCAGGGGATTCTCTTATTTCTAAAATGGGGTATATTTTATGAATCTCCCTGGCAGTCCAGGGGTTAGGACTGCACACTTCCAATTCAGGAGGCACAGGCTGGATCCCTGGTCAATAAATGAGGATCCCACATGCCGTGTGGCATGGCTCCCCCCAAAAAGAGTTTTTAATAAATAAATGGATATTTTACCAATTCTTGACATTTCTTACATCTGAAGGGCAAAGGAGCTTATGCATATGAAAGTCCTTTCAATTACAGCATATATGAATTTAAGGCATATATTACTCCCTTGTGTTAAGTGATTTCAAATTACCAATGTGTTAATGACTTTATAGGCACAGGCAAATGAGATTCTTTAAATAAGGATGAAATTACATGAAACACATCAGTAAAATAAAATTTTCACGTGGATCTTTTTCTGAATCTCATACTGAACACCTCCAATTTATTTTTTACTTTTAATATTACCAATTTATCACTATCAGTTCAGTTCAGTTCAGTCGCTCAGTCGTGTCCGACTCTCCACGACACCATGAATCACAGCACGCCAGGCCTCCCTGTCCATCACCAACCCCCGGAGTACACTCAAACTCATGTCCACAGAGTCGGTGATGCCATCCAGCCATCTCATTCTCCGTCGTCCCCTTCTCCTCCCGCCCCCGACCTTTCCCAGCATCAGAGTCTTTTCCAGTGAGTCAACTCGACGCATGAGGTGGCCAAAGTATTGCAGTTTCAGCTTTAGCATCAGTCCCTCCAATGAACACCCAGGATTGATGTCCTTTAGAATGGACTGGTTGGATCTCCTTGCAGTATAAGGGACTCTCAAGAGTCTTCTCCAACACCACAGTTCAAAAGCATCAATTCTTCGGCGATCAGCTTTCTTCACAGCCCAACTCACACATCCATACATAACCACGGGAAAAACCATAGCCTTGACTAGATGGACCTTTGTTGGCAAAGTAATGTCTCTGCTTTTTAATATACTATCTAGGTTGGTCATAACTTTCCTTCCAAGGAGTAAGCGTCTTTTAATTTCATGGCTGCAATCAGCATCTGCAGTGATTTTGGAGCCCAAAAAAATTTACCACTATAGAAGGCATATAAAATGTAAACCATCACCATCCTAAACTTGCTTACCAAACACTGTCAGGTCAGCCCATCATAATACCCCACTCAATCTGCTCATCATTTCACAAGATTCCATAAAAAGAGAAACTGCCTAAAATATCATCAAATCAGAAACCTCTCCCCAAAGCTAGATCTCTAAGTGAAAGTGAAAGTCACTCAGTCATGTCCAACTCTTTGCGACCCCATGGACTATACAGTTCATGGAATTCTCCAGGCCAGAATACTGGAGTGAGTAGCCTTTCCCTTCTCCAGGGGATCCTCCCAACCCAGGGATTGAACCCAGGTCTCCCACACTGCAGGCGAATTCTTTACCAGCTGAGCCACAAGGGAAGCCCTACCCAAATCTGACAGGTTACCGTTCATCCATCTTATCAGATTCCCCACTAAATATCTAAAGAAGCCTTTACACCACTGTTTCATACCACCCTACTTTGTCTCCTTTACTACAGCACTATCTGAAATCCCCTGGGTTGTTTGCTTGTTTCCAGCTAGGAAAATATAAGAGTCCATGAAAACATAAGAGTCACAAGGAAAAACACAATGTGAATAGGGCCCTGAGAGTTGCATAATAGCCACAATGGCACTCCTTTATAAACTGCATTTTCATTCCTGTATCCCCAACACTTACCAATGCCTGGCACAAGAAAAACATGCAATAAGTATACTGGATGAATGAAAAAAAAAAAAAATAACCCCGACTATTCCACATTCCCAACTTACTATCTTCCCATATTCTTTAATCCCCACCTCCCTTTCCCCTTCCAATTCCTATTACATACTATACTTCTCTTGTCCTAGACCTTGTCTTTCCTCTATTTCATTTTCAGATTCTTATCTTCCTCCAAACCTTACCTAGTAAACCATTACCAGCTTGCCCTGTCTCTAACATTCTTCTTCCTTGACCCCTTAAGCTGACTCCACTGCAGGCTTCTCATTATTCAGGTCTCAGTTCAAATGTTCTCTTCAACCACGTGACCCAGTTTGCCCAGAACAGTACTACTAGTTTACCCCTGCTGTCCTAACCTAATTATTAGCAGAGCCCCTTTTTATTCTCAAAACTGTCTCCATTTGAACAATAAATTATACTGTCATATCTCAAAATAATCCCTGGGGAAAAAATTCCAGCTGTCATATTATCTCACAATGATAACTGTTTCCTTTTTTATCATCTATAACTTTCAAAGTATCTTAAATAGATGTTAAAGTCTTCAACTACTTCAGTATAAGCTCCATAACTTATGAATGTTTCCAGCTTATTCACAGCTGGATCCACAGCACCTAGAAGAGTACCTGACAGTCTGCAGGTACCTAGCATCTGGAATCTCCAGATTTAGCAGAGATACTAAAGGCTCAGGTCTTGTCTCTGGCAGTTCCTGCTCCAAGCAACAAACAAGGTTCTAGATACTTCCCAGTCAGCCTAAATTCATTTAAGATTTGGGCATATGGATGACACTTACTTTCATGTAACTGAATTAAAATGGTATTTCTTTAAACTGAAGTAACTAGTTAATATGTTCATTACTCTAAAGAGAAACTCTCTGCTCTCCCTTCAGTGAATTAACAGGAGTATCATATAGACATTCAAGAAAAATGAAGGAATGTCAATATACAACACTGATGAAAAAGTCTGTTGCTCATATTTGAGTTAAATGAGAACAGAGTGGGAAGGTGGGGGGAGGGGAGAGAGTTCCCTAGCGGTACAGTGGTTAGAACTCTGTGCTCTCACTGTCAAGGGTGAATGTTTAATCCCTGGTTGGGGAATTAAGATTCCACAAGTCATGTAGCATGGCCAAAAAAAAAATAAAGCATGGACTTTTATAAAACTAAATTTTTACAATTATCCTGCTGAGTATAATACTCTAAAAATATTTAAGAAAACGTAAACTATTAGGCCCAAACTACAGATTAAACAAGTCTAAAAGGGAGAAATTAAAGCTATTATTTCAATTTGATGATGACAATCTAATAGCCAAGTTCAAATATTCTTTTTTTTTAATTTCAGTATTATTGACTTTTAACACTATATTAGCTCCAGTCTGACTCAGAACAATCTCATTTCACTGAAATATAGTTTCCAACAGTCCTTTACCAACCATCTTTATATACATTTAATTATACAAGTAGCTAGTGAAAAGATAAGTAATACAGGATAATAATTAAGAAGGCCTGGACTTGAATTCAGCCTCTATCACTTATAACTATATGACCGTGGGTTAAGTCACTTTCTTAAGTTCCTGACCTAAAAAGCTGGGATAATACTGAACTAACCTCAAAGGTAATGAAGCAACTGCCAGCAAAAAAAACATGAACACTGTATCAGAGTACAGTGCTTAAGCATATAGTAAACATTTAATATTAATGAATTCAGACAAAATGCTGCTTTTGGTTCTCAACTATTTTTTCTTACCAATTTTGAATCTTTTACAATTATCTTCCTAAAAACATTCTTATCTGTCATCTTACAACAATGTTTGTCAAGTTTTAGGCCCATGGGCGGAGAAGGCAATGGCAAGCCACTCCAGTACTCTTGCCTAGAAAATCCCATGGACGGAGGAGCCTGGTAGGCTGCAGTCCATGGGGTCGCTACGAGTCAGACATGACTGAGCGACTTCACTTTCCCTTTTCACTTTCACACACTGGAGAAGGAAATGGCAACCCACTCCAGTGTTCTTGCCTGGAGAATCCCAGGGACGGGGGAGCCTGATGGGCTGCTGTCTATGGGGTCACACAGAGTCGGACACGACTGAACTGACTTAGCAGCAGCAGCAGCAGGCCCATGGGAGTCGATATGTTTTCAATAAACTATAGGATTCAGTATTCTGAACAATCCCAACAAATTGAGACTCATGAAGCCAACTGACCACACTTGAAGAAACACTGAATTTAAAAAAATTTTTTTACATCAAAAAATTAGTTGCATGCTCAAAAGGAGAAGAAGAAGAAAAAACACTGAATTATAAGTACTCAGCCAGCAATTCAACCTTTTCTGGAAGCGTTAAAGTAACCACTATAAACAACTAATACTGAATCCACCTGTGACGCAATGAAGCCCGAGAGGCTACAAAGGTGTGTGGGGATCTGGCACCACGCCACAGACCCCAGTACTGCAGTGTCTCACTCTCACAGCATTGTTATACTCTACCGCAGGCTCAGCTGTCAATTCTCTCTATTGTCACAGTATGCCTATCTCCAACAGTATCCACCTTCAGACCTTTAAAACTTTCTAGTAGGCTGCAGACTAAAAATGGTCAAGTTTGTTGGGATAACTACAATAAAATTAAGTGGACACTACCTGAAAGGACCAAAGTATATCTGTAAGCATAAGTTATGTCACATCCATTTGAACATCTCAGAAGTCAGTTCTAAATCCCACCTTTTGACTGTGATCAGGTTAGTTTTAACTACCAAATACACAACCTCCAGATAAGAGAAGTGAGTCTTTCTCTCTCTATATATATAGATATACACAGATGCACGTACATGCTTGAATGTATGCATGCACATACATGCATGTGTTACTCCAAAAGGTTTCCTTAAGAGTGTTTCCAAATTCTCCCTATACATCTTATGTCTAGTCCATTTCAATTCCTACTTTTCAAATTATTAATACTGTGTACACAGTATTACCTTTCAAAGATTTTATAAAAGTGAAACTAGGATTTTACTGCCAGTTCAGTTCAGTTGCTCAGTCGTGTCCGACTCTCTGCGACCCCATGAATCACAGCACACCAGGCCTCCCTGTCCATCACCAACTCCCGGAGTTCACTCAAACTCATGTCCACAGAGTCGGTGATGCCATCCAGCCATCTCATTCTCTGTCGTCCCCTTCTCCTCCTGCCCCCAACCTTTCCCAGCATCAGAGTCTTTTCCAATGAGTCTACCCTAATATACAACATTATATCTAAACACTTAGCTAGCACCTACACACAAGATTCAAAGCACTCTGTGAACAGAGTAGTCTAAATGGATGGGGAAATTCATGAATTTTCTCAAGGCCACCCAGTTATGGCCAAAAACTGCGCTAAGGACAAACAACTGATAACCAGTTACTAAAATAATAACTAAATCAACGACTACAAATTTTTAAATTTTCTATTATATAAAAAGACATCACCAAAAAAAATTTTTAGTTTGTTCTTTTCTTTATTATTAGCTCCTAAGAAATCTTGGACAAGTTCTCATAAAATTCTATCAAAATATAAACAACTTTTTAAAGTTCAGAGTTATTTCAAATCATCTTTAAAATTCCATTATTCTCTTTTTGAGCACCATAGTGAGTTACAGCTAAGAAAATACTAATTTTTTCATGTTATCTGAAGTTTCAGATAACTCATAAGTTTAACCAGTAAGTTAAAATTGGTTTATGACAAAATTAGATAATTAATTATATTTTCTGTGCAGAAAAAAATGTCTTCTCCTGTCTTTTTGTGTTAAAATTAAAATACCTACATGCCAATGCATAAATCCCTAGTTCTTAAAATTACTGTAAATACATTCTGTGTTTGCTGCCTAAACCTACTGAACTTCTGTTATTGTAGTATCATATAAACTCTTTATAAATTTATAATACTTTTTCTTCTTACTTATTCTGTTTACATAAGAGATAAAAACTTTTAAAAATTTGCAATGTTAAATTACTTTTGGAAACAAGAGGGAAGGGAGAGCAGAGTAGAGTGAGGGTAGTCATCTTATGACTGACATGCTCTTTAATTTTTAGGTAACAGTTCCATTCCCAAATACTAATTCTAATGATCAAACATGATAAGCAATCAAAATCTAATTAAACCTGTATCACTGATACAAAATGAATCCTATGCCCACTCAAAACTAGCCACCATGACTCAGTATACAAAATAAGAATGACTGATGGCTACTCTTTAGGCCTACTAAGATAGGAAAGCCTAAGTTCAACGCTTTGTAAGTGTCTTTTCTATCTAATAGAGTAAGCAATTATGCGGGCACCACTGAAAATGACAGTGATAAGGACAGAGGAAAGAAAAAAACATAGAAAGCATAACATGACTATACTGTGGGGAAAATCTATAGCTTATACCTAAATTATTGCTTCAAAATGTTCTTTTCCAAGAGAATTAAATTTATACATAAATATGCCCATTATAGTCTCACTATTACCAAAAATTACACCAATCAAAAATAAACTGCATTGTTTCTTAAAAAACTTTACCAGTGATATTAGATGTAAAGCCTATTTCCAACATTCACTCATTCAATCAATAGCAAGTACCCATTAAGGCATGGCACTGTGCTAGAAACTGTAAACGGACATGACAAATTATTTCATACAATTACCCTTACCTTCAGCTGAAATCCAGTTTCATTTACTGTCTCTTTCCAGTTGCCTTCCTAAAAATTAAAGATAACTTTAGATATCACTGTAAAATAGCTCATACGTAACATCCCAAATTAAATACCCATTGTTCTGTTCTTTCACGGAAGATGGGAGAGAGGGGTTAAAAAGAATTCTTTTCACTGCAAAATTACACATACAATCCAGGTTCCAAAAGATTACCAGAGCAAGATTTTACAGATCCAGGATTCAAAAAACTAAAGACTAACTTTGATACCATTTAAGTGATAACAAAAAGTACCATCTTTAGTATCTTTAACTATAAAAATGTTAGCCAAAAGAATGATATAATACTTTGGAAATTCAAAACAAAACAAACCATGAAATACATATAAATTAACAAAGGGCGGCTCCATGAGAATCCTTAAGAAGAAGCATTCCACAATTTAAAATTTTAAAAATCCCAAGTCAAACGAAATTTTTTAAAAGACTAAATAAAAGAAAAATACCTGTGTTAAAAACAAATAGAAGATTTTGTCTCTACAAAGGATGGGATGTGAAGCAACTCTCAAGAGGAAATTTTCTAAACCAATTCGTCGTCTTTCCACAAAATCCGGGTCCATGTTGTCAGCAGAGAGTTTATGCCAAACGAATTCTGCCTAGATAAACAAAACAATCATGAAGAATAGTCTCAATGCTAACTACTTTTAAACTACACCACCATTTCACTCCTTACCCTTTTTTCTGGTAGAGGTGGCACAACAATATGTGGATAGTAAACTAAAAGGTAGTTTCTCAACAACTCAAACTCACTATACCGCCTCCACAGTGAGTCTGTTAGGACACTCTGACCATCACTATGTTCAACTGACCTGAAAAAGACAGAATAAGATTTCTAGTGTTTTTTAAAAATACAAATGCATGCATATGACCTCCTTTAAAACTGATAACTCCATTTACTGAATGCTTATGAACCAGGAGGACTATGAACCAGGCACTGAGAACTTTTCATGTATTATTTAATTCCTACAACAAACCTGGTGAAGCAGGGATTACTGTCCCCATTTCACAGATGAGGAAGCAGCTGCACGGTATATGCTCTTCCTTCAATCACAAAGATCTGTGGGTAGAGCACTCAGATCCATCTGATTCCCAAGCCCTCACCCCTAACCACTTTCCTCCATTACAGAAAACCTATTTGAACTTGAAAGAAATAGTCATATTAGGAATATTCTTCTCAACAAAAGCCTCAATGTAAAATAATTCATAACATAATGGCTGGCTTTACAATATAGTGAAAGTCTGGCTTCACCAGTGTTTCATTAAAGAAAAAAGTATTTTTAACTGCCACAATGAAAGAACAACTCCTGCCACAGTGAGAGAACAACATTCATGCCAAAGACCATGACACCAAAAAAACCCTCAATTTAACATCAATGAATCAGATGCATCCAAGTACCAGAAAAGATCCACAAAAGTAAAATGTCAATTAACTCTGAAAAAGTGGCAAAAAGGGATGTAACAAATCAATTCTAGTCTTTTATTTAATATAAAGAGCTATAGGCAATGCCATGAGTCATCCACATAGAAGTTCAATTTGGGGGAAAGCTGGGTAAAATCATAAAAAGAATATTTGAAATTATTTTGACTATTTATGATTTCTGCTAGCATGACTAGTAGAAAACATCAGTCTTCTAAACATTATCTGAACCTTCCCATTTCCTAGTTGAAAATAACTTACAGGTCCTCCAAGAAACATGCATATAACTGAAATGTGCATTTGTACATGTACAGTATAAAGGCAGAGAGGCTAAACCAGTCTCAGAATAAAGTCTTGAGAAAATGTATACACCATGCCATGCTCAACACAAGATGTTCAATGTTTTTATCATTTATATACTGTTTGCTAAATTAATTCCCTGTATATTAATAAAAAAGGAAACATAATATGAAATTCAAAATATACAAATGGCTTTCATGGCAAGATATAGGATTATTAAATGATAATTCATTTTAATAACCATTAGCTGACTAAAACTATTTTAATTCAGATTTTCAACTTCAGCTAAAAAAAATACCTTGGGTTAATATCAAGTTTCAGATTATTCAAAATCATTACCAAGAGAGCCCAAATCTTGCTAAAAAGTAGATAAATATAGCCTATAGGCAGTACACCTAAAGGCTGTTAGAAGAGCTACAAGTTGTTTTTGCTTTTATTTCAAAGGCCACAAAAAGAAGTCAGCGGAAGCCACCACCTAAAAGCATAGAGAAGACTTTCTTTGGACCACAAAACTACTCCATTCATCTAATCATTTAACAAATATTTATTAGCACATAATTGGTTTCACATGCAATATTTAAATTAAACTGTTTAAACCATTTAATTTGACAAAGTATATAGGATCTTTAGCCCTGCTTTACAAACGAGAAGAATCAAGTAAAGACATCATATAGCTTCCCAAGACAAAGAGACATTCTTACCTACTAATACATACAATATTCTTACCTATTTTAAAAGGGTTCATACTTTATGAACAGGAAAACATAAAAATCTCTGGAGAAATTAAAATCAATGACCTTAGCCTTATTAATCCTTAGCCTATTAAATTGTAACAAATAGGCAACTGCTAAACTGACTTTCTTCTTGTGTCCACAGAGTAGGTAGATGAGCTATGTGATAAAGTTGAACTTTTAGTCAATGTCAAGGCTCAACAATATTCATAGTGTCCAAGATACCCTGCATAACACTGAATTACAGGAAGAATTCTACATGACCAAATTAATAAATTCCAGGGTTCTGTGGCTGCTGAAGGTCAGTTATAGTACTGACAAGATAATCTATTTATAAACAGTATTTCTCAAAGTGGGCATGTACATGATATGGGATAGGCAAGAATTTAAGACAAGGAAAACACAAGCCATAAAGAAAAAAGATAAATTTGACTATCTTAAAATGTAAAGCTTTTGTATTTGAAAGATAAAACTATGGTCCATGGCTCATTTGCTTCAAAAACACTTGGAACTTAAAAGCTTAAAATATGTTAATTCCTGGACCCCACTCAAAATTCTGTAGCTTAACAAATTTTCCAAGTGATTCCTATATATTTTAAAGTTTAAGAATCACTGTTTTAAAATAAATGAAATGTAAGTGTGAAAGTCAACTCAACATCCTTTTGTGTACCACATTATTTCCTGATGATCCACTTAGATATTTATCCAGAGGCTAGCTATATTACTCACGTATGGTCACTTCTAACTCCAACTTTCAAATTATAATTCTCTATTCATTTCAAAGTCAAGAGTAAACAACTATAATAAATAAAGAGTAAACAGCTATAAATTATTCCAGGTTATTGAAATCAAGAGGTTGTTCTAGCAGTAAAGCTAATCAACAACTAATTTCATTGTTAAACTGGGTGAAGAAACAGGAATACACTAAAAATGTCCTTTTTAGTTTTAAATTTAAGAATTTACTTAAAAAGCAAGAGCCAATACAAATTTCTAAAGTATGATATTTTAAAACGGCTAATTTAACTTAAAAAAAAAACAACTCTCATGGGACCATATTTTTTTTTAAATTAATTTAAAAATCTCTCTGTTAAGATAAGGTTGTTTTTAAGTAAAGATTCCTAAAATTGTTTTTGAAAAAAAAAGATGGAAAACCTTGAAAAAAATAAATAAAATAAATAAAAATAAAAATCTGATACATATGCATATATGCATATAGGCAGGATACTTCCCTGACCCACCAGGCAAGTCCCTCTACTTTTCTTTAAAAAATATGGATCATACTTTTTTATTAATTTTTTTATATTTTGGCCACACTGCACAGCATGTGGGATCTAATTTCCCCAACCATGGATCAAATCTGCACACCCTGCACTGGAAGCATTGGAGCTTAATGGACTACCAGGGAAGCCTCCCCCCACCATTTGTTTTAACTGAAAGCATTTCTCCTCAGTCCACAGAAAGAAAAGTTTGTCGGTATAGTCTTTATATAAACTATTTATAATAAGCAAAATTCCCAGGTGGTGCAGTGGTAAAGAATCCACCTGCCAATGCAGGAGACACAAGAGACATGGGTTCGATCCGTAGGTCAGGAAGAGGCCCTGGAGAAGGAAACGGCAACCCACTCCAGTATTCTTGCCTGGGAATCCCATGGACAGAGAAGCCTGGTGGGTCACAAAGAGTCAGACATGACTGAACACACACACACATCCCTTGCTTTTCTCTGGACAAAACAGTCTAATTCATTGAACTTTTTCCCTTATGAAGTAAAAGACTTTTCTGGTAAGTATTTTAAATAAATAATTTTATTTATGGCTGTGCTGAGTCTTCCCTGCTGGGTGGGCTTCTCTCCAGTTGCAGTGCATGGCGGCTTCTCTTGCTGTGGAGCACAGGCTCTAGGGGCCGGGCTTCAGTAGTTGTGGCACGTGGGCTCAGAACTCATGGCTCCCAAGCTCTCGCGTACAGACTCGGTAGTCGTGGCACATGAGCCTAGTTACTCTGAGGCATGTGGGATCTTCCCAAACCAGGGACGAACCTGTGTCTCCCACATGGGCAGGCCTGTGATGTGGATGGGATCTGGATGTTACTTGACACTAAAGCAAGCGTCAAGTAACATCCAGTAACTTTTGTTCTCCCTCCAAAACAAATACATTCCAATTTAGCTACTAAGAGTACCAGAGTAAAAGAAAACCTGGTCACCTGTTAAAAAGTAAAGAAACAAAAAGAAATGACCTGTAAATGATTCCATTATACAACAGAATTTGCATCAACAGCTACCAAAGCTTTACCTCTGACATAATTCTCATCACTCACCTTGTTTCAATGAGGTAAGCAGTATATGTTTCCTGCATGTTCATGGCATTTCTTCCAGTTCTCTTTTCTGCTTCTGAAACACTAATTTCTATCTTCTTCAACGAAAAATTATTTTCTGTCATCTGAATAAAAATAGAACAACAAAAAACTTTTTAAATTATACTGAAAAAAACCCAGCTATTATAATCAAATCCACTATTAGTATATATCTCAGTTTACTTTTTATATCATTACTAGTGGTTGCTAAATGACATCAGCAAATGATATGCCTCTCTTTATCAGCATGTAGCACATTAAACTTTTCCAGAAGCTATTTTAGCAAGTGCCATAGATTTAATTATTAAAATGTAGGCATGATTATAGGAGAAAAAAATCAAAATAAAAAGCATACTTATCACTTAAATGACCAAGAATAAACCTATACAGAAATACATAAGAAAATATTTAAAAACACTGTTTACAAAGATGAATGATCCTCAATACTGACATCTTTTTATTTTACCAGTCAAATCAAATATAAAATGCTATATATGACAATAGGTGAGATTTTCAGCAAGCAGGTTAATTTTATAAAAGAAGGAGCCGTCACATATTTGATCATAAATTTGCCTAAACTTTTTGGCAATGGTTAACAGGCTCCACTGTGAGATAGCAGGTTTTTCTTTTTTATAAATATTGCTTTTATTGATTTATTCATTTTTTTATTGAAATATAGTTGATTTACAATGTTGTTTTAGTTCCTGGTATACAGCAAAAATATTCTTTAATATATATTCTTTTTCATATTACTTGTGATTATAGTTTATTACAGGATAATGAATAGAGTTCCCTGTGTTATTCACAGGACCTTGTCTATCGGAGACAGCAGGTTTTAAGAACAGGAAACTTCTTTCTTTTCTTGCTAGATCATCCCCAGGTCTGTATCAAAGCACCAAAGAAAATGCCAAACAACATCACTGGTGGTTCACAGGCTCTCTGTGCCACTGAAGAAAGAAAGTGAAGCGAAGTCCCTCAGTCCTGTCCGACTCTTTGCGACCCTATGGACTATAGCCTACCACGCTCCTCCATCTATGGGATTTTCCAGGCAAGAGTAATGGAGTGGGTTGCCTTTTCCTTCTCCAGAGGATCTTCCTGACCCAGGGATCAAACCTGGGTCTCCCGCATTGTAGGCAGACGCTTTACGCCACGGGGGAAGTCCTGTCACTGAAGAAGGGTCTTGAATACACCCAAACTAGCTCCAAGTTTAAACAAGAAAGACACAGTGAGGCCATGAGATAACTGCTGTGCTTTTCTTTTTGTTCCCTTGCTTTTTTTTTCTCCCTTTCGAAGTTCAGAGGTGGGTTTAAATTAAAAAGCATTGTGTTGCATTACAATTGGGGGTAGTTTGTGAAGAAGAGATATAAGTAAAAAGATGGATATACCACAAGTAAGAAAAAACAGTGTGCAATAAAAATCCATGATGATACTTTACACAGGAAATTAAATCTGTGTGCTATGAAGACAGAATAAGCTATGTGACAATACACAAAATTAAATCAGTGATGAATCAAGATGAATGACATGCTTAGAAAGTACCCCAAAAACACTGAAGAATGATGAAGGAGGTAAAAATGCTAACACAAAGGACAGAGAACTAAAAATCAACCCAAAACAAAACTACTCTGTTGCCAAACAAGACAATTTTATAAAGTGTTATATGTTCATGTCTAAAAGAGAAAATAAGAGAAAAGTCATTCAACCAAAGCTCAAATTACATAAGCATAAACCACTCAACATCCAGGATTATGAAGCCCTCACTGGTTGAGATTATACACATAAAAAATTTTTGTCCCAAGCACTGATTTGCCAGCATGTACTTCACGAAAAATTCTCTGAATTCTAGAATCAAAAACTGATAAAACAAATTATTTGCCACCAAAAAGATAGTGCACATGAATCATAAATTTACCCCATTATGCCATCCAAATAATTACACAGAGGGAAAAATAAAAGTATAAAATCAACTATCATAAAAGCTAAAGACTGGCACACAAAAATATCAGCAGGGATTGTAGATGATATAAAATTGCTAATACTATCATAACAAAGTATACACAGTGTCAAGAATAACATAACTAACGTCAGAAGGACACATTCAAAAGGTTTAGAAATGGATAAACTTGATGACTGGAAGATGAGACTAGCAGTGTATTTTAAAGAGAGATAATATTTTCTGTATTTACTTTTAAATTGAAGCACAGCTGATTTACAATGTTGTATTGGTGAAACACAATGGTTTGGATGTATTAATTGTGGACTTCTCATCAGAGTAAAGAACATCATTAAAGAATGATGCTACACTCATATCTCATACTTACATTCAAAGAATAACATCCCAAATGTAGATGCTTGATAGGTGAATCACTACTTCCTACCTGACTTAAGACCAAATAAATATAAAAGATGGACATATTTAAAAGGATGATGAAATTTTTTATTTCCAATTCAATGAGTAAAAATCAATCTGTGTGCGTGTGTGCCAAGTCACTTCAGTCACGCCCAATTCTGCAAACCTATGGACTACAGCCCCCAGGCTCCTCCATCCGTGGAATATTACAGGCAAGAATATTGGAGTGGGTTGTCACTCCTTTCTCCAGTGAACTTCCCAACCCAGAGATCAAACCTAGGTCTCCTGCATTGCAGGCAGATTCTTTACCATCTAAGTCACCAGGCAAACCCCCAAATCAATCTACTATAAGTTTTAAAATACTGCAAGGACTTCCCTGGTGGCTCAGTGGATAAGAATCCATCTGCCAATACAGAGGACACAGGTTCGATCCTTGGTCCAAGAAGATTCTACATGCTGCAGGGCAACTAGGCCTGTGTGCCACAACTACTGAGCCTGCACTCTAGAGCCCTCGAATTGCAACTACTGAAACCCACGTGCTCTAGAGCCTGTGCTCTGCAACAAGAAAAACCACAGCAATGAGAAGCCTGAGAACCACAAGAAGACAACAGCACCTGCTGATTGCAACTAGAAGAAAGCCCATGCCCTCAATGAATATCCAGTGCAGCCATAAATAAATAAATAACGCTGCAAACAGTGAAACAGTAAAAGCAAGCATAAGGCAGGTAACAGTAATAAAAGGAACGATAAGAAATTATTAATTCAATAACTGAATGATTACTGACTATCTACAATGCCAGTCACTAGAAATGGGAAGGTAACTGAGACAAAGTGCTTGAGTTCAGTGGTTCAAAGTGCAGAATTTGCCCTTTTCATGAAGATGGCACCGAAGGCAAAGAGGGAAGCCCCTGCCCCTCCTAAAGCTGAAGCCAAAGCAAAGGTTTTGAAGGCCAAGAAGGCAGTGTGGAAAGGTGTCCACAGCCACAAGAAAAAGAAGATCCGGACATCATCCACCTTCCGGCGGCCCAAAACACTGCGGCTCAGGAGGCAGCCCAAATATCCTCGGAAGAGCTCCCCTAGGAGAAACAAACTTGACCACTATGCCATCATCAAATTCCCCCTCACCACCGAGTCAGCCATGAAGAAGATAGAAGACAACAACACACTGGTGTTCATCGTGGATGTCAAGGCCAACAAGCACCAAATTAAACAGGCTGTGAAGAAGCTCTATGACATTGATGTGGCTAAGGTCAATACTCTGATCAGGCCTGATGGAGAGAAGAAGGCATATGTTCAACTGGCTCCTGACTATGATGCTTTGGATGTTGCCAACAAAACTGGGATCATCTAAACTGAGTCCAGCTGGCTAATTCCAAATATAAAAGTTTTCACTATGTGAAAAAAAAAAAAAAAAAACAAAGTGCAGAGTTCAGTGGTTGAGTCTGCCTGAGGAATGCTCACCATCCAGAAAAGTGAAAATGATGAAAGATGATTTTTTAAAAAAGGAAAACTAAGAACCAATGCTTAAATAATAGTTCTTAAAGAAGAAATCAGAAGAAACAGAACAGAAATGATAATCACCAGTATAACAAAAAAGAAACCAACAAAAATTCTTTCTGGATTGAAAAATATTTCTATAGCTCCAAATTGAAAGGCATGTGGTCCATGTATAATGAATTAGAAAATTAAACATCTTCAGCATAAAGGGAAAAAATCCCAAAAAGATTAAGGCAGGAAAATAAAAAGCACAATCACTCCAAAGAATAAAGACCAGATTTGTCCTAGATTTCACAGTAATATAAAGTCCAAATGACAAAGGAGCATCATATAGAATCTTATAGAGTGCTTGAAATATTACAAAAATACTAACACACTGTTCCACTAAAGATAACTTTATCCAGAAGGGATTTTTGTATTTTTTTGTAGAAACTGATGCTCTGTTCCTACAATTTACATGGAAATACAAAGGACCCAGAATAGCCAAAACAGTTTTGAAAAATAACAAGTTGCATGATCTATACTATCTCGTTTCAAAATTTATTAAAAAGCTAAACTAATCAAGACAGTAGGGGCACTAGCAGGATAGACACAGAGATCATTGGATCAATAGAACAGAACTGAGAATCCAGAAATAAACCCTTACATTTAAGGTCAAGTGATTATAATAAACACACCAAGGCAACTCAACAGGGAGAGTCTTTTCAATATATAGTGCAGGGGCAACTGAGCAGCCACAGAACAAGGGAAAAAAACCCCAAAACTAGACCCTTTACTCACACTGCACACAGAAAATAACTCAAAATGGCTTATATACTCAGATGTAAAAGCTAAACCTGGGGAATTCCTTGGCAGTCCAGTGGTTAGGATTCATATGCTTTCAATGCCAAGGACCCAGGTTCCATCCCTGGTCAGAGAACTAAGATCCCATAAGCCACCTGGGGTAAAGTCAAAAAATGAAGAAAACACGATCCTGGGATAAGCAAAGCATTCTTAGATAAGCACAATCTATTAAAAAAGAAAAGAAAACAAAACCTGACCACCTAGTCTTCATCAAAATTAAAAACTATTGCTAAACTTTCAAAGATATCATTAAGAAAAATAAAAAGCCACGGCCTAGGGGAAAAAAAATTCTGCAAATCTCTTTTTGTTTTACTTAAAAAATATATCCAGAATAACTGAACAACATGTGCTTATGTGCTCAGTCATGTCCAACTCTCTGACCCCATGGACTATAGCCCACCAGGCTCCTCTGTCCATGGAATCTTCCAGGCAAGATGACTGAAGCAGGTTGCCATTTCCTACTCCAAAGGATCTTCCCAACCCAGGGATCGAACCTGCGTCTCCTGAACTGACAGGCACATTCCTCACCACTAAGCCACGTGGTAAAAAGTGGCTTTTTTCTTCAGTAAAAAGAAAAAACCACTCAATTTTAATAAGCAAAAAATCTGAATGGAATTTCACCAAAAAAGATATGCAAATGGAAATAAGTACATGAAAATGTTCAACACCATCAGTCATTTTAAAAAAAAGCAAATTAAAACCACTTCACATCCACTAGAATGGTTATAATCAGAAAGACAGACACTGCCAAGTGCTGGCAGGGATGTGGAGAAAAGTGAGCCTCATAATTGCTGGTGGTAATGTAAAATGGTACAGCCACTCTGGAAAACAGTGGCAGTTTCTTATAACAAAAAGTTAAAACTTACCATATAACCCAGCAATTATACTGTAACAAATTTAACTCAAGAGAAATGTAAACATACATCCACACAAAGACTTGAACGTGAATGAATATTCATCACAGCAATAATGTTCATAATATAAAAGCTGAAAATAACCATTTGTATCAAATGGTGAATAAACAAAAAGTGATATATCCATACAACTTAATGTTATTCAGTAATAAAAAAAAATCAGAAAAGTTCGAAAACTGGGTTGTAGTGATGGTGGTACAATTCTGCAAATCTAACTCTGCGACCCCCATGAATTGTAGCCGGTCAGGCTCCTTTGTCCATGCAATTCTCCAGGCAAGAATACTGGAGTGTGTTGCCATTTCCTTCTCCAGGGGATCTTCCTGACCCAGGGATCGAACCCAGGTCTTCTGCATTGCAGGAAGATTCTTTACCATCTGAGGCACCAGTGAAGCCCTTACTACAAATTACTGAATTTATATACTTACAGAGTGAGTTTTATGGTGTATAAATCATATCTTAATAAAGTTTAAAAAATAAAACCCATGAGTCCATAATGAAACAGACAAGTAAATAGAAATTTTGATGAGGAACAAGGTATTTTTCTAGTTTCAAAGTATGTCTTCACAAAACGAGATCAGATTTGTAGTTACCAGAGGCAGGGGATAGGGAAAAAAGAAATTGGATGAAAGAATCAAAAGGTACAAACTTCCAGTTATAAAGAGTACTAGGGATATAATGTGGAGAAGGCAATGGCACCCCACTCCAGTACTCTTGCCTGGAAAATCCCATGGACGGAGGAGCCTGCTGGGCTGCAGTCCACGGGGTCGCTAAGAGTCGGACACGACTGACTGCCTTCACTTTCACTTTTCACTTTCATGCATTGGAAAAGGCAATGGCACCCCACTCCAGTGTTCTTGCCTGGAGAATCCCAGGGACGGGGGAGCCTGGTGGGCTTCCGTCTATGGAGTCGCACAGAGTCGGACACGACTGAAGCGACTTAGCAGCAGCAGCAGCAGGGATATAATGTACAGCATGATAAATTAACACTGCTGTATGTTATTTATGAGGAGAAGGCAATGGCAAGCCACTCCAGTACTCTTGCCTGGAGAATCACATGGACTGAGAAGCCTGGTGGGCTGCGGTCCATGGGGTCGCTACAAGTCGGACTAGGCTGGGCGACTTCACTTTCACTTTTCACTTTCACACATTGGAGAAGGAAATGGCAACCCACTCCAGTGTTCTTGCCTGGAGAATCCCAGGGATGGCGGAGCCTGGTGGGCTGCTGTCTGTGGGGTTGCACAGAGTTGGACACGACTGACGCGACTTAGCAGCAGCAGCAGCATGTTATTTATGAGAATTGTTAAGAGAGTAGACCTTAAGCATTCTCGTCAAAAGAAAAAAAATGTATTTTTCTATTTCTTAATTTTGTATCTATATGAGATGATGGACATTCATTTCATGATGAATGTAAGTCCAATCATATATACAGTTCTATATGCCAATTAGATCTCAATAAAACAGGAAGGAAAAAAAAACACATGTCCCCACAAAGTTAATCACAAAAAGGAAAAAAGAACCTTTATACTGGAGAAGACTGGCAGAGAAAGTGATCAAACCTGAATCATGCAAACTGGTAAGAAGAAATTAGAAGAACACAGCATCACGTTAGTGGCAATTTCTGCCAAAGAAGCATGACCTGAATTTAACCATGAGAAAACATCAGGCAAACCCAAACTGAAGGGCATTCTACAAAAATAACTGGTTGCTAATATACAAAAAGGTCAAAGTCATGAAAGCAAAGACCAAGAAACACTTGCAGATTGGAGGAGACTAAAGAGACGATGCAACTAAACGTAATACTTGAGTCTGGACTGAATTATTTTGTTCTGAAGAACACTACTGGTACAACTGGCAAAACTTACATGAAGTCTGAGGATGAGACATAATAATTTATCAATGCTTTCGATGGCAGCTCAGTGATTATGCAGAATGTCCTTGTTTGCCCTTGAAATATACACTAAGTGTTCTGGGGATGAAATAAATAGCAGTTTATTCTCAAATATTTCAAGGGAAACAATTCTTTGTACTGTACTTGCTTATAAATTTGAGATCATTTCTATAAATTACTTTAAAAAATTTAATGGCCATTACATTTACATAAATAATATCTGTCTCAATTATGTTTTGGGGAAGAAAAAAAAAGACATGCCCTCAAAATCATTATAGAGGATAAAACCAAAGAAACTATGATCCACAAAGGAAAATCCAAAAACAGAAAAAACAAAATAAGAAAGCATAAAATATGACAGAAAAAAATCAGCTAAAAATAAAGTCAGTTAAGATAATAAATGTAGGGACTTCCCCGGTGGTCCAGTGCTTAAGAATTCACCTTTCAAGGCAGATTCAATCCCTGGTCAGGAAGCTAAAATCCTACAAGCTTTGAGGCCAAAAAACATAGAACAAGCAATACTGTAACAAATTCAGGAAAGACTTTAAAAATAGTCCACATCAAAAAAAAATTTTTTTAATAAAAAATAGATAATAAATGCAAATATCTTATTCCCCATGGTAAATGGGGGCGTCCCTGGTGGTTCAGCAGTAAAGAATCCACTTGCAATGCAGGAGACACGGGTTCAATTCCTGGACTGGATGATCCCTTGTAGAAGAAAATGGCAACCCACTCCAGTGTTCTTGTCTGGGAAATCCCATGGTCACAGAAGCCTGGTGGGCTAAAGTCCCTGGGGTCAGAGTCGGCCATGACTGAGTTGAAACAATGCTTATATAAGGTACATTTGTACTGACTATGATGTAAAAACGTATTCTGTACCACGAGTTGGCTTCAAAAAATAACGGAGAGCTGCTGAAGTCGAAAGTGAGGAATGCAATTCTTGAGAATTATTTAATAATCTTCTGTGCTGTGTGTGCTTAGTCACTCAGTCATGTCCGACTCTTTGAGACCTCCTTGACTGTAGCCCACCAGGCTCCTCTATCCTTGGGGATTCTCCACGCAAGAATACTGGAGAGGGTTGCCATGCCCTCCTCCAGGAGATCTTCCCGACTCAGGAATTGAACCGGCGTCTACCGCGCTGCAGACGGATTCTTTACCAGCTGAGTTACCAGGGAAGCCCTAAACTGATAAATTCTGTAACTCTGCCTATGCATTTCCTTTTTCATATTATCTTTACCACAAATGTCTCAAACCTTCCTCCACTCACTTCTGGACTCCTCCACTCGGCTTTCTGCTGCCAACCTGTGAATGAACAGGGTACAGGCATTTTTCAAGCAATGGTTGCTCAAGCACTCTTAGCCCCAGGAGCACTCAGAGGCCTAAAGAATCCTCCCTACAAAAGAAAGACACTATGAATCCCTCAAGCAGCGGTTCTCTGAGCAAATACTGTTAACTGCCAACTCAACGGAATCTTCCAGCCTAAAAAGAGCAGCACTTTTACCTCCATTCCCTTCCTGCGTCCTCGCCAGAACTAATCACTACTCTCTTGAAGATTGTAGTCCTCCCTCATGTTTCATATTCTAAACTACTTTAAATAAAACTGACAATACTTTAAAAAAAAAACAACAACACTCTTCCTCGTAAGGAAAAAGTACAAAGAGAAAGGGAACTTCTAACTAGACATTGGAAAGGAAGAGGATGAAGACTCACAGACACAAAAACAGAGAATAAGAGTTTATAACAGAATTTAAAGAATGTTAAAATTAGTGATGCTTAAAACTGGAAAAGATTTGCAACCTTGGCAGTGCTTGTTTCCACTATCCCTTGGTGTAGGGCAACTAGCACAATTTACTCTCCAACCAAAATGCAGAGTCAAAAATAAGGCTGATGAGGCTTTTTGTCATTTCGGCACACTATCTGTATAGATACTTCTATGGTGAAAAAGTTATTGGTAAATCAACACATTATTCAGAGCTCTTTTCTTTTTAAAATAACAACCAATCTTAATTTAAAAATATTTAATTATAGTATTTTACAATTTATAAGACTATTTATAATCTTTCTGGGTGGGGGGGCAGAGAGTGAAGCTTCATGGTTTCATGAACAGAGCACTGATGTCAAAGCCACGAGGACCTGGGCCCAAACCCCAGCCATGTCACCAGTTTGTGACTTTGGCCAAATCACTTCTCTCAGAGCCTCTGCTTCCTTATCTCTGCATGTCTTTTATGTCTTTTGGGAGTAATTTTGAAAATTAAATGAAAAGTAGAGCCTCACCACGTCTAGCACAAGCAAATGTAATTTACCTGTCTCCCCAGACCACATTCCTATCTACCAGTAACAGTAGCAACGTGGCTATGGTTACTGCAATACTTCTCAACTGGGGATGGATTAGAATGGAGAGGGGATAGAAACAGGAAAAGGAGTAGATCTTCTGAGACTGCAGACTTTTAGAATGAGGGGACAATATATACAGTGTACGTGAATGCATATGTGTTTGTTAATAAGCTCCAGGTGATTCTGAAATATTTGTCCAGATGGCTTGTATTTCTAAAAGTTACTAAATTATCTCTGCTGCTGCTGCTAAGTCACTTCAGTCCTGTCCGACTCTGTGTGACCCCATAGATGGAAGCCCACCAGGCTCCCCCTTCCCTGGGATTCTCCAGGCAAGAACACTGGAGTGGGTTGCCATTTCCTTCTCCAATGTGTGAAAGTGAAAAGTGAAAGTGAAGTCGCTCAGTCATGTCCGACCCTTAGTGACCCCACAGACTGCAGCCTACCAGGCTCCTCCATCCATGGGATTTTCTAGGCAAGAGTACTGGAGTGGCTTGCTATTGCCTTCTCGGAAATAATCTCTATAAATTACTAAATCACTGTTTGAGGAAACTCTAACTTTGGACAATATCGAATGGTCTCTTACGACACATATAAAAGTCAAGTGATATTACGTAACTACAACTTTTACTGTATGATGGCATCTTCGGGATTTCAAATATCTTAAACCGAACACAGGTTTTTTTTATTTTAAATGAGATATTTATAATCACTTAACACAAATGGATTTTACACTATAGTTGCCACTTCATATTAATCATCCAAAGGCTTTCACAAAAAAAATTACCAAAACGTTCAGTCATAATCAAAATTAAACTCACGATGCAGCTAACAAAAGATATGATTCTTACCCTTTGAAACAATCTAAAATTGCTTTAACACATATCCATACGGTTGGCAAGTAACTTAAAGTCTGAAAATATTAAGTGCTGATAAGGACAGACAGCAGCAGGCACTACTGATGTGAATACAAATTGGTATGTTCACTCTAGAAAACAACCTGGCACTACTTACTATGCTACAGTGCTACCCAGGTGGCACACTGCTAAAGAATCTGCCTGCCAATGCAACAGACGTGGGTTCAATCCCTGGGTAGGGAATTCCCTTGGAGTAGGAAACAGCAACCCACTCCACTACTCTTGCCTAGAAAATTCTGGTGGGCTACAGTCCATGGGGTCGCAAAGTCAAACATGACTGGGTGGCTGAATGCGTGCGCACACACAGACACACAGATACACACTTCTATGTCTTATGCTGCTGCTGCTAAGTCGCTTCAGTCATGTCTGACTCTGTGCGACCCCATAGACGGAAGCCCACCAGGCTCCCCTGTCCCTGGGATTCTCCAGGCAAGAACACTGGAGTGGGTTGCCATTTCCTTCTCCAATGCGTGAAAGTGAAAAGTGAAAGTGAAGGTGCTCAATGTGTCCCACTTTTAGCGATCCCATGGACTGCAGCCTACCAGGCTCCTCCGTCCATGGGATTTTCCAGGCAAGAGTACTGGAGTGGGGTGCCATCGCCTTCTCCGTGTTTTATGCTGCTGCTGCTGCTAAGTCACTTCAGTCTTATGCTACCACCCTATAATCCAGCAGTTCCACTGTTAAGTTTATAGACACTTGCACTACGTACTTCTTACATGTAAGAAATTCATAGTGGTAGTAATCTTTCAGAAACAACAAGAATCTTGAAACAACCCTAATGTCTGTAAAACGAGGAAAAGAGAAATCAACTGTAGAATACCTACAAAATGGTATACTATAGAGTCATGACTATAAAAACAAACTAAGTTACATTTTGGGTGAATCCCCAAAACAGTATGGAGCAAAAAAAGGAAGTCATAGTAAAACTAGTTCAATTATGTAAATTTCAAAATGAAGTAAAACTAAACAACATATTGTTTAGGGACATTTACATTTATATATATATTTAAAGCTAGAAAATTGTTAATACAAAATTCAGAATATAGATTACTTCTGTGATCGAGGGAGCAGATGTAACACAGGAGAATATACAGAGGTTTCAAAGAAACTTATTTTTATTTTGTGAGACTCTTCTCTGCATTAATTATACACTTCACGATAAAATTTTTTGTTTTTTTTAAGAAACAGAAAAACTAAGTCACAAATGGAATTTGCATTAAAAAAGCAATTCATGTAAGAGTCAAGTTTATGGACTACAGAATACACACACTGCTCTCACATTTCATATAAGATACCTCTCCACAAATAATTCTATAATTTAGAAAGAAAATAAATGAAAAACTTAAAATTCATCCACAGAAGCTTCCATGCTATCCTATATACCTCGACATTTCCCCCAAGTAGGCAAAACCTTGAACTCCTAGCTAGTTAAAAAAGCTAGTGTTGAAGTGTTGAACTTCAACTAGTGTTGAAATTCCTAGCTAGCTGTCTTTCCAGTTACAGTCGGCAAACAACTTTTAACTTTTCGTTATTCATTTATCACAAGGATGGGCAGTTTTATATTGAGAACTTGTTTCAGAAAAAAAAGAATCAAAATGGATGAGCACTGCACAGGTTCATTTAGGGGGGTCTGATGATAAGTACTCGACTGAGTTTCCGAATCACTCTGCTTAACATGGTCTACTCATTTTGCATTGTGCGTGAAAATACTTTGGAAAGAAATCAACTACAAGTATAAAATGATGCATTTTCTCCTTCCGACAAGCAAATGAAAATCACTATCAAAGGAGCTTCACAAAGCCAACAAATGGGATATCCACGACACATCTCCATTGGGAGATACAGCACTGACCCCAAATGAGGAAATTACAAGTCAAATAAGAATCTGGATGGGGGGAGGTTCAAGAGGGAGGGGACATATGTATACTTATGGCTGATTCACGTTCTTGTGTGGCAGAAACCAACACGATACAGTAAAGCAATTTGACTATCCTCTAACTAAAAATATATTTTAAAACACAAAAACAAAAAAAAATTTTTTTTCACTTGTATCTTTTCTTGACTCTAACACTTTATTCCATCTCCTGACGGTGGCACCAAGCCAAACACCCTCGTGCCCCAGACCTGTTCCCGTCCCCCACTCTCTTCCTTCTCAAACACCGCTGCCACCGCCCACGGTTAAGCCTACTCCTCCGCACAACTTAGAGATGCCAGAAGCCTCATCGTTCCTCTTCGGGCCCAACCCCCCGGGGTTCCCGACCCTGAAACCGCACCTGCCTCAGCCCGGCGCTTTCCGGGCCCCGCGCCCGCCGGGCCGCGCCCACAGAGCCCCTCCGCTCCCTCGGCCGCGCCCTCTCCGCCCTTGCGGCGGTCCCGCAGCCCTGGCGCTCGCCCCCGACTCAGAACCCCACTTCCCCACGCGCCTCCCCGCGCTGACTGCGCCCGCTCCTCCCCGTCCCCGCCGGGCCTCTCGGCCGAGCCAGCCCACCCGCGCGGTCAGCGTAAACCAGTCAATTCTGGCCTCTAGGCCGCGACCCAGGCCGCGGGGGGCGCCTCTGCCGCCCCTTCTCCTCACCGTGCCGTCCCCGGGGCCCTCGTCCCGGGCCCCCTTCGCTTCCTCACCGACCACGGACTCCAGCCCAGCGTCGGCGTGGCTCAGCGGCTCCAGCGGCGCCGGCTGCAAAAGCCGCTCAGGGTCTGGAGCCGCCTGCTCCATGGCTGCAGCTCAGCACAGCGGACACAGTGCGCCGGCGCCGCCTCGCCCGGGCCGGCCCACCCACGGCCGCCGGCCAGGCCCCGCCCCCTCGGCCCGCGGCCGCCCCGCCCCGCCGCGCCCAGCTCTCAGCTGCGCAGGCTGAGAGCGCTCCTGGGCTAGGCCCGCGGTTTGGAGTGGTGCTTGGGAAGGGCGGGCCTGCGAGGGAAGTGGTCAGCTCCCGATCCAGGAGACCCAGGAATCCGGGAGAACCGGTGGAGGGAAAGACAAAAAGACAAGGGGAAGGTGAAGACAGGGTGGGTGCTGGAACCACTCAGGTTGGTGATCACCTAAAGAAAACTTGAAATCGGTAGAAATCCGTGGCTGTGATCTGACGTCTCCCTCTTGGCCTTTTATCTGCCATCACTGGTTCCCTTTTGGCCCCACCCCCACCCTCTAAACACAGTCCCGGAAAGATCAGAGCCGCATAACTCACTCATTTTCAGCAGGTTGAGTGACACCATCAGGAAAAGATAAACACTTTTCAAGTGTTTGAGAAAAGTGAAGCGCTTAACTGAAGCTATGTTTGAGTTCTACAAGTGTTTCTTGAAGCCCTGATGATATCTGATAATTTTCTATAAACACTTAGGTTGAATTTTCGGAATCTGTTTCCTAGGCAACCAGTCACTATAATAACCTGACGGGAAATGCTCACTGGGTGTACCTAGACTGTGGTACTTTGTAGTACCTTCTATAGGAAGTCTGGTCATCAATTTTTAAAGGAGAGAAACTGATCTTTCTGTCCAAATAACTTAGCTGTTGGAAGCGGTGACACTCAATTTTCTCCTCCTGATACTTCTTCTGGCATGGTAGCGATTTTTCCCATTCATCCCTAAAACCTCAAGTTATGTCCAAGTGCTAATATCACTTTGTTCATAAATCAGTTATGACCTTTCTCATACTTCTTTACAATTATTTATGTCTGTCTGCCCCAACTAGACTTCAGACTCCTTTAAAGCAAGGACCCTATTTTATTTTTTCTCTCTTACCAAGCCTAGGACATTTACTCAATAAATGTTTAAAGGCATTTAGGACTTCCCTGGTGGTCCATTGGTTAAGAATCCACCTTGCAATGCTGCTGCTGCTAAGTCACTTCAGTTGTGTCCGACTCTGTGTGACCCCATAGACGGAAGCCCACCAGGCTCCCCCGTCCTTGGGATTCTCCAGGCAAGAACACTGGAGTGGGTTGCCATTTCCTTCTCCAATGTGTGAACGTGAAGGTGAAGTCGCTCAGTCGTGTCCAACCCTTAGCGACCCCACGGACTGCAGCCTACCAGGCTCCTCCGTCCATGGGATTTTCTAGGCAAGAGTACTGGAGTGGCTTGCCATTGCCTTCTCCGACCTTGCAATGCAAGGGACACAAATCCAATTCCTGGTCCAGGAATATCCCACATGCCCGTGAGCAACTGAGCCCCTGTGCTGCAACTACTGAAGCCCCTGTGCCTAGAGCCTTGCTCAACAAGAGAAGCCACTAACGAGAAGCCTGTGTGCAGCAACAGAGACCCACCACAGCCAAATAAATAAGCAAAGCTTTAATGCTTCAAGGCATTTAAACAGTTTTTCAGGGAATATCCATGCTAGGCAAGTTCTTAGTTTTTGTTTTTTTTTCTGTGGCCTCATTATATGACTTGTGGAATCTTAATTTCCCCACCAAGTGTTGAATTTTCAGGAACCATTTTTAAATCAGAAGACTTTATTAATTTATTATAGGAGAAACATATATTTTCAGGGACAGAGTTGTATCTGTTCATTTTTGTTGTTCAGTCGCTAAGTGGTGTTCAACTGAGAACCCATGGACTGCCACATGCCAGGCTCTTCTGTCCTTCACTGTCTCCAAGAATTTGCTCAGATTCATGTCCACTGAGTCAGTGTTGCTATCTAACCATCTCATCGTCTGCTGTCCCCTTCTTTTACCTTCAATCTCTCCAGGGTCTTTTCCAATGAGTCAGATCTTCTCATCAGGTGGCCAAAATATTGGAGTTTCAGCTTCAGCATCAGTTCTTTCAATGAATATTCAGAGTTGATTTCCTTTAGGATTGACTGATTTGATCTCCTGGCTGTCCAAGGGACTCTCAAGAGTCTTCTCCAGCACCATAGTTCAAAAGCATCAATTCTTCGGTGCTCAGCCTTCTTTATGGTCCAACTCTCACACCAGTATGTTACTACTGGGAAAAATATAGCTTTGATTATATGGACCTTTGTCTGTTTCTGTTATACTGTGCCCTTTTCCCAGTTTTGAGATACCCAGGAAACTAAGTCCTAGAGCCATTGGGATAATTGCTCTGGGCTGGTGACTTGAGCATCTCATCTTGCAGTGAGTAGTGTTAAAAAACCATAATTCAACTGAGTAAACTTCGAAAGTCAAGCGCCATAGAATTGATGCTTTTGAACTGTGGTGTTGGAGAAGACTCTTGTGAGTTTCTTGGACAGCACGGAGATCAAACTAGTCAATCCTGAAAGAAATCAACCCTGAATATTCATTGGAAGGACTGATGCTGAAGCTCCAATACTTTGACCACCTGATGCAAAGAGCCGACTCACTGGAAAAGACCCTGATGCTGGGAAAGATTGAAGGCAGGAGAAGAAGAGGATGACAGAGGACAAGATTGTTAGATGGCATCACCGACTCAATGGACATGAGTTTGAGCAAGCTCAGGAGATGGTGAAGGACAGGGAAGCCTGGCATGCTGCAGTCCATGGGGTCACAAAGAGTTGGACACGACTGAATGACTGAGCAACAACAAACTTTGAGGATCCTTTTGTCTTTATTCATCAATTCATGGGTCAGGCAGCATCCCATCTAAGCAGAGAGAAAGGCACTCCAACGAGCTGTACAAAGTGGAAGACTTAGGAGGTAACGAGGGCAAGGAAGTTATACCAGCAAAAACTGAATTGTTTGTGGTAAGGACACATTCCTTTCGAGGATAGTAGTGTCTAAAGAACAAATTACCTCACTAGTGCTAACCAAGTAATTCCTGATTGACAAGTCTGATTCCATTTTGGGAAGAGCTGAAACTGTAATTAAGTTAAATATTAAGCGCCATTTGATGACGTGGGGTTAGCATAAGGGACTTGAGACACCTTTCCTCGATGATGAAGGTAAAGTCACTGCGCTGGCTAAAGTCTAGAAGAGCCCAAGACTAACTCAGTGGAGATTTCAGATGTTCCCCATTCTTCTGATTCAGATAGGAGGATATCTACCCCAGCACTTCCCTCGGGGAGGGCCTGAATGGGAAAATCTCAGGAGCAGGGTTATCTCGCCAGGGTGGTGTAGTCACCTTCTATGTGGGCACACTCCCCACCTCATCCAGCCAGAGGAACTTCAGTTTCTTACATCTGGATAGTGTGATTTAAGCTCCCACTTTGTCATGGGTTTAACAAATATTTATTGAGCTCTGCTATTAGCCTAGGGACTCCATAGAACACCCATTCTTGCTCCACACCATCCAGGTTCTGTGCTCCCCTCCCCAGGATTCTCCTCCTGTGTCTGGCCAACCCCTCAGGGTCTGTGACGGTCACGTTCTTCTTCGTCTGAAACTATACCCTTCTTCACCTTGACCAGCAACCAGCTCCAATCCCTCCCATCTCTCATTTTAGTGTCATTGTGGGTGACATCTGCTTCATGTATTCTGAAGATGTATATATATATATATATTTTTTTTTTTCAGTCACTCAGTCATGTCCGACTCTTTGCACGCCAGGCCTCCCTGTCCATCACCAACTCCCAGAGTTCACTCAAACTCATGTCCATCGAGTCGGTGATGCCATCCAGCCATCTCATTCTCTGTCGTCCCCGTCTCCTCCCACCCCCAATCCCTCCTAGCATCAGACTCTTTTCCAGTGAGTCAACTTGTCGCATGAGGTGGCCAAAGTATTGGAGTTTCAGCTTTAGCATCAGTCCTTCCAATGAACACCCAGGATTGATCTCCTCTAGAATGGACTGGTTGGATCTCCTTGCAGTCCAAGGGACTCTCAAGAGTCTTCTCCAGCACCACAGGTCAAAAGCATCAATTCTTTGGCGATCAGCTTTCTTCATAGTCCTATATATTAGGCACATACAAACTTATGACTGTTGTGTATTTCTAATGGAATTGATCTTTTATCATGGAAAAGTGTCTCTTTCTGTCTACTGATACTCTGTGCATTAAGGCCTGTTTTATCTGCTATCAATATGGCCACACCAGGTATATAATGCTTATCGTTTTGTTTGCATGGTAGATCTTTTTCCATTTTGTTATCTTCAACCTGTGTCTTTAAAGTGTTTCTTATAGACAGTATAAGTGGGAGGCAGGAAGCGGGGAGGCAGGAAGCGTCTGTGAGAAAATTTAAATGACCATGAATCAGTTTAACACATTAATGTCTTAGATGGAATCTTCTACTTGGAACTTCTGCCTTGTAAGCACTGAGTCTAAACCACTGGACCACCAGGGAAGACTACTTGGAATTTCTGGTATCATTTGCCCCCTGCTGTGTGGACTGCCACAGGGTAACACTTTAAGTCACTAATCAGAGGTACAACCCTCCTGAGGGGGATCCTATCCTTCTTCAGCCAACCGTCTTCAAAAAGCAGCGGTTCCCAGGGCAGCATAGCGAAAGGAAAGCAATGCTGTGAATGAGAACACTCATTAGAATAGAATTAAGTGAGGGCAGGACGCAAGAGAGCGAGCAGTATCTGAGATCTTACCTCTGCCTGAGAAGCAGCGTGTCCAATACATATTCAGAAAGGTGAACAAGAAACAGGCAAGAGACGGTGGTTGTGACTGATAACCTGTGGAGAGTTCTTCAATTGTTTTCTCCTAAACTATTTTGCCCTTTTTATGGACATCTATAGAACAATAGGGCTTCCCTGGTGGCTCAGAGGTTAAAGCGTCTGCCTCCAATGCAGGAGACCCGGGTTCGATCCCTGGATCGGGAAGATCCCCTGGAGAAGGAAACGGTAACCCACTCCAGTATTCTTGCCTGGAGAACCCATGGACGGAGAAGCCTGGTAGGCTACAGTCCACGGGGTCGCAAAGAGTCGGACACGACTGAGCGACGGAACGGAATAGAACAATAGGGGACTTCCTGAATATTCAAAATAATTTTAAATAAGTAAATTTATATTCAATGTACTTTGCCCTGTGTTTATTTTCTTTATTGTGTTCTGCTTCAGTTATCTGCTTCCACCAGTCTATCTTCCAGCTCACATAAGTGTTCTTCTGCCTCACTTACTCTGCTGTTTATTCCCACCAGTGTATTTTTAATCTCAGTTATTGTGTTGTTGATTTTTGATTGTTGAATTTTTCTAGGTCCTTGTTAAACAAGACCCTGTGTCGTCTTGATCCACGCCTCCGTTTATCTTCTAGATTTTGGGTTGTCTTTACTATCACTACTTTGAATTCTTTTTCAGGTAGACTGCCTATTTCCTCTTCATTTGTTTGGTCTTATGGGTTTTTACCATTTTCCTTCATCTGCTGCATATTCGTCTGTCTTTCATTTTGTTTAATTTACTGTGTTTGGGGTCTCCTTTCTGCAGACTGGAAGGTCATAGTTGCTCTTAATTGTGGAGTCTGCCTGCCATGGGTGGGGTTGGACTAGTGCCTTGTGAGGGTTTACTGTTGTGGGTGGTGTGGGGTCAGCTTAGACTCAGATCTTCCTTGCTCAGTCTTGTACTTGCTCTCAAAATCTACAGCTGCGCTAAAGCACACAACCTCAGATTAATTGCAGGAATTTAAACCTCTGCACTTGCCAGTTCTGGGGCGGTTTCCTCTTCTTTCTTTGCCCACAGCCCTTGGTGTTCCGCTTTGGTTTTGGGGTTGCCTCTTCTAAGTCTCTCTCCAGTGTCTGTTCTCTGCCCATATGTGAGGGGGCGAAAGTAGCCACTTATTAGGACTCACTTGCTCAGTTGTGCTGGGAAGAGGCAGGGGTACAGCAGATGCTGCTGGAGTGTGTAGGGAGTGCTTGCTATGGCTGGGCCCTGAGGAAGGTTGTCCAGTCTGGGGTGGTCGTGTGCTTCCCCAGGGGAGCTGGTCCCAGGTTGTGACACCCTTGGCAGAGCCAAGCCACACAGGCTTTCAGGAAGATGTGGTTAGCAACCGGCAGGTGCTCACAGCTTGATGGTAGTTGTGATCTGTGGGGTCAAGACTGTAGATCTCCTGCCCCTGGCACTCATGCCTGCTTCTCTGCCTCTGGGACCTTAGACCGGTAGATCAGAGTCCTTTAATCTGTGAGCACATAGAGTTAGAGCATGGCGGCATTAGAGATTTCCCATGGGAATAATCTTTGCTTCTCTGGTGGTCCCATACATCTCTTCCTTAAGAATTTGAATATGTCCTACACATTTCAGGGCTTCCCTGGTGGCTCAGATGGTAAAGAATTTGTCTGCAATGCAGGAGAGCTAGGTTCGAGATCTCCTGGAGCAGCCACTCCAGTATTGGCAAGCCACTCCAGTATTCTTGCTTGGAGAATCCCATGGACAGAGGAGCCTGATGGGCTGCATTCCATGCGGTCACAGAGTTGGATACAACTGAGCGACTAACGCACGCTGGTGGTCCCAGGGTTTTCCCTGATCTGCTTTCACTGTGCCATATTAGCCCCCTCAGAGTACCTTCATGGCAGTCAACCCCCATTCCTCTCACTGAGGACCAATCCCAAGGCCTGAGCCTCCACACCCAGCCCCTACTTGCCACAAGCATGTGAGCCACGTGTGATACCAGTGGGTGAAGTTTCTCCATTTTGCCTTCACTGCACCTGTCTCACTGTGCTTCCCTCTGAGGTTCTCAAGCTCCACTCCCCTGACCTTGCTTGTGAGGGGTTTTCCTAGTATGCAGAAATCTTTTCTCCTTCACGACTCCCTCCCCAGGGTGCAGGCCCCTAGCCCAAATTCTTTGTCTCCTTTTTTGTCTGTTATCTTTTGCCCTACCTCATGCCAAGGAGACTGGCTTGCGTTTCTGTAAATCTGGGGTCTTCTGGCAGCATTCCGAAGATGTTCTGTGGGAACTCTTCCACATGCAGATGATATTTTGATATATTTGTTGGGGAGAAGATGGTCTTCCCATCCTAGTCCTCCATCATCTTCTCTCCCTTTCTGCCCTGTGCTTAGACTGGTTGTTTTCTTGATGAGATTTTTTTCATGACCTTCTCACATACTCATTAACCCCTTTCATTGAAGGCTGGCTTTTTTCTGTTCTGGCACATCTCACCTGGTCTACTAACAGCCTGTCTCCTCTTTTAGGCTAATGGGGGAGTGGGTAGTGTCTCACATCTCTGTGTCCCCAGCACTCAGCATATAGGTCTCCTGGATTAATAAACGAGTTGGGGTGGGACAAAGCATACAAGACAAAACAAGCAAACAAATAATAAGAAACCACACTTTTACTTATTAAAGCCAGGTAGGTCTCCTGCCCACCCTAGCTCTCATTGTACCATTCAGGCCAAAAGAAAGTCCCTCCTCCAGCCCACGTAGGCATTTCCTCATACCTGAATTCTCCCTAAAACTGCAAGGGAGTAGGTAAAAATGGTGATGGTGGAATGGTGGCCAGTGCTGCCTCCTTTCATATCCCTTCCCCAGTCCCAAGATGCTGCCTCCTTTCATATCCCTTCCCCAGTCCCAAGATGGGCCCTCCTCCCTAACCCTTACCCCATGGGCCTGGTCCTGTGAGGACCCCAGCTTGGTTCCTGAGAATCATTTCCTTGAGATGGAGAGGCACAAAGCGGAGTCACCATGTCCCTTTATGCCTCTGGGCCCTAAAGTCAGAGCTCTGCTTCTACCAGGGAGTGACTCTGAGCAGCCTTACCATCCTCACCTCTCCCCTTTGTTAGGCAGGAAAAGCGGTGACATGGCAGAGATCTGAGTCAGCTGACTGGTTCCAGAAACCAACTTCAGCCCTAAGGGGAATGGGAGAGGAGGGGATTTTTTTTTTTCCTATATAAATAACCCAAACTGGAGACCATCATTAAGGTATTATCCGAGAGATCCTCTAATCAACCCCTTCGTTTTTCTGATGAGGGCCAGGAAGCCCAGAGAGGCAGTTAGGCTTACACACAGTCAGCACTAGTGGTAGTAGTGTTGGTCGCTCAGTCGTGTCCGACTCTGCAACCCCACGGACTGTAGCCCATATGCTCCTCTGTCCATAGAACTCTCCAGGCAAGAATACTGGAGTGGGTAGCTATTCCCTTCTCCATGGGATATTCCTGACCCAGGGATCAAACCCGGTCTCCTGCATTGCAGACAGATTCTTTATCATCTGAGCCACCAGGGAAGCCCATAGTCAGCACTAACAACCAGCGAACAGCAGAAGGTGGTTGGGACAGAGCTCACTAGCCCCAAACTCTGATTGAGGGGCAGAGTGCCTGGTTTAGCTTCTTCTAAAGGCCAGAGTAAGCCACTTCCTTGTCTGGAGGAATGGAGGAGGAGAAGTGTTTTCTCTTCCACTTGAGGCAGAATGAGGTGCTGGGAAGACAACCACAGCTATCTATCAACACCAGTGAATAAATGAATGAAGTGTGGTGTATTCCACAAGAAAACAATTCAGCAAGAGAAAAGAATATACGAATCAACATGAATAAATAGCATATAATTATGCTGAATGGAATAAGTCAGACCCCCCCCCGCCGCCCTGCCCCACAAAAGACCATACTGTTTGATTCTGTTAACAAATCTGAGATACAAAGCAGTTAGTGATGTAATGGGTTGAATGATGACCTCCAAAATGATATGTCCATATCCCAATTCCTGGAACCTGTGAATGTTACCTTAGTTAGATAAAAGGTCTTTGCAGGTGTAATAAAGGATCCTGAGATGAGTTGAACATCCTGAATTGGCCTGGTGGGCCTTAAATTCAATGTCAAGTGTCCTTACAATACAATACACCGATACAAGAAGTTCCCTGGAAATGGGAAAGAAGATGGGGAGAGGTGAAAAGGAGAGATTACAAAGAATTAAGAGTCAACTTTCGGGAATGATAAATATTTTCATTATCATGACTGTGATACTGTTTCATGGATAGAGACATATGTCAAAACTTACCAAATTGTATACTTTAAGTCCATTATACATTAACAGAACTGTTAAAAAGATGAAAGATCCATGGATCCAAAACAAGACTCCACTTGGCAATATTTTGGCTTTTTGGAAGTAACATTGATACATGGTGTATTCTCAGGAAATTGATCATGAGAGAACATACCATCATATGAAGAACAGCTAAATAACACCAGAATATTAAAATTGGGAGGATGAACATACATATAAATACATATAGTAATCAAATATATTAAGTACTGTAGCATACAGTACTTAAAGTTCTCATATGAAGTTCTCATATGAACTTCATTAGAATCAAGATCAATGACATCCTTGTAGCGAGACAAATTTTGGTTCCGATAACTTCTAAGGTCAGCACCTGTCCACAGATATGACAGTAGTTGGAGCTAGCTAGCTAGTGGGAGACTACCTGTTGAGATGGACAGAGGAGCCTGGTGGGTAGTCCATGAGGTCGTGAATGAGCCAGACGCGACTTTGCAACTAAAGAACAACGTATCTCAAGATCATAGAGTGAAAGCCTCTCTGACTTGTGTTTGATATTCTGTTTTTCATGATTTTTTATCCTCTCCAATTCCTGTTTTTTCCCTCTTGTTTTGCTGGAGCATATACTTTATTTTTTCACACACTATCGCTAGTCAAGCCAGGCTGTTTATCATCCTCCAGTACCCAATACTCTGCTTCCCAGATGAATTTGAAGCTAGAGTTGCACAAACTATTAAATAGCCTCAACCCCAATCTTAAACACTTCTAGTAACAAAAGACTAAGTGTTTCTGGAAAATGACTTGCCAGCCTTTTTTGCAGGAAGAAGAAAACTTTCCTTCTTTAATGCTCTAACTCATGAGAGAACAGATGGAGATAAAGGAGAAGGAAAGTACACTGGCTGGTCCTCTGAAACTGACTGGTTGGGTACATGTGACCCAGAGAGGATCCCAAGAGAGACTGATAGGAGTCTACCATCCTACCTAAAAGTAATAACAATAGCGTTTCCATTCGCACAGGATCGCCTTCATAGAAGTTCATGATTCACCCACACGCCTTCATCTCTCTTGCTACCTCCCACCAAGGCAGAGGCTGGGGCAACAAGGAAGTGACAGGTCCATGTCCTGACAGCCTTTGTCAGGGTCCACTCTTAGTGGACCTGAACCCCAGGAAGCTGGGTTCAGTGTTTGGAGACAGAGCCACTGGCTGGTTTAGCAACTTGTTCACGACACTGATTTTAGCATCCTGCTTCTCAATGTCCTCATACGGAGTCCAGGACAGGTCGTGCTGTAGCTTGTAGGCACCAAGGAAGTCATGTGGACGACTTGTCCCCCATTCCCCTGGAGAAATAATGGAAAAATACTGCTGACCACTCTCCCGTTTATAAAGATAGTAAATGTTGCCAGGTTTTTTCACCATATTACAGGCTACATGGTGCAAGTCAGCATCTCTGCAAGCATCCTCCAATACCTCCCTGGCTTGTTCTTGCAAATGTTCAATTTGCTCAGCTATGACTGTCAGTTTGTTGGTGGCATTTGCTCTGATGAATTCATTAGCCTTCTGCACCTGCTCTGCGAGCGCCATGAGGTCTAAGGGGTCCCTGGCCTGGTGGGTATGGTAGGGGCTCACCAGGGCCAGGCTGCCGGGGTTCAGGGTGAGCTCCACCAGGGGTCCTCCCCAACCTGCCGCTGACAGAACTCCTTGGTTTTATGTGACTCCCTGGGTCCCCCTGGGTGTTGCAGCATCTTCCATGACAGGAATTTGTTCTCCTCACTCTGGAGCATATACTTTAAAAGTTTCCAGAAAAGGAAATGCTGGAATAAAATGCTGAAATCTTGAATGTCAGATTTGTCTTTTGGCTGGGAATAAAATTCTAGGCAAAATTGGAGGTATTACTCTATTGCCTTTTAGCTTTAAGTGATGTTATCGAGAAGGCTGGTACTAGTCTCTTTTTAGAATCTTCTCTCTATCCTTGCCCCCATATGTGCTAAGTTGCTTCAGTCGTGTCCGACTTTGCACAACCGTATGGACTTTGCCCAACCGTATGGACTTTGCCCACCAGGCTCCTCTGTTTGCAGGATTCTCCAGGCAAGGATTCTGGAGTGGGTTGCCATGCCCTCCTTCAGGGGAATCTTCCTGACCCAGGGATGTTGGAACCCGCATGTCTTATGTCTCCTGCATTGGCAGACAAGTTCTTTACCACTAGCACCACCTAGGACGCCCTCTCTATACTAAGTGTTATGAAATTTCACAATGTGCTTTGGTTTGAGCTTTTGTTTTTTCCCTATTGTGCAGGGTATTCATGGCATTTTCAAATGAATTCACATCATTTACTTCTGGGAAACTTTATATATACACAAATATCTAAATATCATCCTTTCCATTGGTTTTCTTTTCCTGGAATCCCCACTAGTTACATGTTAGACTTACTAGACTGTATCTCCCATTTTCATATTATTTCTCTCCTATTGTCCATGGTCTGTCCTTTTGTTCTGTTTGCCGAGAGCTTTTTCTCACTTATCTTCTAGAACATCTATTGAGTGGTTAATTTGAACTATCATACTTTAAATTTCCAAGATCAGTGCCTGTTCTCTGAACAGTCCATTTAAAAAACAGCATTTTGTTCATGTTTCATAGAAGCAAAATCATCTAAAGATTTAATTTTTTCTGAAGTTATTTCCCCAAACTTCCTAAATTATCTCCTTCCTCTAATTTCTCTTCTCCTGTTTGTTTTGATCTCTTTTTTCATGTTGGAAGCTTTCCTGAAATGTCTGCTGAACCTTAGCTATTAAAATGAAGTGTGATGTTGTGTGTATATATATATAGTGTGGAGGAACACAGATGTGTGTAGTGTGTTGGAGAGAGGGTAGAGAGTTATGTTGAAGGAGTTGGTGATTTGGCTTTACTAACAGAGTTGTCAGCTGAGCTTTTTGTTGGTGGACCCTTTAAATTTATCATAGGGCTTTTTGTTTTCTCAAGTTTTACTCCAGAAAATGTTATCTTTTAATCTCTCACCTAAGGGTTTAAGTCTGACTGCCAATATTTTGGGAATGGGATAGAGGAAAGGGCTGAAAGGTCTCACTTTTACTAACTTGTTCTCTGTTTTTCAGTTTAATAATTTATTTGTGTTTTTGAATTGGGAACCTCTCTGGTTAAATCTCTCTGAGTCTTTCGTAGGATTGAACAAGGGTAAGTCACCTGGATGCATTGTTTGGAGCTTCTTATGCACACTTTAAACCAACCTTTTTAATTTCGTCTCAATGCTCAACTCTGCCTTCCACATTACCGAGGTATCAGTGATGCTTTTCTGGGATTTGGAAAGACCAATACATAGCCGTGCCTGTGTCAACATACCATTTTCAGGAATTAAGTTTTAGTTTCTTCCCTCATCTAAGTCTGTGAGGATACAGAGAGAATCAAGAGAAGTCATGGCAATGAGAAGCCCGGGCGTCACAATGAGTAGTAGCCCCCATTTTCCCCAAGTCGAGAAAGTCCATGCACAGCCATGAAGATGGAGAGAAACCAAAAATAAATTAATTAATTCAAAAGGGACTCATAGGTTATTATTTTTATTAAAGGACAAGGTAAAACAGTTACCCTAAAGTGGTATTACTTCACTTCTGTCAACATGGGGAGATTTCAATTACTTTAAATGTATTTTTAACAAGAATTAAAAAAATCCTATTTCAGTAATTCTTAAAATGGTTCAAAAATTCAAATAAATAAATGAGCATTCAAATGGCTGAAAGAACAAAACAAAAACTTCTATTCCAATTTACTTAAGTACTAAAATTAAAATATTTCATTAAAAAAAAACAAACACAACTTAGTTTACTCCCTTATCTTCCCAAAAGATTCCTGAAGGTAAGGATTTAAAATCAATGTCCTGGGCTTCCTTGGTGGCTCACTGGTAAAGAATCCACCTGCCAATGTAGGAGATGTGGGTTCGATCCCTGATTCGGGAAGATCCCACATGCCGTGGAGCAACTAAGTGCCTGCGCCACAACTGCTGAGCCTGCATTTGAGCCTGGGAGCCGCAACTACTGAGCCACTACTGAAGCCTGTACGTCCTAAAGACCATGCTCTGCAACAAGAGAGGCCATTGCAAACCGCAGCTAGAGAGTAGCCCCTGCTCTCTGCAACCAGACAAAAACCCACTCAGCAATGAAGATCCAGGACAGACAAAAATAAATATTTTTAAAAAATCCACAGCATTCTCAAATCCAAGAGAGGATATATATATATATATATGTACAGCAGAAACATTGTAAAACAACTAATTCCAATAAAAAAATAAAATATGGAGAAGGAAATAACAACCCACCCCAGTAATCGTGCCTGGAAAACGCCATGGACAGAGGAGCCTGGCAGGCTACAGTCCGAGGCATTGCAAGAGCCAGACACAAATTAGTGACTAAACCATCTACCACCACAAAGTGAATATATGCCTAAAGATAACATGTGAAAAGGATATTTGCCATATACTAGCTAGTTTCTTTGGGGGAGGGTGGGAGTCAAGGAAGACTTGGGTTATTTTTTCATCAACTTCCATTTTATACTTATTTATAATGACCATTATTTTTACTAATACTGTAAAATTATGAAAAATGAATAACATACTAAAAGTTTCATGTAAAAAAATAAATAAATGTCCTTCTCAAATGAATACAGCAAAAACTCCAACTTTCTGTTTCTCTCCACTCATAAAATAGACAAAGGCATCACTGTTGTCCAGTTTTATTATTTTTTAATCTTTCCAACACATGAACTATAATTCATTTTGAGATTTTTTTCAGTGCATTTCACAGCAAAAATGGACAAGGAAATCATTAAAATGGTTGTACATAAACCAATTATTTTCTTACAATTTACAATTTGTTGAAAAAATTATTTTGCTGTTTTCATCCTATTAACCCCCTTCAATAAAACACAATTTATCAGCGCACAAAGCTTAAACGTCTTATGTTGATGCAACAGATACAGCCACCTACAATGGCTGATGAATAATAGGTATATGTTACACACACTGATTGGAAGACCACATCAGGAAAAACAGAGTAAGGCACCACTCTTGAAAAATTAAGGTAGCTTGCAGTAAAACAAGTGCTGAGTACCATAAGTAGGTGCTCAATAAATACTTGAATGAATGACGAAAGCCATAATTAGCACTATTCTTCTGTCAGTAATTCTTTAACCTCAATAAAATACTTTGAAAGAAAAAGATTTGTACCTGAATACAACTTCCTGATACCTTTTTTCCTGGTATCTTTTTTATTTCATACTTTCTTCAGCATTTGAGTTTCCTTGAAAACAAAACCATACCATACATGCACTTAGTCACATATTCAAATTCTGAATTACTGACAAATAGGAATAGTTGTTTTAAATTTTGAGTGAATGGAGGTAAAATAAAGCATACTTATCCAGAGGGATAGCACATAATACTGGATATTAAGCTACAAATGAAAAAAAGGTAAGGAAAACAGTAACAGTTTTATTTTTAAATATTTGCTATGTTCTTTAATGCCTCAGTTCTTGAGAAAGGCCAAAATCTCATCATATTGACATGAACACATTTTAAAAAATTGTCTCTCAAGTATAATATTTAATAAAACTAGGTATTGAAAAATGTTCTGAAATTTTTCAAGTCAATGTTGTTTTCAAGTATATTAAAATGCTCAGAAGAAAAAATTCTCCATGGTTATAATTCTAATCAATTTATAAATATACTTTTTAAAAGAGAGTTCCAACAGAGGTGGATAATGGATAAGTTCCTCAGACACAGGCACACAGTCTCTTTGAAGGAACAGAATGCCTTGTTATGACAACCTGGTTGATTTTTTTTTAACACTGATTTCAGGCACAATGGCTGAAGCCACTTCTGGGTCATCTTCTTCCTCCTCTGGGTTTGTTGTAAGAGTAGCGAATACTTCAGCTACTAACAGAAAGCAAAGCACAAACTCTAAAAGAGACTTCAATTTTCACTTTATAAAGAAATCAAAATCACGGAGTTCTCATTGTTTTGTTTATCTGCTGCCCCCATGGAAAAACAGGGGGTTCAAATTTAGCTTCTGGAGCAGAAACTGGATAAGAGATTAATCATCCAATAATTCAGGTGAAAGGTTTTCAGATGATATTGCTCACATCACATGAACAGCTTGGTGAGAAGTCCATCGTGCTTCTTCAACACTTTGGTCGTGCTGCAGTTCTGTGGTGCCCTAAGCGGTACATTCGTGTGTAATTAGTTTCAGTCTGTGCAATCAGGAAGCAGGTCACTCAGTGCAATGACTCCATACTGGGAGGGTTTAGGCTAAACAGAGAAGTTCATTTAGTTGAGTCTTAGATAGTATATGTCACTCTGCTGGATGTGTTGTTGGAATTATTTTCCAAAGGGGTTTGTGGTAAACCCAGCCATCTCCCTGAAACAAGCAGAAAAACAAATTAAAGAACCATTCCTCTAGTATTTTCAGAATCAGTAACCAAAACTAGATGCTATGCTTTTATTGAAAAGATCTCTTTTGCTTAAGACATCAAAAAATGTGTGGTTTAGCTAGGATTAGGTGAGAAGTTCTGGTCTGGGAAGACCTAGTTTGCGCTCCATGTGGAAGTCATCTGGAGCAATTCTGCTACTTTCGCCAAGACGCTTCAGACTGAGCCTCACCCACGGAGTGACAGGCAGCAGGTGGAGCACGAAAAACGGTCACCAAGGCACTAGCTACTCTCTACATGGCAAATGGCATTCTAGTAGCTGAGTATTGTTTTTTAGTTCTTTCCTGACTCGACCCCTTAGCTTTCCCTGGTTCCCATGAACAGAAAGTTACCAAAAGGAGATAAAGTTAGTCAAAGAGTTTACTAAAGACAGGAGAAGACCAAGTGAGGAAAAAAGTGCTGTCGAGAATGCATGAAGCAGCATACTGGGGTAAAAGCTGGCAGGGTTGAGGTCACAGTAGCCAAGACTGAAATTTAGTGTTTATGCAACGAGGTTAGGTAAGTCAGATTTGAACCTCTGTCCATAATCCCTATATCGACTTCAATATATTTGCATTAATTAAAAATAAATATATTTACAATATCCTGTTCCAAAAATGACTAATGGTCAGCAATTATGTGACTCATAGTGACAAGACTCTCTCCTTGACTAAACCTTAAAAGTTAATACTCCTTTGTCTCTAGTTTTGCCTAAGCCTTCTAGGCTTGCTGAACTCAGTTTTAGCCAAAAAAATCCCAATGAACCAGTTTATCAAGAATCCTCTCATCTTTGATATCCAATGAAACTCCTCTCCTCCCACCTTCGATATAATCATGGGCCTCCCTTGATCCATCATCACTGACATCTGACCAAGGCCTCTTGGTAATTTTCCATCCACTCCCTCATCCTACATGCTGGCTATAAATTCCTACTTAGCCCCATATTCAGCGGTGAATTCAATCGTTCTCCTCTATCGCAATATTCTGATGTCATTTAACCACATTACAGAATGCCAGGTTTACAAGTTAACCTGTGCCATCTGACCATCTCAATTCAAAGAGAAAATGTAGGCTCTGAGAAGTGAAATGAGCAGCGCAAATTCACCCAGGAAGGGACAGAGTTCTTTCCAGTACAACTTCTGTATATCTACCTACACTTAAAAAATAATAATTTTATCTATTTAATTTTATTTTTGGCTGTGATAGGTCTTTGCTGCTGCATGGGCTTTTCTCCAGTTGTGGTGCACAGGCTTCTCATTGTGGTGACTTCTCTTGTTGTGGCATTTGGGGTCTAGGGTGCGTGGGCTCAGTAGCTGTGGCTCCCAGGCTCTAGAGCACAGGCTCAATAGTTGTGGTTCACGGGCTTAGCTGCTCTGTGACATGTGGGATCTTCTCAGATCAGAGATAGAACCTGTGTCTTCTGCATTGGCAGGTGGATTCTTTACCACTGAGCCACCACAGAAGTTTAGCACCTACCTACATTTTATGGATGAGGAAAATGAAGTGAGAAATGGTAAATAAATTATCCAAGGTATGAGCTGGAGTGGAAACTTAGCACATCTGACTCCAATATGGCCCACTATTCTGTAAAAGCCTTCCTGCTTGCATTTATACACATCTTAAGAAATTTTAAACATCCATTTAAGAGGATACAACCAACAGATCCTGATGGACATGTATAATCACAAAAGGGAGGAAACAGAAGATCAAATTTATTTTCTTGGGCTCAAAAATCACCGTATACTAACGCATATATATGGAATTTAGAAAGATGCAAATGATAACCCTGTATACGAGACAGCAAAAGAGACACAGATGTATAGAACAGTCTTTGGGACTCTGTGAGAGAGGGTGATGGTGGGATGATTTGGGAGAATGGCATTGAAACACGTATGTTGTCATATGTGAAACGAATCACTAGTTCAGGGTCGATGCATGTTATAGGATGCTCGGGGCTGGCGTGCGGGGATGACCCAGAGGGAGGATAAAGGGAGGAGGGAGGTGGGAGGGGGTTCAGGAGGGGGAACTTATGTAAACCCGGGGCGAATTCATGTCAATGTATGGCAAAACCAACGAATATAATATTGTAAAATAATTTGCCTCCAATAAAAAATAAATTAATTACTAAAAAAAAAAAAATCACCATAGACAGGGACTGCTGCCACAAAATAAAAAGATGCTTGCTCCTTGGAAGAAAAGCTATAACAAACCTAGACAGCGTATTAAAAAGCAGAGACATCCCAGGAGAAGGGAATGGCAACCCACTCCAGTATTCCCACGGACAGAGGAACATAATGGGCTGCAGTCCATGGCGTCACAGAGTTGGAAAAAAAAAAGAAAAAAGAAAAAGCAGAGACATCACTTTGCTGAAAAAGGTCGACAGCGTCAAAGCAACGATTTTTCTAGTAGTCATGTACGGATATGAAAGTTGGACCATAAAAGAAGGCTGAGCACCAAAGAATTGATGCTTTCGAACTGTTGTGCTGGAGAAGACTCTTGGGAGTCCCTTGGACTGCAAGATCAAACCAATCAATCCTGAAGGAAATCAACCCTGAATATTCATTGGAAGGACTGATGCTGAAGCTGAAGCTCCAATACTTTGGCCACCTGTTGTGAAGAGCTGACTCATTAGAAAAGACCCTAATGTTGGGAAAGATTGAGGGCAGGAGGAGAAGCGGACAATAGAGGACGAGACGGTTGAATGGCATCACCAATTCAATGGACATGAATTTGAGCAAACTCCAAGAGATAGTAAAGGATAGGGAAGACTTGCGTACTGCAATCCATAGGGTCACAAAGAGGTGGACATGACTAAGCGACAGAACGACGACAAAGAAGATCTAATAAACTAAATGTCAACGAGAAATGGTTAGGAAAAGAGGGTGGGTATTACCAAATGATATGAGAAACACTTAAGTTCACCTATACTTTCCCAGGTTACTCTCTCTCCTTGTTCTATACCAAGAGATTCTATTCCATATTCCATCTAAAGCCAATTTCAAACTGGTCTGTAATTGGTCTGACAGCAATAATGAAAGTACCAAACAAATGAAAAAGCTCTTGTTACTTATAATAATATGGATGAAACACCTACTATGTATCTAGCATTCTGTTTAGGACCACAGGAAGACAAAACAGACTTTTCAGTAATATGATTTTTCTTAGCAAAAGCCATACCTGATGGCAAGAGCTCCAAAGTTGTTATGAACCTTGGGATACCAGCTTCAGCTAGCTCATCAGCCTCATTTATAATCTGCAGTGCTTCTCACAGCACAAGCCATGGTCCTGTCACACACAGGATGTGACTTGACTGTTCCATGAGCTTCAGTTCAGTTCAGTCGCTCACTCACGTCTGACTCAATGCAACCCCATGAACCACAGCCCATCAGATGTCCCTGTCCATCACCAACTTTGGGAATTTACTCAAACTCATGTCCATTCGGTCAGTGATGCCATCCAACCATCTCATCCTGTGTCGTCCCCTTCTCCTCCCGCCTTCAATCTTTCCCAGCATCAGGGTCTTTTCAAATGAGTCAGTTCTTTGCATCAGGTGGCTAAAGTATTGGAGTTTCAGCTTCGGCATCAGTCCTTCCAATGAATAGTCAGGTTGATTTCCTTTAGGATGGACTGGTTGGATCTCCGTGCTGTTCAAGGGACTCTCAAGAGTCTTCTCCAACACCACAGTTCAGAAGCATCAATTCTTCTGCGCTCAGCCCTCTTTGTAGTCCAACTCTCACATCCATACATGACTACTGAAAAAACCATAGCTTTGAATACACAGACCTTTATTGGCAAAGTAACGTCTCTGCTTTTTAATATGTTGTCTAGGTTGGTCATAACTTTCCTGCCAAGGAGTAAGCATCTTTTAATTTTATGGCTGCAGTCACCATCTGCAGTGATTATGGAGCCTAAAGTCTGTCACTGTTTTCACTGTTTCCTTGTCTATTTGCCATGAAGTGATGGGACCAGATGCCATGATCTTAGTTTTCTGAATGTTGAGCTTCAAGCCAACTTTTTCACTCTCCTCTTTCACTTTCATCAAGAGGCTCTTTAGTTCTTCTTCACTTTCTGCTGTGTGTTGTTATCTGCATATCTGAGGTTATTGATATTTCTCCCAGCAATCTTGATTCCAGCTTGTGCTTCATGCAGTCCAGCATTTCTCATGATGTACTCTGCATAATAAATTAAATAAGCAGAGTGACAATATACAGCCTGATGTACTCCTTTCCCTATCTGGAACCAGTCTGTCGTTCACTGTCCGGTTCTAACTGTTGCTTCTTGACCTGAATACAGACTTCTCAGGAGGCAGGTCAGGTGGTCGGTAATATTATCTCTTTAAGAATTTTCCACAGTTTGTTGTAATCCACACAGTCAAAGGCTTTGGCATAGTCAATAAAGCAGAAGTAGACGTTTTTCTGGAACTCTCTTGCTTTTTCGATGATCTAGTGGATGTTGGCAATTTGATCTCTGGTTCCTCTGCCTTTTCTAAAACCAGCTTGAACATCTGGAAGTTCATGGTTCATGTACTGTTGAGGCCTGGCTTGGAGAATTTTGAGCATTACTTTGCTAGGGTGTGAGATGAGTGCAATTGTGTGGTAGTTTGAACATTCTTTGGTATTGCAATGAAAACTGACCTTTTCCAGTCCTGTGGCCACTGCTGAGTTTTTCAAATTTGCTGGCATATTGAGTGCAGCACTTTCACAGCATCATCTCTTTCCCATTCTATTGTTTTCCTCTATTTCTCTGCCTTGATCACTGATGAAAGTTTTCTTATCTTCCTTGCTATTCTTTGGAACTCTGCATTCAGGTGGGTATATCTTTCCTTTTCTCCGTTGCCTTTCACTTCTCTTCTCCATGAGCTTAGGCAATCAATATTTGTCATAAAATCTTACGTATCTATTTTGTAGCACTGTGCCATGGCACACCATTTAGAAAGTCATCTTACATCTCACCACCTAAAGGGGCCCAAACGTGAGTCAGCATCTCCAATCTACTATTCAAGCAGCTAGTTAAGATAACTTAGGTGGAAAGAAAATCACTATTTTACTGGACAATTGCCATATCTTGCTACCACTTTCTACATCTGACTATTCAACATCACAAAATATAATAAAGGTATTAAGTGGTAGGCTCTTAATAATAATCTGTCCAATAAGAATGAATGAAAAGTAGTATGTTTCCATGTCATGTTAGTTGAAAGATACAGGAGGCCTGTCTTTTAAATTTGGTTGCATCTTTTACCATTACAGTTTCTTGTTCTTAGCCAATAGAGTTTATTTTTAATTATTTATAGAAATCTTCCCTTAGAAATTTTTTCCTTTGTGTTTGGTATATCTGCTTTCTTAGTGAGTTTGAAATGAAAAAAATCCAAGGTTCAGTTCAGTTCAGTCGCTCAGTCGTGTCCGACTCTTTGCGACCCCATGAATCACAGCACGCCAGGCCTCCCTGTCCATCACCAACTCCCGGAGTTCACTCAAACTCATGTCCATCAAGTCGGCGATGCCATCCAGCCATCTCATTCTCTGTCGGACCCGTCTCCTCCCACCCCCAATCCCTCCCAGCATCAGAGTCTTTTCCAGTGAGTCAACTCGTCACATGAGGTGGCCAAAGTATTGGAGTTTCAGCTTTAGCATCAGTCCTTCCAATGAAAACCCAGGATTGATCTCCTTTAGAATGGACTGGTTGGATCTCCTTGCAGTCCAAGGGACTCTCAAGAGTCTTCTCCAGCACCACAGTACAAAAGCATCAATACTTCAGCGATCAGCTTTCTTCACAGTCCAACTCTCATATCCATTAATTTTGCAGAGTAATTACAATGAAATAGTCTTAGTTCCATTTAGTCTTAGTTCCAAAGAATAGCAAGGAGAGATAAGAAAACCTTCCTCAGTGATCAATGCAAAGAAATAGAGGAAAACAACAGAATGGGAAAGACTAGAGATCTCTTCTTTTCATATAAAAAGAGATGGAAAGAACTTTTCCTTCAATTCCTATCCATGAAAACAGTTGGTATTTATATCAGATATCCAAAGATGAGAAAAATTAAAGCAATGAAATTACTATAATAAACCATGTGCTTTTAAGAGTAATAGCTATGCAAAACTTACATTCAAGTTATTTTTCCAGATTTATTCCTGACAGACCAATTGAAATTGAATGAGTTTCCTTAGACTTGGTTATGGACAAGAAAACTTTTTTTGGCATTGGCTCTGGTCCATTATTCACCTTACTCTGAGTTCTACCAGAAAGTAATAAAATAAAACCTTTAAATTTAGAAAAGACTTTAGAAATCATTTAGTCTTAACTGCAAAACCAGTCAATTAAACTTTTCTATATAAGCTTTGGTCTCTTACATGAGCTTAGTGATGGGAACACATTACTATAAAAGGTACACTTGTTATTACTGGATACTTTTATTGATAAACAATTCTTTCTTATGTTAAGCTCCTAGATCTAGGCCTAGCTCAAGTCTGCCATCCAAGTTGACAAAACACTTCTATGTGAAAGCCTATTTATATTTGAAGAAAGCTATAATGAAAGGCCCCAATTTTCTGTTTTTAGTCTAAACACTCACCATTTCATTTTTTATCCTTAAGCACTGTAAAGATTCTAGCCACTTCACCATCATCTGTGTGGCCAATTAAGTTTTTCACGTATCCCTTAAAATGTGATCTTTGGAAGTGAAAAAAGTTTCACTGTTGTGGTACAATGGCAACAAACTTTCAATTGTGTATTCATTACTGAGATTAAAGATTAATCTTAGTATTTTGTGGCAAATTTAAATCCCCAAATCTATTTCTGAACTGCTAGTCTATTTTGACAAATTGTAAAAAGGTCACAAAAAAGCTCATGGTTAAGCTGGACTATTTTTAGAAACAAAGATATGTAAGTGTTATTAACAAGTCAAAAAAGCCTCCTAAAGTTCTCATTATGTAGACAATGAGTTTTAGTCTGAAGGTATATAGGACATATACCTCTTTAATAAAATATTTGGTTTTCCAAGGTGTGCCTGTTTCAGTTCGATGCCTTTCTTCAGTTCTCTGGCGTTCTTCCAGGGTACGTTTATGCTCTGTGGCTTTATCGATTTCAGAGTCCCTCAGAGAGTCTGTCACATTTTTCCACAATCGCCTGAAATTAGAAAACCACATGCTTTGCAAACATTCTTCAGGAAAAAAAAAAAAAGAATGGATACCCACAAAATTAACAGTAATTTTAATAAATTACATTTCCTGAATCATATCTTTAATTTCACATGAGTTATAAGAATACATACTATGTTGCTGACGTTAATGGCCAAGATGCTGCTGTTTCTGCTTCTTTTTAAATTAAAAATAATGTATTTTTTCCCAAGTTATATAATCAAGATTTTATTTTAAAGAAACTTAGGAAATAAGCAAAAAGAGAAATATTTAAAAAGCTGAAACAGAAGACACCATTTCTGCTTCTGGACATAATGAAATAAGGGGGACCAGATATACCCTCCCACTTTTAATCAGCTAGGAAACTAGACAAAAATATATTGAAACAATGGTTTTCAGATATTAAACAAAATGCAGTACAGGACAGTGATTCCTGAGAGCAGGCAAACAAATGAGGGGAACCCTACGAGTGCTCCAACTGACTAGTTAGAGAGCATTTGCAGGCACAGCACAGGAAAGGGGAAGCTCAACAGACTCCAAGCAAAAGAAAACTGCCAAGACAATTCTTGGGGAAAGTACAGTCTGTTCAACAAATGGTGCTGAAAAAAACTGAATATCCATGTGCAAAAATGTGACCTTAGACCCTCATATCACAATAAAACTAAGACGACGATATAAGAGAAAATCTTTGAGACTTTGGGTTAGGCAAAGATTTCTTAGCTACAACACCAAAACCATAATCTATAAAAGAAAACATTGATAGTCTCACCTCATCAAAATAAAAACTTATTACTGAAAAAAACACCATTAAGAAAATGAAAAGACGAGCAATAGATGAGGAAACAATATTTACGAAACACATACCCAACAAAGGAATTGTGTCCAGAATTTACAAAGAACTCCTATAACACAATAAGACGACAAACAGTTCAATTTAAAAAATGGGCAAAATTTATAAGTACACATTTCAACAAAGAAGATATACAAATGGCTAACTAGCACATAAAGACATGTTCAACATCATTAGCCATTAAGGAAATACAAATTAAAATCACAATGAGGTACTATTTCAGACTAGCTCGAATGGGTATAAAAAATAAGACAGGCAATAACAAATGCTGATGAGGATGAGAACTGGAACCCTCATATGTTCCCGGCAGAAATGTAAAATAATGCAGCCATTTTGGAAAATAGTTAGGCAGTTATGTGAAAAGTTAGACATAAAACCCACACAAACCAGCAATTCCACTCTGAGGTATTTTACCCAAGAGATATGAAAACATGTCCACAAAAAGATTTGCCCAAGAATGTTCACAGTGGTGTGTGCATGCCAAGTCATTTCAGTCCTATCTCTCTGTGACCCCACGGACTGTAGCCCGCCAGGGTCCTCTGTCCATGGGATTCTCCAGGCAAGAATACTAGGGTGGGTTGCCATGCCCTTCTCTGGGGGATCTTCCCAACCCAGGGATCCCACATTGCAGGCAGATTCTTTACCATTTGAGCTATCCCGGAAGCCAAACCAGGAGTAAAACTATGGTCTAATGCACATTTTTGTAAGTAGACTTTTAGCAACATCTATCTGTTTTTGTCTATGCCTATTTTCATGCTACAATGGCTGAATTGAGCTGTGGTAGAGACTATCTAGTCCATCAAGTTTAAGATATTCATTCTGAGATTAAACAAGTCAACCCTAAAAGAAATCAACCCTGAATATTCATTGGAAGGACTGATGCTGAAGTTGAAGCTGTAGTACTTTGGCCACCTGATGCAAAGAACTGACTCACTGGAAAAGAGCCTGATGCTGGGAAAGACTAAAGGTAGGAGGAGAAGGGGACGACAGAGGATGTGATGGTTGGATGGTGTCACGACTCGATGAACCTGAGTTTGAGCAAGCTCCAGGAGTTGGTGATGGACAGGGAAGCCTGGCACGCTGCAGTACATGGGATCTCAAAGAGTTAGACACAACTGAGCAACTGAACTGAACTGAGCCTTTAACAAAAGAAGTTTGCTGACCATTACCTAACTTCTATTTTAAGAAACTATAAAAAGAGCAAATGATGCACAAAATAAGCAGAAAAAAGGAAATAAGAGCAGAAACCAATGAAAAAGAAAACAGAAATATAGAAAGAAATCAATGAAACAAAAAACTAGTTCTTTGAGTAAAATTAATGAACCTTTAATCACATTGATCAGGAAAAGAATCATGAATACAAGGAAGGAGTGTGACATCATCACGATAGAGCCTACAAACATTGAAAAATAAGCAAATATTATAAAATACATGTCAATAAATTTGAAAAATTGAACCAATTCTTTGAAAGATAAAAACTACCAAAGTTTGCTCAAGAAGAAGCTGCTGCTGCTGCTGCTAAGCAAGAAGAAGCAGACAACCTCAATAGCCCTAGGTACTAAAGATATTAAATTTGTAGTTAAAAATTTTCTCTCAAAGAAAACAAAAGACCAAATAACCCCCAGGAATGCAGACAAAAAATCTATAATACAAGTTTAGCAAAGAGAATCTCTTAAACACCTGGTTCAATAATAGCCAGATTCTTATATCTGCTTCTACATTCAATCTATTGTGATATGTATTCTTTTAGTTAAAGTATATAAAGAAAATACGGCCTCACACAGATACATAGTTAGTAAAGGGAAGGGTATTTTAATAGCTATTTCAAATAACTCAATTCTTTGTTATTATATTAAAACTCAGAAAGTGGTAGTTCTTAAACGATTAGCTGCGATGTGGAAACCGAAAAATGTCAATGAATTTTTCATACTCTGATAGATGAAAATCCATTGGTCTAATTTGTACCTTCAATGGAATTTTTATCCATGCATAATTTTGTAATATCATGCAGTGATCATCTGAACAAAATTATCTTCCAGATGTTGACATATTTTATTATGTCATATTTTAAAAAAATCACCTTCATTAGTTTCATCACCAATTTCATCAGAAAACTCTTTACTAGGGAAGCTTTCAATTCATTGTGACAGATAAAAGTTTTCTAAAATTTTGATATTTGCCTTTAAAAGCTTCATTTTTTCCTCAAGTTTTACTAAGATACAATCGACATACAGCTCTGTATAAATTTCAGGAATATAGCATAATGATGTGATTTACATATATTGTGAAATGATTACCACAATAAGTTAAGAGTCATCCTGTCATATAGAAACAAAATTAGAGAAACAAAAAAATTTTTTCTTCCTTGAGATGAGAACTCTTAGGATCTATTCTCTCAACCAATTTCATATATACCAAACAGTAGTGTTAACAACAATCATCATGAGGTACATTACATCCCCAGTATTTATTTATCTTATAACTGGAGGTTTGTATGTTTTGACTACTTTCATCCAATTCCTTAACTCCTTACCCCACATTTCTAGTAACCACAATGTGGCTTCCTTTCTATGAATTTTTAAAAAAAGTTTTGTTGAAATATATAGTTGATATATAACACTGTGTTAGTTTCAGGTATACAATATAGTAATTTAGTATTTGTATTATTATGAAATGTTCACCACAATAAGTCTAGTCAACCTCCATCACCATACATAATTACCAAAAACATTTTCTTCTTGTGATGAAGACTTTTAAGAACTACTTTTTTAGCAACTTTCAATTATCCACTACAGTATTATTAACTATAGCTACTACGCTGTACATTATGTCCTCGTGACAATTATTTTAAAACTGGAAATTTGTACCTTTGACCTACTTCATTCGTTTCTCTCAATGCCCAGGTGCCCACCTCTGACATTTCGGCAATAATGCCCATCTCTGTTTTCTGTATCTATGAGCTTTTTTTTTTTTTAAGATTCCACATATAAGTAATATCATACAGTATTTGTCTTTACATATCTAATATTTCACTTGGCATAATATTCTCAAGATCCACTCATGTTGTCTCAAATGGCAAGATTTCATTCTTTTTATGGGTGAATAATACTCCCAATTATAAAAATGCTGGGAGTATTATCATATGATACAAAAAAAAAATACTACCAATTGTATCAGTGAGACCACAGAGTATTTGCTCTTTCTGACACTTCATATAATTCTCTCAAGGTCCATCCATGTTATCACAAATAGTGGAGTTCCTTTCCTTTTTAGGACTGAATAATATTCCATTATAAATACACATCACAAATTGCTTATCAATTTATCTGTCAATGGATGGCTGTTTCCATTTAAATTTTATTATTAGCAAAAAAAAAAATACTGCCAATTGCTTTCCCTTAAGTGCCATGTTCACAACGTTCATTTACAAGAAAAATGTCTGCCCAATATTAAAATTATAATAGTCTTAATTTGTCTGTCAACCATCTAAGTAAAAATGGTGCTTCAAGAAAGGGTAGTTTGCTTGTAACTCCATCAGTTGCACAAGTTCTCTTCTTTCAGATAATCAGTGTACTTTATAATCTAGCACAAGTGCTTTAGGTATACTCCAAATGTGTCATGCAGAACACTTTTTAAAAAGACAGGTAATCAATGTTCCTGATCTAACAAAACTAATAACATGTACTACGTTTCAAGGACATTTTTAAAAGAAAATGGCTTTGAAAACATTGCAACGTAGAAAAAAAACTGCAGGGCAGTAAGGAATACCATGAGTGCATTTACAGTTTGATGCCACCGCCTCAAACGGTGCTAAGGCCCACCACTGCTTTTGTACCACTGCAAATGCCAACAGAGTGAAAAAGACAAAAAACATTTTAGCGTTATTAAGAAAGCTTTCTCAACTTGCAAACCCCTGGTACAAATATCAAAGGCCCCAGGGGTCCACAAACCAAACCTTGACGCATGCTCCTAAATAAATCCTAAATAATCCTAAAGAAGGATTTTTTTTTCAATCACTACTGTTTTGTTTTTTGAACCAACCTGAGATTTTGGATAATGGGTACTAAACATCTGCTTATAAATGGTTTTGTTCCATTTATGTGATCTTAAGATGGTTAATGCTTCCTTATGTTTGATATAGTAATATTTACATATGATATAAAATTTAAACAGTACAAAAGGGCATTCTGTGAAGAGTAAGTCTGTTTCTTATCAGAGAGACGAATAAGTGGCTCAGCTGTGTCTGACTCTTTGTGACCCCAGGGACTGCAGCCCACCTGGCGCCTTTGTCCATGGAATTTTCCAGGCAAGAATACTGGATTGGGCTGCCATTTCTTCTTCCAGGGAATCTTCCTGACCCAAGGATCAAACCCACATCTCCTGCGTCTTCGTCACTGGCAGGCAGATTCTTTACCATTGCACCACCTGGAAAGCCTAGACTCCAGTATTCCTCTCTGGAAGCAACTACTGCCAATACATTCTGGAGACTACCTTATTAACACATATAGAGCCACTTCATTTACTTTTTAAAAGAATTATTTAATCGCTGCATGGGCTTTTCTCTAGGTGCAGCAAGCGAGCGCTACTCTCCAGTTGTGGTGCTCGGGTTTCTCACTGCCGTGGCTTCTCTTGTTGTGGAGTATGGGCTCTGCAGCACATGGGCGTCAGTATTTGTGGCTCCTGGGCTCTACAGTACAGACTCAATAGTTGTGGCCTATGGGCTTAGCTGCTCTGCAGCATGTGAGATCTTCCCAGACCAGGGATCGAACCCATTATCTCCTGCATTGGCAGGAGGATTCTTTGCCACTGGGCAACCAGGGAAAGCCCCATTTCATTTATCTCTTTCTTTTTTTCTTAACGTTTATTTTTATTTATTTATTTAGTTGGTGTGACGGGTCTTTGACACGGTACATTGGATCTTTGATCTTTGTTGTGGCATGTGGGATCTACTTCCCTGATTGGGGACTGAACTCAGGCCCCTGCATTTGGAGCATGGAGTCACTGGACCACTAGGGAAGTCCCCCATTTCATTTACTTTTAAAGGCCTATGACATGTATTTCCAAAATACCTTCTAGGAAGGTTGTAGCAGTTTACCTCTCTAACCAACAATATGAAAACGTCTATTCACTTTTTCCCAAAAGAGATACCATTTAAAAAATTTATTGTCTTACTGTTAATTTGTATTTTTTTGACTCCTAATTATAATGAACAATTTTCCATTTTCTTAATGTGTACCGTTTTCTTCTATTTTTGTGAACTACCTCTTTATGTCTTTGCCCATTGTCTTATTAGGGTACCCATCTTTTTATTAATAATTTGTAAGAGTTTGTATAACAAAGAGAGTGATCCTTTAACTGCTAAAAGTTAGTATTTTTGTCCAGTTTACAAATGTTTTATTATTACTAAAATGTGACTATGTACACATAATGTCATGGCTGGTACAGTGTTTACAACCTTGAGATCAGGCCAACACTTTCAATTTACAGATGAGGAAGCTTATCTAAAGTGGTGAAGTGACTTGCCAAGGGTTAGAAATTAGTGAAAAGGCTTAAATTAAGATCTAGACTTTCTGCTCTTTCCTGATGGATGCAAGGATGACACACCTGGATTCAAATGGATCCTGCTTCTCCAAAGGTCTTACTCTTTTCTTCGTCACTGCCAACTTAGTCAAGTCCACGTATTTTGTCTCTCCACTGCTGTAAGCAAACTCAAGAACGCTATTCCATTCCCCCTGTACTCTGCATACAACAGTGTTGGTGATGTTGTGCTTTACTTCACCTGTAACCCTAGAAGCAGGCAGGAAGAAAAAAAGCTTTAATAAGTAATATTGTGCTTGTTTCTTAGGGATTTTAAAACCCCAAGAATGTACTTTGTGAATTCTGTTTAAAATAGTTACACAATTCGCTTCGTCAGTGCCAAAGTCATAGTCTTTGTAAATCCATGATAGTTTCCAAGATAATTTTTTCCAATAATATTAATTTAATTTTAGAAAGAATACTGGGAATCAAACTAGAGATTTACCATAAATGATCACAAAGTATGATATTTTAATTTCTGCTACAAACAACTATTATAACATTAAAACTAAGTAGGAATATGAAAAATATTAACTTTTATTTAAAAAATTAAAGTCCCTTTAGATTTCCCTGGTAGTGGAGTGGATAAAAATCCACCTGCCGATGCAGGAGACATGGCTTCAGTCTCTGGTCCAGGAAGATTCCACATGCCACAGAGCGACTAACCTTGTGCACCACAACTACTAAAATCTATGGGCCCTAGAGCCTGTGCTCTGCAACAAGAGAAGCCACTGAAATGAAGACTATGCACCATGACGAAGAGGAGCCCCAACTTGTTGCAACTAGGAAAAAACCCACACACAGCAATGAAGACCCAGTGCATCCAAAAATAAATAAATGAATAAATAATTTTTAAATTAAAAAAAAAAGTTTAGAAAATCTGAAATTCTGGACACAAAAATTCTGTATAAAATCACATAAGCTCAATTTTAAGTTAAATACAGAAACCAGATAATGATAGAAAAAAATAAGATATATTAAAAATTTTATAAGTCTCTTAAAAAGAGCACTGGCATACAAAAATTATTGCCAGCAACACAATACTCTGAGAGTGCTCAAGCACTACTGTTGAAAGTTTAATGAAGGGTTATCTGGTTGGTTTATCAACAGACAGATAGGATGCAGCTCAAATGAAGACTGGAATAGAAAACAGGTCTAATTATTTTTAATGAAGTACTCTATGTTCACTGTTGGACACAAACAACAGGGTAAGACTAGACAAAGATTGAGAACTCAAAGAATAGTGGGCAAATATTAGGGTTTGGTCAGTGTACCAGGGATTATGATTTATCTGGATTCAAAAGGGAATCCAAAGGACCCAAGCCCATGTTCAGGTGACAGCTCAGGAACCCGAAGTAGCATTTGTCAGATATAAGTCAAGGGCCTGGGAATCAGAAGGATATGGTTGAATTTAGGGAATCCATAGCTTTTAATCAGGAGAAGTGAATGGCCTACAAATTCAAAACTCAAGACAGAGGTATACAAGCCAATGGGCTTCCTGGTGGCTCAGTGGTAAAGTACCTGGTTACAGTGCAGAAGACACTGGGTCGATCTCTGGGTCAGGAAGATGCCCTGGAGAAGGAAATGGCAACCCACTCCAGCATTGTCACCTGGGAAATCTCATGGAGAGAAGCCTGGCAGGCTCCACGGGGTTCATGGCCGGGGGCAAAAGGATGAGACACGACTCAGTGACTAAACGTCAACAACAGCACAGGAGCCAATAAGCAAATGAACCAGATCTTAGAGATGAAGGTGTACTAGGGTTTGGAATCCAAGAGCAGACCAAACATCAAAAATCAAAAGTTAGAAAAAAATAAAAAAGTTAGGCTTAATTGTAGCTAGTTAGACACAAAGAACACCAAGTCTGCTAGATAAGAGCAGAAGTGGGAACTCTGGATTACAATTCAAAGCATATGAACTTAAATAACTATGCTGCTAAGGGGTTTCCCCTGATTTTTGTGACATCCATGTTTCTTCCCTGATTCTACCTGCATAACATTGTTTCCTTCCTTGAAAATGTATATCTAACCAAACAGGATATAAAGAAATGGCACTAAACACTCACTTCTTCCATCTTACAACCAGACACACCCAAAACTATATTCTGCAAACTTAGGGATAATAATCCATTTCTCACTTGATCTTTCTTTTATTGCCACAATCTCTCAAGTTATCATTATCTCTGTCACAAGCCTTTCCACTTAAAAAGTAACAAGCATGCTGGGTTACACGGACTCTTTGCTGCTTACTGCAGTTACACAGCAAGATCACCATGACAAGTAATGGGGCAGGGAATAAGAACTGCACGTGCTAGAGATAGGTCATGCATACACGCATGCTAAGTCACTTCAGTTGTGCCCTACTCTGTGCAGCTCTATGGACGTCAGCCTGCCAGGCTCCTCTGTCTAGGGGATTCTCCAGGCAAGAATACTGGAGTGGGCTGTCATGCCCTCCTCCAGGGGATCTTCCCAACCAGGGACTGAACCTGTCTCTTATGTCTCCTACATTGGCAGGTGGGTTCTTTACCACTAACGCCAACTGGGAAGCCCACAGAATACTAGAAAATCACTGGATATATAAACTTGGCTTCATACAGGAAGCTTTTATTTAAAGACTGAAAGTTAAGACTTCAGCTTTGGATTTTATTGATACGTATATAAGAAACACCACATGAAAGATAATTCTATTTTATGCAGAACAACTACAGGACACACTGTCCTATCACGTTACTCAATGCCACTACAAGAGAACACTCATCCTTTTCCATCACCATGCTTATTATAATAACAGATGCTATTTTTAACTGTCTGTTATATATGAGTTTTTCCTAAAAGCCTTACAAATGCTTTCCAAAGATAGGGTCCTGAATTTTAATACTAGAATGTCTAAGCTTCTTGACATATTGAGTGCCACTGTGAGTTTTCCAAATTTACTGGCCAGAGGACTGCAAATGGTCAGTTTCCATTCCAACCCCAAAGAAGGGCAATGCCAAAGAATGTTCAAACTACAATACAACTGTGCTCATTTCACATGCCATCAAGGTAATGCTCAAAATTCTTCAAGGTAGGCTTAAACAGTACATAAACAGAGAACTTCCAGATGCACAAGCTAGATTTAGAAAAGGCAGCAGGACCAGAGATTAAATTGCCAACATCCTTTAGATCATAGAAAAAGCAAGGGAATTAAAAAAAATATCTGCTTCATTTGACTACACTAAAGCCTCTGACAGCGTGGATCACAACAAACTGGAAAATTCTGAAAGAGATTCAAATACCAGACCACCTTACCTGTCTCCTGAGAAACTTACATGCAGGACAAGAAGTAACAGTTAGAACCGGACATGGAACAACAGACTGGCTCCAAACTGGGAAAGGAATATGTCAAGGTTGTACACTGTCACCTTGCTTATGTAACTTATATGCAGAGTACATCATGCGAAATCCCAGGCTGGATGACTCACAAGCTGGAATCAAAATGGCCGGGAGAAATATCAACAACCTTAGCTATGCAGGTGATACCACTCTAATGGCAGAAAGCAAAGAAGAACTAAAGAGCCTCTTGATGAGGGTGAAAGAGTGAAGTGAAAAAAACTGGCTTAAAACTCAACATTCAAACAACTAAGATCATGGCATATGGTCCCAAAACTTCATGGCAAACAGATGGGGAAAAGTGGAAACAGTGACAGATTTTATATTCTTGGGCTCCCAAATCACTGTGGACTGTGACTGCAGCCATGAAATTAAAAGACACTTGATCCTTGGAAGAAAAGCTATGATAACCTAGACAGCGTATTAAAAAGCAGAGACCTCACTTTGCCGACAAAGGTCCATATATGGACCGTGTAAGTGTAGTCAAAGCTATGGTTTTTCTGTAGTCATGTACGGACAAGGGAGTTGGACCATAAAGAAGGCTGAGTACCGAAGAATTGATGTTTTCAAACTGTGAGGCTGGAGAAGACTCTTTAGAATCCCTTGGACAGCAAGGAGATCAAACAAGTCAATCCTAACAGAAACCAACCCTGAGTATACACTGGAAGGACTGATGCTGAAGCTGAAGTTCCAATACTTTGGCCACCTGATGTGAAAAGCCAATTTGTTGGAAAAGACCCTGATGCTGGGAAAGACTGAGGGCAGGAGAAGAGGATGACAGAGGATGAGATGGTTGGATGGCATCACCAACTCAATGGACACAAGTTTGAGGAAACCCTGGGAGATAGAGAAGAACAGGAAAGCCTGGTGTGCTACAGTTCATGGGGTCACAAAGAGTCAGACATAACTTAGCAGCTGAAAAACAAAAGCTTCTTGAAGGCAGGTGTTGTTTTTTTTTCTTTTCTATATCTTCAGTGTGCCACTTAGCAGTTAGCTGACACAATCTTAATGACATTATACCACTACGTATATTTTAAAATGGAAAATGGGATCAGGATATGGAAAAGGGCATGAGGCACACTTAACTAGGCCTGCTTGGCTCCATCAGAGATAGCTGTGGAAAATGAGGGCGTAAGGAAAGGCAAGTGGAAGATAATATATTTATACCAAATGCAGACAACAGATAATGTGTCTGCTTGATTGCAGATAGCAGTAAAAATCTAGGCTATGTCTGAGGAAGGAGGCATGGCTAATAAAGACACCAAAGAGAATCTAAGTTAAAATATTCTGTAAAATCAAAGAAGAAAAGATATCAAAACAGAGAAACCTGTTCCTAATATTAATCTTTTAAATGAGAAATTAAGTGAAATAATTGGTTTTAAGGGATATCACAGTGGAAATAATGAGGAAACTCTAGAGTCAACCAAAAGTATACTTCCAGGTAACAAAAAGACCCAATGCTTGTGGCCTTGTGGACAGGTTAAAAGGTGTGAAAGGAGAAAAGAAGCCAACTTAAGTAAAGTATTAAAAGAAATAAGATGGCAAATATAATGACTGATCATTAACAAACCAAGGATATCTATCTAAAATTATTAGAAGTCTTCAAAAGTCAAAGTATGAACACCAGGTATCAAAAGCCAGTAAGGCTTCTGAAATTCTAGGTTTTGGATACTCCCTCCCTCTTAGGAACCCAGCTGTCAAGATAAGAGAAGCTCCAGTAATGTGGAAAGGCCACATGCAGTCCCCCTTGGATTACAGCCCCAGTTGAGGCCCTGGTCAACAGCCAGCTCTCCTGCCTCCCATGTGACTGAGCTGCTTCTGATACTTAGTTGGCTCAAGCCCGTAGGTAACTGAAGCCACAATCGAGGCCCAACTACAACCACATGAAAGATGCCATGTGAGAATCACCTAACTGAGCATAGCCAATCCACAGAACTATAAAGATAATAATAAATTGCTGTTTAAGCACTAAATTTTAGAGAGGTTTATTACAAACAATAGATAACTAGGTCATCATCCAAACTTACCTTAGATATACTGGCTTCCCCTATACCAGTTACTCCTTTAAGTCTGTCCATTCTGAATGCCTAACTGGTCTCCCAATTTCTAATGTCCCCCCACACACCCCTAATCTAATCTTATCTGCCACCAAATTGATCTTTATTGATGGGAAGCATATCACTTCCAGATACAACATTGCTCATATTGTATTCTTATCAAAAATGTATAACCTGAACCTAAAACAAAAAACAAACCCATATTAAAGAGATGCATTTTATAAAACCAGCCTGTATTCTTAAAAAATGTCAATGTTATAAATGACAAAGAAAGGCTGAAGAAATATTGCCAGTTAAATGAGACTAAAGGGATATAACAAGAAAATGTAATGCATGATCCTGGGTCAGGAGAGAATACATCGCTAATTATCAGGCCAATTTACAAAAATTTAATATGGATTATACATTAGATAATGGTACTGTATCAATTTACATTTCCTGAATTTGACAACATTCATGATTATGATGGTTTCCCTGGTGGTTAGACAGTAAAGAATCTGCCTGCAATGCAGGACACCTAGGTTCAATCCCTGGGTTGTGAAGATCCCCTGAAGAAGGGAATGGCTACCCAGCCCAGTATTCTTGCCTGGAGAATATCATGGACAGAGTAATTATGTAAGAGCACTTTCCTGTTCTTGGGAAATTCTGGATAAAATACTTGGTGTAAAGTGTCATGATGTTTTTAACTCTCAAATGTTTCAGGAATAATAATAACAATAAAACAACAATGACAATAAAGTATGTGTGTATAAATATATAGAGATTTTGATAAGGCTATTGTAACAAAATGTTACCAACTGGAAATCTAGGTAAAGGGGACATGAGAATTTTTATAACTCTTCTGTGGGTTTGAAATGATTACAAAAGAAAAGATAAAAATAAGTAAAATAAAATATATCATTAAATGTTTGAAAGTTTCATTGGCTTCCACTGCCTTCAGAGTAAATACTGAATTTGTCAACAAAAATATTAATAAAGATAATATGATAGGAATGTTAAATCATAAAAGGAAGGCTGAACGTGCCCTATCTTTTAAAGTCCCTCTACCCAGAGGGATGATATGGGGAGGGAGGTGGGAGGGGGGTTCAAGATGGGGAAAACATGCACACCCGGGGCGGATTCATGTCAATGTATGGCAAAACCAATACAATGTTGTAAAGTAATTTGCTTCCAATTAAAATAAATAAATTAAAAAAAAATAAAGTCCCTCTTTTAAAATAGATTCTGTATCAACAAAATTGTGGGTACAAAGCAGTCAAATAAATGAAACTATTTTTGAGTAGAAGGGCTATGAAAATCACATACAGAGAAAAAAGGAACTATAAAATTAGCCTCCTTTCCTCCTACTCGCCAACCTGAATCCTAATCCTGCAAATTTGCTCTCTGGAGATGCCCTTGGAGATTCAGCCATTGGTGGGCATCAGGCTCGTCAGCACATCTCTGCTTTGCTTGTTTACTGCCTGCTCCTAGCAGGGAATACTGAGTGAGACAGACAACAGCTGAGTTTTCAAAAATGCAGACACAGGAAGTCAAAGGACATGATTATGGACTTCATCAGGAAGAGTGGGTATTGCTGAGTGTTAGAGTTCACAGAGCAGAGAAGCCTTATGATAAATAATAATGATTTCAAAAGAAGTCCAGTCATTATTTACTCAATATAGACATGGGAGAACTCACCCTGGAGAAAAACTTTCATTAGTCATTCATATGTTAAATGGCACAAGAGAAAACAAAGAAGAGGAAAATTATATGAAGATAAAGGCTGTGAGGCAACTCTCTACAATCATTCACTCCTTAAACCACATGAAAGAGTCCATATCAAAAAAATTTAAAAAACCCTGTATGAATGCGATCTATGTGGGACAGTCTTTCATCACTACTTGACTACTTTACTCAGGTAATACAAGATAATTACACTGGAGAAGGACCCTACAAATGTAGTAACTGTAGTAAATGGCCAGTAAATGTAGATTTTAGCCACAGCTCTACCTTAATTGACATCAGAGAACTCTGAGGAGGAAACGCTATTTTTGAAATCAATGTAGGAGACCCTTGAGCTGGAGCTCTGGCCTCAGTGTACAGAAGACAATTCACATTGGGGAGTAATCCTATATACACAATGAATGGGAAGAAGTCTTTAACAGGAGACTCTTGATGAGTACCAGAGAATTCATAGAGCAGATACAAGTTCAATTAAATGAATGTGGAAAATTCTTTATTCATTGAGCAACACTTATAAAACGTGAGAATTTACTGGAGAACAACACCTTGAATAATAGGAATAAAGGAAACTCTTCAATAACTATCTATTAAAAACCTTATAATATTAAAGATCTCTCCCTAGAGAAATTCTATACATACAGCCAATATGTAGGTGTAACTCTCAATTTATTAAACATGAAAAGAGTACACAACAGTTGTTTTCAAACTTCTGAAAGGTAATCCTAGAGGAAAAAGGGAGTATCAATTGTACAAAGCTCCAAAAATATCAAATTCAAGGGCTCATGTAGAAGTTAACCAGTAGCAGATCAAAACATCATTGGGAAAAGCTATAATTTGACAGGGTGGACAAGACTGTATCTCTAAGAAGAAAGAAACTCACACTTACTCTATTTCCCTCACACTATATACAAAAATAAACTCAAAATGATTTAAAGACCTAAAGCCATAAAACTTCTAGAGAAGAACATAGGAGAAACACTTTTTAGCATAACTTGTAGCAGTATTTTCTTGGATTAGTACAAGAAACAAAAGCAAAAATGAATGGGAACTAATTAAATTTAAAAGCTTTTGCACAGCAAACAAAACCATCAACAAAATGAAAAGAAAAACTATGGAATATGAGAAAATATTTGAAAATGATTTGATCAATAAGGCGTTGACACCACAATATTGTATAGCAACTAACCTCCAATAAAAGGCGGGGAGGTTAACATCCAAAATATACAAACGCCTCATACTAAGTATCAAAAAAACCCAAACAACCCAATCAAAAAGTGGGCAAAAAGACCTAAACAGACAGTTTTCCAAAGATGGCATACAGATGGCTAACACGAACATGAAAAGATGCTCAATACTGCTAACCATTAGAGAAATGCAAATCAAAAAACAATAAGATATTATCTCACCCTTGTCAGAATCACTATCATATCAAAAAGTTTCCAAGTATCCAAAGAAACACAAACAAAAAAAACCCAGAAGAATAACTAAATGAAGTGAAGACAGGCAATCTACTGAAAAAATAATTTAGAGTAAAGATAGTAAAGATGACCCAAGACCTCAGAAGAAGAAGAGAGGCACAAACTAAGAAGATAGAAGAAATGTTTAACAGAGCTGGAAGATATAAAGGACAGAGTTGAACAACATAATAACTGAAATGAAAAATACACTAGAAGGAATCAATAGCAGAATAAAAGAGGCAGAAGCACAGATAAGTGAGGTGGAAAACAAAGTAGTGGAAATCACTGCTGCAGAACAGAATAAAGATAAAATAATGAAAAGAAATGAAGACAGTTCAAGAGACCTCTAGGACATTACATGCACCAACATTCGCACAATAGGGGTCCCAGAAGGAGAAGGGTCCCAAAAGAGAACAGGGCTTCCCTAGTGGTTCAGACGGTAAAGAATCCACCTGCAATACAGGAGACCTGGGTTCGATCCCTGGGTTGGGAAGATCCCCTGGAGGACAGCATGGCAATTCACTCTAGTATTCTTGCCTGGAGAATCCCCAGGGACAGAAGAACCTGGTGGGGTCACAAAGAGTCGGATACAACAATGGCTAAACACAGCACAGCACAGAAGGAGAAGAGAGAGAAAAGGTCTGAGAAAATACTTGAAGAGATTACAGAAAACTCCCCTAATATGGAAAAGGAAATAATGACCCAAGTCCAGGAAACATAGAGAGTGCCATACAGGATAAACCCAAGGAGGAACACACTGAGATATATATTAATCAAACTGACAAAAATTAAAGACAAAGAGAAAATATGAAAAGCAACAAATAACATTCAAGGGAATCTCAATATGGTTATCAGCTAATTATTTCCAGTAATAGCTTTGCAAGCTAGGATAGGATATATTGTACCTCTGCGGGCACAATATTTTAAAGTGATGAGAAGGAAAAACCTATAGCCAAGAAAACTACCTAGCAAGGCTCTTGTTCAGAGCTTTACAGAAAAGCAAAGGCTAACAGAATTCAGCACCACCAAATCAGCTTTACAATAATTGCTGAAGGAACTTCTCTAGGTAGAGAAGAAAAGGCAACAACTAGAGACAAAAAAATTATGAATGGGAAAGTGAAAGTAAAAGTCGCTCAGTTGTGTCCAACTCTTTGCAACCCCATGGCCTATACAGCCCACGGATTCTCCAGGCCAGAATACTGGAGTGGGTAGCCATTCCCTTCTCCAAGGAATCTTTCCAACCCAGGGATCGAAAAAAGGTCTCCCACATTGCAGGTGGATTCTTTACCAGCTGAGCCACAAGGGAAGTTATGAATGGGAAAGCTCACCAGTAAATGATACAGTAAAGGCAGGAAATCATCCACAAAATGTGAACCATAATAATACCTTCTCTGAGGATAAAGGACAACTATTTTGATAATCTCCAGTGGTTCTGTTTGAGCAATTTTTTTTCTTTAATTCTGTGCTTCAGTGTTTTGAAATTTGTATTTTTTAAGGCCCATTCAATGCCTGGCAGTCAATAAATCTTTCCACTTCTAAGACTGTTCAGTACCAGCTGTCTGGTAAAGAAGTAAAATAGCTATACACACTGAAAGTTTCATACATGACTGAAGCTAGTGCATTCTGGTATAACCATGTAAGAAAACTTTTTGCAATAATAAAGTCAAATTTTAATTCCCTACGACCCAACAATTCCACTCCTAGGTATCTATCAAACATAAATTCATGCATTCACCAATGTTCTAGAAACACTATTTGAAATGGCCCAAAATCAACTTACATACTTTTATATGTTATTCTTTAATACAAACTGTAAAGAAAACTATCCCTACTTCAGAATAATCAGAATAGATATCAACAGCTAAAACAAAGAGTATTCTTTTGAGGATCCTGTTAGAAAACTTGTCTTCATGTAGCTGGGTGATCTGGAAGAGTGCTACAGAGACCAACAAGCCATTAAAGGAGTATAATAACTGGCCCATTCCTAGATAGAATCAGAACAAAGTTATTATTCAGTATTGGTGCCTAAAGATATTGACTTCCATCATTGTGCTTCTTGAATTATTCTTTATAGATTAGTAGATATATTTTCTTCCTAATCTGTAGCAATATTACCTCTACCAAAGTCTCAGTCCAAGTCTGAATCACTTTAAATGCAGAAATTGGACCAGAAACAACATACTATTTGTTAGGAGTTCTAGTTTATTAGAGTAGATAGATCTGTCACTATTTTAAAAATCAGATAATAATTTCCAGAATTCCTTCAAAGATGAAATATATTAAAAAAACATGAATAGAAATCCAACCCCATTTCACAAAAAACAAAGCAGAAAATGAATGAGTTATAACACAAGATTAAACTGATAAGAGCCAGATATCACTAAAACACTCTTACCGGTGCAGTTTGCCACCATAAAATGGCTTAGTATGAAAAGTGATGCTGGCTGAGTACCCAGTTTTTGCACAGTTGACGTTGACTTTGCCACCCAGTTCTACCCAAGGAACAGTTAAAATTGACCGGGCATATGCACAAGGCAGAGAAAATGTATACTCTTCTCCATGTTCCAGTAGACTGAGGATACCTGAATGTGAAAACATGAAGGTGGAAAATATGTTTAGAAAACAAACAAAAAAAAGATAGCTATGAAAAATCCATATTAGGATTTTCTTCTGCCTGGTAAAGGAACATCATAATTTTGCTTAACTTTCTTTTTGCTTTGCATGAAATTGGAATCATTTACAATTACATTTGACAATAATTCATGGTAACAGTTAATCAAGGTTACTTTCATTATGATGTTATTATCCCCTTTGGGGTTCATGGAACAAAATTCCCCCTAATGCTCCTAAAAACAAAATAAAACTTCAAGTCAGAATTTAAGTCCAAGCTAGACTGTATCATCATAAGATCTGATCTTTAGCTAGTACTAATAACTTTTAAAGTAGCTTTTAGGATAACTAAATATCTAACATAACATAGACCTTAATCTCAAACAACATGGGGGGAGTTCTTCATTTTATTTTATGCATATTATGATAGGAAAAAGTTATTTTATGATATAAACTAATGTCATCATAATAATTTTGCTTGCCAAATTCTAAAATATTTAAGCAAAGCTACAAGAGTTAGAAATGGCAGTTTTCAAACAATATTCTAATGGGACTTAAATGATAGTATATTAAAAGATGACTTTAAAAAACATATAAGAAAGAGAGTTACAGGTAAAAAAAGGGAATTACATTAATGAATAATCAGTCTATCACAGATGATTAAGTGACATTGAGGAGACCTGAGCTAATTACATTACTAACCTAAGCTCATTACCTAGTTCACCATCAAAATAAACACTGAACTGGATATGTACTGCTAGTTTGAACTCTGAGGGTATCTCTCCCTTAATAAATGCTCGTGAAGTACTGTGTTCTTAATGTTCACAAAAAAGGGCAAAAATTATGTTTTAATATAGTCAAATTTTTAGGACAGATAAATAGATTGAGTTCTAAAGCAGTTTACTTTACATAAAGCAACAGCAACTATCTTTTGTATTGTTCTTAATAGTTTTCACATAGGGCAACAATAAATTGAGCCATATGAAAAGAAACATGGTTTTGTATATATTTGTATATAATGGGAGCTGTCAGAGACATATATATATATAACATATTTGGTTATTCAAGTATTTGATAATAACTTGATAAATTCTAAGTTGGAAAGGATATCATGTTCTTTTCTAAAAACATTTGGCCTTAAAAATTGGATTCAGGATCTTTTATTTCTAGGAAGATAGTTAACATGAGTTAACATTCATTATGGAATTTAAGGTCCAAGAAATATGTAATTAGTGAACAGGAAAATAAGACTAGCTAGGATAACTGAAATTCAAAGAATTCTAAAATCTCATTTATCTAATAATTAAACACATTTTCTTCCTACTTTAAAATAAAAACAGAGCTGCTAACAGGAGCAAAATAAATTGTCAGAAGTTCCATTCTCTGATTTAATTTACTTTCTGTTGAGGGAGTCAACAGGTATTTAATTTTAAAAAGACAAATCTATGAATATATAACCAGCACTTAAATAATTAAAAAAAAAAACTATCAATACCACCATCTCATTTAACATGTGATTAAGACATTAATGCTTTTCCTCATTTCTTGAGGTATTTCCTTTCTTAGCCTGGGAGAAGCTACCAGATACTTTCTATCTCATGAACTGGTAAGAGTAACTGCCCTTGGGGAGAGTGTGCCAAAGGATGAGAGTCTAAATCTGACTGTGTCTTAATTTCTATATTTCTGGACACATTCCATCACTACCAGACTTCAGGTTTTTCATCTCTAAAATAAGTAAACTGCTTTGTGAAGAGCCCCAGGTCAATGTGATAGACTTTATAACGGAGTTAGCCAACTCTTTTTTTTTTTAACTAATACAATATCTTACTATGTTATAAAAAATTTGATTAGTTTGAAACATTACTTGGAAACTGACTCATAGCACAATAGGTGTTAAAGATGAGGAATGCTTGTAAGAGGAATAAAATATTTTCTTCAGGGCTAAAACAACACAATCTCAAATGTGAGGGTCACAGGCCTAACTACATCATGCTTACAGTGTCAGTTTATATTTAAAACAAATTTTCTCATGCATAGGAGTGTTCCTTTGACATTAAAATGGCAGAGTTTTTTTTCTGCCATTATATTTTCATTAACTCTGCAATGATTTCTGTGGAGACTTGTCTGTTGTTGTTAATCTGTTTTTTGTATTTTTGTGTTTTTTGGCTAAGAACTTCTTTCAATTGTTAAAAGAAATTAAAAGAAAACATTACTTGTAATTATTATAATCATTTGTGCTGGAATAGATTTAAAGTTTGGCAGTATATTTTAAAATATTTTATGAATATTTCCTATGATATATAAAAGATATAGACATAGATTTACCTAGAAAATATTTCTTGAGTGCTATTTATAATAAAAACACGTTTTATGTTTTAAAGCATTATCAATAACTTGAGAAAATATTCACTGCAAAAAGGAGGACACAACTACATAGAATACTAATTTTATAAAACTGAAAGCATGAACACACACACACAGAAAGAATACAAAATACTAGCTAAATTTATCTATCTCTGAATGGAGGGATTAGATTTCACCTTGACACTTTTCTAAGTTTACTAAATTTTCTATAATAAAAATAATTTACATTTAAAATCAGGAAAAAAATTGCAAAAAAAAATTTTATTTGTTGATAGATTCACCCTCTCCCCTCTATCAACATTCTGAAACATACTAGGAATTGGGGAAAAAGTAGTACACATACAGTTCAAATTTACAATTGATATTTATCTAGCTTTCCCAAATTTAAGGCTATAGTTTGATATGAAAAATTGGAGAATAAATTTTTCTACTTACCTTCCCCAACCATCGTCACGCCTATTGACATGCCTAAGAATTTGCTCTTAGTCCAGACATGTGCATTTACACACATCTTCCTCTCTGCACATTCGGCATAAAATCCTGAGACTGGAGGATGATGGGAAACCTGCTCAGCAACAAATCTGACCGTGTAACAGTCTGAACCCATCTGGTTCAAAGCCTCCTCTGATGGAGGTACATGATTTGTGATGGCCTGGGTAGAAGAGCTGTTAATGACATTGGATGCTACCTCACTTTTGGGCATCCGCCAGGAACAGTGAAACGTTTCTCCAATGATAGGATTGTATGGTTTCTTAGCAATGGCTCCCTTACGGCCTTCGTGAAATGAGGTAAGGTAGTACTCAACAAAACGAATCATCCGGTCCTCAGCTGTGGCTCCATTAGTGATGGCTATAAATAGGTCTGGATGAGACATAAAGTCTGCATACATTTCCAACAAGGATCGCTTCTCTAGGATAAATGTAGGAAGCACCACCTAAAACAACAATAACAACAAATCAACCAAAGAGGGAAGTACAAAAAACCAGTAATAAATACTTTCAGAGAACAGATGATATTATGCATGTGAAACAAGAATGCTTTCTGAAAAAGAAAATTCAGAAAAAATTAAAACATGATAGGAAAAATTAAAATTCAAGAGAAGGGTTAGAAGATAAAGGTGAGGACCTTTCTGGTCTGGTCCTCTATTCTCCCACGAGATTTCTGCTTCTTTCAAGTCTGTTTCTTTATTTTGGTCTTTATATTTCTAATTAGAGGTCTTCTCAAAGACCTGATACATCTGTAGAGAATGATTCTTATTTCCCCGAAAATATTTCATTCTAGACGGGTATTAAAAGCAGAGTCACAAAAGAAAAGAAATTTGTCTCAGTAAAAAATAAGCCTGCTATACTTTGAGGAAACCAAAATTGAAAAAGACACACGTACCCCAATGTGCCTTGCAACACTATTTACACGAGCTAGGACATGGAAGCAACCTAGATGTCTATCAACAGATGAATAGATAAAGAAGTTAAGGTACATATATGCAATGGAATATTACTCGCTATAAAAAGGGATGCATCTGAGTCAGTTCTAATGAGGTAGACGAACCCAGAGCTTATTATTAATGTATGGCAGGAACAAGCGCAATGTTATGAATCAACTATCCTTCAATTAAAAATAAATTAAAAAATATAAGCATGCTTAAAATGAAATAGCCTTTCCAAATGGTTAAGGTTGAACAATCAATTCAGGACTTAAAGAGGGTCAACTGAAAAAAAAAACAAACAACCACTTCAAATTCCTAGATTGGATAAAAGTATTACCATAGGGGGAAAGACGTAAGGGAAGAGATTGGTAATTTACATTTAATTTTAAGCACAAGAAGACTAATTCTAAGAAAAGACCTTTTGATACTTAAAGCCAGGTAAATAAAAGGGAGATTAAACATTTTATTGAAAGCAGAATTGGAGAAGCACTGAAACTGGTTCAACTCTGTGACAAAACAATCTGGCAACATTTTTTCAGGAGCCTAAAGATTTCATATTCATTTAGCCTAATAACGATTCTTTCAAGAATCTAGTCTTAGGAAGTTAGAAATGTGAAAATAAAATTAAAACAGTCTATATTTTTAACTCTGTACTGTGCTTAGTCAGTTCAGTTGTGTCCAATTCTTTGCAACCCCATGGACTGTAGCCCACCAGGTTCCTCTATCTATGGGGATTCTCCAGGCAAGAATACTGGAATGGGTTTGGAGAAGAAGCTATGCCCTTCTCCAGGAGATCTTCCCAGCCCAGGGATCAAACCCAGGTCTCCCGCATTGCAAGTGGATTCTTAACTAGCTGAGCCACAGGGATGCCCAAGAATACTCTGGGTCTAGTTAAATGATATGATAAAAGGGTACAAAGTAACCCTCTATAAATTAAACGATTGATACTAAGACACTTTCCAACCTAGCTTTCTTCTCCTCCCTAACTCCTACTTGCTTTACCTATCAAGCAAGAAGTTAGAAGAATTTTCTTCTAGGGGAACTTGACTAACCCTAGAGGAAAAATCTAATGATACTAACATCAGGTTCCCCAACAAATTCAGATTACTCAGTGTCGAAAAGCACAGGCTCCACTCACATGTTCAAAACTTAAAATCAGGTTTTTAGTTCCCCTATACTTAAACATGAGCGGAAATCCAAGAAACATCAGATCTCTAAGAATACCTCTCATAAAAAATATAAAGAAAATATACAGCCAAGATTGTACTCACTATTCACTTTCCCTTAAGTAACACTGTGACAGGGTACATAAATAGGTGGTAAAACTATAAATGAAAGTAGGGGACGATTAACACAAAAGACAAGCTAAATTGTTACATCTAGGGAAAAAGAGAGGACTACCACTGGAAGGGGCACTCAGAGAGCTTCCAAGACCTGGCAATGTTCTGTGCCTTAGAGGTGGGCACACAGGCATTTGTTTTACCATTGTTTTCTGAACTGTTTCTATGCACTCTAGCCAGTCTTCTACGTATGCAATACACTTTACAAAGAAAAGATACTAACTGAAAACAATGAAAATGTTATAAAATTGGATATAAAATATAATTATATAGAGAAAAACTGAAAAGAAATAACAAAAAGTAACATTTGTGTTGTTAGGATGGCAGAATTATAGTTTTCCTTTCATTTTTCAAAAACTTTCTTTGAAAAGTTTATACTAAATTCATGACACTATTTTTAAAAGAACAAAATAACGGAGAAAACAGCTGTTACTTATTCACAATATGCAAGTAAGGACCTTCTTTGTTGCTGTAGTCACAGTACCTAGAACAGTGTCTGGAATATAAGGTGGCTTGATAACTCTGCTGTCTCAGAGTCACTGTTAGACAGGAGGTGTACATGACTGCAGTTCAGTTACCATGTTCTTTGATGTTGTTCAAAAAGTACCATTATTTTAAATGTATATAAATTCTAAAAGACACAAGTACTTCAATGTTCACTGTGGCACTGTTTACTATTAATAGACAGGACATGGAAGCAACTTAGATGTCCATCGACAGATGAATAAAGAAGTTGTGGTACATATACACAATGGAATATTAGCCATAAAAAGGAACGAACCTGAGTCAGCTCTAGTGAGGTGGATGAACCTAGAGCCTGTTACACAGAGTGAAGTCCGGAAGACAAAAGCAAATACTGTATATTAACTCAAATATATGGAACCTAGAAAGATGTTACTGATGAACCTATTTGTAGGGCAGCAATAGAGACGGAGACATAGAGAACAGACTTGTGGACACAGAGGGGAAGGAGAGGATGGGATGAATTGAGAGAATAGCATTGAAACACACACATTTCTGTATGTAAAACAGATAAGTGGGACACAGGGAGCTTAGCCCAGTGCTCTGTAACAACCCTGAGGGGTAGGATGGGGTGGGAGGTGGAAGGGAGGGGACATATGTATACCTAAGGCTGATTTATGTTGATGTATGGGCTTCCCTTGTAGCTCAGCTGGTAAAGAATCTGCCCGCAATGCGGGAGACCTGGGTTCGATCCCTGGGTTGGGAAGATCCCCTGGAGAAGGGAAAGGCTACCCACTCCAGTATTCTGGCCTAGAAAATTCCATGGACTATCCATGGAGTCGCAAAGAGTTGGACACGACTCGGTGACTTTCATTTCATTTCATGGCAGAAACCAACACAACGTTGTAAAGTAGTTATCCTCCGATTAAAAATACATAAATATAAAATTAAAAAAATTAAAAAATGATATTATATGCATGCTAAGTCGCTTCAGTCGTATCCAACTCTTTGCAACCCCATGGACTATAATTTGTGATCAGTTAATGATTTTATATACAGATAAAATATATACGTATTTTTTTCAATTAACAATACACAAATGTGGACAAACTACATTGAATTCATTATCTATGTCAAGAGAGAATGTATCATGCGGATTATTATTACAGCACATTCTTTTCAAATGTTCTAATGCCTCATAAACCCCAACATTATTCTTATGACTGACAAATCTAAATTTACCAGAAGACAGCAAATACCACAATAACCAAATAAACTCTACACCTAATGCTCATTTTAACCAAATTTAAAACTAGTGTTTTCTAAACCACTAATACGAAAACATTTCTAGAATAAAAATGATACCCAGTTGAAATACTGAGATTAGATGAAAGATGACTTGTTAGATGGCTTTCTTTATTCCTAAAATATCTGCACCATAGTAGGTTATTAACTGAATCTACTTACAAACTTTCTTATAATTACTGTAAGTCTAAGTAAAGAAATATGTTTTTTGATTTTGAAATACTTCAAAGTGAATGCTAAAAGCAAAATGCTTTTTATTTAAGTTACATTTTCAGGGAGGTAATTCACTGGAGTCAAACAACCTTTTAATTTATACTTTTACTACCTCACAGGCATTGAAAACCTCAATTTGAAATATACATCCTGAAGTCAATTCTGAAATTCCACACTACGCAAAGTAGTGTCAGTAGTGATTCAAAATATATAATTCCACAGTAGTAAATGCCTAAGATACATAGGTTTTGAACCTCATTGGCCTTCTAAATCAATGTCGTGGATTAATTGTTAAAACAAATTAAGGCACACTCATTAGATAAACTGGAAGTGGAGAAGATGGGCCTAAAATTTAAAACCATACATCAGTGCTTCTCAAACTTTAATGTATATATACATATTTACTGAAACGCAGATTCAGATTTCTCTAACTTTGAGACTGGGGCCGAGATTATACATTTCTAACAAGTTCTCAGGTGATGGTGATGATACTGACTTTCAGATTTTTTTTTCTTCTTTCAGTTCTAAGGCATAACTGAAAAATAAAACCATAAGTTATTTAAAGTGTACATTGTAGGGATTTGATATACACATATATAGTGAAAGGGGGCTTCCCTGGTAGCTCAGCTGGTAAAGAATTCACCTGCAATGCAGGAGATCCTGGTTCAATTCTTGGGTCAGGAAGCTCCCCTGGAGAAGGGATAGGCTACCCACTCCAGTATTCTTGGGCTTCCCTGGTGGCTCAGATGGTAAGAATCCACCTGCAGTGTGGGAGACCTGGGTTCAGTCCCTGGTTAGGAAGATCCCCTGGAGGAGGGCATGGCAACCCACTCTAGTATTCTTGCCTGGAGAATCCCCAAGGACAGAGGAGCCTGGCAGGCTACAGTCCATGCGGTCGCAGAGAGTTGGACACAACTGAGCAACTAAGCACAGCACACAGTAAAAGGACTCCCACCATCAAATTAATTCATGCCACATTTTTAAAGTAGCAAGCCTGCAGACCAGGGGTGTGCAAACTATGGCCTTCGGGTCAAATCTGGCCTCCTGTTTGTGTAATATAGTTCTGTGTGGAAATACACCCATTCCAATCCAACATACTGGGTTGGCCAAAAGGTTTGTTCTGTCAGGTGTTACACGGAAAAACCCAAATGAACTTTTTGGTCAACCCAGTATTATCCATGGCTGCTTTTACACTTCAAAGGCTGAGTTGAATACTGCTGATCCTTAAACAATATGGGTTTGAAATGCAGATCTACTCATACATGGATTTTTTTTCCAATAAATATACAAAATATACATGAAGAACATCATGTGCAAGATTTGTATTGAGGTGGATAGTCTACCCTTACACAGGTTTAAGGAGAGTATTACATAATATAAAATGAATATGTTAGTTTTCTGTTTCATAACTTTGCTTTCAAAAAATTATATTACCATAACTATCATACCTCTCTCATAATGCAAGAAACTGTGTATTATCACAGGTATGTGGGATTTTTAAAAATTGAACAATGTTTCCTATATTGTATCATGAATATGACTGTAATACTGTATGTCACAAAAATTTTATAACAATTTATTCATTAGTATATAGGCTAGGCTACCATGAAGCTTATTACACTAGGATACCATAAAACAATCATGTTGCTGCTTCATCATTATCAATGCATAAATTATTATACCTGTAAATAAACATGAATATTTTTTACGTTCTTTTCATTTTTGAGGTCTAGTATTAGTAACACATATAAACAAAAGTTGAGCTGAGTATTTATGTTATTGGTAAGGCTTCCAGTAAATAAATTAGTAGCTACATTTTGAGGGAGTCAAAAATTATATGCGGATTTTCAACTGCATGAGGGGCTAGTGTCCCTAACCTCTACATTGTTCGAGAATCAACTACAGCTACAACAGAGATCTATGCCCATATAGCTAAAAACATCTACTATCTGATCCTTAACAGAAAATGTTTGCTGACCTCTGTTACAGATAATACCCAAAATGTACTATCAAACATGGGAAATAAGAATAAAGCAGAAGGATCAACGACTTTAATGGTTTTATGGGATTAAATCCTTTTCTTTAGATTTTCCAATTCTGTATTCCCATGGACTCTTATTTTGCACAGAAACAAGACTATAGGTCTTTAGCTGCCATGTGACTTAATCCGCACAAAAAAACCATCACATTTTTAATGAAAATAAGAAATGTTGATCAAGAGAAAAAGAAACCAACTCATAAAGACTAAAAAGCCCTGACAGCATTAACAATTATAGGTATAGTCCTGACCAAATGATCTTCATAGACTATTTATCCCATTACTTACTCTTGTTAAGTCCATGCCCAGCTTGAGCTGTGATAAGAGATGTAGGATAACACTGCGTTGTTCTTCCACAGCTCCCAGGTCATCTTCCTTGTTGTCGCAAGTATCTTCCACCTCATCATCTGCATTTATTTCTTCAGGTTCCTTGATGCAAAATAAAGCAAAAGTCTATTGTTACAAGTGCATATCAATATGCACTAAGAATAAAAGTATAAACATCAGATGAAGACATATTGGGCCTAAACGAAACTGAGAGCAGACAAAAATCTTTCTGAAAATACAACTTACATCATTTGGCCATGGAATAGATTTCCTTCAATGAACGCACTATCACTGACATTGAACATATTGTTGTTTTGTCATAAGCATCACACATAAAATACATATACTTTGTGAAAAATAGGATTTTACAGGAAGAGTGGAAAAAATGCCTCATCTGAAATTCAGGTTTTGAAGGCTTTCTCCACCTGCCTAGGGACCCTACTACTATCTATAATTCAAGATGCTTTGAGAATTAAATATTCGCCCTATTTTTAAGCTAATACTGTAAAAGTAAAATTTTAAAGTGATTGTACATATCCAGTCTTACTTCTGTAATCTGTATTTAGATATTTACTCATCCTTGGAGTTGTCAGGAAGAAACCTTGGGGATGAAGAGAATTCTAGGTGCAGGTATGGAAACCCTGTAGTTGGTTATGCAGTCTTAAGACCACAAAACATTCTCTGCACAGTTTTTCAATCAATCAATAAAACAACCCCTTGAAAAGCCAAAATTGTTTACCCTACTCTTAAAAGGTCTTAGCTCCAAATAACTGCTTAAAAGAAATCTAATTTCATTTCTGTTTTTAAATTTGATTTATTTATTAATTTTAGCTGTGCTGAGTCTCTGTTGCTGCACGTGGGCTTTCTTTAGTTGTGGCAAGAGGAGGTTACCCTCTATTTGTGGTGCACGAGCTTCTCATTTCAGTGACTTCTCCTGTTGCAGAGCACAGGCTCAAGAGCACATGGCCTTCAGCAGTTGTGGTTCGCTGGCTCAGTAGTTGTGGCACAAAGGCTTAACTGCCCTGTGGCATGTGGAATCTTCCTGGACCAGGGATCAAACTTGTGTTCCCTGTATTGGCAGATGGATTTTTTACCACTGGACCGACCACCAGGGAAGTCAGAGAAATCTAATTTCTTATTTTAATTTAAACAACCAGTAACAGTTTCAAATCCCAAAATTCTAAATAATCTTATTGGATGTCACTTTCCATGTTTATGTGGGGATGGAATATGATCTTTCTCAGGGGTACTTCTTTTCATTACCTTTGTGCAAGAGAGCTTTCATGAGTATATTATCTTTGGTAAAGTGTTAAATTTTAAGTTATGAGGGTTTTAAAAAAGAAATGATTCTGTTAATGTCTCTGCTTTTAATTTTCTCTTCCCATAAGCAAATCCTATCAAACAAGAAGCCCATCTGTTCTCTGTAGTTAGACAAAGAAAACCAATCCTAATCAGGCGTAAAATCAAGAACTTAATATTCTTCATTTTTTATTTTTTTTATTGGAGGCAAGTTAATATTCTTAAAATATTAAAAACAAAATACAAAACATGGTGATAGGGATGAAAAATAATGAACTTCTGGTCATTTTTTTGCCTTTGTTCTCCTTTTTTCTTCTTCCCTTCTATCATCCCTTCTATCAATAAAATCTTTATTAGCTCAAATTCTGATAAATCAATTAATAGTCCAGTTTAGAAAGCAAAGAACTAAAGATAGCCTCTTGATGAAAGTGAAAGAGGAGAGTGAAAAAGTTGGCTTAAAGCTCAACATTCAGAAAATGAAGATCATGGCATCCAGTCCCATCACTTTATGGCAACTAGATGGGGAAACAATGGAAACAGTGCCAGACTTTATTTTTTGAGCCTCCAAAATCACTGCAGATGGTGACTACACCCATGAAATTAAAAGATGCTTGCTCCTTGGAAGAAAAGCTACGACCAATCTAGACAGTATATTAAAAAGCAGAGACATTACCCTACCAACAAAGGTCCGTCTAGTCAAAGCTATGGTTTTTCCAGTGTCACACATGTGGATGTGAAAGTTGGACTATAAAGAATGCTGAGCACTGGAGAATTGGTGCTTTTGTTTTTTTTTTTTTTTTCAATATTAAATTCATGTATTTTAATTTTCTCCATAAATCACTCTCTCTTTCAGCTTCTCTTCTCCAAGGCTGAGCCATGAAACGCACTTCCCAGAAAAAGAGGGGAGGGACTGCCTGGGGCTGGGAGGCCCTTGAGAGAATGAGTCTCAGTGCTGACTGCCTTCACCCTGTTAGCGGGACAGGGGTCTCAGACGCCAGCCTTTGTGGAGAAAGAAGAGTGATTTTATCCTGAAGCTTCAGTTCAGTTCAGTCGCTCAGTTGTGTCCGACTCTGCGACCCCATGAATCACAGCAAACCAGGCCTCCCTGTCCATCACCAACTCCCGGAGTTCACTCAAACTCAAGTCCATCGAGTCGGTGATACCATCCAGCCATCTCATTCTCTGTTGTCCCCTTCTCCTCCTGCCCCCAATCCCTCCCAGCATCAGAGTCTTTTCCAGTGAGTCAACTCGTCGCATGAGGTGGCCAAAGTATCGGAGTTTCAGCTTTAGCATCAGTCCTTCCAATGAACGCCCAGGACTGATCTCCTTTAGGATGGACTGGTTGGATCTCCTTGCAGTCCAAGGGACTCTCAAGAGTCTTCTCCAACACCACAGTTCAAAAGCATCAATTCTTCAGCGATCAGCTTTCTTCACAGTCCAACTCTCACATCCATACATGACCACTGGAAAAACCATAGCTTTGACTAGACGGACCTTGGTTGGCAAAGTAATGTCTCTGCTTTTTAATATGCTATCTGCTGCTGCTGCTGCTGCTAAGTCGCTTCAGTCGTGTCCGACTGTGCGACCCCATAGACGGCAGCCCACCAGGATCCACCATCCCTGGGATTCTCCAGGCAAGAACACTGGAGTGGGAATTGGTGCTTTTGAACTGTGGTGTTGGAGAAGACTCTTAAGAGTCCTTTGGACTGCAAGGAGATCAAACCAATCAATCCTATCAATGAAATCAGTCCTGAATATTCATTGGGAGGACTGATGCTGAAAAGGAAACTCCAATACTTTGGCCACCTGATGTGAAGAGCTGACTCATTGGAAAAAACCCTGATGCTAGGAAAGACTGAAGGCAGGAGGAGAAGGGGACGACAGAGAATGAGATGGCTGGATGGCATCACCAACTCGATGGACATGAGTCTGAGCGAGCTTCAGGAGTTGGTGATGGACAGGGAAGCCTGGTGTGCTACAGTCCATGGGGTCACAAAGAGTCAGACACGACTAAGCAACTGAACTGAACTGAACTGAGTCCAATTCATTTCTTCAGAGATCAAATACAACAATTACTTGTATATACCACAATTATTTGTTTTTATGACCTTAAGGAGAGATTCCCAAAGGCGAATTTCTCAATTTCCCTTTTCTATGGCTAGTAAGTCTGTCAGGAAGTACTTCCTGTAATCCATTCTAAGTCAGTTGCATAATATAGTCTATTAAGTATATTTGTGAACATATACTCATTATAAATCAGAGGGAAAAACTGATCATTCCTCTTTCTATATACAATACCAAATATAACAATTTTTCATTTGAGAAATGTCAAAAAGGAAAAATATAGATCTTGATTAAATAATGTTCTTCAGCTTTTGAAAGGTACTATTACATTTGAGGTCAGAACCTAGGACACAGATTAATAATGCAAATATAGCCTTAACTTTATTATACACAGTTATACACAAAGTTTATTGTGTAGTTTACTCTAATGAAAATAGTATTAAACTAAAGAGATAAAACAAATTTTATAGAAAAGCTAAAGAACATATTTTTGTTATCTTTAAAAATAGTCAAGCACTTAATAAAATAGAAAAAAAAAGGAATTCCATTTGCAAATAAATACTGATTCTAAGGTATGATATGAATGGAAGATTCTGGAAGCTCTCTTTTCTTTTTGAAACGCCTCTTCTTAGAGAGCATGCCTTTCTTCAAGAAAAGCTTAAGGTTAAAAAAAAAAAAAGCATTACCAAAATTCAAACTGCTCAAATGTATAAAATCCCTACAAACTCAGAATGACTAGTAAATACAGTGGCAAAAGCAGTTGAGTTTCTAGGAATTTATAATATCTGGAGACTGCACGGCAAAGAGAAATTTCACAAAACTTATACCAACGCCATTTTTTGTCTTCTTGATTTCTGACTTGGGCACTAAGGAACTGTGGGCTTCATTCTAGCCTCTAGCGTTTATCTTCTCTATCACCTGACAGCAACATTTCCACCACTATAATACATGTTTCCAGCTTGCACTGACACTTATATGCACATAAGGCATATGTGAAATTTTCGAACAATTCAGGTCTATTCTTGTGTGCTTGAAAGTGAAATTTGCTCAGCTGTGTCTGACTCTTTGTGACCCCATGGACTATATACAGTCCACGGAATTCTCCAGGCCAGAATACTAGAGTGGGTAGCCTTTCCCTTCTCTAGGGTATCTTCCCAACCCAGGGATCAAACCCAGGTCTCCCGCAATACAGTCAGATTCTTTACCAGCTGAGCCACCAGGAAAGCTTGAGTGGAGTCTAAAATCTTTTGTTAATTGAAAAAAAAGAATCTATGCACTTAAGAGTTTTTTCTGTTTGCACTGGGTCATACACTAAGCTACTCATTTCAAAAGGTTTGGAAATTCAACAATCTTCTCCCCACATCTCTGTGCCCCATCTCTACCATATGTCTCTATCCTGACCTGATCTCCAACATGTTTTGTATTCTCATTTAGAAGAATGAAAATGTTATGGAGTACATGACCTATTGTTTATAATTTTTCACAAAAAATTATAGTCCTGATTTCTGCAAAGCTTGGTTTCATCATTTCCAAAGTGCTTTACATGTACATTAACAATCATACATCCTCTTCCCACATAAAATTCAACATGTTTATAAACTATACTAAACCTTTTTTCTTAAAAGGCTTTCTTTCTAATTTTGCTAGGTTTGTGAATGGGACCCTAATTTTAATCTCAACTTAGGCTTAAAAACTTGGAAGTCATTTGTGATCCAACCCTATATCCAATCAATCACAAGTTCAACTGATTTTTCATTTGAAATGCCTATTACCAGTTCATGTCTTCATTCCTACTTCCACAGACTTCTATCCACACTTCAATTTCAAGTCATATGATACACCAATCTTTTTATACATTTTGCATCCCTCCTCATGCTCATGATCTCAATATCTGTCACATTAAGACTAAATTTTTCTGCCTGAGTTTACACTGTATTCTGTGCAGCAGTGCTCCAGGAATAATCATTCCACAAAGAATGCAACATGAATGGCCATCTGGATTTGTAAAATCCAACAACGCTGGGGTCATTTTCCATAAACTAGGTGCTCTGCTAAATTTACTTATCTTAATAGCAACTTATAATGTATTATTACCCCTACTTTACAAGTTAAGCATGGCTAATGAGTTGGCCCACATGTTAGTAAACGGCAGGACCAGGGTTCAACATCATCAGGCAAGCCTTCCCCACAGTAAGTGGGGACTCTAAATGATTTTAAGTCTCTTCAGTGAAAGAATTATCTTCTATTTTTGAGTCTCCTCTAATTCTTAACATTGGACTTGTCATACACTAAGATAACTTAATGAATACTTACTAACTGCTTGACTCCACAAATGAATTAGTTAAGAAACTATAAGAAAAAGAGGATTTTTTTCTTTCTTCTTCCTCGGCCACCCTGCTGCCATTGCCTGCCTCACTGAGTCAAAACCTTTGCAGCTTTGGAAGTCCCTGTGTTATATGTTTCTTTCAAGAAGTAATTTACTAATATATAAATAACCATAAACCATGCCTTACTCTTGACTCAATAATTTTAGTTGGGAATAACTTAAGAAATAATCTAAATAAAGGGAAGAAAAAAAATAAAACAGTAGACAAAATAATACAGCATTATTTATAAGAACAAAAAAATAACAACCTAGACATTCAATAGCCTACTTCAACCTTTAAAAATTTTAATTATATAGGCCAGAATAACATATAAAAACACTTATGAGAAGTATCAAGTAAAAAGAGCTTAAAACAAAACTATCTATGTAATTATGATAACCATAAAAATAAAAGATGTAAACTCAAGAGGCAAAATAACAGTATGATATTGTTACAGAGGTAGAACTAAGACTAGAAGAGAGCTCTGTTTAGCTTCTGGGAAATGTGTAATGAACATTACTTTACAAAAATATTAAACTCTAAGATTGTGTGCTATTTTAAGTAGACTAACACTTTTAAAAATTGGTTTGGTACAGTGCTTACTATCAAAAAAACCTTAATAGTAAACTTATAAACTTAATAGCAAACACCTACTAAATAATGTTAAATTAAGAAATCTATGAGATAAATATCATGCAAATAATCTTCCACTAGAAAAGCTATTTTCCAGAAAAACATGTAAATTTTAAGTACATTTATATAAAGCAAAAGTAAACTAAAACTAAGGACACATAATTTAACCTGGAAAACACAGTATGTACAAGTTTTACACAATAGAGCCCTTCCAAAGCCAATGCAGTTCAAAGTAGAACACCACTTACAGTGAGCTCTCTAGAGTATGCACATCCTGACAATGAAAAGGTGATTTTCAGTGATCCCTAATTTTTACTCCAAAACTGTATTTTCGTATTACCTTACCCTTGCTAATAGTCCAGATTCTGCAACACACCGCTCTTCTGGGACTGCCACTGGCTTACTTTGCTCAGTTGCATAGGGCTGGTCGGCTCCATTTTTATAGTGGTTTGATAATGGTATCTTTGGTTCTAACCATTCGATTGTCGTTCCTGATGAAGTAAGAGAAAACTTTCGCTGAAACTTGCTCATAATCTGGAAAGTTCAGCAAATGTGGATTTTATTAAACGATTTTGTTTTGCATCTACAAGGCTAAAAGCAATTCAACCTGTTAAGAGATGCTGCAAGACAGCAACTTGTATCTCATTAGCATGAGCATGACGATTGGTTATCTTACAACAGAGCAACCTGCAACTTGAAATCAGATACCATTTAAGTCAATCAACCCTGAATAGGAGTGAACTCACTTCCTGGGAAAATCTGTGAATCATTAAGTGTATTCTCACCCCAATAGTTGACCTTTCTGCATGAATCTTGACCCTCTAGTAACAAGAAGTATGCAGTTAGACTTGAGGGTATCAGAACTATAGGACCAGCCTGGGATTGTGAAACAGTAAAATCTACTTCAATTTGGGGTTGAACCTTATTCTCAGTACCAATTTTCTAACCAATCAAGATAACCCCACAGTCTAATTTTAAGAATTGCAGATCCATGTCCATTATGTTTTTTTCCCAATCATACAAAAAGGCTCCATATACTTTTAAACTGAAAGGTTCTTCTACTGAATAAATAATAGCTGACCTAATGAAAGACAGTGACCACATTTAGAGACTTTTCATCTTCTCAGTTAATGACTCAAATGTCTCTTATTACCCTCAACTAGTTTAACAAAGTGGATTCGATGCCTAATCAATAATGGAAAATGTTCCATTTGATTTCAGAAGCTGATCTAGGTTTCACAGAAGCTTGGTTATACAGTGTTACATTAAGGGATACTCAGACTACTACACCAGAAATTTAAAAGGAGTATGGAATTTACTTAGTCTATAACAAAATCCTAGACTTCAGTAGAGGAATAAATTACAAAGTACCTATCAGGCTACCAGAGCATCTTGCCTTGGCACTTAGTTCGGATTAACTGAGGGCGATTCACAATTGGGGGAATGCCCTGGATATAAGTTCAAGGGGCCTGTTTCAAAATTTCAAAGAAATGAAAGCTCTTTGTTTCTACCTTGATATGTTTATTTTTAATGTCAGCATCTAGATTCCCCTACTTCTTGAAATAAGATGCACATAAACACTGAATTTAAGAGATTTGTTTTAAGAGATTATTCACAGATAAATCATAACAAAATTCTTTATCAAATAAATCATCTGGTCTCAGGGTCCTTCTGAATCAGTTCTTTCTAAAATATCTTTCTTTCACAAGCAAGAGGAGTTCATTGAATAAGAAAACAATGAGTGTTGGGAAATACTAAGTTACTACTATTAATTCATTGTGATGGGGGTGGGGAAATTGGGGCAATGTTGTTAAAGGGTACAGACTTGCAACTAGAAGATGAATAAGTCCTGGAGATCTAATACACAGCACAGTGAATGGAGTCAACAGTACTATAGTAAATATTTCAAAGTCGCTAAATGTTCTCATTACAAAATAGGGAATTCCTTAGTTCCAAAGGTTAGGACTTGACATTTTCACTGCCAAGGTCCAGGAAACTAAGACTCCATAAGGTGTGTCTATGTGTGTGTGTGTGTCTGTGTGTCTGTGTGTATGTGTGTGTGTGTGTGTGTGTCTGTGGGTGTGTGTGTGTGTCTGTGTCTGTGTGTGTGTGTTGGGGCTGGGGGAAAGCAGGCCAATAAGGGGCAGAGAAAAAAAGAAATGACAATTATGTGATATGACTGGGACATTAGCTAACACTCTGGTGACATATAAATAAATAAATGTATTAAACCAACACTTTAAACTTGCATGTCAATTATATATAATGTCATTTTATATGTACTATATGTCAGTTATATCTCAATTTTTAAATGAGTTTATTAACCTCATAGAAAACCTTAATAGAAAAACTCATTTTTGTTATGTAATAACAAATAATACAATAACTTTGTTTTCTCCAGTAAATTAATTTCAATAAATAGGTGCTCTAGAATACTAGATGTATATCTTATTTTTCAAACTGAAAGGTGACTGATAGACTTTTATATATATATCTCATAGGGAAACAGTGAATAGTGGACTAAAGCAACCAAGGAATGATTCCAATGTTTCTACTTATTGATTAAATAGAGTAATGCCATCAACTTCAACAGAAATACAGAAGACGTGAATTTTTAATTCAGTTTTTGACAAATTTAATTTGAGGTCTCTAAAGGAATATTTAATTATATGAGACCTAAAATGGTTTTAGATTTGAAAAAGGACACAGTAAAAGAGACTCTGTATAACATTAGTATGATAATAAAAACCAAGAGGCTAGCTGGTTTTCTATTTGTCTTGCTTTGATTAAGATTTTCTGGAGCAGAATTACAAAGAATGCAGTTACTATTTCCATGTTTTGACCTGCAATGTTCAGTCCTATGTTTAAGCAATAACTTACCTGAAGGCAATGAGCCCTTCTGATGTGATGCATGCTGTAACTGGAGAATATGAAAGCAGTCATTTAAACAGTTCATAGTTGCCATGGAAGTAGCCTTGAGCATTAAGAGATCCTGGTCCAAGGAACTAAGATGGCCAGAAGCAGGAAGGCATTCAATTCCTCTAATTAAGTCTCTTTGTTGTCCTTCAGCATGAGACATCATCTAAGGAAATAACGGTTCCATGTGTCACTCATAATCTCTGTATAGCATGGATACATACAGTTGCCACTTTAATTACCATATTCTGTATGACATGTAACATACAGTTGTCATTTTTAGGATATATTCAGCCTAGAAATCTATTTTAAATTTGTTTGGCTATTCTCAATAAGCATTTAATAGTGCTACTCAAAAGATGATAACACATTAGTAAATCTCCAACATATGCTGACCTAAAAGAAGCCATACCCAGAGAAGCACATACTATTCGATTCAGTTCAGAGATTTCAGACACAGGCAAAATAAATCTATGGTTTACAGGTGAGGAAACCCCTACACATCAGAAGTCAGGATAGTGAAGAGAGTGCAATGATGAAGAGGCATGAGAGGGTCCTCTAGGGTACTGGTAATACTTAATTTTTTGATCCAGGAGGTAGTTACATTAAAATTACAAGATGCACACTTGTGTATCAGGTTCTTTTATACAAAGATACATGCTTAGAAGGTTAATTAAGAACTGGGATGGAGACCAAGGGAAGGGGGCCAAACAGATCCATTAGGTTTACCACTGGTCTAATGAAAAGAACTTCCATGATTAATTAAACAGAACAGAAAGCCAGATAAGAAATTATAGACAAAATTCTACAATTAGTTGATACATAAGCCCCAGATTTCCAGAGACAATCCCCATTCATGCTTAGAGTCTTGCTGTAATTATGTCTAAACCTGTTACAGCTTGAAGGCCAAATTATATACTTACCCTATTCATTTTCCAAGAACTTCTTGGCATGAAATTAGAAATGGGATGTTTATATTATGTCTCTTGTGCATCTCCCACTGGCCTAGGGGTCCTAACTATAATTGCTCTTCTCCTCTGCTTCTAGCAATATTATAAGCAAATACTAAGTTTTATACTTGTTAGATTTCTTAAGTCACAAGTAATGCTGAGGGAAAAAATTACTACTCAAGTATATCTGAACCAAGATGAATTTATTACTTTCCAGCCAAGGGAAAACTGTCCTTCCAGAACAAATCAAACAGCTAATCTTATGTAAACTTCTTGGGGACATACAACATTCAAGGATGGGTTGACTTTACAACAAAAGTAACAGCGTGGAGGAAGTATGGTCTTCAGGGACTGTCTAACATTCACACTGAGCGTCTGAACTAAACTGAACATTCAGAAGGAAGCATATTGAAACAGAGTTGTTAATGATTGAAGTGAGTTGGTTAAACAGGCTCCGCATTACTTGCTAAGAGATTCAATCTAGAGCCAAACAAGAGATTATTTTTCACTTTCTTTTTTGAACTCAAGATAATACAACTTCTTATTCTCACAACAAGAAAAACATTTGAAAAACTGGACATTTAAATTAAAAAAACACCTATTCACTTGAATACACTCTTCAGAGAACACAAAGGAAAAAAAGATGTACATTTATGATCTGCATACTTTTCTATATTATGTTATAAGCCAATAAAATTTAATAAAGGAAAAAATCATAAGCAGGATATTGACAATATGAATAATCAGCTCTCACAATATAACATTTAAGAGAAGAAAAGTGTTTCTTTGTACAAATGGCCCAAATAAGCCACTTGCTAAGTGTTGATATTATAAGTGAAGAGGCCTAAGGACTTTTCAGTGGTTACGAATCAGCCGGCCAATGCAGGAGACTTGGGTTCGATCCCTGGTCTGGAAAGATTCCACATACTGCAGAGCAACTAAGCCTTGCACGATGACGAAGTCTGAGCTCTAGGGCCCTCAAGCCACTAAGACTGCATGCTGTAACTACTGAAGCCTATGCTCTACAAGAAAAGCTACCACAATGAGAAGCTCCCACACCACAACCAGAGAGGAGTCCCTGTCTTCACAATTAGAGAAAGCCTGCAGGCAGCAATGAAGACCCAGCACAACCAAAAAATAAAATAAACAAATTATTTTTTAAAAAATTAAAATAAAAAAGTGAAGAGGCTTAAGAAAGTGATGCTCTTGACTGGAAAAAAATAAACTTTAAATTATATTTAGAGTGCAAATGTTAAAATCTGAAAATTCCCTGGTGGTTCATTGATTAGGACTCTGTGCTTCCACTGTGAGGGGTACCAGTTGGATCCCAGAAGCTGCATGGCATGCCCCCCTCCTCCCGCCAAAGAATAAAATTTGGTTATGGTTCTTTCCAAAGCAAACACGCTGACCATATATTTACAATGAAATAGAACTGATTCTGTGAAGCTGTTTTAGTGACTGTTCCTGACAATAATAGTAAATCCAGTTCCTTAAGAATGAAAAACCATCATGAAAGCTGAAAACTTGCTTAATCTGTGTTTTGCAGCTAGGAATGACAAATACGGTGATAATGAACATCACTCATATGGCAACTAGTTGGTATGAGAATCATGATTTCATTGCTTGTAGTTTAAATGTGTCTCCCTTACTAGACTGGGGATGTTAGCTTCTCCCAAGGCACAGCATAGTAACCTGCAAGAAGCATGCACTGATTAATGGAGTGATTGATGAATTGTAAATTAATAATTAATTGTAATTAGTAAATACTAAAATAGATCACTTTACCACTTCAGTAATAAATCCATAGAGTCACAATATGACTCGATTTTCCAACAGTCAGTTGCTTTTGCCAACTGTTACTTCATTTATTGCTGGACTTACTCACGGACTTTGATTAAAATACTCCTTTCAAATTCACTTTGAATTATATCTTTGCATTATAACCAAAGAGCTAGATCACTCTAGAATAGCAATTCTCAAACAGTGCTCTCCAGATTCTTGTGCTCTCCATCCTTTTCAGGGGGTCTATGGAGTCAAGGTTATTTTCACAATAATTCTAGGAAATTAATTTCCTTCTTCATTTGGTGGCAATTGTACTGATGGTGCAAAAGCAATGGTGGGTAAAACTGTTGGTGTCTTAGAATCAAGGCAGTTGATACAACAATGTCATGACTGTATTCTTCACTGCCATGCACTCATGGAATAGGCACTGGGGGCTGGGGAAAAGACAGCCAATTTTATTTAAGAATATTTTTGAAAAATCAGTAAAAATTATTAGTTTTACTATATCTTGACTCTTGAGTACACATATTTAAAATTGTCTATATGAAAAATGAGAAGCACATTTCTATTGTATATATAAAAAAAAAGTACACTGCTGTTGCATACCAAAGCACTGTGGTTGCCCAAAGAAACACACTTGTGAGACTGAGTTGCAGGTTAAACTAGCAGTTTATTTTCACAGATCACTACCTGACATGAAAGAATGTTATATTGGTTGTTCATAAACACAGGTGACAACCTGGAATGAGGGCAGTTTTGTGGGATCTGAAACTATCTCAGCTAAATGGTGTCAGAACTGAATTAAACTGTAAACACCTAGCTGGAATCTGCCAAGAATCAGAGAATTACCTAGTGTGAAGGAAACCCCCACATATTTGGTGACTGGAGTACAGAAGTATGGGGTGTTATAGTAGAATAGAGGAGAAACACAAAAGTGTTGTTTTTCCCTGACAGAATGATCGCTAATAACTATAGCTCTTCAGGCTTGGGAGTATGTGGTAGACATCTTTTCAAAATTAAACAAAATGATCTGTTACTTCAAGAAAAACAACCGACAGTCCTTGTTGTCAATTATAAAATCTGAGCTTTAAAATGAAATTACAATCTTGGAAAACCTGTATCAGTCACCATAAGCTTGGCTGCTGCTGCTACTGCTACTGCTGCTGCTGCTGCTAAGTCGCTTCAGTCGTGTCCGACTCTGTGCGACCCCATAGACAGCAGCCCAAGAGGCCTCCCCATCCCTGGGATTCTCCAGGCAAGAACACGAGTGGGTTGCCATTTCCTTCCCCAATGCACAGAAGTGAAAAGTGAAAGTGAAGACTCTCAGTCATGTCCGACTCTTAGCGACCCCACAGACTGCAGCCTACCAGGCTCCTCCGTCCACAGGATTTTCCAGGCAAGAGTACTGGAGTGGGTTGCCATTGCCTTCTCCAAGAATGTCAATAAACTTGGCAGTTTCCCAATATTGAAAGCCTTTTCTGATGAAGTTGGTACGGATGTTAATGAATGTGAATTTTTGATATTGTATACCAATATCTGTAAGTGCTGCCTAACTCTGAACTAACATTTTCCAAATGACTAATGCCGTGTTACAAAATCATGCATAAGTTAAAGATCCACTCAAAGTGCAAGGCAAACCAATATATTTTCATGAAACAGAACATGAAAAGTTCACTGATATATATTAGATTCCACACTGCATCTAACACTTAAGAAACTGCCATTGTCCAGTTTTCCTGGAATATCAAAGAACAGCCACATTTACCTTAAAAAGCTATTTTAAAACATTTCTCTTTTTTCCCAAGCCACAAAGTTTTTATCCATACAGTTCAACTAAAACTACACATTTGCAGTAAATTGAGTGCAATTATTTTGTCTGGGGGGAAAAAAATAGCTGTTTGACATAAAAATATGTTATCTATGTTAACATGTATGAATTTATTTTTATTTTAAAATAATAAAACATAAAATTTAAAGGTAAATTTTAAAAAACAAGCATTTTTAAAATACCTGTTTCAATTTCTAATAAGGTAAATATTGGTAAATTTAACCTATATAAAGCAAAAATTCTTTGAGGTTGTCAATAATTTTTAAGAGTGAAACAGATACCAAGGCCACAAAAAGCTTGAGAACGCCTACCGGGAACCATAGTCAGTATGGTAACAAAAATTCTTTCAATGTCTTTGAAAAGAAAAAGGATCTACATAGTCTCAAAGAAACTCCCCAGATATTTTATTAACTACAGAGAAAAAGAAACTTTACAGTGGAGAAAAGCTACTTTAACCAAGCAGAAGCTACCTTAACCACATAATCAAGGTGAACATCACCAGTAACTTGACATACTGATATCATGAACTCCTCGATATAGGTACTGACAATACATATCTTCAAGGGTATCTTTCCCGGAAATGGATAATTTCACTCAAATAATAAGAAAATATCAGACAAATACAAATCTGGGAACATTAAACAAAACTTGATCTTCATAGGTATCAATGCCAGGAAAGATAAAGACTGAGCAACAATTACAGACAGAAGAAGACTAAGTAGTAATAATAACAATTAAATGCATCATTTTAACAGGATCCTAAAACAGAAAAAAGAATGTTACTGGAAACACTACTAAAATTTGAATAAGAACTATAGTTAACAGTATTATAGTTATATAATTTCCTGTTTTTGATACTGTTATGAAAGAGTAACATTGCAGAAAGTTGGGTGAGGGATACACATAGAAATCCTGCATTACTTTTGCAACTTGTTTGTAAATTTAAAATTACTGTAAAATAAGAAGCTTTTTTTTTTTGCCAGGGGGAGGCTGTGCTGTGTCTTTGTTGCTGTTCAGGCTTCTCTCTGGTTGCCGCGAGCAGGGGAGCAGGGGAGCAGGGGAGCAGGGGCTACTCTCTAGTTGCCCTGCATGGGGTTCTCACTGTTGTGGCTTCTCTTTTTGTCATGTGGGCTCTAGAGTGAGCGGGCTTCACTGGGCTCAGTAGTGGCTCTCAGGCTCTATCTAGAGCAAAGGCTTAGTTGCTTCACAGCATGTGGGATTTTCCCAAATCAGGGATCGAATCTGTATCTCCTACACCAGCAGGCGGATTCTGTACCAGTGAGACACCAGGGAAGTCCCCAGATTAGAAGCTTCTAAAAAGTGTTCTCCTCTCGGCCACAGCCCCTGGCCTTACAAATAGCTGTGAAAAGAAGAGAAGCGAAAAGCAAAGGAGAAAAGGAAAGATATAAGCATCTGAATGCAGAGTTCCAAAGAATAGCAAGAAGACATAAGAAAGCCTTCCTCAGCGATCAATGCAAAGAAATAGAGGAAAACAACAGAACAGAAAAGACAAGAGATCTCTTCAAGGAAATTAGAGATAACAAAGGAACATTTCATGCAAAGACGGGCACAATAAAGGACAGAAATGGTATGGACCTAACAGAAGCAGAAGATATTAAGAAGAGGTGGACAGAATACACAGAAAAACTGTACAAAAAAGATCTTCAAGACCAAGATAATCACGATGGCGTGATCACTCACCTACAGCCAGACATCCTGGAATGTGAAGTCAAGTGGGCCTTAGAAAGCATCACTACGAACAAAGCTAGTGGAGGTGATGGAATTCCAGTTGAGTTATTTCAAATCCTAAAAGAGGATGCTGTGAAGGTGTTGCACTTTATATGCCAGCAAATTTGGAAAACTCAGCAGTGGCCACAGGACTGGAAAAGGTCAGTTTTCATCCCAATCCCAAAGAAAGGCAATGCCAAAGAATGTTCAAACTACCACACAATTGCACTCATCTCACACGCTAGTAAAGTCATGCTCAAAATTCTCCAAGCCAGGCTTCAGCAATACGTGAACCGTGAACTTCCAGATGTTCAAGCTGGTTTTAGAAAAGGCAGAGGAACCAGAGATCAAATTGCCAACATCTGCTGGATCATGGAAAAAGCAAGAGAGTTCCAGAAAAACATCTATTTCTGCTTTACTGATTACGCCAAAGCCTTTGACTGTGTGGATCCCAATAAACTGTGGAAAATTCTGAAAGAGATGGGAATACCAGATCACCTGACCTGCCTCTTGAGAAACCTGTATGCACGTCAGGAAGCAACAGTTAGAACTGGACATGGAACAACGGACTGGTTCCAAACAGGAAAAGGAGTATGTAAAGGCTGTATATTGTCACCCTGCTTATTTAACTTCTATGCAGAGTACATCATGAGGAACGCTGGGCTGGAAGAAGCACAAGCTGGAATCAAGATTGCCGGGAGAAACTATCAATAACCTCAGATATGCAGATGACACCACCCTTATGGCAGAAAGTGTAAAAGAACTAAATAGCTTTTGATGAAAGTGAAAGAGGAGAGTGAAAAAGTTGGCTTGAAGCTCAACATTCAGAAAACTAAGATCATGGCATCCCATCACTTCATGGGAAACAGATGGAGAAACAGTGGAAACAGTGTCAGACTTTAGTTTTTTGGGCTCCAAAGTCACTGCGGATGCTGACTGCAGCCATGAAATTAAAAGACGCTTACTCCTTGGAAGGAAAGTTATGACCAACCTAGATAGCATATTAGAAAGCAGAGACATTACTTTGCCAACCAAGGTCCATCTAGTCAAGGCTATGGTTTTTCCAGTGGTCATGAATGGATGGACTGTGAAGAAAGTTGAGCGCCAAAGAATTGATGCTTTTGAACTGTGGTGTTGGAGAAGACTCTTGAGAGTCCCTTGGACTGCAAGAAGATCTAATCAGTCCATTCTAAAGGAGATCAGTCCTGGGTGTTCATTGGAAGGACTGATGCTAAAGCTGAAAAACTCCAATACTTTGGCCACCTCATGCGACGAGTTGACTCACTGGAAAAGACTCTGATGCTAAGAGGGACTGGGGGCAGGAGGAGAAGGGGACGACAGAGAATGAGATGGCTGGATGGCATCACCGACTCTATGGACATGAGTTGGAGTGAACTCCTGGAGTTGGTGATGGACAGGGAAGCCTGGTGTGCTGTGATTCATGGGGTTGCAAAGAGTCGGACATGACTGAGCGACTGAACTGAACTGAAAAAGTGTTCTCAGCTTGTGAAAACTGTTAGCTTTGGTTTTACCTTAACACAGATCTTTTCAGTCATTGTCTTGGATTAAAAAAGGCTTAGAAACTTTCTGTGGACCATGCTTTCATAAAGCATTTAGAGCTCCCACAATGAAATACATCCAAGCCACAAAACTGTAACAAGATTCTTTAATGCATGGCATCATAAGCAAAGTTAGGAAAAAATATGCATCTACAGACCAGATTATGATAATTTTAAATAAAAGGAAGTAAGCTAACTTTTAAAGGAAAATATAGTTCCAGAGAACTCTCCAAATGCACTATTTTCTCACAAATAGAATTATTCCATTGGAATACAGAAATGTTCCTAATAGAACATTCACGTAAAATATTTGAAATTAAATAACTACAATTTTATAGTTTGACCTACTGAGTTCTTAAAAGCAAAAACATAAACTTAGTGAAGACAAAGACGCTCAACTGAAACTTTTTTGTAGGTGGCATTGGCAGAGACTGCCAAACAGTGGTCAACATTCAAATCCTAGAATATTACTGGTGCCATAATTCAAGAAGGCTGCCATTAAATTAGCCAGCTCTATAAGTAAATACCTACCCTTCCTAAAGAGGTAGCTGTGAAACTCTGGGGACAGACACATATTCTCTACATACAAGTGTCAGAGTTACATGCTAAATATTAACATGATTTCACAATAATATGAAAGGGTATATTTAAAGTCTAGAAAATTACAGTGTGGATATTGTAAGAAATTACCCCTGGGTGTGAGAATAACAAAAGAACCATTAGAGCAGGAAAGAGATGAGTAGGGGATTAAAGTCACAGTGAAAAAGAAGCTAAGAGAGATATGACAGTGTTCTCAGTACAGCAGGTCATAAAGATCCAAGCACAACCAAGCAGAGGCTGCCACAGATGGCTAAAATCTCAAATATGAAAGGTTCCTTTTTCATCAAAAACGTGTACCATGATTCATGGCAACTTCAACTATAAGCTTTCTGCTTGTTTTTAACCTTTTATGAAGTATACAGACTGACATATAATATTACAGATAGGGAAGTACACTTCACAACAGTATATAGGTTTGACGAATTTTCATAAACCAAACACATCATGTAAGCAACACCCAGATCAAGAACCAGAATATTACCAGCATGCTGAAGAACACTCAAGCTCCCATCACCAGCCATGACCAAAGAGCGCCAAAAATCTCACAACAGCCTAATGTTTAGGGGTGAAGGAACACACCATGATACAAAAGTATTCCTAGATGTTTTTCTTTATTCTATCCCTTCTTATCTTAACCACTTTTAATATTTCCATTTCCTTCACTGTAGACTAATATATCAGAACCTTGATTTCCTTAAGATATAAACACCTATCAACAGATTGAATACCATCAACATAAATACTAAAAATTATTTTATTTAAAAAGGTACTTATAATTGTCACTTATTTATAACAGGATTAAAAAGTGAGTCAAAAGCTATTATTCATCTCAAGCATGTTATTTCATCTCTTTTAAATCTCAATTGCTTCACCTATAAATACAACCCAAAATAATCTGACAGAGGGAACATTCTCCCCAGCTTCCTGCCTTAAATCATTTGAGAGTGATTTATAATATTATTTTCACAATCCACTACATAGGTATCTACAAGGTCTACCAAAATTAACTCAGTAAACAACACCTGGATTATTAAGAACCTAACTGCATTCTTTATTAACTAGAATTATTTGGTACTTAGTTTCAAAGAGAATAAGGAAATTGGTGAAATAAGGGAACATCAAGGATTTAACTATTCTGTGTGTTTGAAATTCTCTATTTACATGTATCAGTAAAAAAAAAAAAGTCACTTGTTTGATCACACAGTCTTTCCACTAGACTTAATAACCCCTTTATCATAAATTTTACATTAAAGGAGTCTATACTTTCTCTTGAGAAACGAAAGATACAGATTTTTGAAACATGACAGTGTACACAGAACCTAGCTGACAGACTTGAGGAAACTTAGGACACCTAAAAAATCAGGGAATTGTTATGACCTAAACATTGAGACCCCCAGAAGACACAAATAGGATTAAAATTTTTTTGTGACAAAATCAAGCTGGTAATATTATTTTATGCATTTTAACTTGATTTCAATTCATACTTACTTCTCTGACTTCCACAAGATGGTCTGGAGGTAAGTTAGCTCTTTTGCTCACTGATTGTAGTTTGGAATGTCCAACATTAAAAAAGGAAATGGTATTTTGACTTGGTCTTCTCTGGGATATAGGAGAATTACCACTAGATGCAAGTGAGAAGCTCCGTGATTTCAGAGGAGGATTATTCTATTAGACAAAGAAAATAATTCCTTTTTTAAAATTTAGGTAAACTCTCAACCTATAATATACTCGAGGCCTACACACAAACAGTTTTAAAAATAAAGTTAACCTCAGAATTAACTACAAGAATAGTTCTGAAGATGGAAAAATTTAAGACCTTCAAAGTCTAAGAATTTCACACATCCCATAGTAAACTGGTAATTTATTCAGAAAATTAATTCCAGGTGTGTGCTGTCAAGAATTCTTTTTTTACATTAAACATGTATTAGAATAACAAGAAATCTCTGATTTCAGATATTTAAACATCATGATTGAAGCAAAAAATATATTCAGCAATACTCAATATAATAATTTTTCTAGTATAACATTCAAGTATCTTTGAAACAAACTAGCACTTTCTGGTCACTGCCAATGATTAGAATCTTGCAGCAAGAATAAAGTTTTTTGCTGGATTTCTTAAAGACTGCAGGCCTAAATCACAATTTTAAAAAATTTAGCTATGGGGAAGGAACACTAGGAAGAAAACAAAAAAGTAGGTATGGAAATCCTTTAACTCTGCTTCCCACATATTCATTTTTAGACATTTCTAACCTTAGATTTCAAGTACTAAGACCCTCCTTCTCATCTTAAAAAAGAAAACACTCCAAATGAGATACAGAAATTATCTATAAGCATATGAAAAGACGCTCAACCTTATTAGCCATTAGAGAAATGAAATTAAAAACACAACGAAATTTTACTTCATAACCATGAGGATGGCCATAATAATTGTAAAAAAGGACATAACAGTATCAGTAAGAATGTGGAGAAACTGGAACCTTCATGTGCTGCTGGTGAGAATGGGAAATAATTTGGCCAATTTCAAAAACAGTTTGGCAGTTCCTCAATAAACAGACAACTACCATATAACCCAGTAATTCCTACCATATAACCCAGTAATTCCACTCCTAGGAATAACCTAGCAAACTGAAATCATGTGTTCATACAAAAATTTGAACACAAATGTTCATAGAAATATTACTCATAACAGCCACAACATGTAAACAATACACATGCCTATCAGCTGATGCGTGGATAAACATAATGTGGCATATCCATAAAAGAGGATTATTCAGCCTCAAAAAGGAATAAAGTATGATCCATGCAATGACATGGATGAACCTTTAAAACATTATGCTTATTGTAGGAAGCCAGACAAAAACAAACACACACCACATACAGTATGATTCCATTTATGTCAAATGTCCAGAAAAGACAAATCTATTGAAACAGAAATTATAGGTTAGTGTTTGCCAGGGGACTGAGAAGAGAGATTCGAATAGGGAGTGACTGTTAAGCAGACACGGGTTTTTTGGAAGGTGATGAAAATATTCAGGTATTAGATAGTTGCAATAGCTATATAATCTTATGAATATACTAATAAAAACCATGAAATTGTACACTTTAAAAGGATCAATTTTATGGTATGTGAATCTCAATTTTAAAATGCAAAAAAATAAAGTTAAAAAGATCTTTCTCCATTTCCGTGCATTAATATCATACATGAATCCACATACCTTGCCAATAGCTTCAGTGTGATGTTGTGTACATATCTGAAGTCTGCTAACCCAATGTTGTCGCTCTTTAGCATCTGTGGCTGATAAAAGGTATCTATAAGTTATTTATTTTTTCATTTATTTTTAGAATACAATTAATTGTCCATAGCATGAAGAACATATCACTGAAAATCAGGGCACGTTCCTACTGTCCCTGACCAGAGCGAGGTAGGAAAAAGGCCAAAGCATCAACCTTGTTAGGTAATACCATAGCTGGATGTGGATATTTCCTAAGGAGGATAAATTACATACAGCTAGGTGGGTATATGGAACTTGACATGTCTTAACTTTCTCTTAAAGATATGCTTTTCTTCAAATAAATATCCTTTATTAAGCATTTGGTATGTACTCAATATATTCTTTCAGATCTCTAGTATGATCAATTAGGATTAACATCATACTTTATGTGTATTAATTAAAAATAGAAACCTCTACACAAATTAAATTTATCTAAATAGATATACATTATACCTGAATACAAGCATTTTCATAAATCTCAATTATGTACATTAATAGCTAAAAAACACAAAGAGAACATATCACCTAAAACAAGAAAGGAAGTAAAATACAAATCTGTGGAAGACAAAAAAATTTTAAACAAGTCTATGTTTTTAGATTTTTCAGTATTTCATCTATATAAATTTCTTAGAGGGGTCAATTTTAAACAGACTTGCTCACTGTGCAACTTAAAAATCATTAATTAAAACAGATCTCATAAACCCTTAAAACAATTACAAGGTGCAAAATACTGTTTCTGTATCATCAATGATAGTAGTTTCTATTTCCAAAATCTAAATGAAAGGAGGAAAGTATACCAACTTCTCAAGGAAGAAGAAAATCACACTATTAATTCTCATATTTCAGTCATACCTCTGAGTTTATATTGTTCCCCACTGGCAGCATTTACAGTGAAGGTGTGGGAGTCCTCATCACTGGGTGATATTACAGCTCCTGCAAGCTGCAAAGTACCTCTGGGTTTTTGATTTCTAGACTGTTCATTCACAAAATACTCCAACAGCCCAGCTTCATTGTTTAGAACAAAAAACCTGCAATGATTTTTAAAAACGTCATACTTTTTAAATATTTCCCCTAGTCAAACTAGAGCAATCCAAATTTTAATCACATACTTTTGAGTTTTTGCTATTAAAAAAATAAAATTCAAAAGCATCTCAAGAAGCACTTAGAAACACTAGACTGAATTTCCTAATAGTAAATGTTATTGAAGAATTGAATGAGTTTAATAAAAGATATAAAATCTTCAGCTGTGAAAGAGGCATTTAATAGGGAAGAGGTAGACAAGACAATGCAGAAAGGAAGCAAAGATACAGTATCCTTCTAACAGGGAGGGTAAGTTCCCAAAGACAAATGGCAGGGAGAGTTTTTATTTAAAATTCACTGGGAACAAATCAAAGCATGAGCTCTGGGATTAACAAATGCTAGGTAAGAAATGAATATGATTTAAGATTTAACCAGTGAAATAAACAATATGAATAATGCCAAAGTAGCAAGACTTTGTGAACACATTATTAAATAGGCCACAACTAAAGATTACTTATCCTGTTTAAAAATGAAAAGGCTGCAACTAGAGATGCAGAACCATAAGGAACTTGAAACTAAATGATGAAATAATGATACATGTTGGAAAAGAATTTGATGTCCTGATTTGGTTTTATATTAACTACTTTGGGAAATATATTAATTTGGATTCCAATTAAAGTAGTACAATAGTTCTTTTCTTTAGGAAAAAAATGTAAAAAGTTTCTATTCCAAAAAATTAATTTTGGGGTTTAGAGCAATTTGGTATTCTACATGTTAATGTATTCCGTAATATATCCAGACAGACAATTTGATCCAGTTCAAGTTCCTAGAAGATACTGTCTTAAGCAACGTGGCAATTATATCAATCATGCCAAACTGGAAGAGAATGTAATTGGCCTTTTATTAAGGGAAAGAATAAGAAATAATGAGAAGCAAATAAGAGAAGTTGAAAGCAGCTACCTGAAAAGGGAGCTGGGAAAGCAAGATTATTGTTTTTCTCATTCATCTTTAGCATGCTTGTGACTTTTAAAGGGTCTTCCCTGGTGGTTCAGACAGTAAAGAATCTGAACAGACAGACAAACAAGAAATAAGGAAAGGAATGAATGAAGGAAATAAGCAAAGAAATATCTTTCTACTAGTCTAAGCAATAAGTCCAATTATTCCAAACAAAGAAAAAAGACTGGTCTCTTCTAAGAAGTAAATTCAAACAAAATTTAGAGAACAATGTTGGAAATCTCAAGTTACTGCTGCTGCTGCTGCTGCTAAGTCACTTCAGTCGTGTCCGACTCTGTGTGACCCCATAGACGGAAGCCCACCAGGCTCCCCCGTCCCTGGGATTCTCCTGGCAAGAACACTGGAGTGGGTTGCCATTTCCTTCTCCAATGTGTGAAAGTGAAAAGTGAAAGTGAAGTCGCTCAGTCGTGTCCGACCCTTAGCGACCCCACGGACTGCAGCCTACCAGGCTCCTCCATCCATGGGATTTTCTAGGCAATAGTAATGGAGTGGCTTGCCATTGCCTTCTCCTCTCAAGTTACTAGGAACATGTATTTCTTATCCCAAAAGCATTACCACAAATCTACAACATGGGAAGCGCTCACCTAGATATACAAAAGTAACACTGAGGAGGAACTGGTAAAATGATAGAATTGAGTCAATAACTGATTACCTAATACCAAGATGATGCTATGGACCCAGTGGCACCAATAACGCACTGTAGGCTATCTTTCATCATACACGAATTAACTTCCTTCACCCTTTCTCTGGAGATGTACAAGATGTGCATATTGGAGATGGACAGACAATTCACAAAGTAAGGAAACTGAAAGTTATTTTGCCCAGAAGGGGACTAGACTCTTGATTATAGTATTCTTAGCAAGCTGGTCTAACCTAGAAGCTAAAGAAACATAGAAAAAAAAGCTTAAGATTCAGCATCTTTCTTTATACGCTGAAAAGTCACTATACTGTTAAAAAGAAAAATTAAATAATTATTTTGTGCAATTTCAAAATAATAAAGACTGTAAGTTTGAGAAAATGACTAATCCTCAGAATAGCTGACAAATAAAATGAAGTATTTTGCAATGGAACTTTAAAAAATATTCTGACTTGCAAGTATGTCTTATGATAGCAAAAGTCAACTTCAGCGAAGATTTTGGATGGAAGGGCATGCATATGCTTTGTGCTGACCATCCTAGGCTTCAGTGCTGAGCATGTACAGACTTCTACGTAGGAAGAGATCTCCTCTTCATGAATGCTAATTGAAAACGAAAGGAAGTACATTCAAGAGAGGGTCTTGCTCTTTCCTTGGGCATCACATTCCGAAACAAGCAGTTTATTATTTACAGAGTATGCTCATGCTGGATTTCTCCAAGCTTCTCTAAGTTGCCCTTAGTCAAACAGAAATAGACTGCCGGGAAACCACCTTGAATACCTGGCACAGGTACAGTGCTTTTGTTATTTAAGCTTTATACACAGTTCAGGGACCAACTGGCTAGGCCTACCAAAGGAACTGAGCTCTAAGCCTAAATTCCTTTAACACGATCTGAAACTTTTTGTAGGTGCCCAATAGCTACTAGAGATCAGTGGAGAAATAACTCCAGAAAGAATGAAAGGATGGAACTAAAGCAAAAACACCACCCAGTTGTGGATGTGACTAGTGATAGAAGCAAGATCCAATGCTGTAAACAGCAATATTGCATAGGAACCTGGAATGTTATAGGTCCATGAATCAAGGCAAATTGGAATTGGTCAAACAGGAGATGGCAAGAGTGAATGTCGACAGGAATCAGCGACTAAGGACTGAAATGGGTGAATTTAACTCAGATGACCATTATATTTACTACTGTGGGCACGAATCCCTTAGAAGAATTGGAGGAGCCATCATCGTCAACAAGAGTCCGAAATGCAGTGCTTGGATGCAGTCTCAACAAACAGAATGATCACTGTTCATTTCCAAGGCAAACCATTCAATATTACAGTAATCCAAGCCTATTCCCCAACCAGTAACGCTGAAGAAGCTGAAGCTGAAAGGTTCTATGAAGACCTATAAGAACTTTAGAACTAACACCCAAAAAAGATGTCCTTTATATTAAAGGGGACTGGAATGCAAAAGTAGGAAGTCAAGAAATATCTGGAGTAATAGGCAAATTTGGCCTTGGAGTACAGAATGAAGCAAGGCAAAGGCTAATAGAGTTTTGCCAAGAGAACGCACTGGTCATAGCAAACACCCTCTTCCAACAACACAAGAGTAGACTCTACACATGGACATCACCAGATGGCCAACACTGAAATCAGATTGATTATATTCTTTGCAGCCAAAGATGGAGAAGTTCTATACAGTCAGCAAAAACAAGACCGGGAGCTGACTCTGGCTCAGATCATGAACTCCTTATTGCCAAATTCAGACTTAAATTGAAGAAAGTGGGGGAAACCACTAGACCATTCAGATATGACCTAAATAAAATCCCTTATGATTATACAGTGGAAGTGAGAAATGGATTTAAGGGACTAGATCTGATAGAATGCCTGATGAACTACAGACGGAGGTTCGTGACATTGTACAGGAGACAGGGATCAAGACCATCTCCAAGAAAAAAAAATGCAAAAAAGCAAAATGGCTGTCTGGGGAGGCCTTACAAAGAGCTGTGAAAAGAAGAGAAATGAGAAACAAAGGAGAAAAGGAAAGATATACCCATTTGAATATAGAGTTCCAAAGAACAGCAAGGAGAGATAAGAAAGCCTTCCTCAGTGATCAATGCAAAGAAATAAGAGGAAAACAACAGAATGGGAAAGATTAGAGATCTCTTCAAGAAAATTAGAGATACCAAGGGAACATTTCATGCAAAGATGGGCTCAATAAAGGACAGAAATGGTATGGACCTAACAGAAGCAGAAGATATTAAGAAGAGGTGTTACGAATACACAGAAGAACTATACAAAAAAGATCTTTACGACCCAGATAATCACGATGGTGTGATCACTCACCTAGAGCCAGACATCCCGGAATGTGAAGTCAAGTGGGCCTTAGGAAGCATCACTACAAACAAAGTTAATGGAGGTGATGGAATTCTAGTTAAGCTATTTCAAATCCTAAAAGAGGATGCTGTGAAAGTGCTGCACTCAATATGCCAGCAAATTTGGAAAACTCAGCAGTGGCCACAGGACTGGAAAAGGTCAGTTTTCATTCCAATCCCAAAGAAAGGCAATACCAAATGCTCAAATTACCGCACAAATGCACTCATCTTACATGCTAGTAAAGTCATGCTCAAAATTCTCCAAGCCAGGCTTCAGCAATACGTGAACTGTGAACTTCCAGATGTTCAAGCTGGTTTTAGAAAAGGCAGAGGAACCAGAGATCAAATTGCCAACATCTGCTGGATCATGGAAAAAGCAAGAGAGTTCCAGAAAATCATCTACTTCAGCTTTACCGACTATGCCAAAGCCTTTGACTGTGTGGATCACAATAAACTGTGGAAAATTCTGAAAGAGATGAGAATACCAGACCACCTGACCTGCCTCTTGAGAAACCTGTATGCAGGTAAAGAAACAACAGTTAGAACTAGACATGGAACAACAGACTAGTTCCAAATAGGAAAAGGAGTACGTAAAGGCTGTATACTGTCACCCTGCTTATTTAACTTCTATGCAGAGTACATCACGAGGAACGCTGGGCTGGAAGAAGCACAAGCTGGAATCAAGATTGCCAGGAGAAATATCAATAACCTCAGATATGCAGATGACGCCACCCTTATGGCAGAAAGTGAAAAAGAACTAAATAGCTTTTGATGAAAGTGAAAGAGGAGAGTGAAAAAGTTGGCTTAAAGCTCAACATTCAGAAAACTAAGATCATGGCATCTGGTCCCATCACTTCATGCAAACAGACTGGGAAACAGTGGCAGACTTTATTTTTAGGGGCTCCAAAATCACTGCAGATGGTGACTGCAGCCATGACGTTAAAAGACGCTTACTCCTTAGAAGGAAAGTTATGACCAACCTAGACAGCATATTAAAAAGCAGAACCATTACTTTGTCAACAAAGGTCTGTCTAGTCAAGGCTATGGTTTTTCCAGTGGTCATGTGTGGATGTGAGAGTTGGACTGTGAAGAAAGCTGAGGGCCGAAGAATTGATGCTTCTGAACTGTGGTGTTGGAGAAGACTCTTGAGAGTCCCTTGGACTGCAAGGAGATCCAACCAGTCCATTCTAAAGGAGATCAATCCTGGGTGTACATTGGAAGGACTGATGTTAAAGCTGAAACTCCAGTATTTCGGCCACCTGATGCAAAGAGCTGACTCATTTGAAAAGACCCTGATGTTGGGAAAGATTGAGGGTAGTAGAAGAAGGGGACGACAGAGGATGAGATGGTTGGATGGCATCACCAACTCAATGGACATGTGTTTGGGTAAACTCCAAGAGTTGGTGAAGGACAGGGAGGCCTGTCGTGCTGCAGTTCATGGGGTTGCAAAGAGCTGGACATGACTGAGCAACTGAACTCAGTCGCTCTGTTCCTCTTTTATCATTCAATCTGCAATTCATGCTGGGAACCCAGGAGATCACTGCTGTGCCACAAGCCTCCAGGCAGTCTGGCAGAAAAAAGAAAACGAGCTTGTAGGAAACTGGTTGACAACCTGAGACCTCTCTGATGGGACAAACGGATAAAAGGTTGTGTTCTCAGTGGCAAATGGGGATGGGTTATCTTCATTCCCACACTTCCTTTGCCGCTAAAACTGGCCTCTAGGACAGCTAGAAGAATCGCAAGGGCAAGGGCAGAAGCAGTGCCCTTCCCTATGCTCGAACTTTGCTTGGATCTCTTAGCTAACTCCCTGGGCAACCAGTGGCCAATGGATCTTTTTAGTATGCTCCCCCACACAAGGATACAAATACATGCCCCTTCTTCCCATGGCCTCAAGTCACCACTGACTTGCAATGCCATGTTTAACATATACTAAATCTTATATGCTTGGGTATACTTTGGAGCTTTCCTACTCTGTTCCACTTCTGAGAATTTCTCAGTAATATTCAATAATACAACATGAATGAAATTCGTTGAATGTCATGGGGGAGAAAAGTTAACCTATTTCCCTTTTTAAAAAGAGAACAAAAAACAGTGCTAAAAGCAAAGTGACAAATAATTTTAAAAATATTTTATATGTTATTTAAATGTATAAGCCTTCAAAAAATTACATAAAAACTGAGGTGAGAAAATGTAAAATGAAAAGGTTCCCCTGATTTTGTTCTTTCTTAAAAAAAAAAAAAGGGTGGGAACCTTAGAGTACTACCCTTTTCACTTTAACAGGAATGATTCTCTTCTATAATTTCATATCCAGCTTTGACCTCTCATATGACCTCCAACTTCTAGCATATCACTCTCATGTGAAAGCCCTACTATTACTTCAAATTAAACATATCCCAAACTGCCTTCTCTTTCAAGCAATCACATGTTCATTACAATGCTTCAACTATTTTTTGAATTCTGAAAAACATTCCTTCATATACTATGTACCATTTTCTAATTGTTTAAGGTAGAAAGGCAGAATCAGCTTACTATTCCATCATAACCAAAATCAGAGATCTCCAAATGACACGTGAATAAGAAGCAGTATTTATAATGAAAATACCAAGTGGAGTCAGAACTATTTGGGTTCAGATTCTAGCTTTATCACTTTTTTAAATAGTTTTAAAAAACCACAATGAGATAACACTCAATACCCATTAAGATGGCTATTATACACACACACACACAGACACAACAGAAAGTAACAAGTGTTGAGAAGATGTAGAAAAACTGGAATCCCTGTACACTGCTGGTGGGAATGTAAAACAGTCCTGCTGCTATGGAAAACAGTATGGAGATTCTTCCAAAAATTAAACACAGAATTACAATGTGATTCAGCCATTCCACTTCTGGGTATATATATTCATATAAGAGTGATACACACCAATGCTCACAGCACCATTATTCACAATAACCAAAAGATGGAAGCAACCCAAATGTCCACTGATTGATAACTGGATAAACAAAATGTGGTATATACTTACAAGCGACTGTTTTTCAGCCCTCAAAAGGTAGAGAATTCTGACACACATTACACGGATGAACTCTGAGGACATTACACTAAATGAAATAAGCCAATCACAACAGGACAAATATTATATGATTCCACTTATATAAGGTACCTAGAGTAGTCAAATTCATAGAGACAGAGAGTAGAACAGTGGTTGCTTAAGGACTCAGGGGGAGAGGAAAATGTGAAATTATTTTTTAATGGGTACAGTTTTAGTCTGAGAAGATGCAAAGAGTTCTGCGATGAATGGTAGTGATGGTTGCACAAAAATGTGAATGTATTTAATACCACTGAACTGCATACCAAAAAATGTTTAAAATGGTGAATTTTATGCTATATTTTACCACAATAAAAGAATACAAGTTTAGTCCCCACCCCACAAATATCAATTCCACAAAGTATTTAAGATGGTTGGCTGTGCCACTTCTTGACTCCTTGTTTGACCTCAGGTTGGTTATTTAAACTTTCGAAGGTCCCAGAAGAGTTTAAGAATCCTCAACAACAAAAAGAAGCAAGAATCCTCAACAGGCACCTAACACAAATCTCTTTGCTGTCTCTAAACCACCCTAAAAGCCTAACCACTGGAAGTACACATAAGGAGCCCAAGACAAGTTGATAAATGATACTAATCTTAACATAACAGTAACTTCTGACGTACTTGGAGGCTGCAATTTGGACAATGTTAACTTCTCTTACCCCCTAAAAATAGAAAAAGAAAGTCATCAGACTTATAGAAAACATGATAAATCTTTCTCTAACATGTTTCCCAGTCATGTAACATCAGATTATAAAATTATCAGGCCCATTTCTGTTCTCTTGGGAGAGAAAGAAGTGACAGAATAATCACACTTACCTGTACTGCCACCCAGTGACAAGGTTGGTGTACTTCATTAGGTAGCCATACACATTTTCCATATGGTCACTGTTTCAGAAAGATCAGAAAGTGCCAAAATCAGTGAAAATTAGAAGAAATTCCAGGAAGTTAACTGTACAGTTGAAAAAATAGCTGTAGAGACATACTTTTTCCTATAAATATCTCAAACTTACTTCAGAAGTAAAATTCATAGGTTAACAAATAGAGCTATTCATTTAATCCCCCATATTTCACATCCATAGGACTATATATTTTATCAGAGTTCTTCAAAACAAGTGTAATCTCCCATAAATTACTGTGTATTTCAAACATAAAATCATTATGTAAGTATAAAATTACATAAATATGAAACAAATATACTATAAACAAAAGCATTTAATAACCTAAATCAATACTAAACAAAGACAACCCAGTTTTATGGTTCCAGAATAAACTAAAAAAAATCTCTAGGCTGAACAGTGCTCCTCACTCTGGTGGGACACATTATGTATCTGAATCTTTGGGGTTCCAAAATGAAGATCCTGTTTTCGATGTCTGTGATACCTCACTCCCACTCCCCCATCCCAGACAGGCATGAGGCAAAGTGCTCACTGCAAATCTGGCCACTGCAAAGATTAATTTGGAACCTGTATCATTAGCCTTACTACTATTGAGTTTCTTTACTTCTGCCCCCCTTTTCTATTTAATAGATATATTCTGTTACAGTGATTGATAGAAAATGCAGTATCTCCTCACTACTTCTTTTCCAGTATTTTAAGGTTCCCTGTACTTACAAACAGATATCAAAGCTACAACTACATTGATATATCTTTTTGACATACAGGCTTCATTTTTTATTTTGTAATTTACATTAAGAATTCCTTTGAAACTCATCTAAAGTTTTAACTTTACACTATAAAATGCAACTAATATTAAACATTTATTTTCTCTACTACCCATGAATTACAGAACTTATTTGGTAAAAGTTCAGCTAACCAGCATTTAGGAAATGGAAAGTATCAGACAACTGACAACCTTTAAAACATGGACATCAAAAATAAAATCAAGAGAGAGCTGACACAACCAACACAACAGAATTTTTAAAAGATTTAGATTGATCTGAATGACAAATGAAAAGAGATGAAGATAAAGACACTCTCTTGTGTAAACACACAATAAAATGACTATAAGATTCTAGTCGTTATTATTACTGGAGATCAAGTAGGAGGATGCCTCAGGAATAAACTCAGTGTTGGGTGCTTTTCTAACCTCATTTCTTCAGAATGCTTGGAAATAAAGATCAAATCTGAAAGTAAAGAACTGATCCCAGTTCAAAAAATATATTACTTTTTTTCTATATTTTTCTGCCAATCCAAGGTTAGCAAAAAACACCATTTTTTCACTAACATTAAATGAAACTGCTCAAGCCCTTTTGGTTTTATAAGGTTTTATACCTTTATCTCAAGAAGGTAAAGGCTGTCAACTTCTAAAATGCCAACCCAAAGTTATAATTATATATGTACTCTGTCATGTTAAAACTGACAGTACCATTTGAATTCTCATTTCAGTATTTTCTAAAGCCCATATCTAGAGGAAGGATTCTTCTCTGAAACTCAACCTGTTAGATTTTTGCTCTATTTCCATCCTTAGGTCACAGCAAAGGTACTTCTTTCAGTTACATTGGTACTTGAAAAGGCAGAGAGATACTCCTCTAGTCTGACTCTCAAATTTTTCCCAGGCTTCAAACAGCTTTTTGGGGCCACAGGAGTCCCAGTGTCCCTGGACTCTGCCCAAAAATTATTTCATAAAAAGTTCCTCGTTTGGTTTTGATATTTCACATATAGCTTAGCTGTCTTGAATAGTTCTCATCCTCAAAACTTATTCCTTCACTTATATATGGAATCTAATAATGCCCCCCCCCACCAAAAAAAGCCCCCAAAACTCATAGATTAGTGGCTGCCAGAGGTGACAGGTGAACAAAATGGGTGAAGGTGATCAAAAGACAAAAACTTGCAGTTATAAAATAAGTCTGTCCTAGGGATGTTATTTATAGCATGGTGACTATAATTAATAATACAATACTGTGTATTTGAAAGTTGCTAAGTATAGATCTTAAAAGTTCTCATAAGAAAAAAAAGTGTAACTGTGTAGTGATAGATGTTAACCAGACTTGTGATCATTTTGCAACATATAAAAAAATCACCATACACCTAAAAGTAATGTTACATGACAATTATATCCAAATTTTTAAAAAACCTTATTCTTTGCCTATTCTTGTGGCTTTATAACCTCAATATTTATTTAATTACATCCTGTATAAACCCACAAGAGAACTAAGGTGTCACACAACCAGAATTAAATATTTCCCTAAAGTACCCAGACAGTCCATAATTCACCATTTTTTATTTTCCATTTTAATCTAGATTCTCTACACCAAGCTTTCATTACTAAATAAGAATCATTTCATAGCTATTAGTATGTAATAAAAACATTACAATTCAATTATAGTTCACTTCCTCTGGTTCTAGGACTATATATTCTTCAAATGGATATATGAACTGTGCAGAAAATCTGTCTTAAAACTTCAAATAAACTATCAAAAACTAAGAAAAACAAAACTCTTCATTTCAAAGCAATGAGGGCTCACGTTCCTTACCTTTGTTCAGTCCCTCATATTATTAAAGGTATTCCTTATTTGGGTCACAAGTTATTTATATTAGTCATTTAATGACTATCAATGAATTTTTTAGAGTATAATTTCAGCAGCATTGTTCACTAAACAACAAAAGTTCATCTTCATACTGCACAGTAATGTTTTATGTTCAATTTTTAATGTTTTTAGTATTTTTGATTCTTGTATCTAAAAAGTTAACCTTCTCACAAAAATCACAACAGGGATACTGACATGGTTCATTTGGTAGTAGCATAAAGACAACTTCAAAAGAAACAAATTCAAACACGCAATTTTAAGCTGCTGGCCTTCTTTTACCACAGAAAACAGACATCTGAGGTTACAAAGAACCGACTTAAGAACATCCCATCCCTGAGCAGCTGGTGCCACTGTCCCTCTCTCATCCTTCCCCTTCTCTCAACAGCGCAACCCGCTGATGTGGAACCACTGTGCCATCTGGTGGCCCGCATAAAAAGCTCTGTGAGTGAACGTCCTTTTGTTCACTCTCCTTTCTTCTACTTCTTTGTAATTGAGTTATTATCTAACATTCATGGTTTGCTCCCAATTAAAATATGTGAATTTAACTGAAGATTTACCTGTTAATATGAATAAAACCTAGTTGTTAAAGTGGGAATATACCACATATTTGACTATAGCATACTAATATTTTTCCTATGAAGTGCAGATGATGATCCAAAAGATTAACACACTGAAAAATAAGCAATAAAAAAGTTAATTTCTTCTTCAGTCCTTTAGCAACTCCACCACTCGAACTGGGTACATTCTGATCTTGTTAACATTTTACTGAAATCAAGCTAGAAGCTGATAATCTCTAAACACAGCTGATGAACTGAACTATATGTTAAGCAGCATTATTCTATTTAATTTGCTGTTTATCACCTCCCAAGTAGCTTAATAATGACTTTTAATTTCTAATTCTCCATTATCATAACACACATTTCTTAATTTTTCTTCATCAGACTTAAGGAAAACATGTAGAAACTTCTAAATTAAGCTACTTTTTAAACAGCTTAAAATCCTTTTATTTCAGTTCAACACAATTGCTCAATTCAGTTCAGTTCAGTCGCTCAGTCGTGTCCGACTCTTAGCGACCCCATGAACCACAGCACGCCAGGCCTCCCTGTCCATCACCAACTCCCAGAGTTCACTCAAACTCATGTCCATCAAGTCAGTGATGCCATCCAGCCATCTCATTCTCTGTCGTCCCCGTCTCCTCCTACCCCCAACTGCTCCCAGCATCAGAGTCTTTTCCAGTGAGTCAACTCGTCGCATGAGGTGGCCAAAGTACTGGAGTTTCAGCTTTAGCATCAGTCCTTCCAATGAACACCCAGGATTGATCTCCTTTAGAATGGACTGGTTGGATCTCCTTGCAGTCCAAGGGACTCTCAAGAGTCTTCTCCAGCACCACAGTTCAAAAGCATCAATTCTTCGGCGATCAGCTTTCTTCACAGTCCAACTCTCACATCCATACATGACCACGGGAAAAACCATTGCCTTGACTAGACGGACTTTGGTTGGCAAAGTAATGTCTCTGCTTTTTAGTATGCTATCTAGGTTGGTCATAACTTTCCTTCCAAGGAGTAAGCATCTTTTAATTTCATGGCTGCAATCAGCATCCGCAGTGATTTTGGAGCCCAAAAAAATAAAGTCTGACACTGTTTCCACTGTTTCCCCATCTATTTCCCAAGAAGTGATGGGACCAGATGCCATGATCTTCGTTTTCTGAATGTTAAGCTTCAAGCCAACCTTTTCACTCTCCTCTTTCACTTTCATCAATAGGCCTTTGAGTTCCTCTTCACTTTCTGCTGTAAGGGTGGTGTCATCTGCATATCTGAGGTTATTGATATTTCTCCCAGCAATCTTGATTCCAGCTTGTGCTTCTTCCAGCCCAGCGTTCCTCATGATGTACTCTGCATATAAGTTAAATAAGCAGGGGGACAGTGTACAGCCTTGACGTACTCCCTTTCCTATTTGGAACCAGTCTGTTGCTCAGTACCTTCTAAATATAAAGCACTCTGAAAATCCACTGAAAAGGATAGGGAAATAAAGAAGGCTATACCTCTCTAACCCAAATTCATTACCAAAGATAAGAAAAACATCTTCTTGAAGAAAAAGACAATGACCCACAGCAACTCTGTTTTTAGCTGTCATACAAATGAAAAGGACAGCTTGTTAAAGATACAGTATTCATTAAACAAAGACACAGGATTCAATGGTGATTAGCTTGAACTGACAGGACTTATCAGATGTGGAATAAGAATGAGAGTAAGACAGAAGGGACAAAGGCAAAAACCCAGATTTCCAGCTGGCACAACTGTGTAGACATGAACACCTTCACTGAACTGGGGATCATAAAAGAAGTTTTGGATTTGTTCCAAATCACCACAGCGATTTTAAGGGACCTGTGAGACATAACACAAGGGGATACCCAATAAGGTAGTATGATTTGGATTGAACACACAGATTTTGGTGGTAATCAGCACATAAGCATATAACTGGTATTTGAAACCATGAGGGTAAATCACCTAGGAATGATATAAAATGACAAGGGGTAGTAGGTGGGAGGAAGGCTCAGGAGAGAGGGGAGATATGTATACCTATGGCTGATCCATGTTGAAGTATGGCAGAAACCAACACAATACTGTAATCATCCTTCAATTAAAAGTAAATAATTTTTTTAAAAAAAATGACAAGAGAAGGGACAGATTCTGAGAGAGAACCCTAGGGAAAAGTTTTAAAGGCAAGAGAAATACAGAGAGGAGATAAGAAGTGGCTGAATAGTAGGATGAAAACCAGGAGTATTTCAAGTAAGTTTTTGGTCAAGAATGTTAATACTATTTGAGGGGCAAAGGAAGATGAAGACTGAGAAATTTCTATTAGATTCAACAACGAAGGGAATCCACTGGTGGTCCAGTGGTTGGGAATCAGTACTTTCACGTGCGGGGGCCTGGGTTCAATCCCTGATGAGGGGACTAGGATCCCATAAGCCACTACGCATGACCAAAAAAAAAAAGATTTAACAACCAAGAGGTAATAATTCAATGTAATGATGAAGGCAGAGCTAGCTGGCAATGAACTGAAGAAAGACTGGGAGAAAGAAAAGTGGTTAAGGCAATGTGGGCTTAAGGCAGGGGTAGTTTAAAGTGCCTAGTGGGTAGGATACAGTAAAGAGAAAAAGGTTCACAACTCAGAAGAGAAACGGAAATAAGGGAGAGGTGGGCTCCAGAGCCCAGGTAGAGGAACTAGCATCAGATACCTTAGGATACTTAATTATAGGCAGAAATTTATGCAAGCTGCAGTAAAGAAAGTGCCAGTCAGCCACAGTTCAATACTCCTACTTTCTACTAGGCAAAAACTGTCCTCCAAAAAGGCTGAGTTTTGGTTCATTCCCTTTATAATATAAATATATTATATTTATATTAGGGAGCCACCTTCTTAGTTGAGGAAAAAGCCACTGACAACAGATGGGAATGATTGCAACACATGTACCTCCTTCTGCTGTAAAGATATTCCACAGAGCAGTGACCGCTTCTTACTCATCCCAGCAGTCCTTGCAGCACCTAGTGCATAGTCTGGGATATAAACAGGTGTTCACTACATCTCTGTTGAATGAATTAAGCAATGAGAAGACAGAAGCAAAATTTTCCTAGAAAAGCACAAGACAACTGAGAAGCTTGCAAAAAAAAGAAAAAGAAAAAATTTAAATTCACAGGCTGTATACTGAAATAAACCCCAGATAAAACAAATTCTAATTGCAACTATCTTAATCTATACCAAAAAAGTATACAATCAAGGGCGGCTCTCACCTTTCTGCTAAAGAGTCTTAAAAATGTTAATGCTCTTTGGCCTAAGAATTTCACTTCTAGGTATCCTGACAGACAATAGAAATGTAGACAAACATAATATGAAAATATGTCTACTGTAGCACTATTTATAATAGTAAAAAATATAAAATGGAAAAAAAAGGAAGTGAAGAGGAAAGAAAGAAAAACAAACTAAACAAATGAAGTTAAGAAAATGACTAACTAATATGGAATAGTATTCACCAGTTAAAATGTTTACGAGCTTTTTACATGGGGAAACACTTATCAAGAGCACTAAAATTGCAGGTTACAGAATTTTACATAGTGTGTAAAACAAATACACAGAACAAAAGTACACAAAATCATACCTGTGGTTATCACTGGATAGAAGAATTATGGTTGATTTAATTTGCTTCCTTTACTGTTTCACATTTTTCAATTTCAATACATTATTTTTATAACCAAGTAAAACATTTTAAATGTTCAATCATACTGACTAGGTGGGACAGTCCAGACACAGATCTATTTATACTTATTAATATAGGTATGGATTACATTTTTTAAAACTTTCCAATGTGACCCTATGAGCATTGCTTTTTTGGGATGTAAAACTATGTTCCTATAAGCCTTTAATTCTCAAATTAGGTTACACATACCCAAAACTGGGGTACAGGTGGTTAGGAGAACAGGGTAAAACAAGGCTATATTTCTAGAGCAAATTTACTTGACCGTAAGAAATTAAAGCATTTTTAATGTTAAAACTCACATAAATGTTAAGAAACTTGCTCCCTGTTTACATATTTTCATGAAGATGACTTCACCAGAGAGCTCCTGTCCCCCTCTCCCAGCCTTCCCCTCTCCCTTCACTCTTTCCATAGCTAGGCATGAATAGCTCACTCCCTTCTGGGCGCTCTTCTTTGTATCTTAGACTATCTACCCAGAGAACATATTCTCATTTGCCCTGACAAGAGACAGGACCTGAATATTCTAAGCTGCTTGTAACAAGGTGGATGCGTGCATGCGTGCGTGTGTGTAAGTGCTCAGCCGTGTCTGACACTTCTGAGACCCTACAGACTATAAACCACCAGGCTCCTCTGTCCATGGGATTCTCCAGGCAAGAATACTGCTGCTGCTGCTAAGTCACTTCAGTCGTGTCTGACTCTGTGTGACCCCATAGACAGAAGCCCACCAGGCTCTCCCCCATCCCTGGGATTCTCCAGGCAAGAACACTGGAGTGGGTTGCCATTTCCTTCTCCAATGTGTGAAAGTGAAAAGTGAAAGTGAAAAGTGAAAGTGAAGTCGCTCAGTCGTGTCCGACCCTTAGCGACCCCACGGACTGCAGCCTACCAGGCTCCTCTATCCATGGGATTTTCTAGGCAAGAGTACTGGAGTGGCTTGCCATTGCCTTCTCCGAATACTGCAATACTGCTGCTGCTACTGCTAAGTCACTTCAGTAGTGTCCGACTCTGTGCAACCCCATAGACGGAAGCCCACCAGGCTCCCCCATCCCTGGGATTCTCCAGGCAAGAACACTGGAGTGGGTTGCCATTTCCTTCTCCAATGTGTGAAAGTGAAAAGTGAAAGTGAAGTCGCTCAGTCGTGTCCCACCCCCAGCGACCCCACAGACTACAGCCAACCAGGCTCCTCCATCCATGGGATTTTCTAGGCAATAGTACTGGAGTGGCTTGCCATTGCCTTCTCCGAATACTGCAATACTGCAGTAGGTTGCAATTTCCTACTCCAAGGGATCTTGCCAACCCAGGGATCCAAGCCAAGTGTCCTGTGCCTCCTGCATTGGCAGGCAGATTCTTTACCACTGCACCACCAGGGAAGCCCTTACCCATTAGTATGGTTATTATCAAAACCAAAACCAAGGGACTTCTCTGATGGTCCAGTGGTTGAGACTCTGTGCTTCCACTGCAGGGAAAACGGGTTTGATTCCTGGTCAGGGATCTAAGATCCCACATGTTGTGTGGTGCAGCCAAAAATATAAATAAAACCAAACAAAACAGAAAATAACAAGTGTTGGTAAGAATGTAGAGAAATTAGAACACTTGTACATTGCTGGTGGGACTATAAAATGGTGCAGCCACTGTGGAGAACAGTATAATCGTTTCTCAAAAAGTTAAATATAGAATTACTATATCCAGCAATTTCACTTCTGGGTAGATACACAAAAGAATAAAAGCAAGAACTCCAACAGATATTTGCACGCAAAAATTTACAGCAACATTGTTCACAACAGCCAGAAGGTAGAAATAACTCTGGACAGTCCCATGTAAATCAATGAAGCCAGAACATACCCTCACATCACACACAAAAATAAACTCAAAATGAGTTAAAGACTTAAATATAAGGTAAGACACCATAAAACTCCCAGAAAGAACACAGGCAAAACATTCTGACATAAACAGTACCAATATTTTCTTAGGTCAGTCTCCCAAGGAATAAAAGCAAAATCACACAAATAGGACCTAATCAAATTTACAAGCTTTAGCACAGCAAAGGAAACGGTAAACAAACTGAAAAGACAGCCTACAGAGTGGGAGAAAATATCTGCAAATGAGGCAACCAACAAGGGCTTAATTTCCAAAACAAATAGCTTCTACAATTCAATAACAAAAGCAAACAACCCAAGCAAAAAACTAAATAGACATTTCTCCAAAGACAACACATAGATGGCCAACAGGCACATGAAACGATGCTAATTATCAGAGAATTATCTAATGACAGATAAATGTTACTCAAAATTTTATTTTAAGCTGATATTAATAACCTTTACTTATTTTAAAATTATTCAGTAATTGTTCTCCAGTATGTTAAAAATTATAAAAAAAAAAACCAACAAAATAAGATACATGCACCCCTATATTCATAGCAGCACTATTTACAATAGACAAGACATGGAAACCACAAAAATGTCCATCGACAGATGAATGGATGAAGAAGATGTGTACATATACATACATACACACACACAAATGAAATATTGCTCAGCCATTAAAAAGAGTGAAATAATGCCATTTGCAGCAATATGCAAGGACCTCTAGGTTCACCCTAAGTGAAGTTAAGGCAGAAAGACAAATACCATATGATACCATTTATATGTGGAATCTAAAATACAACATATCTATGAAGCAAAAACAGACCCACAAATATAGAGAACAGACTTATGATTGCCAGGGGGGAATGGGGTGGGGGAGGGAAGGATTGGGCATTTGGGATTAGCAGATGCAAACTATTATACATAGGATGGATAAACAAGTCCTACTGTCTAGCACCAGGAACTACATTTAATATCCTGTGATAAATCATAATGGAAAAGAGTATGAAAAAGAAAATATATTTAACTGAGTCACTTTGCTGTAAAATAAAAATTAAACACAACATTGTAAATCAACAATACTTCAATTAAAAACACATTTTTAAGGCAGAAACAACTCAGATATCCATCAAAAGATGACTAGATAAATAAAATGTGGTGTGTGTGTGTATATATATATATGGAATATTTATTCAGCCTTAAAAAGAAGGAAATTCTGACACATGGTGCAACATGGATAAATCTTGAGGACACTGATAAATGAAATAAGCTAATCACAAAATGACAAGTATTTTATGATTCCACTTACATAAGGTACTTAATCAAAATCAGAGACAGAAGGTAGAATAGTGGTTGGGGCGGGGGCTGATATAAGGAGTTATTTAATAGTTACATAGTTTTAGTTTGGGATGATAAAAAATTCTGGAATGAATAGTGGAGATGGCTGCATAACAATGTGAATATATTTAAGGCCACTGAACTTATAAATACTTACAAAATGGTTGAAGTCGTAAATTTTATGATATGTACATTTTACCACAATAAAAAAATAACCTGATAATTTGACTGCATCCTATCTGATCCTTATGTCCTCTCAACTGGTCCTGAACTCATGATGTTATTTATTGCTCTCTGAAAAACCCAGTAACAGATATATTAGAGGACAGAATGTAAATCCTTGTGAATTTTGAAGATTATAAAGTTACATCAGCCATGGGCTCCTTTAAATCACAAACCGCACTGGCTGTCTTACACAATTAAGAGAGCTTTCATAAAGGAAGTTTGAGAAACACAGCTGTAAAACATTTGCCTATAGACTGGAAACAGAAAGAAAAATTCAATATATAATCCAATAGTTACAGACAACTAAATCCCTCATGCAGATAACCAACCATGTGAAGATGGGAAAGAAGAAACTTATACAAGAAAAAGTAGAAAGTCAACTCTAACACTTACAGAAAGTTAGGAAGTTGTTTATTATAATGTGACGAGCAGGAGCTTAACCCAGACAAACACAAGTTTGAATACCAGTGTGAACTTAGGCAAGTAACACATCTAGTCCTGTGTCTTTACCTGTAAATGTGAATTAAAAAACCTAACTTCAGATTTATAATGAGGAATGAAGAAGAGATATTTCAATCCAAATATATTTGAAGTGCACTTCAATATGGTGAATGCCCAGGAAATACCGGTTTTCTCCCACTCAAGGGAGTCGATTCCTCTGCAGACAAAGGACTCATTTTCTAGATCAGTTCTCTAGATCTGTCTTACCTTGTTAGACTGACATTTTCAAGTCAGAATGATGGGATCTAAAAAGCTCCGAGTCTCCCACTTCTATTATTTGAAAAAAAAAATAAATAAATTTTTTTTTTGTCCACTAGGTATCTTGTCAAGAACTATGAAGGGTCTGAGATATCATCCTATTTTGTTGCTGTTCAGTCACTCAATCGTGTCCAGCTCTGCGACCCTATGGACTGCAGCGCGCCAGGCTTCCCTGTCCTTCACTGTCTCCCAGAGTTTGCTCAAACTCATGTCCACTGAGTTGGTGATACTATCCAGCCACCTCACCTCATCCTCTGTCATATTCTTCTTTTGCCTTCCATCTTTGCCAGCATCAGGGTCTTTTCCAGTGAGTCAGCTCTTCACATCAGGAGGCCAAAGTTTGAAAGTTCAGCTTCAGCAACAGTCCTTCTGATGAATATTCAAGACTGACTTCCTTTAGGATTGACAGATTTGATCTCCATGTAGTACAACAGACTTTCAAGAGTGTTCTCCAGTCACCACAATTTGAAAGCATCAATTTTTTGGTGCTCAGCCTTCTTTATGGTCCAACTCTCACATTCGTACTGGAAAAACCATCGCTTTGACTATACAGATCTTTGTCAGCAAAGTGATGTCTCTGCTTTTTAATACACTGTCTAGGTTTGTCGTAGTTTTTCTTCCTAGAAGTAAGCGTCTTTCAATTTCATGGCTGCAGTCACCGTCTGCAGTGATTTTGGAGCCCAGGAAAATAAAATCTGCCACTGTTTCCACTTTCACCCTATTTGCAAGCCAACAAATTAGCTTGCCACAGTTTCCTGGATGCTGGCAGAATACATTAAACTCCTACGTCAGAGACTAAAGACTTCAGTAGTCACAGCAATACCAGTAGATTATCAGCCCAGTCACATGGGGCAATGCAGAGGGCAGGAGATGCCTGCACATGTGGTAGGCTGCAGTACAGACAAGGGACCTTGAGTGGAGGGAACCCAAATCTTTTAAGAACAGTAAGTCTATCTGACCTCCATGGCAAGGAGACATTATCTTTATTATAGTGGACAGTAAACAAACCTGACTTTTGCTCAGGAGGGAGATATTATCTCTATCCTCTAAGACTTTTTGCTATACAAATATTTTTTGAAAAAAAAAACAGCAAAGAACAAAGGAGAGTCAGTACCTCAACTCACAAGGGAAGCAGAAATATGAGTGACGCATAAAGAATGTTTTCCTAATAACTGTTCCTTAACTACATACATATACAGTGAAAAGTCTCTTTCCAACCTTGACTTCTACCAACAGTTCCCTCCTCAGAGATAAGCACTTCCCTCAACTTTTTATCATCTCTTCAAGAGACAGTCTATGTACCTACAAGTGTGTGTGTGCACACTTGTGTGCACTCACTAATTTTTTTTTAAATGGTTGCTACTACATACACTGTACCTTGCTTTTTTCACAATTTTCTTAGGGGTGATTTCATTTTGACACATATGGATTTAATTCATTCTTAGCATCTGCATAGAAATCCACTGCACAGCAGTATTACTATATATTTAACTAATCCTTCTAGTGACGGACATTTGCTTCCAGGCTTTTATTATTACAAACAATACTAAAACAAACTAAGTTATATACATCTTTGCATATATTTGCTAAAAGTGAAATCCTAGGCGAAAAGGATATGCATTTTTAAAATTTATTTTTAATTGGAGGATAATTGCTTTACAATGTTGTGTTGGTTTCTGCTGTACAACGATGTGAATCAGCTATATGTACATATATATCCCCTTCCTTCTGAACCTCCCTCCCTCCCACCCACCTAGGTCATCACAGAGCTCCAGGCTAGGCTCCCTGTGTCATACAGCAATTTCCCACTAGCTATCTATTTTAGACATGGTTCAGTTCAGTTCAGTTCAGTTCAGTCGCTCAGTCGTGTCCGACTCTCCGCGACCCCATGAATCACAGCACGCCACGCCTCCCTGTCCATCACCAACTCCCGGAGTTCACTCAAACTCATGTCCACAGAGTCGGTGATGCCATCCAGCCATCTCATTCTCTGTCGTCCCCTTCTCCTCCCGCCCCCAACCTTTCCCAGCATCAGAGTCTTTTCCAGTGTGTCAACTCGTCGCATGAGGTGGCCAAAGTATTGCAGTTTCAGCTTTAACATCAGTCCCTCCAATGAACATCCAGGATTGATCTCCTCTAGAATGGACTGGTTGGATCTCCTTGCAGTATAAGGGACTCTCAAGAGTCTTCTCCAACACCACAGTTCAAAAGCATCGATTCTTCGGCGATCAGCTTTCTTCACAGTCCAACTCTCACATCCATACATGACCATGGTAGTGTATTTATATTAATGCTACTCTCTCAACTCCATCCCATCCTCTGCAAATAGGTTCATCAGTACCATTTTTCTAGATTCTATATATATGCATTAACATACAGTATTTTTCTTTTTCTGACTTACTACATTCTGTATAACAAGCTCTAGGTTCATCCACCTCATTTCAACTGACTCAAATTTGTTCCTTGAAATGTACATGCATTTTTAATTTTTATATATTGTCAATCTGCTCTCTAAAGAGGCTGCAACCAATGTTAACTCCCACCTTTCAATACAAAAACGGCCAGTTTCCTCACACCAACCTACAGTACCACTGCCAACAAAAATAGGGTGAAGACTTTACTTATAAACAGGACTTTCAGACATTACTAGTAGGATTTTCAATACCTTTATGTTCAAAATTAAGTTTCTAAAGCTTAAACGTGTGAAAGGGCTACATGATCAAGTTTTTTTTTGACTTTCCCACTGACTAATGCCACGAGTGACACTGGCCAAATACTTAAATTCTCTGTCAGTTTTCTCATGTGTTAGATGACCTTTTCAATCTAAAATATGTGTACATTACTCATCACTCAAAATTCCAAAGGTTTTTCTCAACAGAAAATTGTTATTTCAAAAGTAAAGTTTGCATGTAAGAGCAACATATTTCACATTTAAATTTTTTAGAGAAAAGTAGACATATTTTTCTAGTACAATATCTTGTTCACATAGTAGCATTTACTTATACCCCATATACTCTCAAAAAGTCTTCATAGTAGCCATTTCAGTAAGACTTGGACACCAAAGAACAAGATAACAGCAGGATACTAAAAGTCCCTGCTATCTTCTCCCTTGGAGAAGGAAATGGCAACCCACTCCAATGTTCTTGCCTGAAGAATCCCAGGGACGGGGGAGCCTGGTGGGCTATGTCCATGGGGTCGCAAAGAGTCGGACACGACTGAGCAACTATACTACTACTACTACTATCCTCTCCCTATCTGAATATCTACTCTCTCTACCTTTGTTATGTACCTCTCTCTAGCTTTAGTTCCAAAAACACACTTAGAGTAACATTTAAATTTTGCCTGTACAGCATAATTCAAGAAAGAATACATTCTTCCCTTGTGCTGCTGCTAAGTCGCTTCAGTCGTATCCGACTGTGTGTGACCCCATAGATGGCAGCCCACCAGGCTCCCCCTCCCTGGGATTCTCCAGGCAAGAACACTGGAGTGGGTTGCCATTTCCTTCTCCAATGCATGAAAGTGAAAAGTGAAAGTGAAGTCGCTCAGTCGTGTCCGATTCCTAGCGACCCCATGGACCGAAGCCTACCAGGCTCCTCCATCCATGGGATCTTCCATGGGTTACCACTGCCTTCTCCTCTTCCCTTGTGCTAATTCTCTCTAAATTGAATGTAAAAAGAAATAACAGAAAACCATTTCCCTTTCTCCATACTTGAATTAAAAAGGAGAAAAAAGGTGACAACCACACAAGAAGTTCCAAGCAAAGTTCTTTTTCATATATATATACATATATATATATATATATAAAACCTGACTAAAGAGTTGATTCTTTTGAAAATTTTACAACAAAATTAATGACAAATTCAAATTCTCAAGTTTTTTTACCTTAAAGAACCTGTAAGTTATTCAAAAAACAACAGAGAAAAATTTTAAACTCACTCTATTACAGAAATAAAAGAAATATCTGGGAATTCTCTGGTTGTCCAGTGGTTAGGACTCCACATGCTTACTGTCAAGGGGTCAGATTCGATCCTTGGTCAGGGAACTAAGATTCCACATGCCTCGCAGAGAGGCCAAAAAAAGAAATATTTTTTTTTAATAATAGTTTCATCATAATTTTTGGTGGCAAAAAATTCAAGCTTCCCATTTCTAGGAAGTAGATCACTTTGAATTACAAATTTGCATAATCAAATGAGTCTGTATCTTGTGTAGCTATAAAATCATGTGAAATTTTAAAAATGTAACTTCAAAATATACAAGGCATACTCTAAAATGAAACCATGTCTCTGATTACCAAGAATAATAAAAAAAAATGTTAAAGGCATAAGTATATTTTGTAAAGAATTTTCCCAACTGCTGATCTATTAATAAACTGATTCACTATTTACAATGATAGCAAAACAGAATAAAATCCCACTCAGAATTTCATGCTAAATCTTAACTCATAATAAAAAAAGAATCAAATTAAAACTATCCTGAAATACCATTTTTTAACCTATTAAACTTTTAGATTTTTGCCAGTCTAATAACACAATACACTGATAAGGCTGATGGGAAACAAGCACTCAATCATTGCCACCGTACACCCCAATGAGGAGAAATCTGATAATAACTACTATCAAAATTACATTTTGATACTTACTGATTCATTAAGTCCAACCTCTGGGTATTTTTGCCACAGATATATTCATATGCTTGCAAGATGACATGTGTGGAAGGTTATTAACTACAACATTATAACAAAATTTTGGAAAACAAGTGTCCATCAGTAGGGAACTTATTAATGGCAGACTGAATTGTGTCTCTCCAAAATCCATATGGTAAAGTCCTAACCCCCACTGTGATGGTTTTTAGAGATGAGGCCTTTGAGAGATACTCAGGTATAGACTGGGGCCCCTATAATGAGATTTGAGCCTTTAAAAGAATCACCAGAGAGCTCTCTCCCACCCCTCTGTCTCTACCTTGTGAGCACACAATGCGAAGACCACGTGAAAACCTGGAAAAGAGCCCTCAGCAGAACCTGACAATGTTGGCACCCTGATCTCAAAAATTCCTGCCTTCATAGCTGTGAGAAATAAAATTTACGTTGTTTAAGCCATTCAGACTACAGCATTTTTGTTAAGAAAGCCTAAACTAATAGTACATACATATATATAGTTTGATATACCATTTGTGGTAAAATTAAAAGTGGAGCAAATGTATATTGTATTTACTTAATTCTTAAAAAAAAAACAAAACTCTGAAAGTACACAAAAAACCAAGTGTTTACCCTCTATTTTTAGGAGAAAAGAGTCCTAAGCAGGTGGAGATCAGGTGGAAAGATTTTCATTACAAATCTTTTTTTTCTTCTGGATCAAGTGAACATATTACCTATTCTCCAAAATTAGATTTAGAATATTTTTCATTTATGTTAGTTATAAATATGTGAAATACTCACAACATTGATAAACACCTTATTCTTTATAGAATTGAGAGTACAGGCTCAGGCACTACATTAAAAAGGCCTCTTGCATCAAGGCTAGGAAACCTGTTTCAGAAGCAACTGTTGGTGGCATTTCATCTCATCACTTACATCATTTTCATTCTGTCCCTTTCTTCCGTCCCTCCCTCTTCCTCCCTCAGTCTATCTCTCTTTCTATGTCCTTTTTCCATCCCTGTTTTACCTCTTGTTCCATTTCTGACTTTCTCTTCCTTCTATCTCTCTTGACGAGGGTTTCCTGCTACAGCCAGTAGCAATCATAGGCTTCAGTCTACCCCTCCAGGGACTTTCCAGTCAACCTCAAGAATAGCAAAGGAAGCAAACTGCAAAAGCAGGGGAACTCAAGTACAGGGAGACTCTGAGTAGGAAATGATGCTTTGTTACAATAACTAATTAACCAAAAAGAAAACCTTTTTTTCCTCACCAGAAACTAAACTGCTCTAAAATTTTCCTAAAACCCAGATAGTAATGTCAAAACACTAATGCAACTTTTTAAATTAGGCAATTTAGATTTAAGTTAAACCTGAACAAGTCTGAACACAAATTATTTGATTAAACAAAATCAGTACAGTGGAAGATTCTTAGCTAGGAAAGATGTTCCCTCTCTCAAAGGAGTATAACTTACATTAAGAATATTCTCCATTCAGAGTGCTAACCATTACACCATGGGGCCTGTTATCTCTACTATTTTCAAAAGCAAAAACAAAAGACATAATTTCCAAAAAGTCTATTTGACAGGCAATTACCTCTGGGACCTAAATTACATGACATTCAGAAAATACTAAAAAGACTAATTTGTGTGTTCTAACATTAAGTTGTTTGTATAGTTTTAATAAGTATAACCTCTTGAGAAATGTGAACTCAGACTATATCTAAACTCATAAAGCAAAAATATAAGAAATCCCAGTATACTATAACCAAATCTTGTTCAAGGCTTGGTAGAGTTCTCACTAGATTTCTGCAACAGTATTATTATTGTTCTCAGTTTTATGCCTATAAGCTGTCTTCCCCTTGTTATCAGCTGTAGCAGACTTAAGGAAAACCAAACAAATACTAGGGTACAGAAATACATATTCAACTTTCCTTTAACTTTTAGAGAAAAAAGCAAACGTTTACGACTTTTTCTTCAAATCAATCTCAAAAGTGGTAAAAATTTCAAAGACAGCAAACACTAGGTTATATTTAGGCAAATGTCATTTCCCTATTTGCAAATGGGTACTTTTCCCTGTAAAAGAGTATTTAGAGTGGAAGACACCAGATCTGACCACAAAAATTATTTCTATGTATTTGCAGACTTCTACCCAATCTACTGAAATGTACACTATTTGCTAATGTTAGCATAGTCTTTTCTAACAAAGGGATCTGTTTGTTAACAGTGGTTAGCTAGCACAGAGTCCAAAATAAGAAAAAGCAGGCCCATCATATGCCCCAATTTGCTTTTCAGTTCCTCCTCTGGGTAGTTCTCTTCTCTCCATTTTAAACAAAAAAGTAGCAGATTTGCAGATTTGTAAATTCCTCTGAAAGCTGACAAGAAGAAAAATAATGGAAACATGCACATTTTATAAACTTTGAACATTTACTATGAAAAAGGAAGGAAGGATCTAGAATTAAGAAATCTATTTTCATTTTAAATAGTGAATATAAATCATACGAGTATAAATTACTCTGGAAAGACATTTTAAGACTAATAAACACACTTCTCAGCTTTGGTTTTAAAAAAGCTCATCATGATACATTAATATTTTGCAAATACAGTTGAGGCTCTTCCTTTTTCTGATCCTTTTTCATGATCCTCCCAAAATAAGCCTTGGGGTCCCTACTTTCACTGTTCTGAGAGCATACATTATTTTAGAATTAACTAACAGAGAGCTTCATACATGGAAAAGACTCAAAACTATTTGCTGCATGAGTTACAACACTAGTAAATGATGAAACTTTTGTTGTTGTTCAATCACTAATCATGTCCACCTCTTTGTAACCCCATGGACTGAAGTATGCCAGGCTTCCCTGTCCTTCCTTCACTATCTCCCAGAGTTTGCTCAAATTCATGTCCATTGAGTCAGTGATGCTACCCAACCAGTTATCTCACCCTCTGCTGCCCTATTCTCCTTTTGCCTTCAATCTTTCCTGTCATCAGGGTCTTTTCCAATGAGTAGCTCTTTGCGTCACGGTCACAGCCCTGTCATGATGAAGGGGCTTGCATAACTTGATGAAGCTATAAGCCATGCCGTGCAGGGCCACCCAAGACCGACAGGTCATAGTAGAGAGTTCTGACAAAATGCAGTCCACTGTAAGAGGGAATGGCAAACCACTCCAGTATTCTTGCTGTGAGAACCCCATGAGCAATATGAAAAGGCAATGAAGAAGCTTCCATGTCCTAAACTAATTCTTCATCAATAATTATTCATTCCTTTAGAGAGCTCATCGACTTTTAATATCTTTAGGCAAACAGCTCCCTGGGAATAAAAGTTCTCTCATTTACTAGCTATATAACCTTGGCCAACTTATTTAGACTACTTTCTGGGAAGGGGCTTTGTCCCTAAATTGTTGAGGCAGCATATTCTCCTAACCCCCATATTGAGGGTCTCTGATCCAGGGGCCCGAAGTAATAGGTAGAGGAGGTTGTGGCATTCGTAGGAGCTTGAACAACCATTTTTAACCTAAATGGAATAATGACTCTCTCTTCGTCCAAGAGGATTAAATGTGATAATAAAAGAGAGAACATTCTGGATACTACAAAGGCAATTATCTACATTTCTAATGCCCCATAGCTCTAAGTCACTTGAACATTCTGGTAACTTAAGCTCAATTTACCCAAAAGCAAATGTATCACGTAACTCTCAAAAATCTGTTTCTCCTAGCACAGACTTCTCAAAGTTTTGTATCTGGACAACTGAAGTCAATTTTTACTTCCTTTCCCTTTACTATCTTCCACCTAATCACCCAATCAACCACCAAGCTCTGTCACTCTTCCTCTAATGATTTCCTTCTTTTTCAGCCTACTAGCATGTTTTCCTTATTACCAAACGTCTGGGTCATGACAACTGATTTCCAAGTAGTTTCTCTTATTCCCCAAAGATCAAATTTAGCCCCCAATTCTCAGTTTTAGAGACAAACTTCCAGTAGTGCAGCTGTCAAATCTATCTCAATCATAGATGACAATCTTGAATCCATTCATATTAACATTTAGGACACGGACCTTATTGCATGGCTCCCACCGATCCCTACCTGTTGGTATTCACACCTTTGTGTGGGCTAAACCTCATCTTTTTCTCAATGAATAGTGAAAAGTGATGCGACTTCACTTCCATGTCTAGGTTACGAAAGTCTATAACTTCCTTCTTGCTAGCACTCTCTTCTCACTTCCTCGCTCTGACGAAACAAGCTGCCAAGTTGTAAGATACTCCATGGACAGGTCCATGTTGCCAGGAACCAAAGAAAGCCAACAGTGGTCATCTCATGAGGAACTGAGGTCTGTTTCCAATAAACCAATATAAATTAATTGGGCCAAAACATGAATTGTGCCAAATGAATGAATTGTGTCAAAACATGAATGAGCCAGGATGTGGATCCTTCCCAGCTGAGCGTCAAGATGACTACAGCCTTGTGAAAGACCCAGAGCCAGAGCACCCAGCAGTACTGCACCAATATTACTGACCCACAGACACTGTGAGATTAAAAAAACACTGCTGTTTCAATACACTACATTTGGGGATAATTTGTAGCACAATAATAGATAACAAACACATTGTCCCATATTTCTAAATAAATTCTAGGCAGATTAAAAAATTAAATATAAAACTACCAAACTATCTTAAAACTACATGAAAACAAAGATTTATAAAAATAATTTCTATAATTTGAAGTGAAAGAAAAAAGAATATAAGAGTTTGATTTATACAGGTTTTCTATATGACTAGAAAAATGTAATAGATTAAAATACAAAGACCAGGAAAATCTTCACAGCAAGTATAGAAAAATATTTAACCATACAAAATTAAGATATATGTAGTTACATATTTGTTACATAAAAAACTAATATAAATTTTCTGAAATGGTAGTGAAGAAATCAGTAAAAGGTAACGCCTCCAGAGAGGGAACATGGGTGGCTGGGACAAATATGTAAGGTAAACATTTCATTGTATATCACTCTTCTATCAACAAAGTAATAATAGTTTACAGTATTAATGATACTAAAAATATTAATTAGCAAAAGTATTAACATGGAATATTTGAAATAAACTTCAAGTATATTAATAAAAAATGAAAAGCTACAAGCAGATATTTAACATAAGAAAAAATAAAATTAATCATTAAGAAAGATGAGTTCAAAATAGATCAGAGACCTAAATGTAAGTTCAAAAATTTAAAACTCTTAGACAAAAATATATGTGCAAATCTTTGCGACATTGGCATTGGCAATGATTTCTTAAATGTGATACCAAGCATAAGCAAAAAAAGAAAAAATAGACGGGGCTTCATGAAAATTAAAAGCTTCTGTGCTACAAATAATTTCATCAAGAAAGTGAAAAGACCAGAATTCCTAGTCCAGTGGTTAGGACTCTGCGCTTTCACTGCTGTGGGCCTAAGTTCAATCCCTGGTTGGGGAACTAAGATCCCACAAGCCCTGTGGCTTGGCAAAAAAAAAAAAAAAGTGAAAAGACAACCCACAAGTGGGAAAAAATACTTGCAAATCAATATCTGATAAGGGAATTGTTCACAGAATACACAAGGAACCCTGACAACTCAATAATAAAAAAGATAAATAATCCAATTTTAAAATGGCCAAATATATCAACAAAAAGTCTACAAATAATAAATGCTGGAGAGGCTGTGGAGAAAAAGGAATCCTCCTACACTGTTGGTGAGGATACAAACTGGTACAGCCACTCTGGAAAACAGTACGGAGGTTCCTTAAAAAAACTAAAAATAGAGTTACCATATGATCCAGCAATCTAACTCCTGAGCATATATCTGGAAAACATGAATACTCTAATTTGAAAAGATAGATGCACCCCAATGTTCACAGCAGCACTATTTATAATAAGACATGGAAGCAATCTAAATGTCCACTTATATAGATGAATGGATAAAGAAGATGTAATACACACACACAATAGAATACTACTCAGCAAAAAAAGAATAATGCCATTTGCAGCAACATGGATGTACCTAGACTTTAACATAGTAAGTGAAATAAGTCAGAGAAAGACAAATATCATATATCACTTAAATGTGGAATCTAAAAAAAAGACACAAAGGAACTTATTTACAAGATATAAATAGACTCACAGACACTAAAAACAAATTTATGATTATCAAAGGGGAAAGGGGGTAAGGGATAAATTAAGAGTTTGGGATTAACAGATACAAATTGCTGTATATAAAATAGATAAACAACAAGGACCTGCTGCATAGCACAGGGAACTATATTCAGTATCTTGTAATAATCTACAATGGAAAAGAATCCGACACTTTGCTGTATACTTGAGACTAGCACAATATTGTAAACCAACTATCCAGTTCAATTTTTAAAAAGTGGCCAAAAGATCTGAATACACATTTCTCCAAAGACAGACAAATAACCAGTAAGAACATGAAGATACTTAACATTATTAGTCATCAGGGAAATGCAATTCAAAAACCACAATGAGATGCCATTTCATACCCACTAGGATGGCTAAAACCAAAAAGAAGGACAGTAACAAGTGTTGATGAGAATGTCAAGAAATTAAAACCTTAATATACTGCTGATAAGAAGATAAGATGGTGCATCAGCTTTGGAAAATGGTCTAACAGGTTCACAAACAGTTGAACAGTTAAACAATTACCTTATAACCCAACAATTCTACTCCTAGGTATATATCCAAGAGAAATGAAAACATATGTCCACACAAAACTTGAACATAAATGTTCAAAGCAGCATTATTCATAATATACAACATGGAAACTGATGAACAGATTAGCAAAATGCAGTGTATTCATAAATGGAATATTATTCAGCCACAAAAAAGAATAAAGTAACAATATATGCTACAACATAAATGACCAGTGAAAGCATTATGCCAATTAAACTTCTAAGTCTGCAAAGCCAAAGCCCAGTGTCTGAACCACAAGTGCATGTGCTCAGTTGCTCAGTCTTGAGCACAGACTATAGCCTGCCAGGCTCCTCTGTGCATGGAATTTTCTAGGCGAGAATACTGGAGTGTTTTGCCATTTCTATTCTAGGGGATCTTCCCAATCCTGGGATAGAGCCCACATCTCTGTGTCTCCTGCACTGGCAGGGAGATTCTTTACCACTGTGCCACCTGGGAAGCCACTGAATCACACAGTCTTTACTAAATTTCAACCACTCCCTAAGACATAACCTGAAATCTCCATTTTTTAAAATGTGATAGTAGCAAGTTACAGGTAAACACAGTCACATTTATGGCTCTAAAGTTTCAGAGGGGACTGGTGAGGCCTGGAAGAGAATGAGACAGCAAACAGAAAACATGAGCTTAAGAGGAGATGATGAACAACATATCAGCTTCTAAAGTAAAAGAGCCAACCAAAGAAGTGAGAAAGGAGCAATCATACAACAGTTAGAGCAATAAAGGGGCTCCCAGCATTGCAATCAGTAAAGAATCTGCCTGCAATGCGGGAGACCTGGGTTCAATTCCTGGGTTGGGAAGATCCCCTGGAGAAGGAAATGACAACCCACTCCAGTATTCTTGCCTGGAGAAACCCATGGACAGAGGAGCCTGGTAGGCTACAGTCCATGGGGTCACAAGAGTTGGACATGACTTGGTGCTTTCTTTTTCTTAGAGCAATAAAGGAGAAACTAAGAGAAAGTAATGTCAAAAAAGGCAAGAAAAGAATAGCAACAGATACTCTTATAAAGATATCATATATCTTATAAAGTTGGAATAAGAATCAAAAAATAGTCATCATTTTTTACTCATATCCTTGGTAAGGACAGAGCCAAATGTCATGGGTTGAACAATAAATAAGGGTTACAGAAATGGAAGCAGTTGAGTGTAAATTGTTTTTAAGAGGAAAGGATTTAGATTAGTTTTCATTATTGTTTTTGGTTTTTAAATCTAGAGACTTTGGGCCTCAGAGGAAGAAGCCTGGGAAGAAGTAACATAAGACAAAGAAGGAAACTGTTTGACTAATGTCCTACAGGATAAAGGGATAAATTCAACTGAGAGACAGGCTGAAAGACTAGCTTTGAACAAGCCTCATGTAAGTAAAAGTATATGTCAGTATGTAAATGCAGTAATGCGCTATATATCTGCATCACTGGGGAAGAGTTCCACATAACTGAATTACTCGACACTTAAGCATTTCTTTTAGTTTAGTCATTTTCCTTGAAATTGCTCACCATTGTATGATACAGTTGTCTGCCTTCTTAAACATATTGTACTCTCCTGGATGACAAGGTCATTGTAACTATAATTACATTAATGGGAAGTAATATAGCTGAATCTGCATGTTAATTTTTCAAGTCTTTGACTGTTCTATGTTGTCAGTTGCCATTTCCTGATAACTTTTTTCCTTTGTGCTTTCAACATATTCTAGTTTTAAAATTATATAACCATTAAATAATACCCTAAGTAAGGATAATAGAATCCTGAATCAAAGTATAGGAATAAAGTATATGGCTTTATGACATTGTTAAGAAACCTGTTTCACTTTTCAATTCAAGATTGGGTTTCAAACAGTTGAGGATGTCAGAAGACTAACCTCTGGCTACATGAAATATTACTTTATCTTGTTTCCTTAAGTTATAGCAAAATAACCCTGCCAAGTTATTGATAATTTTATATGGTTAGTCTTAAACCACACACACACACACACACACAAAAGTATCATGCATTCCAAAACTGAGCTTAGACATTTCACAGTAACTATACTTTCCTTTCGTATAATCACTTACCAATAAAAAGTTATAATCTTCTATATTTCTGTATGTAAATACAGCCAAGCATATTTCACATATATGGATATTATTCATGATAAATGTATAGCCTTCACAAAATCTTGATTTTAATCTCTTCCAAATTTCATACAAATTTCACAACACAAAGGCTAAAACGGACTAGAGCTAGGCACAAGGCAATCCCTTGACCAAAATTTAAGATTTCATTCCTATAGTTCCAGTAACAAAGGCTATTACAATTTCATTCATTCATTCTTAAGATTCTGAATAATCCAGCAATTTCACTTTTGGGTATTCATCTGAAGGAAAGGAAAATACTAATTTGAAAATATATCTGAACCTTCATGTTCACTGCAGTATTATTTACAAAAGCTAAAACATGGAAGCTACCAGAGTCCATCAAATGGACAGTGATGAGTAAATAAATAAAATGTGGTATATATATATACACACAGTGATATATTATTCAGCCATAAAAAGGAAACATTGCCATTTGCAACAAGGTGGATGTACTTTGAGGGCATTATGCTAAGTGAGAAAAGTCAGAAAGAGAAAGGACAAATACTGTACAATCCTTCTTATATGTAGAATCTAAAAAAACAAACAAAACTCATAAATACAGAGAACAGATTGAGGGCAGCCAGAGGCAGGGGTGGGTAAAATGGGTGAAGGTGATCAAAAGGTACAAACTTCCAGTTATAAAATAAATAAGTCGTGGAAATGTACTGTGCAGCATCATGACTATAGTTGATAACACTGTATCACACATTTGAAAGTTGCTAAGAGAGTTCTCATTAAAAAAAAATTGTGCAGGGACACACATTAACTAGATCTATTGTGGTGATCATTCCACAATACATACAAATATCAAATCTTTATGCTGTACACCTGAACCTAATATAATGTTACATGTCAAATATTTCTCAATTTAAAAAAAAAACAGATTCTGGATGGCTATGCTCACCTATCCTATACATTATCAAAAACAAAAAACTACCATTACTTCTCCAGCACTCACTTCCTGTTCCTTCAGTTTTTCATTCATATCAATGAAAATTAATAAATGTAGAATCTCTCAAAGACAGAGGGGTGTGAGTGGCCTAATCAACTCAAACTAAAACATCTCACTAGTTTAGACTATCAGAGGCACTAGCATTTGTACTTTTGCCGAGACCTGAGTTTGATCCCTGAATTGGGAAGATGCCCTAGAGACGGGAATGGCAACCCACTCCAGTATTCTTGCCTGGAGAATTCCATGGACAGAGGAGCCTGGCAGGCTACAGTCCATGGGGTCACAAAGACTCAAACAAGACTGAGCACGCACACACTCTATATTTAAATTATTTATGCATATCTCTCTTTCTAAATCACAAACACTATGAGGGCAAGAATCTTTTCTGACTTAATGATTCCATCCATCACTGGACAAACAAGTTCTCAGCACCAAGCATTTTGCTAGCCTCTAGAGAGAGTGGAGTTGAACAGTACCCCCCTTCAACAAGCAAGAAAGGGAGGCAGACTTATTGTAAACAAATTACAATATAGGAAAAAACAAAAGTGAGTATGGACTCAAATCACAGGAAAAATTAACTCTACGGTTGTAGAGGGAGTTAAGGGATACATCTATGTGTTCTCCAAAAGGCCTTCAATAAATACCTGTTGAATGGACAAATAAATGTACTAAATCTTGCTAATGAAAATTGAGACCCCCAGGTCCAAATGAAACGTATTAGCTACTTCTGAAGTTACTGCATAAACCTAATCCTTCAACAACTGCAGGAATGCAGACTTCAGAATACTCACCCCCTCCTCAGGAAATCACCTTGGAGAAAGGGCCATACCTGTACTGCCAGCCTTTGGCACTGCCACCTCGGCTGCTACTGCTGCTGCTGCTGCTGATTCCACCCCCACAGCTGCTGTTGCTGCTGTTCTTGTTCGGGGTCACCGCGGTGGCCAGGCCCTCCAGCCTTCCTTCGCTCTCTGAGACTTTCATTGCTGACACTGGTTCACCCCCCTGCATCTTAACTCCAAAGTCCATCTGCCCTTCTTGGGCGGGAGAAACAACTCTGCAGAGTAGTTTTGTAAGTGATAAGATTTAAGATTTGATCTGAAAGGGCTCCCAATTGCTAAACTAGCCGGCGGCTGGAGCAGTAATCATCAAATAGTCCAGGGAAGGAATACAAGCATTCCCCCTGAAGGAAACTTTTAACAGGAGAAGGACAGCGATGAGGGCAGATGTCCTTTAAATATATATCTCCTTCCGGGCAAAAGCAAGGAGGGAAAGAAAATCACCCTGCCAGAGGACTTGGTGGCATGCTCAAAGGAGGAGCAGAAACGGCGTGAGGAGGTCGCGGACCCTAGCCAGGAGGGCTGGGCGAAGTACGGACCGCTGACGGGAACCCGCGGCCTGACCTCTGGGCTGACGGACTGACCCGCCTCGCTCCCTCTTCTCAAGCTGGTCCTCAGCGGGAAGGTTCAGTCCAGCCCGCTCGGCGGTTCCCACAGCAGCTCTCGAGACAGAGCTGGGGCGGCTCGCGCTCAGCCCGGGAGGAGGATCGGGGAAGGAGGCCGCCGGGGGCGGGACGCCGGCTCCAGGGTCGCCTCGCCTCCACTCAGAGGCAAGCAGCTCGGGGCGATTTCCTCCAACTCCCCCGGCACTGGGCCCTCGACCGGGTTCCCAGAGGCGGGCGAGTTCCTCACCCTCGCTACTGCCCAAACGTGAAACCCACAACTGCGGCCACCGCCCCACCCACAGCCCCACAGCCGGTCACCTGCCCGCTCGCTCTCTCCCCGCCTTCCCTTCCGGAGTAGCGTGAGCTCACTTCCCCCAGAGCAGAGGCCACTGGCGCCATCTTTGAGAAGGGCGCGCGGCCCTGAAGGGGGCGGAGCCTCGGGGATCGTGGTGCTGGGGCGGTGGACTCCGAGGAAAGGGAGGAGGCAAGGCAGCGGAGGGAGGAGCGGTGGGTCAGTCACCAAGCAGAAAAAAAGCAGTTAGCGGCCTAATGAAGGTGTCTTGCGGCCTTCCTATCCCGGGCAAGGCCTTCCATTTGAGGGCCCACTTCAGGCATTTTAGGAAAAAAGCGTAGAAAAATGTCATTTCTGAAGGAATTAAAAAAATAATAATTCATTTTAGTAATTAGAAAAAAAAAAAGCCTTATTGGCATAAGGCAAATCAGTATTATAAATGAAAAAGAAACTATCATGGAAATTAGAGCTCTCAGAATCAAAACTAGTTATTCTGAGGGTCTTCCCTGGTGGCTGAGCAGTAAAGAATCCGCCTGCCAATGCAGGAGATGCTGCTTTGATCCCTGGGTCTCCAAGACTGCCTGGAGGAGGAAATGGCAACCCACTCCAGTATTCTTGCCTGGGAAATCCCCTGGACAGAGGCGCCTGGCAGGCTACAGTCAATGGGATCTCAAGAGTCCAGTCAGACACAACTTAGGACTAAGGACAATGTTCTTTCTGACCTCAGACAACTCTTTCACCCTCCTTAGCCTAGACTTTTGTATCTATGAAATCAGAATGTTTAGGTGATTTCTAAAGTCCCTTCTAGGACTTCCCGGGTGGCTCAGACGGTAAAGCGTCTGCCTATAATGTAGGAAACCCGCATTCCATCCCTGGGTTGGGAAGATCTTCTGGAGAAGGAAATAGCAACCCACTTCAGTACTCTTGCCTGGAAATCCCAAGGACAGAGGAGCCTTGTAGGCTACATTCCATGGTGTCGCAAAGAGTCGGACATGACTGAGCAACTAAACTTTCTTTCTTTCTAATTGTAAATTCCAGTTTCCAACAAAATGACTTTTGAATGTATACTGTGTGAAACACTAGAAGAAGTATTGTTGTTGTTTAGTCGCTGAGTTGTCTCTGACTCTTTGCAACCCCGTGGACTGTAGAACTTTAGGTACCTCTATACTCCTTTTCATTATAGGGGACTGGAATGCAAAAGTAGGAAGTTAAGAAACACCTGGAGTAACAGGCAAATTTGGCCTTGGAGCACGGAATGAAGCAGGGCAAAGGCTAATAGAGTTTTGCCAAGAGAACGCACTGGTCATAGCAAACACCCTCTTTCAATAACACAAGAGAAGACTCTACACATGGACATCACCAGATGGTCAACACCGAAATCAGATTGATTATATTCTTTGCAGCCAAAGATGGAGAAGCTCTATACAGTTAGCAAAAACAAGACCAGGAGCTAACTGTGGCTCAGATCATGAACTCCTTATTGCCAAATTAAGATTTAAATTGAAGAAAGTAGGGAAAACCACTAGACCATTCAGATATGACCTAAATCAAATCCCTTATGATTATACAGTGGAAGTGAGAAATAGATTTAAGGGACTAGATCTGATAGAGTGCCTGATGAACTATGGACGGAGGTTCATGACATTGTACAGGAGACAGGGACCAAGACCATCCTCATGGAAAAGGAATGCAAAAAAGCAAAATGGCTGTCTGAGGAGGCCTTACAAATAGCTGTGAGAAGAAGAGAAGTGAAAAGCAAAGGAGAAAAGGAAAGATATAAGCATCTGAATGCAGAGTTCCAAAGAATAGCAAGGAGAGATAAGAAAGCCTTCCTCAGCGATCAATGCAAAGAAATAGAGGAAAACAACAGAATAGGAAAGACAAGAGATCTCTCCAAGAAAATTAGAGATACCAAGGGAACATTTCATGCAAAGATGGGCACAATAAAGGACAGAAATGGTATGGACCTAACAGAAGCAGAAGATATTAAGAAGAGGTGGCAAGAATACACAGAAGAACTGTACAAAAAAGATCTTCACGACCAAGATAATCACGATGGCGTGATCACTCACCTACAGCCAGACATCTTGGAATGTGAAGTCAAGTGGGCCTTAGAAAGCATCACTACGAGCAAAGCTAGTGGAGGTGATAGAATTCCAGTTGAGCTCTTTGAAATCCTGAAAGATGATGCTGTGAAAGTGCTGCACTCAATATGCCAGCAAATTTGGAAAACTCAGCAGTGGCCACAGGACTGGAAAAGGTCAGTCTTCATTCCAATCCCAAAGAAAGGCAATGCCAAAGAATGCTCAAACTGCCGCACAATTGCACTCATCTCACACGCTAGTAAAGTCATGCCCAAAATTCTCCAAGCCAGGCTTCAGCAATATGTGAACCGTGAACTTCCAGATGTTCAAGCTGGTTTTAGAAAAGGCAGAGGAACCAGAGATCAAATTGCCAACATCTGCTGGATCATGGAAAAAGCAAGAGAGTTCCAGAAAAACATCTATTTCTGCTTCATTAACTATGCCAAAGCCTTTGACTGTGTGGATCACAACAAACTGGAAAATTCTGAAAGAGATGGGAATCCCAGACCACCTGACCTGCTTCTTGAGAAACCTGTAATCAGGTCAGGAAGCAACAGTTAGAACTGGAGATGAAACAACAGACTGGTTCCAAATAGGAAAAGGAGTATGTCAAGGCTGTACACTGTCCCCCTGCTTATTTAACTTATATGCAGAGTACATCATGAGGAATGCTGGGCTGGAAGAAGCACAAGCTGGAATCAAGATTGCCAGGAAAAATATCAATAACCTCAGATATGCAGATGACACCACCCTTATGGCAGAAAGTGAAGAGGAACTCAAAAGCCTCTTGATGAAAATGAAAGAGGAGAGTGAAAAAGTTGGCTTGAAGCTCCACATTCAGAAAACAAAGATCATGGCATCTGGCCCCATCACTTCATGGGAAATAGATGGAAAAACAGTGGAAACAGTGTCAGACTTTATTTTGGGGGGCTCTAAAATCACTGCGGATGCTGATTGCAGCCATGAAATTAAAAGACACTTGCTCCTTGGAAGGAAAGTTATGACCAACCTAGATAGCATATTAAAAAGCAGAGACATTACTTTGCCAACCAAGGTCTGTCTGGTCAAGGCTATGGTTTTTCCAGTGGTCATGTATGGATGTGAGAGTTGGACTGTGAAGAAAGTTGATCGCTGAAGAATTGATGCTTTTGAAGTGTGGTGTTGGAGAAGCCTCTTGAGAGTCCCTTGGACTGCAAGGAGATCCAACCAGTCCATTCTAAAGGAGATCCGTCCTGGGTGTTCATTGGAAGGACTGATGCTGAAGCTGATGCTCCAATACTTTGGCCACCTCATGCGAAGAGTTGACTCACTGGAAAAGACTCTGATGCTGGGAGGGATTGGGGGCAGGAGGAAAAGGGGATGACAGAGAATGAGATGGCTGGATGGCATCACCGACTCGATGGACATGAGTTTGAGTGAACTTTGGGAGTTGGTGATGGACAGGGAGGCCTGGCGTGCTGTGATTCATGAGGTCACAAAGAGTCGGACGTGACTGAGTGACTGAACTGAACTGATACTCCACTATCTCCCACAGTTTGCTCAAATTCATGTCCATTGAGTCGGTTAAGTTATCTAGTATACTCTGGTGTCTTCTTCTGTTGCTTTTAATCATTCCCAGCATCAGGGTCTTTTCCAATGAGTTAGCTCTTCATATCAGGTGGCCAAAGTACTGGAGTTTCAGATTCAGCAATGATCTAGTTTTTTGAATGCTGAGTTTCAAGCCAGCTTTTGCATTCTCCTCTTTCACCTTTATCAAGAGGTTCTTTGTATCCTCTTCGCTTTCTGCCAGTGAAGTGTATCATCTGCATATATGAGGTTGATGATTTCTCCCAGCAATCTTGATTCCAGCTTGTTTTATCCAACCTGGCATTTCACATGATGTACTCTGCATATAAGTTAAATAAGCAGGGTGATATATACAGTATGACAAAAAACTTGTCATACTCGTTTCCCAATTTTGAACCAGTCTGTTGTTCCATGTCCAGTTCTAACTGTTGCTACTTGACCTGCATACAGGTTTCTAAGGAGACAAATAAGGTGGTCTTGTACTTCCATCTCTTTAAGAATTTTCCACAGTTTATTTTGATGCACACAGTCAAAGTCTTATCATAGTGAAGCAGATGTTTTTCTGGAATTCCCTTGCTTTCTCATGATCCAACAAATGTTGGCAATTTGATCGGTGGTTCCTCTGCCTCTTCAAAACCCAGCTTGTACATCTCGAAGCTTTCAGTTCATGTACTGTTGAAGCCTAACTTGAAGGATTTTCAGCATAACCTTGCTAGCATGTGAAATGACTGCAATTGTACAGTACTTTGAACATTCTTTTTCATTGTTCTTCTTTGGGATTGGAATGAAAAGTGACTTTTCCAGTCCTGTGTCCACTGCTGAGTTTTCCAAATTTGCTGGCATATTGAGTGCAGCACTTTCACAGCATCATCTTTTTAGGATTCGAAATAGCTCAACTGGAATTCCATCACCTCCACTAGCTTTGTTTGTAGTAATGCTTCCTAAGGCCCACTTGACTTCACACTCCAGGTTGCCCAGTTCTATGTGAGTGACCACTCCATCATGGTTATCTGGGTCATTAAGATCTTTCTTGTATATTTCTTCTGTGTAATCTTGCCACTTCTTAATCTCTTCTACTTCTGTTAAGTCCTTACTGTTTCTGTCCTGTATTGTGCCCATCTTTGCATGAAATGTTCCCTTGGTATCTCCAATTTTCTTGAAGAGATAGCTAGTCTTTCCCATTCTATTGTTTTCTTCTATTTCCCTGCATTGTTCTTTCAAGAAGGCCTTTTTACCTCTCCTTGCTGTTCTCTGGAACTCTGCATTCAGTTGGGTATAGCTTTCACTTTCTCCCTTGCCTTTCATGTCTCTTCTTTCCTCAGCTATTTGTAAAGCCTCCTCAGACAACCACTTTGCCTTCTTGCATTTCTTTTTCTTTGGGATGATTTTGGTCACTGACTTCTGTACACTGTTATAAACCTCCATCCATAGTTCTTCAGGCATTCTGTCTACCAGATCTGATCCCTTAATTCATCAGCTCCACTGTATAATCATAATGGATTTGATTTAGGTCATACCTGAATGACCTAATGGTTTTCCCTACTTTCTTCAACTTAAGCCTGAATTTTGCAATAAGGAAGTCATGATCTGAGTCACAATCAGCTCCAGGTCTTGTTTTTCTGACTGTGTAGATCTCCTCCATCGTTGACTGCAAAGAACATAATCAATCTGATTTCAGTATTGACCGTCTGGTGATGTCTCAAAGTAAAAAGTAAGTAAAGTAGTAATACAGATATAGTTATACAGATAATTAAAGCCATGAAGAAAATAAAAGGAGATGATGTAGAAAATAAGCACGATGGAATAGAGAACTTACTTTTAGGAAGAACAGTTGAAAAAAGTCATCTATGATGAGGTGGCATTTAAAGTGAGAGAATAAAGAAAGGGAAGGAAACTAAGGGGAAAGCAAGCTTTACTTATTTTGGGAAATGAGAGACCTGGGACCCTGACCTCAGTGAATAAAAAGTGGTGTGAAATGAAAGTGAAGAGATAGGCAGAGAAATTTGGATTTTAAGTGCAATGGAAAGTCATTGAAACTTTTAATAAAGGAGGATTGTGATCTGACTTATGTTTTCAGACCATTTCTCTAGTCTTTTCAGCAGATGGTCCTAGGAGACTGGATATTCACATACAAAAGAATAAAATTGGACCCTACACACCATATTCAAATGTTAACTCAAAATGTATCAAAGACACAAATGTAAAAGCTAAAATATTGAAACTCTTAAATGAAAAAAAAAGTGTAAATCTCCACAACCAGAGGGCAGGCAAAGCCTTTTGACTACAACATCAAAGCATAAGTGACAAAAGAAAAAAATAGATTGGACTTCATGAAGATTAAAAACATTTGTTTTGCAAGCAATACCATCAAGGAAGTAAAAAGGCAACCCATAAAATGGGGGGAAAATATCTGCAAACCATATATATAAGGGACTTATATCCAGAATATATAAAGAGCTCTTCCGTTCCGTTCAGTCGCTCAGTTGTATCCGACTCTTTGCGACCCCGTGGACTGTAGCCTACCAGGCTTCTCCGTCCATGGCATTCTCCAGGCAAGAATAATAGAGTGGGTTACCGTTTCCTTCTCCAGGGGATCTTCCCGACCCAGGGATCGAACCCGGGTCTCCTGCATTGGAGGCAGACGCTTTAACCTCTGAGCCACCAGGGAAGCCCTTATAAAGAGCTCTTACAACTCATTAATAAAACTACAAATAACCAAATTTTTAAATGGACAAAGGAATGGAACATTTATTCAAAGAAGATATAGCAATGATCAATAACTACATTAAGAAGTTCTCAACATCATTACTAACCAAGGAAACAGATCAAAACCACAATAAGCAGAGCTTCCCTTGTGGTCCAATGAATAAGAATCCACCTTGCAATGCAAGGGACACTAGTTCAATCACTGGTCCGGGAAGATCCCACTTGCCAGAGGGCAACTAAGCCTATGCACCACAACAACTAAGCCTGTGCTTTAGAGCCCTCCAGCCACCACTACTGAAGCCCGAGTGCCTAGGGTCTGTGCCCCGCAGTAAGAGAAGCCACCACAACAGGAAACCAGTGCACCGCAGCTTGAGTAGCCTCTTTTCACCACAACTAGAGAAAGCCTGTGCACAGCAACAACGAACCAGTGCAACCATCAATGAATAAACAGATAAAACAATATTAAAAAACACACAACACACACACAATGAGGGACTTGTCTGGCAGTCCAGTGGTTAGAACTCCACGCTTTCACTGCCAAGGGTACAGGTTTAATCCCTGGTTAGGGAACTAAGCTCCTGTAAGCTGTGCAGTGTGGCCGAAAAAATATATACATATCTAAAAGGTAAAGAATAAGCTAACCAGTGTTGATGAGGGATGTGGCGAAATTGGAATCCTCATACTGTGATAGTGGAAATGTAAAATGTGGTATATCCACACAATACAATATTACTTGGCCAAAAAAGGAATGGAGTGCTAACATATGCTACAACAAGAATAAGAGACAACATGGAGACTGAGCATGAGCCTGGGAGTCTGGAAAAGGTTTCAGCTTTTGAGACCCATAAACTTCTGTTGCTGCTCCCAGTGGTGATGAGACTTGGGGACTAGCCCGTGCTAACCAAATGATCAACAAAAGGATGTGTAGCAACTGGAAAGATGTGTTATTTGACAATGAAAAATACAGTACGAAGTACTCAAGTCTGGTATCAGCATGTTCTATGAAAGACCATCAATAGCATAAGCTACATTATTAACAGAAGGTTACATGATGCTCATGGAATCAGAGCCAGGAGAGTTGATTCATAGGTGTTTTATTATTTTTTAAGTAAAAATTTTTTGTTGTTGTACAGCAGGGTCTGAGTCTGACTTTCATTTAATGTCTAAGGAGAAAAGAGGGCATAGGATTTGAACAAACAAGATAAAGACACTTTTTTTAATGCCTTCAATGAAGGATATGTTCATCTTTTTGAAGCGTTTAAGGTACATTCCCCTGATTCCAGGTGGGTGATGATGGATCAGTGCGTCCTTGCATGTGGAAAGTGGTCAGGAACATGCGCTTGTATGTCATACTGACTGTGATTGACTACTGATTGCACACATGTGACATTAGGTGAGTTACCGAAATTCTTTGTACTTGTTCCTTGCCTGAAAATGGGAGTAATAACCTTTCTGCTATAGACTGAATTGTGCCTCCTGAAAATTCATCTAATTCTCAATGTGTAGAGAAGGAACCTTATGCGTTAATTAGGTTTTGATGAGGTCATTATCCTGGTGTTCCCATGATGAGACTGCTGCTGCTGCTGCTAAGCCGCTTCAGTCATGTCCGACTCTGTGCAACCCCATAGAAGGCAGCCCACCAGGCTCCCCTTTCCCTGGGATTCTCCAGGCAGGAACACTGGAGTGGGTTGCCATTTCCTTCTCCAATGCATGACAGTGAAAAGTGAAAGTGAACTCGCTCAGATGTATCCGACTCTTAGCGACCCCATGACTGCAGCCCACCAGGCTTCTCCGTCCATGGGATTTTCCAGGCAAGAGTACTGGAGTGGTGTGCCATTGCCTTCTCCACATGATGAGATTAGTACCTTTCTAAGAAGACACACCAGAATGCTTTCTCTCTGTACCCCCACCCCACTCCCGCCCCCGACTCCTGTGTGAAGACACAGGGAGAAGGAGGCCATCTACAGATCATGAAGACAATTCTCACCAGAAATTGGTGAGTTTGATCTTGGACCTCTAACTTTCAGATACTGTATTTTGTTATGACAGCTGAAGGTAAGAAAGTCTCCCTTTTGAGTGGTTATCAGCATTAAATAAAATGACACGTGAAATCTGACAGGACTTGGTAAGTGCTTAGCAACTGTTAGCCATTGTTACTATAAGAATAGGGTTTCCTTGCCAAGTACAGTGAATGGCCATGTTTGGCGAGGGCACCTATCCCCTGGACAGCTCTGAAGACACACCAACCAGCATATTTCCGAAGACATCCGAATATTTCTATGGGAGAATACCAGCTTTGTCTCCCAGATGAAATGAAGTTTTCCAGAGGTATCAAAAGAGACTTGTCAGGGTACGTAGATAAATACTCCTAAGGACATTATCTGGAATCACCAGCTTGTGGGTGTCTGGGTGAAAAGGCAGGTGCACCAGGTGATCCCTGCTTCAGTGTCACCCCCTCACAGAGGCCTTCCTTGACCACTCACTCTGTACAGAGCAGCAGCCCCAACCCATTTTTCCAGACTTTTACCCTGCTTTCATTTTCTTACCAGCACCTAACATTATATGCTCTGTTGTGCATTTTCTGTCTACTCGTTAAAATGTAAGCTGTATGAGGAAAGAGTCAATTCTTTTTTTCCCACCTCTGCACCCCCAGTACTGGAACACTGCCTGGAACATTTGTTGAATGAATGAATTTACAACAGTGGTTAAGAATACAAAACTGGCGTCAGCCTTCAAATCTTGGCTTTGTCACGTACAGCATGTAATCTTGGGCAAGTTACTACCTTTGTGAACCTGAGTTTTCTCATCTATAAAATGGAAATAGGATGAAATAAGAAAATATACAGAAAGTGCTTATTAGCACAGTGCCTGGCATCTAGTAAGCACTGAACCAATGCTGGCCACATTTTCTCTCTCACCCTGGTGTGCAGGGGAGGGAAGGGTAATTTATTTCCCAGAAGCACAGGAGGACTTCTTTCTTCTTGAGCCTGCAGCTGGCTGTGGCAGCTACAGCAGCTGGAATAAGGAGATTGACAGGCAGCAGAGAAACAGGACAGGAGGGAATTGGGGAGCAGAGGAGAGGGGAGCAGTAATAATCCCATGAGAGCCACTGTGAGAATAAAGCTGTGAACTCAAAATTTCTTTCTTTTTTTTAAATGAAGGGGACTTCCCTGGTGACCCAGTGGCTAAGACTCTGGACTCCTAAAGCACATGGGGCCTGAGTTCCATCCCTGGTCAGGGAACTAGATCCCACATGCCTCAACTAAGACCAGGTGCAGCCAAATAAAGAAAAAAATATATATATACACACATGCATATATATATATATATTAATTAAGGAAGGAAAAGAGAAAAAAAGAGCAATTCTGAGAGGACAAAATGTTCATGTTCACAACAGATGTTACTACTACTTTGGTGAAACAGAGTTTTGATTAACCAGGAGCCCCATCCTCCCTGCCTCCAGCTTAGACTGAAATCTTTATCAGTTTCCCAGTCCAATGAGGGTGATTCTGATGAAGGGTTCTAAGTGAGTGAGTGAAAGTCACTCAGTCGTGTCCGACTCTTTGTGACCCCATGGACTGTATAGTTCATGGAATTCTCCAGGCCAGAATACTGGAGTGGGTAGCCTTTGCCTTCTCCAGAGGATCTTCCCAAACCAGGGATTGAACCCAAGTCTCCCGCATTGTAGGCAGATTCTTTATCAGCTGAGCCACAAGGGAAGCCCTTGTGATTCTGATGAAGGGCTCTAAGTAGGGAGCATTAAAGTGGAAACATTCCCCTGCCAAGCTCCTGGTGGGAGTTAAAGAAACAGACATACTCAGAGATTTTGTTTGCGAAAAGGAAGGAACCTTGGGGAAGAGAGAATGGAGCAGTGATCAGTTTTGATAACATGACTTTTTTTTTCCCCTCCCTTTTTTTGTTTCTCCCAGACCTCTCCCCTGAATCCTTATTGAAACTGAAAGTATTTTTTTTAATAACCAGTAGACTAAAATTAGCTCTTCAATCTGTGTTATAAAGTGAGAACATATGTTCCTTCAATATGATGTGTTCAGCTTGTCCATTTTTAGACTCATTGGATAGTGCAGGCAATGTTTTACTGACAGAAGCCCATAAAAAGGCACCGTCAACAGGAGTCACTTGACCTTGCCATCATCTACTGGTGAATACCCTGGAAAGGGAGAGAAAAAATGCTAACTGATGTTTTAAAGCATGCCAACTAATGCTTTATCATGAAATCACATGGGTGTGAATTCTGGGGATCAGCACACAAATTTATTGTTCCCATCAAATAAGTCAGTTGGCAAGAAAGAAAGGAAAGTGTTAGTCGCTCAGTCATGTCTGACTTTTTGCGACCCCATGAACTGTAGCCTGCTAGGCTCCTCTGTCTATGAGATTTCCTAGGCAAGAACACTGGAGAGGGTTGCCATTTCATTTTGCCCAGTTAACAAGAGAACATTGATTTACCTGATTGGATATGTGCAAAAGTCTCTTTTGAAAACACTGTGTCCCCTACCAACCTCCCCCACAAAAGAAACAAATACTTGGGTAGCATTTTTCAATGTGTGCCACACAGTATTGCAGGATATTAACAGGTGTTACTTGATTTAAATTTTTTCTTGCTGTGATTATATAAATTTAAGTTATATCAGTTCCTTTATTTCAGGACTTCTTGGAGGATCTAATATATTAATGTACATCATATATCTTTTAAAGGGAGATAGAAAGTGCAATATTTCCCTAAATTATTTGACCACAGAACTCCTTTTACATAGAACATCTCCCAGAAATAGTGTCCACAAAGTTTATAGATCGGGATGCTCCTAGAAAGCAAGTAGAATTTTATGAGGAAACCCACCCAGATTAAATTCACCTTATTTTGCAAGTTTTAGCATCATTTATCTCTACAACCTCCTCTGATTCTGCACAGCTCAGAATTCTTACCATAAAAATAGCTTCCCTGGATGGTGATGTTAGGATCAAGGCCTCAGATGTGCCCATAAAGCCCCTGTCAGGGAAGGAGTTGCAACTTCAAGGTCCTAAGCATTGAAAAGATGGTGTTTCTCATATGTGATTCCAAATAAAAATAATATCAACTTGTGAAACAAATGAAAAGGAGTCCAACAAAGTTTGGATTTCCCCAGCAAACTCTGGAAAGACTTGGAAGAGCAGAGCTTTACTGAAAGCCAAGAAGCTACCTTCTCTGCTCACTGGGTGGCCCAGCACTGCCCTGGAGAGATGCTCTCTTGTCTGGGAGAGGGGGGATCCTAAGGACTCCTGTACTAGTACCCTGGTACAAACGAACTTAATTCAATCTCTTTCCCATCTGCGAGAGGAGATTCGGAAAGGTGAAGTAGTAGAAAATTTGCAACAAGAAGGGAGCTAGGGGTACCAGAAAACCGACCTGGAAGAGGTCAGTTTTCATTCCAATCCCAAAGAAAGGCAATGCCAAAGAATGTTCAAACTACCACACAATTGCACTCATCTCACACGCTAGCAAAATCATGCTCAAAATTCTCCAAGGCACGCTTCAACAGTATATGAACTGTGAACTTCCAGATGTTCAGGCTGGATTTAGAAAAGGCAGAGGAACCAGACATCAAATTGCCAACATTCGTTGGATCATAGGAAAATCAGGAGCATTCCAGAAAAGCATTTGCTTTGTTGACTACGCCAAAGCCTTTGACTGTGTGGATCACAATAAACTGTGGGAAATTATGAAAGAGATGGGAATACCAGACCATCTGACCTGCCTCTTGAGAAACCTGTATGCAGGTCAGGAAGCAACAGTTAGAACTGGACATGGAATGACAGACTAGTTCCAAATAGGAAAAGGAGTATGTCAAGGCTGGATATTGTCACCCTGCTTATTTAACTTATATGCAGAACACATCACACGAAATGCCAGGTTGGATGAAGCACAAGCTGGAATCAAGATTGCCAGAAGAAATATAACCTCAGCTATGCAGACGACACTACCCTTATGGCAGACAGTGAAGAACTAAAGAGCCTCTTGATGAAAGTGAAAGAGGAGAGTGAAATAATTGGCTTAAAACTCAACATTCAGAAAACTAAGATCATGGCATCCTGTCCAATCACTTCATGGCAAATAGATGCGGAAACAATGGAAACAAACAGTGATAGACTTTATTTTCTTGGGCTCCAAAATCACTGCAGATGGTGACTGCAGCCAGGAAATTAAAAGATGCTTGCTCCTTGGAAGAAAAGCTATGACCATCCTAGACAGCATATTAAAAAGCAGAGACTTTGCCAACAAAGGTCCATCTAGTCAAAGCTATGGGTTTTCCAATAGTCATGTATGCATGTGAGAGTTGGATCATAAAGAAAGCTGAGCACCAAAGAATCGATGCTTTTGAACTGTGGTGTTGGAGAAGACTCTTGAGAGTCCCTTGGACTGCAGAGACCAAACCAGTCAATCCTAAAGGAAGTCAGTCCTGAATATTTACTGAATGTACTGATGCTGAAGCTGAAGCTCCGATACTTTGGCTACTTGATGGGAAGAACTGACTCATTGGAAAATATCCTGATGCTGGGCAAGACTGAAGGCAGGAGGAGACGGGGACAAGAGGATGAGATGACTGCATGGCATCACCGACTCAATGGACATGAGTTTGAGCAAGCTCTGTGAGCTGGTGATGGACAGGGAAGTCTGATGTGCTGCAGTCCATGGGGTCAAAAAGAGTTGGACAGGACTGAGCCAGTGAACTCCCAGGGTTATCAGCCCGTTGATGACAGGCCTGGGGCAACAGGGAATTGGGCTTGCTTTGGCTAAGTGGTTAGTGGATTGCTTATTTGATGGTTTTGCCTTGGGCCCTCTTTTTGTCTTTTTCAGTCTTTTTTTTTTTTTCAGTCTTTTAGTCTAAATAACCATTATGGATTCTACACTTAAGGTCTCTGTGCAGTTATGTTTGCATTTACATGTAATTTTTGATGTAAATCTTTGATAAGCAAGAACAGAAGTAATATCTTTCATTTAAGAACTCTTTCAATCCTACCACTACCCCAGGCTATGAGCACCTCCAGGGCAGGTTACTTACTTTGATATAGCTTCCCAGGTGGTTCAGTTCAGTTCAGTTCAGTTCAGTCGCTCAGTCGTGTCCGACTCTCCGCGACCCCATGAATCACAGCACGCCAGGCCTCCCTGTCCATCACCAACTCCTGGAGTTCACTCAAACTCATGTCCACAGAGTCGGTGATGCCATCCAGCCATCTCATCCTCTGTCATCCCCTTCTCCTCCAGCCCCCAACCTTTCCCAGCATTAGAGTCTTTTTCAGTGAGTCAACTCGTCGCATGAGGTGGCCAAAGTATTGCAGCTTCAGCTTTAGCATCAGTCCTTCCAATGAACACCCAGGATCGATCTCCTCTAGAATGGACTGGTTGGATCTCCTTGCGGTCCAAGGGACTCTCAAGAGTCTTCTCCAGCACCACAGTTCAAAAGCATCAATTCTTCAGCGATAAGCTTTCTTCACAGTCCAACTCTCACATCCATACATGACCACGGGAAAAACCATAGCCTTGACTAGACGGACCTTTGTTGGCAAAGTAATGTCTCTGCTTTTTGATATATTATCAAGGTTGGTCATAACTTTCCTTCCAAGGAGTAAGCGTCTTTTAATTTCATGGCTGCAATCAGCATCTGCAGTGATTTTGGAGCTAGTGGTAAAGAACCCATTTGAAAATTCAGGAGACAAAAAAGACATCCCTGGGTCTGGACGATCCCCTGAAGGAGGTTATGGCAACCCACTCCAGTATTCTTGCCTGGAGAATCCCATGGACCTCTGGATCCTGGTGGGTTGCAGTCCGTGGGATTGGGAAAAAACATGACTAAATCGACTTAACATGCACACATATGAGTAAAATAGATAAGTAGCACGTGATGTTGTCACTCACACAGGGCCTGGAGATCAAATCCTCATATCTTTTTGCATATAAGCCACCAGCACTCTGCTGATAATTCCTTTCATTTTTCTAAATATCAAACTAGTAGAGTAGAATGTTTAAATGAAAAGAGCTGCTTGTTGTTCAGGAAATGGAAAATGGCTATCTGGGGTGGGAACAAGAGGCAAGATCAAGTGATTTGTGATGTAGAAAGTAGCTTTCTATAATAAGTTTACAAGCAAAGGACTAGGTTTGTAACATGCATGCTGCTGCTGCTGTTAAGTCAAGTCAGTCGTGTCCAACTCTGTGCGACCCCATAGACGGCAGCCCACCAGGCTCCTCTGTCCCTGGGATTCTCCAGGCAAGAACACTGGAGTGGGTTGCCATTTCCTTTTCCAATGCATGAAAGTGAAAAGTGAAAGTGAAGTCGCTCAGTCGTGTCCGACTCTTAGCGACCCCATAGATGGCAGCCCACCAGGCTCCTCCATCCATGGGATTTTCCAGGCAAGAGTCAGTATGAAAAAGGTAAGATTATGGAGAGAATATAATTACCAGATTTATTCTAAGGTTGCCTACATGAAACCCAAAGATGAATATCAAGAGAATTAAAGTTTCTCCTTTTCCTCATTTTTTGACTTGAAATGAAGTCTGCCTAGAGAAAAGGAGATAAGATGATCTCAGATTATCAAAGCCAATGAATACTGTTTCTTATTTCTTCTTTGAGAGCCTTCACTGTAGTCATTAACTGAACAAATATTTTTTGCACATGAATTAAATGCCAGGTATTCTGCTAGTTGCAAAGGTAACAACCATAAATAAGACATAGCTTCTGGCCCCAAAGTCTAAGTATAGAGCTGGGAAGACAGATCTTAAACAAGAAATTTAAAATAAGTGTGAGAAGTGTCAAGATAGATACAGTATGGAGCCTGAGGAGAAATAGGTTTGTGGGTGTATGGGTGGTTTTTTAACCTATTGGAGAAATCAGAGAAGCCTTCCTGAGAAAAGTGATATTTAAGCTTAAAACTAGAAGCGTTGAGTTGAGGACAGAGTGAGGCAATATTCTGGGCAGAAGGAAAAACATGTTCAAAGATGAGAGAGAAGAGGTATGAGAAACTTAAAGGCCAGGATGGCCAGGTATCAAAAGGAGTATAACAGAACATAAATCTAGGGAGGCAGTGAGGGATCAGATGCCAGGCCAAGGAATTTAGACTTTTTCCTAAACACAAGAAGTGTCACTGAATGATTCTAAGCAAAGGAATTAATTACATGAGGAGATTTAGATTGTCTAATATAGAATGATTACAGTAATACAAGTCTACACCCAAACCAAAACACTGAAGAAGCCGAAGTTGAACAGTTCTATGAAGACCTAAAAGACCTTTTAGAACTAACACCCAAAAAAGATGTCCTTTTCATTAAAGGGGACTGGAATGCAAAAGTAGGAAGTCAAGAAACACCTGGAATAGCAGGCAAATTTAGCCTTGGAGTACCCAATGGAGCAGGGCAAAGGCTAATAGAGTTTTGCCAAGAGAACGCACTGGTCATAGCAAACACCCGCTTCCATCAACACAAAAGAAGACTCTATACATGGACATCACCAGATGGTCAACACCAAAATCAGATTGATTATATTCTTTGCAGCCAAAGATGGAGAAGCTCTATGCAGTTAGCAAAAACAAGACCAGGACCTGACTGTGGCTCAGAACATGAACTCCTTATTGCCAAATTCAGACTTAAACTGAAGAAAGTAGGGAAAACCACTAGACCATTCAGATATGACCTAAATCAAATCCCTTATGATTATACAGTGGAAATGAGAAATAGATTTAAGTGACTAGATCTGATAGATAGAGTGCCTGATGAACTACAGACGGAGGTTCGTGACATTGTACAGGAGACAGGGATCAAGACCATCCCCATGGAAAAGAAATGCAAAAAAGCAAAATGGCTATCTGAGGAGGGCTTACAAATAGCTGTGAAAAAAAGAGAAGTGAAAAGCAAAGGAGAAAAGGAAAGATATAAGCATCTGAATGCAGAGTTCCAAAGAATAGTAAGGAGAGATAGAAAGCCTTCCTCAGCAATCAATGCAAAAAAATACAGGAAAACAACAGAATAGGAAAGAAAAGAGATCTCTTCAAGAAAATTAGAGATACCAAGGGAATATTTCATGCAAAGATGGGCTCGATAAAGGACAGAAATGGTATGGACCTAGCAGAAGCAGAAGAGATTAAGAAGAGGTGGCAAAAACACACAGAAGAACTGTACAAAAATGATCTTCAAGACCAAGATAATCACAATGGTGTGATCACTCACCTAGAGCCAGACATCCTGGAATGTGAAGTCAAGTGGGCCTTAGAAAGCATCACTATGAACAAAGCTAGTGGAGGTGATAGAGTTCCAGTTGAGCTATTTCAAATCCTAAAAGAGGATGCTGTGAAAGTGCTGCACTCAATATGCCAGCAAATTTGGAAAACTCAGCAGTGGCCACAGGACTGGAAAAGGTCAGTTTTCATTCCAATCCCAAAGAAAGGCAATGCCAAAGAATGCTCAAACTACCGCACAATTGCACTCATCTCACACGCTAGTAAAGTCATGCTCAAAATTCTCCAAGTCAGGCTTCAGCAATACGTGAACCATGAACTTCCAGATGTTCAAGCTGGTTTTAGAAAAGGCAGAGAAACCAGAGATCAAATTGCCAACATCCGCTGGATCATGGAGAAAGCAAGAGAGTTCCAGAAAAATATCTACTTTTGCTTTATTGACTATGCCAAAGCCTTTGGCTGTGTAGATCACAATAACCTGTGGAATATTCTGAAAGAGATGGGAATCCCAGACCACCTGACCTGCCTCTTGAGAAACCTATATACGGGTGAGGAAGCAACAGTTAGAATGGACATGGAACAACAGACTGGTTCCAAATAGGAAAAGGAGTACGTCAAGGTTGTATATTGTCACCCTGCTTATTTAAGTTCTATGCAGAGTACATCATGAGGAATGCTGGGCTGGAAGAAGCACAAGCAGGAATCAAGATTGCCAGGAGAAATATCATTAACCTCAGATATGCAGATGACACCACCTTTATGGCAGAAAGTGAAGAGGAACTCAAAAGCCTTTGATGAAAGTGAAAGAGGAGAGTGAAAAGGTTGGCTTAAAGTTCAACATTCAGAAAACTAAGATCATGGCATCTGGTCCCATCACTTCATGCAAACAGATTGGGAAACAGTGGCAGACTTTATTTTTAGGGGCTCCAAAATCACTGCAGATGGTGACTGCAGCCATGATGTTAAAAGACACTTACTCCTTGGAAGGAAAGTTATGACCAACCTAGACAGCATATTAAAAAGCAGAACCATTACTTCATCAACAAAGGTCCGTCTAGTCAAGGCTATGGTTTTTCCAGTGGTCATGTGTGGATGTGAGAGTTGGACTGTGAAGAAAGCTGATCGCCGAAGAATTGATTCTTTTGAAGTGTGGTGTTCGAGAAGACTCTTGAGAGTCCCTTGGACTGCAGGGAGATCCAACCAGCCCATTCTAAAAGAGATCAGTCCTGGATTTACACTGGAAGGACTGATGTTAAAGCTGAAGCTCCAATACTTTGGCCACCTAGCGCAAAGAGTTGACTCACTGGAAAAGAGTCTGATGCTGGGAGGGATTGGGGGCGGGAGGAGAAGGGGACGACAGAGAATGAGATGGCTGGATGGCATCACCGACTCGATGGACATGAGTTTGGGTGAACTCCGGGAGTTGGTGATGGACAGGGAGGCCTGGCTAGCTGTGATTCATGGGGTCACAAAGAGTTGGACATGACTGAGCGACTGAACTGAACTGAATACAGAATGACATTCTTTCTAGACTTAGCTTCTTTTGGACCTAAGTATACTCTTGCCCTGAATTAGGTTCTCAGGAAAACTTCTGTTCCCACTCATTGCTGGATTTTAAGTAGAAAAATGACACCTGCCTCCACTCCCAGGTTTTGCAAGCCATAAGATACAGAGAGAAAATTCCAGCATGGATGTCTTCTTGAAGTGTCTGAGAGAGTTAAGTGAAGGATCTTTTACCACCTGTTTGCATTTCTTGATTTCCTGACTCTCATGCCCAGAAAAAGGCATGTGAGTCCTCTCCTGTTTTGTTGTTCCTTCCTTTTCCCCTGATTGTGGCTACAGATTTTCAAGTAGTATTGGGCAACCACACAAACTTGTGAGAAGTTGCTCAATAGCATCAGGGACATTCTGCTCCTTCTTTCTGTCAGGCGAGTGTATGCTCCTTGGTTCTGTCTCGTCACAACAAAGATTTGGAGTGACGGACATTAAAGCCCTCGGTGCATCACAGCTTTCGGGTCTTGGACAGACCGTGTTATAGCTCTTAGACAAATCAGTGTTACAGCTCTTTTTTATCTAGAAAATGACAGGAGAATCCATCCTCGAAGCCTGAGGGCATGCCAACCCAAAGACATGAAGAGAAGAGAGTGGAGGAGTGTGCCAGCGTGTGGGAGGGGGAAGTGGGGAGAGAGAGAGAAAAAGAGTGCAGGCAAGTGGGGGAGAGAGAGAAAGAAAGCACTTTGGTTCCTCCTTTTATATGTTTTTTCCTCCCCCCAGGCCTGCCCTATGCAAATTGGGCTTAGGCAGGAGTGCTGTTTGTTCTTCCTGAGGTCTTCACTATGGTCCTTGGACCTTCTTTTGACATTCCTTTGTTTTTTGCAGGCTTTTCCCTTCCTTGTCTTTTTGTCATCGCCATTTTGGACTCCTGTTTTCTATTCTATCTGACATTCCCCCCTCAAGAGATGGGAGGCCCAATTCTTTGGGAATAGGGGCATCAAGGTCTTTCTGGCTATTTCCTGCTGAATTGGGATGACCAGGGATAGTGGGCCTCCCCCTCTTGCTAGTCTCAGGCCTCAGAGTCTTCATAGCAGTGTCCACCTAAGGGTGAGTGATATTTTCCATGGTTGGCTGTAGTTTTGTATCTTTGTTGAACTGGCACCGCATGTTGTAGCTTGTTGACCTGGTGGCAGAGGCTTAGCCTCTATGGTCTCAAAATTGGAGACTACTGCATACCCGGCTCTTCTTTTTTCCATCTAAGACAAAGCTGCTTCCATCAGTGTATCAGATTTCCTCAGGATTGGTCAGAGGATCTTCCAACAATCCCTCTCGAGGTTTTGTCCAGTGGTCCAAGGTTTCTAGACAAGAGTGAAAGGAGAGAGAGCCCTCAGGGGTAGGAAGGAGGGTGGCTGGGTTAAGAACCTCACAAGGGGATATAGTGATGCCTGTATTTTCCATCAGCATTACTTGACATCTGAGGATTCTTTGATCAGACATCCATAAATAGCCTTTCCCATTTAGGAGTTGTTTTACTTGGTGGCTGGTAAAAATAGTTTGTCCCAAAAGGAGAGTTTTAAAGCATCTTCAATCATGATTGCAATAGCTGCAAGATTTCAGAGGCAGGGGGGACAGCCTCGGGTGGTTGGACCGAGTGTCTTGGATAAGTAAGCTACAGACTGGGGCTCAGATCCCAACCTTTGAGTTAACACTCTCAAGGCTATTCCCTCTCTTTCATGGACATAAAGTTGGAATGCTTTTTCTGGGTCTGGCGACCTTAAGGCAGTTGCCTGAGTTAAGGCCTGTTTTAGTGCAGCCTCTGCCTTCTTTTGAGGAGTTCCCCACATCAGTGGGATTGAATCATCCTGTCCCTTTAAGCTTTCATATAAGGGCTGGGCAATTAGACCATAGTTGGGTATCCAGATTCTACAATACCCAGTTAGCCCCAGGAAAGCTCGCAATTGTTTTCAAGTCATGGGGGAGGGCAACTGGAGGATTCCTTGTACCGGATCAGAGGACAGCCTCCTAGACCCGTGTGTAATCTGAACTCCCAGGTAAGTGACTTGTCTCGACCATTTGTGCTTTAGCACTGGAGACTTTATATCCCCTTTCTGCCAAAAAGTTTAGAACCTGAATTGCATATTGTTGGGCATTTTCCTCATCTGGAGAGCAGATTAGTAGGTCATCTACATATTGTAATATTTTCCCATTAGGTCCCAGGTCCAGATCTAGGAGATCCCAGCTAAGGGCCTGTCCAAACAGGTGGGGGCTATCTCTGAATCCCTGAGGTAATACTGTCCAAGTCATCTGTTAGTGTTTTTCACCTGGGGCCTCCTAGGCCAAAAGGTATTGGGATTCTTTAGCCAGTGGTATGCAAAAAATGCATCTTTGAAATCCAGGACTGTAAACCACTTGGCACTGGGTGGGATTTTCCTAAGATTACATAGGGATTGGGTACTGTGGGATGGAGGGGGACTATAGCTTCATTTATGATCTGGAGATCTTGAACCATTTGCCAGGTTCTGTCCTTTATTTACCGAGAGGATTGGGGTGTTACATGGCGAATTGGTGGGGACCAATAGCCCACAAGCAAGGAATTTATTTATTAAAGGCTGTAGTCCCTCCTGAGCCTCTCTTTTGAGCGGATATTGTTTCCGGTTAGGAAACCGAGTGGCATCTTGGAGGACAGTGATGACCGGTTCAGCTTGGTGGGCTTGTCCAGGAATTCCCTGGTCCCACACCTGGGGGTTAATTTTGTCCTCCCATAGTTTTTCATCCCTCCCTATTGGAGAACGTATAATGGGTTCTTCAGTAGTAACCAGGAGCTGTAGGGCTCTAGGGGCTGAAAAGCTTCCCATCACAAGGGTGGTCCCCAGTTTAGTGAATATATCTCTTCCCAAAAAGGGAGTAGGACACTCAGGGACCACCAGAAACTGGTGGGAAAATATTTGTCCATCCCAGCAACAAAGAAGTGCTTGGGTGAATCTTTTAGTAGTTGTTTTTCCTGTAGCACCCAAAATGGTACAGGTTTGGGAGGAGAAGGCTCCAGAGTAGGAGATTAAGAAAGAGTAGGTAGCCACTGTGTCAACCAAGAAATTCTCGGATCTACTTGCCACATCCAATTGCACCCTTGGCTCCAGCCCCGTGATGGTTATCTGTGACAGGCGGGCTGGCTAGAGCAGGTCGATTCAGTTCTGTTGAACCATGGCGTGGCACTTGACCTTGAGCCTCTTGGGTCCTGAGGGCAGAATGCCGCCCAAGGTCCCAGTTGATGGCATTTGTGACAAGCTGTTCTAGGAGACTTGTCATGGTTTGGACACTCTTTGGCCCAATGCCCCACTTGTCTACAGATTAGGCATTTGCCTCATGCCTTGTCCTTCAAGGACTCAGGGTTTGCCATAGGGCTTCTCTGGAGGGCGGCCAGCATCTGGGCATGCCTTGTCTCTTTCCTTCTCTCCCTCTCCTAGGCCTTGGCTTCCTTCTCCTATTCTCTGTTATAAAAGGTATAGGTGGCTGTCTGGACCATCTCATCTAAAGAGGCAGCAGGGTCCTGCTGCTGTAGCTGTTGTAACTTAATTCTGATATCTGATGCACACTGGGACAGGAATTTGTCCTTTAAAATCACCTGTCCCGCATAAGAGTCTAAATACAGATTGGTAAACTTTTGTAGGGCCTCTTTTAGCCTTTCCAGAAAGGCAATGTGGTTCTCATTGGGCTCCTAAGTTATTGCTGAGACTGGGCACAGTCCCACAAGTAATAGGCTTCCTTCTATTTTCATGGGTGGACTTCCTTAGGGGTGAGTCTTTCTGAAGCTTATCCTACCCAGTACTGTTGCAACCTGAGAGCCAGGCATCCCTGGGTCAGGGTGCAGATCCCCAGGCAGGCTGAGGCATGATAGCCTCCTAGAGATCGAATCCCCAGGCAGGTCGAGGCGTGACGGCCTTCCGAGAATTGGGTCCCTGGGCAGGTCGAGGCGTGATGATCTCCTGGGACCCCTGGGACTGGTGATCCCCAAGCAGACTGAGGTGTGACAACCTTTCAAGGACCAGATCCCTAGGCAGGTCAAGGCAGGTTGACCTCCTGGGACCCCTGGACTGGAGTTGGGCGTCCCTAAGATCTCCAGCGTGACCAGTGCTGGGTAGGATTAAGGGGTTGGATATTATACAGTATTTCCCTCCCAAGGCCAGCTATTTTCTGTTTGTCCCTCCAGAAGACTGCAGAGGCAACATTGGGGGCTCGATTGGGGCTGAGGAAAGGAGCATGAAACATGAGGGAAGGAGGCAGAACACAACCTTTGAAAGAATGACATAGCACAAGGGAATAATGTAAACCAATAACGTAAATCAATTGGGTCCAACATGACAAGTCAAATTCAAGTAAACCTTAATCCCCAATCTGTAAACCAAAAGACACACCCAGAGGTGGCAAGACAGCTCTAGTTCAGTTCAGTTTAGTCGCTCAATCATGTCCGACTCTCTGCAACCCCATGAATCACAGCACGCCATGCATCCCTGTCCATCACCAACTACCGGAGTTCACTGAAACTCAAGTCCATTGAGTCGGTGATGCCATCTAGCCATCTCATTCTCTGTCGTCCCCTTCTCCTCCTGCCCCCAATCCCTCCCAGCATCAGAGTCTTTTCCAGTGAGTCAACTCTTCACGTGAGGTGGCCAAAGTATTGGAGCTTCAGCTTTAGCATCAGTCCTTCCAATGAACACCCAGGATCGATCTCCTTTAGAATGGACTGGTTGGATCTCCTTGCAGTCCAAGGGACTCTCAAGAGTCTTCTCCAACACCACAGTTCAAAAGCATCAATTCTTCAGTGATCAGCTTTCATCACAGTCCAACTCTCACATCCATACATGACCACTGGAAAAACCATAGCCTTGACTAGATGGACTTTGGTTGGCAAAGTAATGTCTCTACTTTTTAATATGCTATCTAGGTTCGTCATAGCTTTTCTTTCAAGGAGTAAGCGTCTTTTAATTTCATGGCTGCAATCAGCATCCACAGTGATTTTGGAGCCCAAAAACATAAAGTCTGACACTGTTTCCACTGTTTCTCCATCTATTTCCCATGAAGTGATGGGACCAGATGCCATGATCTTTGTTTTCTGAATGTTGAGCTTCAAGCCAACCTTTTCACTCTCCTCTTTCACTTTCATCAAGAGGCTTTTGAGTTCCTCTTCACTTTCTGCCATAAGGGTAGTGTCATCTGCATATCTGAGGTTATTGATATTTCTCCCGGCAATCTTGATTCCTGCTTGTGCTTCTTCCAGCCCAGAGATCCTCATGATGTACTCTGCATACAAGTTAAATAAGCACAGTGACAATATACAACCTTGATGTACTCCTTTTCCTATTTGGAACCAGTCTGTTGTTCCATGTCCAGTTCTGACTGTTGCTTCCTGACCTGCATACAGGTTTCTCAAGAGGCAGGTCAGGTGGTCTGGTATTCCCATCCCTTTCAGAATTTTCCACAGTTTATTGTGATCCACACAGTCAAAGCCTTTGGCATAGTCAATAAAGCAGAAATAGATGTTTTTCTGGAACTTCTTGCTTTTTCTATGATCCAGCAGATGTTGGCAATTTGATCTCTGGTTCCTCTGCCTTTTCTAAAACCAGCTTGAACATCTGGAAGTTCATGGTTCACATAATGCTGAAGCTTGGCTTGGAGAATTTTGAGCATAACTTTACTAGTGTGTGAGATGAGTGCAGGGAATCGCAAACCACTTCAGTATACTTGCCTTGAGAACCCCATGAACAGTATCAAAAGGCAAAATGATAGGATACTGAATGAGGAATTCCCCAGGTCGGTAGGTGCCCAGTATGCTAATGGAGATTAGTGGAGAAATAACTCCAGAAAGAATGAAGGGATGGAGCCAAAGCAAAACAAATACCCAGTTGTGGATGTGACTGGTAATAGAAGCAAGGTCCGATGCTGTAAAGAGCAATATTGCATAGGAACTGGAATGTTAGGTCCATGAATCAAGGCAAATTGGAATTGGTCAAACAGGAGATGGCAAGAGTGAACATCGACATTCTAGGAATCAGTGAACTAAAATGGACTGGAATGGGTGAATTTAACTCAGATGACCATTATATCTACTACTGTGGGCAGGAATCCCTTAGAAGAAATGGAGTAGCCATCATGGTCAACAAAAGAGTCCAAAATGCAGTACTTGGATGCAGTCTCAAAAACGACAGAATGATCTCTGTTTGTTTCCAAAGCAAACCATTCAATATTACAGTAATCCAAGCCTACGCCCCAACCAATAACGCTGAAGAAGCCGAAGTTGAACGGTTCTATGAGGACCTACAAGACCTTTTAGAACTAACACCCAAAAAAGATGTCCTTTTCATTATAGGGGACTGGAATACAAAAGTAGGAAGTCAAGAAACACCTGGAGTAACAGGCAAATTTGGCCTTGGAGCACGGAATGAAGCGGGGCAAAGGCTAATAGAGTTTTGCCAAGAGAACGCACTGGTCATAGCAAACACCCTCTTCCAACAACACAAGAGAAGACTCTACACATGGACATCACCAGATGGTCAACACTGAAATCAGATTGATTATATTCTTTGCAGCCAAAGATGGAGAAGCTCTATACAGTTAGCAAAAACAAGACCAGGACCTGACTGTGGCTCAGATCATGAACTCCTTATTGCCAAATTCAGACTTAAATTGAAGAAAGTAGGGAAAACCACTAGACCATTCAGATATGACCTAAATCAAATCCCTTATGATTATACAGTGGAAGTGAGAAATAGATTTAAGGGACTAGATCTGATTGATAGAGTGCCTGATGAACTCTGGACAGAGGTTCGTGACATTGTACAGGAGACAGGGATCAAGACCATCCCCATGGAAAAGAAATGCAAAAAAGCAAAATGGCTATCTGAGGAGGGCTTACAAATAGCTGTGAAAAGAAGAGAAGCGAAAAGCAAAGTAGAAAAAAGTAGATATAAGCGTCTGAATGCAGAGTTCCAAAGAATAGCAAGGAGAGATAAGAAAGCCTTCCTTAGTGATCAATGCAAAGAAATAGAGGAAAACAACAGAATATAAAGACAGGAGATCTCTTCAACAAAATTAAAGATACCAAGGGAACATTTCATGCAAAGATGGGCTCGATAAAGGACAGAAACGGTATGGACCTAACAGAAGCAGAAAATATTAAGAAGAGGTGGAAAGAATACACAGAAGAACTGTACAAAAAAGATCTTCACGACCAAGATAATCACGATGGTGTGATCACTCACCTAGAGCCAGACATCTTGGAATGTGAAGTCAAGTGGGCCTTAGAAAACATCACTATGAACAAAGCTAGTGGAGGTGATGGAATTCTAGTTGAGCTATTTCAAATCCTGAAAGATGATGCTGTGAAAGTGCTGTACTCAATATGCCAGCAAATTTGGAAAACTCAGCAGTGGACACAGGACTGGAAAATGTCAGTTTTCATTCCAATCCTAAAGAAAGGCAGGATAGTTCTAAGGCACTATCAAAAGAGGGAGGAGTGGGTGGTTTCCCAACGGTTGGGATGATCCTCCCACTCATTAGCATATGAATTCACCCCACTCCCAAAACCTAGCCAGGCCGCATTCCATGGCCCCAGCCCTTGCCCTCGGCAATGGTTCGCACCCTGAAGAGTGGCTTCTCTCTGAATCCTAACAAATCCACCTCTTACTTATTGCTTTGTCTCTCAATGAATTTTGCAAAGAGACATCAGAGCCTGAGCTTCATTAGTTATGGCCAGGACTTGCTTGAGTCCCAGGAGAGAACTGAAGGACAGGAGGATAACTAGTGGGAAAAACGTGCCAAGGAATCTCCTTCATAGCCTGGTGGAAAACCTGCTAAATTCCTGACCTGTGCTCACAGTTTTCATTGGTCTTTCTTGGCACAGAGAAGAGTAAGGAGAGAAGAACCCCCACCGGCTTGGGTAAGAGCTACTGGGGCCCAGCAGATAGTGCCTTTGGGACATACCGTACAGTAGCCTCTCCAGAGTCCCTCAGTTGCACCCACTGCCACCCACTTATTTGCGGGGGTTCAAGGAAACAAGAAACGAAAGATTGTAAAAGAATTAAGATTTTGTTAGGCATGTCCTTCCAGCCATAGGAGTGAGGACCTCCTACCTTAACCGGAGGTCTTCTGGAATCTGAGGCTGAGCCATGTGAACTTTCTGCTGAGTTCGTTTTTCACTGTCCCAGTTTCTAGCACGATGGGCCTCTTGTCAGTTCCCTTGCGCTGGGTTTTCTTCGCCTTCCCCTTCAACCACGTGAGCTTTCGCTGAGTTGGGCTCCTGCTGTGCGTGGCCCTCCTCCTTGCAGGGGCCGCACCGAGGTTGTTTCAGCCAGGTTAAATCCGAGTCACGGCACCAAAGATGTCAGGTGAGTGTGTGCTTCTCAGTTCTGTCTCGTCACGACAAAGATTTGGAATGACGGACATTAAAGCCCTCAGCGTGTCACAGCTTTTGGGTCTTGGACAGACCGTGTTATAGCTCTTAAACAAATCAGTGTTACAGCTCTATTTTATCTAGAAAATGACAGGAGAATCCATCATCGAAGCCTGAGGGCATGCCAACCCAAAGATGTGAAGAGAAGAGAGTGGAGGAGTGCGCCAGCAAGCGGCGGGCAGCGGGGAGAGAGATAAAGAGTGCACGCAAGTAGGGGAGAGAGAGAAAGAAAGCACTTTGGTTCCTCCTTTTATATGTTTTTTCCTCCCCTTGGGCATGCCCTATGCAAATTGGGCTTAGGCAGGAGTGCTGTTTGTTCTTCCTGAGGTCTTCACTATGGTCCTTGGACCTTCCTTTCACCTTCCTTTGTTCTTTCTTCGCAGGCTTTTCCCTTCCTTGTCGTTTAGCTACTGCCATTTTGGACTCCTGCTTTCTATTCTACCTAACATTTCCATCTTCCAAAGCAACTCTAGCTTCGTCATAAGCTGTACTTTTAATGGCAATTAGAGTTGTTCATGACTTTCACCTGCAACAAAACCTATTTTAGCTCTTCTGAACCATTCCCAGCATTTTAGATTTTAATTGATCAGAGTTTAAACCAAGTTCTCATCTGTTCTCAGAACAGAACAGGTAAAGGCATTTCACAGAGACCACAGCCCAGTGGTATCAGTTCATCTCAAGCATAGCAGAGAAACAGTGTCTTCAGTCATTCCATAGCAAAGAAGCATAGCAGAGAGACAGTGTCCTCAGTCTTTCCAGCTATTTGATTCGATGCTCTTTCAATCCTGGAGGGATTGCAGCAACGTTTCTTTGTTGTTCTCGGCAATTTAAGGTACCCGTTGCGAAAGCAGTACTGTTGGCAGGCCAAGCTGCTAGTTATTTGAATTGTCTGGTCAGGCTTCCAGAGGCCGAGGTCAGGTAGTCCTCTAATCTGTATCCAGTCCTCCCAAGACCAAGTTCTTCAGGCTTCTGTGATCCTTTCTCATGGCAACATGCTATTTCATGCTCAGCTTTTAATCAAGATCCAAAGAGCCAAATGTGATATAGGCTTTGATGGTTGAACAAAAGGCAAAGAAAATATCACACTTGGAATTGTATGTGTCTTGCTATTAACGGGGAATTTTGTGATGACTCTGCAGAGTAGAGAATAACAGGTTTCTTTCTTTTTTTTTTTTTTTTTTGGTCTTTTTAGTTGACAAGAATCCTAGACACAGGACAGGGTTAGAAATGAATGCAGTAGGCCAGGTGGGGACTGTAGTAAGTGGAGAGTGTATGCTCCATCTTAAGAGATGAGTACTATTCCATTCCAACAAACTCTTGCCAGAAAGGCCCAGTGAAGCCAAATCTTCTAAGAGAAGCCAGAAATATGAACTTTAATGTGAAAGTCCCTCAAGTCTTAAATGTTTACCACTATTTCAAAAAAGTGGATCTTCCCTGGTGGTTCAGAGGCTAAGACTCCGCACTCCCAATGCAGGGGGCCCAGGTTTAGTCCCTGGTTGGGGAACTAGTTCCCACATATCACAACTAGGACCTGGTGCAGCTAAATAAATAAACAAAAATAACAATTATAAAAAAATTATTTAATATGTAGGTTTCATGAACTACACCAATTTGTTTTCATGTCCACTGCAGATTCATCAGGTTGTCATCTGTACTCATCCAATTCATGGGCAAAATTCTGACCAGGACAGAGCCTAACAGAGACTTCCCTCTGGACTCACATATATCCAGTCAATCAGAATCCTCTGGCGTGGTGGAGTGCCTCACCCAGCTCCTAATTTGAAAGGCTGTTTTAAGAGATTTGGCTGAAATTTTGTGGTCACAACATTTCTCTATCCTATCTTCTAGCAGCCTTAATTTTAAAGAATTACCCAAATTAAAAAATAAAGAAAAAAGAATTACCCAACAAGTTGGTGGCTGAGCTACACACAGTGTGGTCTGCTGCTGCTGCTAAGTCACTTCAGTCATGTCCGACTCTGTGAGACCCCATAGACGGAAGCCCACCAAGCTCCCCCGTCCCTGGGATTCTCCAGGCAAGAACACTGGAGTGGGTTGCCATTTCCTTCTCCAAACAGGGTGGTCTCTGCTATCCCAAATCTCCCAGTCTATTTGGAGACAGGAGAACACACCACTGAGACACAGTCAACAGGACCAGGAGCTTCTCTTCTCTATCAGTAGAGAGAAAATGAGATATAAGAAGGGAGGGCCTGGGACTTCCCTGGTGGTCTAGTGGCTAAGACTTAAGCTCCCAATGCAGGTGGGTCTAGGTTTGATCCCACAGGCCCCAACTAAGAGTTTACATGCTGCAATTAAAGATCCTGCATGCCACAACAAAGACTGAAGATCCTGCTTGCCACAACTAAGACCCGTTACAACCTAATGTATAAATATTTTAAAAAAAGAAGAAGGAAGGACCTTAGAGGGACCCGTCCACAATCCAAACTTCATAACAGAGCTGTAGGCAGATAAAAGCCTCTTTGGCTGAATCTACTTTGAGCATGCCATGTCCTTTCCCATGATTTTTCATTTCTGCAAAATGGAGGAAATGAAATTTTCTTTAAGTATGGGCTGTTAGTCATTTGAAACAGTTTTCCTCAGCCTCTGTGGAATCTCCTTCCTAGAAAGGTTGTTGCAGTTGGCATAGACTGGCCATAAGGAACATCCAACAAGAGATCTGGGCCAGATGTATTACAGTCCTTACAGCCATGGTCTTGTAGCAGCGAGGGCCAAGAAGGAAGGCATTTGTTTCAAGCATCCATAAAAAGGAAAATTTCATACTGAAGTGCTGCTTGGTCCTAGGTCAAAGAGGCTTCAGCCACATTTCCCCACCTGTGCCTGCATCACACTTTCACATCACTTGTGTGGAGCTTAAGAAGGGAGGAAAAAAGAATTCAAAAATGGATCCACCACTACAGTTTTAAGACAGTTCTTAGGAATCCTTTGTTCCCATTCTCAAGTAAGAGAATGTTTTTACTAAGTGACTAGTTAAGAGAACTAACCATTACTAAATCTGCACATACTTCAGAACTTCAAACAGTTTAGCCTAGACCAGTGCTAAAGCCTCTATGCCCATCTTGAGTTCCAGCCCCTTGTGATGCCATAACTCTAACATCACAACTGACCTCCTGTTCTCATCCTTGTCTCTAAAATCCAAATGAAGAACACTGAGCTTGGCTTTAGGTGGGAGACATAGGGTGTCTCTCTGATTATGAAAGTATGGGGGATCCTGAGATGAGTCTACAAGGAAAATACTGGAAATTCTTGATCCCTGCAGGGCTTTAAGCAAAGAATTAACATCAGTCTGTCAGGTACAGAACCTGAGGAAGGTATAACCCCAAACAAATCTAACCAAGACCTTGGAAGGATTTCAGTTGTCTTGAGTGTTAACAACCACTAGAAGGAGAGCTGTGACAGAGAGGGAAAAGTTGAGGGCACTTGTTCTAAGTCTCAAATGTCCAAATTGCCTACTAGGACCCAGTGGGACACTGCTTCCTGGATGCCACCTGGTCCATCAGCTTCACATGTGGCATTGTTCCGAAAGGCTCTTCCATTCAGCCCAGTTTCTCCCCTTTGTCACCAGCTGCTTCTTTAGGTCCAGGCCTCAAAGGAAAAATAAATCACATTTTCATCCTGTTCACCTTTGCTTCTCAAGGATGTCCATGAGAGCTGTCTTAGTCTGTGTGGGCTGCTATAACAAAAGTACCATAGATTGGATGGCTTAAACAACAAATGCTTATTTCTTGCAGTTCTAGAGGCTGAAGTCCAAGATCAGGGCAGTGGCAGATTCAGTGTCTGTTATGAGCTACTTTCCTGGTTCACAAATGCCAGCTTCCCTCTTGCTGTGCCCTCACATGGTGGAAATGGCAAGAGGGCTCTGGGGTCCCTTTTATAAGGATGCTAACGCTACTCCTGAGGACTCCATCCTCAAGACTTAATCACCTCCTAAAGGTCCCAATTCTTAAAATCATCACATTGAGGGTTAGGGTTTAAACATATGATTTGAGGAAAACACAAACATTCAGACCAGAACCACAGAACCGTAGCTGTAAGATTTCTTCTCTACCTTAAACTTGATTCTGATGGACTGAGTAGTAGTTTCTGTAGTTCTGGCCTCAATTGTGTTTTGGCTTATATTAACTGGGTTTGAAGTAATCTTAAAGAGTTACCTTACTATCTTAATACATCACTTAACTCCTGGAAAAATCAGGTTAGCCATGATAAGATAATGGTCATCTAGCTTTTTAGACACAGTGTTTTTCATAAGTAATTTGTTCAACAACTAGCTGTACAAGCATGTTCATGGTTTATAGTAAGAAAATTAGGGACTTCCCCGGAGGTTCAGTGGTTAAGAGCCCACCTGCCAACGCAGGGGACTCAGGTTCTATCCCTGGTCGGGGAGCTAAGATTCCACATGCCTGGCAGACAAAAGACCAAAACATAAAACAGAAGCAATATTGTAGCAAATTCAATAAAGATTTCAAAAAATGATCCACATAAAAAAAACAAAACAAAAACATTTGATCTCTGCTACTGATGGGCTTCCCTGGTGGCTCAGAGGTTAAAGCATCTGCCTTCAATGTGGGAGACCCAGGTTCAATCCCTGGGTCGGGAAGATCCCCTGGAGAAGGAAATGGTAACCCACTCCAGTATTCTTGCCTGGAGAATCCCATGGACGGAGAAGCCTGGTAGGCTACAGTCCACGGGGTCGCAAAGAGTCGGACACGACTGAGCGACTTCACTTCACTTCACTTCATTTCACTGATGGCATACTGGAAAGTTGCTTAAAAGGTGTATTTACAGAGTTCCCATCAGCCTGTGGGTTTCTGCTTCCCTATTGAACTAATGGACCATATAAGAATTCCTCCTTATTACCTTTCAGCTGCATTTTTCCTTGGTGGCTTTATATTGCTTTTTGCCCTTCAGGGTAGCTAAATCCAATATACAGCATCCATGAAGTTTTGTCTTTCACATATTCCTGAGGAGTCACTGTTTTTTTCTCTTGATTTAATCATAGAGCTAAATCAATAGGTAATTATGGTTTTCTCCCAAACAGTAAAAGAAAATGAGAAAAAAGAGAGAAAGAAAAGGGAATTTCTTGTGAGGTAATTCTCACAGCTTATGGTAATGCTATGTCTTTGTACTGTTTTCTGAAGGGCACACCATAGTTCCAGAAGTTCAGTTTGGTTCTGCACAAGCAGTCCCCACTTCTGGAATAGGTTATGCATTCCAACAAAGCCAGTCATTTAAAACTCACAATACAAGTGCCCACAGGAATGAGGCTACCCTGGGTCACCGGGTTCTCAGGGCAGTCCACAAAAGTCTATCGAATCCTGAATGTGGCCAACCTGGCACACTAGATCCAGCTACTCTCAACAGCTCTATATGTCTTTGACTTTGCAAGATGGGGAGAGAGGGCACTCTGTGTTCCAGCCCCGGGTGCCAGTGACCCAGCTCTCCCCTACTCCCTACTTGGCAGGGGCATCAGCTAGTGGAGGGCTGTGCCAGGGAGGGAACTGGGAGAAGGGCAGATGATCCTGGGCACAAACACCAGAAATTTGATTCTCTGCCTTAGAACCTCATTCTGGTCCTAGTAGTGATAATAATGACATACGTATGGCGCTTTGTCATTTACAACTGACATGCTTTCATCTCTATATCTCACTGGTCTCATTTGGTTCTTACAATTCCCTTGAATTATTTATTGTTATAATTTCATTTAACAGGCAAGAAAACTGAAGTTCAGAAAAGATTTTTTCTAAGGCCAGTGGGGGAAGGTGTGAAAAAAAGATCAACTGCCACCCAAGCATGGGTGCTTGGTCTTCTCCCAGGCCCACTTGTTTGTTTTTCATTTACTTACAAAACACTTTGTGTTTACTAGGTGCCAGACAGTGTTCTAAGAGTTCTGCAAATATCAGCCCATATATTAGGGCTCAATTATGAGTTAAGATTTGCTTATTTTCTTTTTCACTTTTAAACCTGTGCCTTAATCACTGTGGAATCATCTTAGAAATGCGTGGTGACTTTAATAATGTTCTGGAGGCACAGTTTTTAGTCAGATGACCTTGGACTACTGTGTCAAGTGATCTCTGATTCTCATATTTCTGTTATCAGGTGAGTTGTTTTCAAGAGTCAGACTCTGCCAAATAGTTTGAATATGATGTGAGCCTCTATATTTGCAAATCCAGCAGGTCTCTCCACCGCAGCCTTTTTTACTTGAAGACAAAATACTGTCTCCAACCAGAGCTGATGGCTCAGCCAATGGAAAATGGCCCTTAGTAAACCCCTCTATTGAATATTTCATCTGAGCCTGGCAGTTCTGTGCTTCTTGGCACCTAGAGAGCATTTGACCATCCTAAGAGGAAAGTAGCATAGCAGTTATCAGAACAGGCTCTGAAATAGACCTCTGGTTTTGAATTCTGGCTCTCCTTCTTTCTATTTTTGATCTTAGGCAAGTTATCTATCTTATCTGTGCCTCCGTTTTTCTCATCTTTAAAATGGGGACAGTAATAGTGCCAGCCTTACAGTATTTTGTGAAGCCTGTCCCATTCTACAGATGAGAAAAATTGAAGCTCAAGGAACAGTAAGGAATTTTCCCAACACCACACATGGAGCTGGGGTTTGAATTTAGAGTTGTTTTTATCCAAAGCCCATACATTATTAACTGTAGGGTTAGAGTCAACTCCTGGCCAGGTGGTCAGTCAGATGTGCTATCTTGAGAACAATTCTGCATTGGGCTGAATGGGCATGAGTATAGGCATAGGAGGGATGATGGCATATCTGTCATCCCCAATTGGCACATCCACTGATAGACCTGTACATCATTTAGGAAGGGGGCCCCAGCCTGGGAGCTCCGTTAGGGCAGACATCATGTCTTATTGATATATGTCTCCCCAGCTCTTATCACAGTGCCTTTCCCAAAAATAGGCAATAATTATGTGTTGAACTGGATTGACTTTGGACAGTCCAACCTGTCCAAAGACTTGCACCCTGTGGATGGGTCCTCTGCACTCTAGGTTTGGGCAACTTTCTTTGGTTTGCCTTTAAAAAGGCAAACTTCTAGTTCTAAGTAAAACTTGGGGAGGCTCATCTGTCCAGATGTTAAGACCTTCTACAGCTTCCACCCTTATTTCAAGGGCAAATTTAAGTGTGAAAATGATACTAACATGATATGTTGATTTCATTCTACAGTCATTACAATGAAACAACTGGTTTCCCGGGTGGCGCTAGCGGTAAAGAACCTGCCTGCAATGCAGGAGACATAAGAGATGCAGGTTTGATCCCTGGGTTGGGAAGATCCCTTGTAGAAGGAAATGGCAACCCACTCCAGTATTCTTGCCTGGAGAATCCCATGGACAGAGGAGCCTGGTGCGCTATAGTTCATGGGGTCGCAAAGAGTCAGACACCACTGAAGCAACTTAGCACGCATGCACAATAAAAACAACAGCCAGTTTATCCAACCTACTCTCTTCTTATCTGCGATACCTATTCACTCTTGCCCAATTATAAAGGCAAATGGATATTATCTTAAGGATGGGAAGTAAAAAGGATTGATGGGTGAGAGTTTAGAAATAACATCTTATCTTTGGAACACAGTCTGGGACCATTAATTCTGTTTCATTTTTCCTTCCTGATTTAATAAGTAGCAGAGGACTTCCATGCTGGCTTAGTAGTAAAGAATCCAACTGTCAATGTAGGGGACACAGGTTTGATCTCTGGTCTGGGAAGATTCCATATGCTGCAGGGCAACAAAGCCTGTGCACCACAACTACTGAGTCTGTATGTTGCAACTACCGAAGCCCATGTATCTAGAGTCTGTGCTCCGCAACAGGAGAAGCCACTGCAATGAGAACACCATACACGGCAACCAGAGGAAGCCTGTGGGCAACAGGAAGACCCAGCACAGCCATAAATAAACAATATTTTTTAAAAGTAGTTGAAGTTTGGATATTCCCTGGCTATCCAGTGGTTAGGGCTCTCGCTTTCACTACTGAAGGCCCAAGTTTGATCCCTGGTCAGGGAACTAAGATCCCACAAGTTGCATGGCATGGCAAAAAATAAAGTAATAAAGAGCTGTGGAAGTCTGGAGTGTTTACTGTTTCATGAGAGTCAGAGTAAAAGGAGTATTTGAATTGGTTTGAGTATTGCACATGTAAAATATGATTATCTACCTAGATGTGGTTTAAGCAGGGTGAGGTCTGGAGAACTGGCACTTGAGAGGGTGGTTCTTTGAAACCCAATCTAGTGTGTATCCCCATAGAGATGCACCTGGTTATTATCTTCTTCATTTAATCTAAAATGGTATCTAGATCTTGCAGCATGAGGAGATTGGCTTAATGAAAGTAGAGGGTAGAACAGATAACATCTTAAATATTTTCTCCTAAAAATAATTATTGATTGTTTTCCACCAGCCAGGTGTTATGATTATGCTTTAATGTACATTATCTCACTTAATTCTCATAACAGCTTTAGGGAGGAGGTATCATTATCTTCTTGTACAGATAAAATCTTAGACTCCAGAAGGTTAAGTGATATGCTAAGATGGCACAGTTCCCAAGTGGTTAAACTCATTTATTCAGTAAATATTTGTGAGTCCCTGCTTTTTACCAGGGAGAAGGCAATGGCAAGCCACTCCAGTACTCTTGCCTAGAAAATCCCGTGGATGGAGCAGCCTGGTAGGCTGCAGTCCGTGGGGTCGCTAAGGGTCGGACACGACTGAGCGACTTTACTTTCACTTTTCACTTTCACACATTGGAGAAGGAAATGGCAACCCACTCCAGTGTTCTTGCCTAGAGAATCCCAGGGACGGGGGAGCCTGGTGGGCTTCCGTCTATGGGGTCACACAGAGTCGGACACGACTGAAGTGACTTAGCAGCAGCAGCAGCTTTTTACCAGGCACTGGAATAAACCCCAGAAATACTGAAATGAAAAAGAAGCATCCTTGTACTCAAGAGCTTCCAGGCCAAAGACAAAGGATCTCCAAGCAGATTATATAATCAGAGGACAGAATGTGGTCCACTGGAGAAGGGAATGGCAAACCATTTCAGTATTCTTGCCTTGAAAACCCCATGAACAGTATGAAAAGACAAAAACTCCTGATCACTGAAAGATGAACTCCCCAGTTTGGGAGGTGCCCAACATGCTACTGGAGACCAGTGGAGAAATAACTCCAGAAAGATTGAAGAGACGGAGCCAAGGCAAAAACAACACCCAGCTGAGGATGTGACTGGTGATGGAAGCAAGGTCCGATGTTATAAAGAACAATATTACATAGGAACCTGGAATAAAGGTCCATGAATCAACGTAAATTGGAAGTAGTCAAACAGGAGATGGCAAGAGTAAATGTCAACATTTTAGGCATCAGTGAACTAAAATGGACTGGAATGAGTGAATTTAACTCAGATGACCATCATATCTACTACTGCGGGCAAGAATCCCTTAGAGAAATGGAGTAGCCCTCATACTCAACAAAAAAGTCCAAAATGCAGCACTTGGATGCAATCTCAAAAATGACAGAACGATCTCTGTTTGTTTCCAAGGCGAACCATTCAATATCACGGCAATCCAAGTCTATGCCCCGACCAGTAATGCTGAAGAAGCTGAAGTTGAATGGTTCTATGAAGACCTACAAGACCTTTTAAAACTAACACCCAAAAAAGATTTCCTTTTCATTATGGAGGACTGGAATGTAAAAGCAGGAAGTCAAGAAACACCTGGAGTAACAGGCAAATTTGGCCTTGGAGTACCCAATGGAGCAGGGCAAAGACTGATAGAGTTTTGCCAAGAGAACGCACTTGTCATAGCAAACACCCTCTTCCAACAACACAAAAGAAGACTCTACACATGGACATCACCAGATGGTCAACACGGAAATCAGATTGATTATATTTGTTGCAGCCAAAGGTCAGCAAAAACAAGGCTGGGAGCTGACTGTGGCTCAGATTATGAACTCCTTATTGCCAAATTCAGACTTAAATTGAAGAAAGTAGGGAAAACCACTAGACCATTCAATTCAGTTCAGTTCAATTTATTCGCTCAGTCATGTCCGACTCTTTGAGACCCCATGAACTGCAGCATGCCAGGCCTCCCTGTCCATCACCAACTCCCGGAGTTTACCCAAACTCACATCCATTCCGTCGGTGATACCATCTAATTATCTCATCCTCTGTTGTCCCCTTCTCCTCCTGCCTTCAATCTTTCCCAACATCAGGGTCTTTTCAAATGAGTCAGCTCTTCGCATCAGGTGGCCAAAATATTAAAATTTCAGCTTCAACATCAGTCCTTCTAATGAACACCCAGAACTGATTTCCTTTAGGATGGATTGGTTGGATCTCCTTGCAGTCCAAGGGACTCTCAAGAGTCTTCTCCAACACCACAGTTCAAAAGCATCAATTTTTCTGCACTCAGCTTTCTTCATAGTCAAACTCTCACATCCATACATGACTACTGGAGAAACCATAGCTTTGACTACACAGACGTTTGATGACAAAGTAATGTCTCTGCTTCTTAATATGCTGTCTAGGTTGGTTATAACTTTACTGCCAAGCAGTAAGCGTCTTTTAATTTCATGGCTGCAGTCACCATCTGTAGTGATTTTGAAGCCCCCCAAAATAAAGTCTGCCACTGTTTCTCCATCTATTTGCCATGAATTGATAGGACTGGATGCCATGATCTTAGTTTTCTGAATGTTGATCTTTAAGCCAACTTTTTCACTCTCCTCTTTCACTTTCATCAAGAGGCTCTTTAGTTCTTCACTTTCTGCCATAAGGGTGGTGTCATCTGCATATCTGAGGTTATTGGTATTTCTCCCAGCAATCTGGATTCCAGCTTGTGCTTCTTCCAGCCCAGCATTCCTCATGATGTACTCTGCATATAAGTTAAATAAGCAAGGTGACAATAACAGCCTTGATGTACTTTTCCTATTTGGAACCAGTCTGTTGTTCCATGTGCAGTTCTAACTGTTGCTTCCTGACCTGCATACAGGTTTCTCAAGAGGCAGGTCAGGTGGTCCGGTATTCCCATCTCTTCCAGAATTTTCCACAGTTTATTGTGATCCACACAGTCAAAGGCTTTGGCATAGTCAAATCCCTTATGATTATAAAGTGAAAGTGGGAAATAGATTTAAGGGACTAGATCTGATAGACAGAGTGCTTGAAGAACTATGGATAGAGCTTCGTGACATTGTACAGGAGATAGGGATCAAGACCATCCCCAAGGAAAAGAAATGTAAAAAAGCAAAATGGCTGTCTGAGAAGGCCTTACAAATAGCTTTGAAAAGAAGAGAAAGGAGAAACAAAGGAGAAAAGGAAAGATATACCCATTTGAATGCAGAGTTCCAAAGAATAGCAAGGAGAGAAAAGAAAGCCTTCCTCAGTGATCAGTGCAAAGAAATAGAGGAAACTGATAGAATGGGAAAGACAAGAGATCTCTTCAAGAAAATAAGAAATACCAAGGGAACATTTCATGCAAAGATGGGCTCAATAAAGGAAAGAAATTGTATGGACCTAACAGAAGCAGAGGATATTAAGAAGAGGTGGCAAGAATACATAGAAGATCTGTACAAGAAAGATCTTCACAACCCAGATGATCATGATGGTGTGATCACTCACCTAGAGTTAGGCATCCTGGAATGTGAAGTCAAGTGGGCCTTAGGAAGCAAAACTGCAAACAAAGCTAGTGGAGGTAATGGAATTCCAGTTGAGCTTTTTCAAATCCTAGAAGAGGATGCTGTGAAAGTGCTGCACTCAATATGCCAGCAAATTTGGAAAACTCAGCAATGGCCACAGGACTAGAAAAGGTCAGTTCTCATTCCAATCCCAAAGAAAGGCAATGCCAAAGAATGTTCAAACTACCGCACAATTGCACTCTCTCACACACTAGTAAAGTCATGCTTAAAATTCTCCAAGCCAGGCTTCAACAATATGTGAACCATGAACTTCCAGATGTTCAAGTTGGTTTTAGAAAATGCAGAGGAACCAGAGATCAAATTGCTAACATCTGTTGGACCATCAAAAAAGCTTCTGAAAGAGATGGGAATACCAGACCACCTGACCTGCCTCTTGAGAAACCTGTATCCAGGTCAGGAAGCAACAGTTAGAATGCACATGGAGAAACAGACTGGTTCCAAATAGGAAAAGGAGTACATCAAGGCTGTTATTGTCACCCTGCTTATTCAACTTCTATGCAGAGTACATCATGAGAAATACTGGGCTGGAAGAAGCACAAGCTGGTAGAAATAGAAATCTCTCCCAGATTGCCGGGAGAAATACCAATAACCACAGATATGCAGATGACACCACCCTTATGGCAGAAAAGTGAAGAAGAACTGAAGAGCCACCTGATGAAAGTGAAAGAGGAGAGTGAAAAAGTTGGCTTAAAGCTCAACATTTGGAAAACTAAGATAATGGGATCCGGTCCCATCACTTCATGGCAAATAGATGGAGAAACAGTGGAAACAATGGCAGACTTTATTCTGGGGGGCTCCAAAATAAATGCAGATGGTGACTGCAGCCATGAAATTAAAAGACGCTTACTGCTTGGCAGGAAAGTTATGATCAACCTAGACACCATATTAAAAAGCAGAGACATTACTTTGTCAACAAAGGTCCATCTAGTCAAGGATATATGGTTTTTCCAGTAGTCACGTATGGATGTGAGAGTTTGACTATAAAGAAAGCTGAATGCAGAAGAATTGATGCTTTTGAACTGTGGTGTTGGATAAAGCTTTTGAGAGTCCCTTGGACTGCAAGGAGATCCAACCAATCCATCCTAAAGGAGATCAGTCCTGAGTGTTCATTGGAAGGACTGATGTTGAAGCTGAAATTCCAATACTTTGGCCACCTGATGCAAAGAGCTGACTCATTTGAAAAAACCTTGATGCTGGGAAAGATTGAAGATGGGAGGAGAAGGAGACGACAGAGAATTAGATGGTTGGATGGCATCACCGACTCAATGGACATGAATCTGAGTAAATCCGGGAGTTGGCAATGGACAGGGCGGCCTGGAGTGCTGCAGTCCATAGCGTCACAAAAAGTTGGACACGTCTGAGTGACTGAACTGAACTGAACTGATGTGGTAAACGAGTAATCATTTTATGGAAGAGGCATCCCAGGAGCACAGACAGCAGAACTTAACCAGTCTGGGAGTCAGGAGGATCTTAGATGATGAAAAAATAAGCACTAACCTGGTGAAGGAGGGTTTAAAAAGGGACAGACTGCATCTCAGGGCATTGGGAAGGAGAAGCAGAGGCATGAAGATGGGAAACAGCATTGTGTGTGAGATCCACAAAGGTGGGGATTATTGGAATAGTGCTGTTGTGGAGATGGAATTGGTGTGACAGGCAAAGGTTGTGGCACGGCTATCCTTGTGATTGTGTTTTCCTGTTGAGCTACACGGTCCTGTTTCCCTCAACATGCTGTCAGTCCTCAGAGCCATGAGAGCCTCCCGTGGCCTGATATCCTCACCTTTGATTTGGCCTCCTTCAGGACAGGGACTTGTCATACATGAATCCTCAGTCTCTAAAACCAGGTTTACAGAAGAGAGTGAATAAATGATGCTGAATAAACAAATTAGCACAAGTTCGATAATGAGCTCCTCTCGACTTGTATAACTTAACTGCAAATTATAAAAAAAAAAGTCCTGGTCTTAGATACAGGACACACAGGGTCCTATCCCTTCTACTGCTGATACTTTTGGCTATATCACCTCATAGCTCAGTTGATAAAGAATCTGCCTGCAATGCAGGAGACCCTGGTTCCAATCTTGGGTTGGGAAAATCTGCTGGAGAAGGGATAGGCTACCCATTCCAGTATTCTTGGACTTCCCTGATAGCTCAGTTGGTAAAGAATCTGCCTGCAACGCGGGAGACTTGGGTTCAGTCCCTGGGTTGGGAAGATCCCCTGGAGAAGGGAAAGGCTACTCACTCCGGTATTCTGGCCTGGAGAATTCCATGGACTGTATAGTCCATGGGGTCGCAGAGTCAGATACGACTGAGCAACTTTCACTTCACCATAAAAAGAGCTATAAGGATAGATTTAACTCTAAATTCTTCCTTCTCGAAAAGTGTATCTTCTCTAAGTTGCAGGTAGCTTCCATTTTAAAACTGTATGTAGTAGAAAAGGCTTTTATAAAACTCAGCCCCCGCCCCCACCCCTTTCTCTCGGAAGCCCCACACTCAAGGCTATCTGCTGACAAGGCAGTTTGGAATCTTGGTCTGATCTGAAAGGTAGCTGGCTCTCCTCATGGTCACAGAATGGTAGGTAATTACAGAGTGAGACTGGCCCAGTGCCTTCAGTTACCCACAGATGACGTCCAAACACCTCAGCATGTTGTGGAAGGCTATTCACGTTCAGCTCCTGGCCAGACACCCCATGATGCCCCTCTTCTCACTACTCAGTGACCTCACTGCCCCCAAACCCATGTTGTTTCTCTCCTCTGGGCCTGTGTTCAGCTCAGTTCAGTCGCTCAGTCGTGTCTGACTCTGCAACCCCATGGACTGTGGCACACCAGGCCTCCTTGTCCATTATCAGCTCCCAGAGCTTGCTCAAACTCATGGCCATCAAGTCAATGATGCCATCCAACCATCTCATCCTGTCGTCCCCTTCTTCTCCCGCCTTCAATCTTTCCCAGCATCAGGGTCTTTTTCAATAAGTCAGTTCTTTGCATCAGGTGGCCAAAGTATTGGAGTTTCAGCCTCAGCATCAGTTCTTCCAATGAATATTCAGGACTGATTTCCTTTAGGATTGACTGGTTTGATCTCCTTGCAGTCCAAGGGACTCTCAAGAGTCTTCTCCAACACCACAGTTTAAAAGCATCAATTCTCTGGCACTCAGCTTTCTTTATGGCCCAACTCTCATATCCATAAATGACCACTGGAAAAATGATGGCTTTTACTAGACAGACTTTTGTTGGCAAAGTAATGTCTCTACTTTTTAATATGCTGTCTTTTCTTCCTCACTCCATTCATCCATCTAGTGAATTCCTACTTGACCTTTAACACCCAGTGGAAAGGACCCCTCTGGGAAGTTGTTTAGTCACCGCCCCTGTCTCCAGGCCTAACTTTCACTCTCTCCCTCCTCAGTACTTTGTACAGTCCCTGTCATTGCATTATCACAGTGCTCACTCCTTCATGTGCTGGATCCCCTACTAGACTGACCTCCTTGAGGGCAAGGATCTAGGACACATCTCAGAAGCACAACCATGCATGCTGAATGGAGGGTGAACAGCCCTAAAGCCAATATACTTAACTGGCTGCACGTCAAAGAAGAACTGACCATTAGCCACGGTCTTGTCCATATTCCCCTTCCCCCAACACCCACACTACTGCATTTGGAGATGCCGAGCTCAGGGCTGCTTTAGAATGACAGATGATGTTTGCCATTGGCTGATCATCCTGTGTTTCAGCATCAGTGCTGCATAATGTGGCTTGTAGGGATTATGTGTAAATAATTATTTGGTGTAGCACTTAACAGTAACTGCATGGCTAGGTCAGCATTTCCTCAGCTGTTATGAGGAATCCTCTAATCCTCTTTTGTAAATGTAAATAGAAAACTGTATTAAAAAGTAATTCGGTCAAAAAAGTTTGGGAAAGTCTGAAGACTTTATTAGCACATTAAAGGCTCAGATGTCTGGTGCTAAAAAACAAGGCTTAATTTTGTTTCACTCAGGACTTCCAAAGCACAATGTTGAGGAATGGGCACTGAAAGAGAAGTCAGAAGACCTGAATTCTCATTTCCTCTCTGCCAGTAATGCAAATGCATGATCTTGAATCAGACGCTTCCACTTTTGGAGCCTCAAATTCCTCATTTGTTAATTGAATGGATTGAAAAAAAAAATAAAACCTAAAATGACATGTCTGGATTAGATAATTTCTAGGAGCCAGCCCTTCTAATCCCCATTTTCTGCCCTGCTTAGAAGGGATGAACAACTCTGCTGGGCCTTTGCTGGGCTAAAAGGCTTACACAGTGGGTACTTAGCTTCATGGTCTCAGCTCAGCTCTGCCTCGCCCCCGGAACAGCTGGGCAGGAGATAGCATGTTCTCCTAACACAGCTGTTTCCTGTGGAAGGTTAGATCTGACTGGACATTATCTGGCAGTTCTGAGCTGGTTGTGCCAACTCTGGGACAATCTTTCTATTTTTATTTGTTCCAGGAGAATCTTTAACATTGTAAGAATCAGCCATCCACTTTTCTTCCTTGTCAGGGAAATCCCCATTCCAGGAATCATTGCCCCGAATATCCAAAAGACAGTAAATCTGACAGTAAAGGGAAACTCTGAGTTAAGAAAGAGCTGGTGGGTAGGAGAGATTTGATAGCAATCACCAATCAGGACCCTTGAAACACCAAGTACCTGCCAGGAGACCAGGCCCCCCAAGAATGTAGTGAAGAGAGTAAGGACCAAAGTTCCCCTGGTTTTTAGAGAAAACAGCCAGACTGGTTCTCTTTAGTGCATTTGTGGAAAGGAAAGTATAGCTGGCTCAAGTCAGGTTTTATAACCATGGAGTTCATGTGGACAGGGGTCAGCCCATTGGTATTTCCTGCTGATGGGGGCCCTGTAAGCATGATACCATATTCAAAACAGAAAGCCCACACTTGCTGCTTTGAAGGGTAGCCTCCAAAGGGCTACCGTTTAAGACTCACATTACATATAAGCAGAGTGGTGGTTCCCTCTGGATATCATCTCAACAAAGTCAGAAATGCCATTACTCAGAATAATCTGTAGCCAGGATTTTCTTCTTTTGTAAGGTACCACCACTCCAGGATCCTCCCTAGTTTCCTTTCCTCTGTCCTATAAAATTAAAGGGCATTCATTCCTAGAGTCAAATGACTAAACTAAAACAATTGGGACTTCCCTGGTGGTCCAGTGGCTAAGAGTCTGAGCTCCCAATGTAGGGGGCCAGGGTTCAATCTCTGGTCAGGGAACTGGATCCCACATGCCAAAACTAAGAGTCTGCCTACCACAGCCAAAGAGCCTGCATGCCTCAAGGAAGAGGGAAGATTCTCCACATGCACCTAAGACCCAGCACAATCAAATAAGTAAATATTTTTTAAAAAGCAAAAACAATTTAGTGTTCTTTCCTTTATTCAGGGGAAAGCAATCTATGGGCTGGGGAAGTACAGGGCCTTACCAGCAGTGGAGGGCTCTTCCCAGGGATTTTTGACAAGAGCAATTTTTGTGTTAGAAGCAGCAATGTGGAAACAAGGCATGATCGGCTAGTAGGCTCTATTTTCTAGGGTTGGATAAACCAACTAAATCTGAGCTGGAGGACTGAGATTGGTATTAGGTTTCCTTGGCAGTGAGGCCTTTCCTGTAAGTGCTGCTGACTTAAGCTTAGATTTGAGGGCTGGGCCACAGGGCAGCCTGCATTTTGTGGGTCCTGGCAGAGGAATTAGCTTTATTGCTGTGTTTCAGGTCTGGCACTGGCATCATGGTATGACATGGAGCCTGAGGCAGTGTATATAGTATACCTCTTATAGGGATTGGATCCAAAAGTTAATGTCTAAAGAAAAAATAAAGTATTATTAGAAATAACCTTTGAAGGACTTCCCTGGTGGTCCAGTGGTTGGGAATCCATCTGCCAATGCAGGGGACATGGGTTTGATCCCTGGTCTGGGAAGATTCCACCTGCCTCAGAGCAACTAAGCCCATGCACCACAACTACTGAGCCCATGCACCCAAGTGTCTGTGTTCTGCAACAGAAGAAACCCAAACATCACAACTGGAGACAGTAGCCCCTGCTCACGACAACTAGAGAAAGCCCACACACAGCAACCAAGACTCTGTGCAGTCAAAAATAAATTCAAATAAACAACATTTTTTTAAAAAAGAAATACCCTTGAAAATATTTAAAATCGTCCTCAAATGTGGTGAAATGGTCACACCAAAAGAAGCACCAGGACAGCTGAGGGATCTGGGTTTAATTGAAGGATTCTGCCATTCATCTCACACTTCTCCAGGCCATTGACTCAGTATGTGGAATGGTACTAGTTAAATTACCATTTCAGAGTTTTGTTTGTTTTTTTCTCTTTTGGCTGAAGTTAAATTTGCATAAGCTAAATATATGTATGACACTCATTTGAAATACATAGAAAAATATCTACATTCATCCTGCTAACTAAGGTTACACCCCAGGAGAAAACTAGGATTGGGGATGAAACAGGAAGGAATGAGGCAGGGCATGACCTTTGAAAGAATGGCATAGCCCAAGGACACAACATAAACTGATTAGAACCAAATAAGTCCAAGACGACAGACAAGTCTACTTCCACTAGACCTTTAGACTCAGTATACACTTGAGACTAGACCTTGAGACTCAGTATACACTTGCAGATGTAAAACATCAGCAAGCTAAGTGACACCCATAGGCGCCATGACAGTTCCAATGCCAACCATCAAAGATCAAAAAATGGGCCATGGCTCAATTCCTGGAACTCTCCACCCTTTCCGCAAAATAGTTGGAATAATCTTCCCACTCATTAACCTGTGAAATTATCCAGACCATAAAAGTTAACCACACCACATTTTAAGGTCACACTCACCCCCTGCAATGACCCATGCTCCCATCTGTGGGATGTGTTTCTCTCTAAATAAATCCACTTCTTACCTATCGCTTTGTTTCTCAATGAATTCTTTCTGTGACGAGACAGCAAGAAGCTGAGATTCATTAGGTTCTGAAACCAGGTGTGTGATCTCAGTTGAGAGGAAGACTGGGTTTTGGCTGGCTTTGAGTTCTGGTCTCATGGGTTCAAGTCCCAGTACAGGTTTCCTGTGAAACCTGTATGCAGGTCAAAAAGCAACTGTTAGAACTAGACATGGAACAGTCACCCTGCTTATTTAACTTCTATGCAGAGTACATCACGCAAAACACTGGGCTGGATAAAGTACAAACTGGAATCAAGATTGCCAGGAGAAATATCAATAACCTCAGATATGCAGATGATACCACCATTATGGCAGAAAGCAAAGAAGAACTAAAGAGTCTCTTGATGAAGGTGAAAGAGGAGAGTGAAAAAGTTGGCTTAAAACTCAACATTCAGAAAACTAAGATCATGGCATCTGGTCCCATCACTTCATGGCAAATGGATGGGGAAACAATGGAAATAGTGACACATTTCATTTTCTTGGCTCCAAAATCACTGCAGATGGGTGATTGCAGCCAAGAAATTGAAAGACACTTGCTCCTTAGAAGAAAAGCTATGGCCAACCTAGACAGCATATTAAAAAGCAGAGACTAAAAAAAAAAATAAAAAGCAGAAACTTTGCTAACAAAGGTCTGTCTAGTCAAAGCTATAGTTTTTCCAGTAGTTATGTATGGATGTGAGAGGTGGACCATAAATAAGACTGAGCACTGAAGAATTGATGCTTTTGAACTGTGGTGTTGGAGAAGACTCTTGAGAGTCCCCTGGACAGCAAGAAGATCAAACCAGTGAATCCTAAAGGAAATCAACCCTGAACATTCATTGGAAGGACTGATGTCAAAGCTGAAGCTCCAATACTTTGGCCACCTGATGTGAAGAGTCGACTCATTAGAAAAGACCCTGATGCTGGGGAAGATTGAAGGCAGGAGAAGAAGGGGATGACAGAGGACCAGATGGTTGGATGGTACTACCGACAAAATGGACATGGGTTTGAGCAAGCTCCAGGAGATGGTGAGGGACAGGGAAGCCTGACGTGATACAGTCCATGGGGTCAAAAAGAGTCAGATGCAACTAAGCGGCTGAACAACAACAACAATGGCATATGGGTTCAAATCACAGTCTCAGGTGAATGGTTTCAGGAATACTAAACAAAAAGTAGGTCAAAGAGGATCTCAGCCTTCTCTGTAAATTTTTAAAAATTTTATTTAACACAGAAAACATATTCACACTTTTCTTGTGTAATGTGTAATGACCCTGACTACATGTAACTCACTATCAGAGGGAGACAGGCATGAAAATAAACAATAAGACAGCATCATAAGTGCTATAAAAGCATCCATGAGAGGCCACAGAGGGTGGGGGAGTGCGATTGATTTCTCCATGTTAATCATGTCCCTATTCTTTTGTGCTGTGTTCAAGGAAATACAGTTGAAGCCTTGATCATCTTGCTTCAGTTCAGTTCAGTCGCTCCGTCGTGTCTGACTCTTTGCGACCCCATGGACTGCAGCACACCAGGCCTCCCTGTCCATCACCATCTCCCAGAGTTTACCCAAACTCATGTCCATTGAGTCGGTGATGCCATCCAACCATCTCATCCTCTATCATCTCCTTCTCCTCCCGCCTTCAATCTCTCCCAGCATCAGGGTTTTTTCAAATGAGTCAGTTCTTTGCATCAGGTGGCCAAAGTATTGGAGTTTCAGCTTCAACATCAGTCCTTCCAATGAACACTCAGGACTGATCTCCTTGAGGATGGACTGGTTGGACCTCCTTGCTGTCCAAGGGACTGTCAAGAGTCTTCTCCAACACCATAGTTCAAAAGCATCAATTCTTCTGCACTCAGCTTTCTTTATAGTCCAACTCTCACATCGATACATGACCACTGGAAAAACCATAGCCTTGACTAGAAGGACCTTTGTTGACAAAGTAATGTCTCTGCTTTTTAATACTCTGTCTAGGTTGGTCATAATTTTCCTGCCAAGCAGTAAGTGTCTTTTAATTTCATGGCTGCAATCACCATCTGTAGTGACTTTGCAGTCCCCAAAAATAAAGTCTGACACTGTTTCCACTGTTTCCCCATCTGTTTGCCATGAATTGATGGGACCAAATGCCATGATCTTAGTTTTCTGAATGTCGAGCTTTAAGCCAACTTTTTCACTCTCCTCTTTCACTTTCATCAAGAGGCTCTTTAGTTCTTCTTCACTTTCTGCCATAAGGGTGGTGTCATCTGCATATCTGTGGTTATTGGTATTTCTCCTGTCAATCTGGATTCCAGCTTGTGCTTCTTCCAGCCCAGTATTTCTCATGAAATACTCTCCATATAAGTTAAAAAAGCAGGATGACAATATGCAGCCTTGACATACTCCTTTTCCTATTTGGAACCGTCTGTTGTTCCATGTCCAGTTCTAGCTGTTGCTTCCTGACCTGCATACAGATTTCTCAAGAGGCAGGTCAGGTGGTCTAGTATTCCCATCTTTTTCAGAATTTTCCACAGTTTGTTGTGATCCACACAATCAAAGGCTTTGGCATAGTCAATAAAGCAGAAATAGATGTTTTCTGGAACTTTCTTGCTTTTTTGATGGTCCAATGGATGTTGACATTTTGATCTCTGGTTCCTCTGCCTTTTATAAATTCAGTTTGAACATCTGGAAGTTCTTGGTTCACATACTGTTGAAGCCTGGCTTGAAGAATTTTGAGCATGACTTTACTAGTGTGTGAGAGAGTGCAATTGTGCGGTAGTTTGAACATTCTTTGGCATTGCCTTTCTTTGGGATTGGAATGAGAACTGACCTTTTCTAGTCCTGTGGCCACTGCTGAGTTTTGCAAATTTGCTGGCATATTGAGTGCAGCACTTTCACAGCATCCTCTTTTAGGATTTGAAATAACTCAACCGGAATTCCATCACCTCCACTAGCTTTGTTCATAGTGATGCTTCCTAAGCCCACTTGACTTTGCATTCCAGGATGCTTAGCTCTAGGTGAGTGATCACACCATCGTGATCATCTGGGTCATGAAGATTTTTTTGTACAGTTCTTTTGTGTATTCTTGCCACCTCTTCTTAATATCTTCTGCTTCTGTTAGGTCCATACAATTTCTGTCCTTTATTGAGCCCATCTTTGCATGAAATGTTCCCTTGGTATCTCTTGTTTTCTTGAAGAGATCTCTAGTCTTTCCCATTCTATCAGTTTCCTCTATTTCTTTGCATTGATCACTGAGGAAGGCTTTCTTATCTCTCCTTGCTATTCTTTGGAACTCTGCATTCAAATCGGTATATCTTTCCTTTTCTCCTTTGTTATTCATTTCTCTTCTTTTCACAGCTATTTGTAAGGCTTCCTCAGACAGCCATTTTGCTTTTTGCATTTTTTTTCCCTTGGGGATAGTCTTGATCCCTGTCTCCTGTACAATGTCGTGAACCTCCACCCATAGTTCATCAGTCCATGAACTAGTTCATCACATAATTCATCACTCTGTCTACCAGATCTAGTCCCTTAAATCTATTTCTGACTTCCACTGTATAATCATAAGGGATTTGATTTAGGTCAGACCTGAATGGTCTAGTGGTTTTCGCTACTTTCTTCAACTTAAATCTGAATTTGGCAGTAAGGAGTTCATGATCTGAGCCACAGTCAGCTCCCGGTCTTGTTTTTGCTGACTGTATAGAGCTTCTCCACCTTTGGCTGCAACAAATATAATCAATCTGATTTCAGTGTTGACCATCTGATGATGTCCATGCGTAGAGTCTTCTTTTGTGTTGTTGGAAGAGGGTGTTTGCTATGACCAGTGAGTTCTCTTGGCAAAACTCTATTAGTCTTTGCCCTGCTCCATTGGGTACTCCAAGGCCAAATTTGCCTGTTATTCCAGGTGTTTCTTGACTTCCTACTTTTACATTCCAGTCCTCCATAATGAAAAGGATATCTTTTTTTGGTGTTAGTTCTAAAAGGTCTTGAAGGTCTTCATAGAACCATTCAACTTCAGTTTCTTCAGCATTACTGGTCGGGGCATAGACTTTGATTGCTGTGATATTGAATGGTTTGCCTTGGAAACGAACAGAGATCATTCTGTCGTTTTTGAGATTGCATCCAAGTGCTGCATTTTGGACTTTTTTGTTGAGTATGAGGGCTACTCCATTTCTCTAAGGGATTCTTGCCCACAGTAGTAGATATGATGGTCATCTGAGGTAAATTCACCCATTCCAATCCATTTTAGTTCACTGATGCCTAAAATGTTGACATTTACTCTTGCCATCTCCTGTTTGACCAATTCCAATTTGCCTTGATTCATGGACCTAACATTCCAGGTTCCTATGCAGTATTGTTCTTTATAGCATTGGACCTTGCTTCCATCTCCAGTCACATCCACAGCTGGGTGTTGTTTTTGCCGTGGCTCCATCTCTTCATTCTTTCTGGAGTTATTTCTCCACTAATCTCCAGTAGCATGTTGGGCACCTCCCGACCTGGGGAGTTCATCTTTCAGTGTCCTATTCTTTGCCTTTTCATACTGTTCATGGGGTTCTGTAGGCAAGAATACCAAAGTGGTTTACCATTCCCTTCCCCGGTGGACCACATTTGTCACATGTTTCTTCAAGGTGACCTAGATAAAGTTTGGACAAGTTTACTTGTCTTGCTAGGTCCCTCCCCTGCTCCAGGGAAGGGCAGCTCTTGTGGTATGCAGGGTCAGGGGACATACACAGATATTAAGAGGAGGCATCTGCCCGAGTTTTCTAATTTGCCTCATTTTTTCTGCCATCACTGTGATATTGTTAAGGATGACTCGCCCTTGGCAGTGGTTTCTCCTCTTTGTCCTTTGTGAGGTAGAATGGACAAGAATTATTATTTTCATGTTATGGACTTGGAATCAAAGGGATAGTAATCAGAAGCAGAGATGAGACCATCACACTGGTTGCTTCCCAGCCCCCACCCTTCATGCTCTCACTGACCACTTCAGGAGGCAGTTATAATAAACTCTGAATGTAGAATCCTTGTGAAAACTAATAAAGTGAAGCCTCACTAAAATAGAGTCAGGAAGCCAGAAGGGGGAGCTCTCATGTGTCTTCACATCAACACAGACATCAATAACGCGGGAAGAGACATACCAAGCATCTCAGGCAGGAAGATACACCACTTTACTACAAGAATTAGGAGGGAGATTTTCTCCTTGCTTGGAAACAGCTCAGCCAATGGAAAACGGTCATGGCTCAGCCAATGAAAAGCCATGATACTTAGAACACATGTGCTTGCTGCTGCTGCTGCTGCTGCTAAGTCACTTCAGTCGTGTCCGACTCTGTGTGACCCCATGACGGAAGCCCACCAGGCTCCCCCGTCCCTGGGATTCTCCAGGCAAGAACACTGGAGTGGGTTGCCATTTCCTTCTCCAATGTGTGAAAGTGAAAAGTGAAAGTGAAGTCGCTCAGTGCTTACGTGCCTGCTAAGTCACTTCAGTGGTGTCAGATTATTTGGAACCCTATGGACCACAGCCCACCAGACTCCTCTGTCCACAGAATTCTCCAGGCACGAATACTGGAGTGGATTGCCATGCCCTCCTCCAGGGTATTGTCCTTACCCAGGGATCAAAACCACGTCTCTTACATCTACCTGCATTGGCAGGTGGGTTCTTCACCACTAGTGCCACCTGGGAAGCCCACTTAGAACACCCAGTTCCCTCCAAAGGACATTTTGTTTCTAATAGTCCCTCTCAACTTCCCTTCTCCTCTATAAAAGAATCTCCTCTCCTTTGCTTAAGGGGATTTACATGTGGTTCATCAGAGCTGCATACCCCAAACTGCAATTCTTTGCTGTTGCTGAATAAATGTGTTTTGCTGGTAAAATAACCAGCTGTTTTATTGTTTTAGGTTAACACCTAGAATCCATAGTAACAGAACCACAGAAAGTCCACAGGACAAATGTTTAGAGCACTTTCCTGACCCAGGTTATAGTGTGAGCTCTGTTCCAGACTGAGTGGGAAAACTCTAAAACTTTTCCTGGGATTGAGGTTCCGCTTAACTGAAGGTTGTGCTTAGTATAGTAAAAACTGCAGACCCTAGAGATGGAATTCACCATATTTTTCCTATGGAATACTGAACAGATTACTTGACCACCCTGAACCTCAACTCTTTACCTGTCAAATGGGAAAAACACCACCTTCCTCATTGGCTGACTAAGAGAAATGAGTAAAAGTCAGATATCTGGCCCCTGGAGAAGGAAATGGCACCCCACTCCAGTATCCTTGCCTGGGAAATCCCATGAACAGAGGAGCCTGGTAGGTTACAGTCCTGCTGCTGCTGCTGCTAAGTCACGTCAGTCGTGTCCGACTCTGTGTGACCCCATAGACGGAAGCCCACCAGGCTCCGCCATCCCTGGGATTCTCCAGGCAAGAACACTGGAGTGGGTTGCCATTTCCTTCTCCAATGTGTGAAAGTGAAAAGTGAAAGTGAAGTCGCTCAGTCATGTCCGACCCTTAGCGACCCCACGGACTGCAGCCTAACAGGCTCCTCCATCCATGGGATTTTCTAGGCAAGAGTACTGGAGTGGCTTGCCATTGCCTTCTCCGAGGTTACAGTCCATGGGGTTGCAAAAGAGTTGGTCATGACTTCGAGACTAAATAACAACAATTCCCATTAATTCTTTTTTTTTTTTTTTAAAAGAATTTTATTAAAAAAGCACAAATGCAAAGAAATGAACAGAGGAAAATTTATGCGTCGAACCTGGACTGGTCACTTATGATAATATACATGCTACATTTCCTACAGGAGGTACTGGCTGTAAAACACCTGGTAGCACTTGCCTGATTTGGTAAGTTAGCCTCGTAGGAACAATAAAATCTAAAAGGTATTTGGAACATTAATGTCTGCATCCATGGAGGGGATCTTTGCTCGAAAGTGCCTCTTTTAAGACTAATTTGGGCCTGTAAGAATAGAGCAGGAAAGAAAAAAGGAAATAAGGAAGGAAGGAAGGGAATGAAGGAATCTTTAAATGCATAATTTTTATTGCTTTTCTTTTCCACACTAATAGAAATTGAGATCAGTTGCCAGAGCTGGGGACATCCTGAACTTTTCTTCTCTTTGGATACATTTAAAGAAGGAATATGATGCTTTTGTCAGTGTCTGATGTTGCAGTCCAAGGGAATCCAACCAGTCCATTCTAAAGGAGATCAGTCCTGGGTGTTCATTGGAAGAACTGATGCTAAAGCTGAAACTGCAATACTTTGGCCACCTCATGCGACGAGTTGACTCACTGGAAAAGACTCTGATGCTGGGAGGGATTGGGGGCAGGAGGAGGTGGGGACAACAGAGAATGAGATGGCTGGATGGCATCACCGACTCTATGGACATGAGTTTGAGTGAATTCCGGGAGTTGGTGATGGACAGGGAGGCCTGGCGTGCTGTGATTCATGGGGTCGCAAAGAGTCGGACACGACTGAGTGACTGAACTGAACTGAACTGATGTTGGTATGATCACATTGTGTGCTTTTCCAAAGTCCTTCTTCTGGATGAAGGCATTTGATGATGTAAGACACTGGCGATTAAAGTTTTTAGGCCTCTGGCTCAGCAATAAAATGAGATAAGGATGTATGGCAGCATTTATATTACATAGTTTTCCTCTAGGAATTCTAGAGCTTGCTGTCCCCAAAGATATTTGTATTTAAATTAGCTGAAACCCTTTGGTTGCCATAACAGAATTCATTTAAAGTTGGCTGAAGGGAAAACTGAGAATTTTATGTATTTGGATTAAAGGAGACAATTTAGGTGATACAAACAAACCTCATTTAATGCTTCACGAAGCAGCCAGTCTCCATTGACAGGGGTCCAGAGAACTGCAAAATGGGGCTGAAGGCAGATAGCTTTCACAGGATAGAGAATAAAGAACAGAGAAGAGAAAAATGGAAGATACCTGGTTAACTGGGGCCACATGGTCAACCTTGTTTGGGGTGAGAGGAAGAAGAAAATAAGTACAGTGCTCAGAGCTGGGTTTTGCATTTGAGGGTGGCTGACCGGATATGCTATATTTCTGGTCAAATGGAGCATTTACAGGGACATGAAAGTTATTTAAATTTCCAACAAAGATCATGGCATCTGGTCCCATCACTTCATGGGAAATAGATGGAAAAACAGTGGAAACAGTGTCTGACTTTATTTTTGGGGGCTCCAAAATCACTGCAGATGCTGATTGCAGCCATGAAATTAAAAGACGCTTACTCCTTGGAAGGAAAGTTATGACCAACCTTGATAATATATTAAAGAGCAGAGACATTACTTTGCCAACCAAGGTCCGTCTAGTCAAGGCAATGGTTTTTCCCGTGGTCATGTATGGATGTGAGAGTTGGACTGTGAAGAAAGCTGATCGCCGAAGAATCGATGCTTTTGAACTGTGGTGTTGGAGAAGACTCTTGAGAGTCCCTTATACTGCAAGGAGATCCAACCAGTCCATTCTAAAGGAGATCAATCCTGGATGTTCATTGGAGGGACTGATGCTAAAGCTGAAACTGCAATGCTTTGGCCACCTCATGCGACGAGTTGATTCACTGGAAAAGACTCTGATGCTGGGAAAGGTTGGGGGCGGGAGGAGAAGGGGACGACGGAGAATGAGATGGCTGGATGGCATCACCGACTGTGTGGACATGAGTTTGAGTGTACTCCGGGAGTTGGTGATGGACAGGGAGGCCTGGCGTGCTGTGATTCATGGGGTAGCGGAGAGTCGGACACGACTGAGCGACTGAACTGAACTGAACTGAACTGATATGGGACCCTGGGAAGGAGCGGCCTAGAAATTTATTTCAACATGTATTTGTATATTTTGTATACATGTTTTTATATACATGCATATTTATGTATAGGTATATATTCTATGTATGTACACCATGTATAATGTATAAGGATATGAGACTTCCCTGGCAGTCCAGTGGTTAAGACTTCACCTTCCAATACAGGGTGTGCAGGTTCAATCCCTGGTTGGGGAGCCAAGATCCCACATGCCTTGTGGCAAAAAACCAAAATATAAAACAGAAATAATACTGTAGCAAATTCAATAAAGACTTTAAAAATGGTCCATATAAAAAAATCTTAACTGTATAAGGATATGCATAGTGCTTTTTCATGGAATCTGAAGACAGAAATACAGTAAAGCTGTAGGAAGGGGCTAGAAAAGGGGACTTCAGAGCCATTGAGACATCTCCTTGCATGTCTGTTGAGCTCTTCTCTCCTCCCCTCCCTCTCCCCCTCCCCTAAGCTTAAAGAGCTGTTATTACTCTCCTGAGTGACTGATTGATGGATATGGTTCCAATCAGTTCTGAGTCAGGGCTGATTAGATCACAAATCCCAGTTCCTGGCTTGGGTAAGGTGTCCATCCTGGCCGGTGAGCTATTACAGGCAGAGGAAATGAGAAACCCAGTGCAGAGCCTGCTGCTGGCGCCTGTCCTTTGTGAGAAGGGAGACATACGTTATAACTTATGACCAAGGACTGGAAATCAGTCTATACTGGGCTATCAATGCTGTGTAAAGAAAGCAAACATGACCAAATGTGAACAACTATAACCAAAATCACCTTAAGCATGACTGAGAAAGATCAACAAAACAAGGGCCTTTCTTGGGAGTGGGTTTAGATAGAGAAATGCAAGCAGGGGTTGATGGCAGTTAAAAAAAAAAAAAAAGAAGGGATGAAGATAATCATTGTGTTTGATACATGGAAGCTGAGCAGCAGGACAGTGTGACTAAGAGAAAGGAGAAGGGAGAGAGAAGGGCAACCAGGGCCACTGCCTTGCTCCCTAGAAGAGAATCTCCCCTAATTACTCTCATGGAAGCATTTTGTAATCCCTTCCTCTTCCAACATCCTAATTTTAAATAAGGTCCATGTCTTTGATCCCTCACTTTTTTGCCTAATTAAAGGAAAGCATTTAAAAGAAAATAAATAGTAATGGCAAAAATAATAGCTTCCACTTACTAAGAGCCTACTAAATGCCCACTGTTTATATAATTTATCTCTACTTCTTACAACAACATTGCAAGGCAGACATTGCTGTCCCCATTCTACAGACATGAAAAATGAGTCTTGGTGAAGAAGAAACTCTGTCCCAAGTCACATGGCTACTGGACTCTGACAGGAGTCTGACTCCGACTCTGAGTCAGACTCAGCATTGACACTATACCTCAGTGTCCTGTATGGGGGAATGAGGAACTGGGTCAGCTTCCCATTGCTGCCATAATAAAAGATCATAAAGTGAGAGTCTAGAATGAGGCTAATCAACCATCTTACAGTTCTATAAGGCAGAAGTCCTAAAGTTATGGGGTTGGCCAGACTGCATTCTTTCCAGAGACTCTGGGGAGAATGTGCTTCCTTGCCTTTTCCAGCTTTTATAAGTCATCTGCATTTCTTGGCTCATGGCCTCTTCTGTCTTCAAAGCTATTTGTTGTCTTCAAATCTCTAACTCTGTGTCCCTCTTCTCTCACTCTAATTCTCCTGTCTCCCTCTTATAAGGACATACAATTACATTGGGCCCACCCGATAATCCAGAATAATCTCTCCACCTCAAAATCCTTAACTGAATCACACCTGCCAAGTCCCTTTTGCCATATAAGGTAACACTTCACAGGTCCAACGATTAGGATGTGGACATCTTTAGGGACCATTATTTTGCCTCCCATATGAACCACATCTGTGTCATTGACCACTATATCCCCAGTATCTAGCCAATGTTTGGCACATATAAAGTGCTCAAGAAATATTTGTTAAGTTGATGAATGAGGAAAAGTAAACTAGATTAACTTCAAATTCTATCCTCTTCTTCTTTTGTTTTTGATTTTAATTTTTGGTTCATCTATCTTATGATATTAAATGACCAGAGGAACCTCTATGACTGAGCAATCAACACAATCAACCCCAGTTTCTCCAATCAACCCCAAATGTAAAAATGGACAGCCCTTGATATCAAAGTCTGTCTACTAAGGTTGAGAGTAATTCTAGTTTGTAAAGTGCAGACTGACTGCCTGTGACCTACAGTGGAGAGGGCTTCAAAACTCTAGGTTAAAAAAAACTACAAACAACCCAATTTAAAAATGGGCAAAGGACCTGACATTTCTTCAAAAAAGATAGTCAAATGATCAATAAACATGAAAAGATGATCAACATCATTAGCCATCAAGAAATATAAAAATCAAAACTATAATGATATATCACTTTATACCCATTGTTGCTGCTGCTGCTGCTAAGTCACTTCAGTTGTGTCCGACTCTGTGTGACCCCACAGACAGAAGCCCACCAGGATCTCCCGTCCCTGGGATTCTCCAGGCAAGAACACTGGAGTGGGTTGCCATTTCCTTCTCCAATGTGTGAAAGTGGAAAGTGAAAAGTGAAAGTGAAGTTGCTCAGTCGTGTCCGACCCTTATTAGAAGATCTAAAATAAAATTTTAAAAATAAAATATTTCATTAAAGATGTGGAGAAATTGGAAATCTTATGCATTTCTGGGAATGTAAAATGGTACAGCTACTGTGGAAAACAATTTGGCAATTCCTTGAAAAGTTAAACATAGAATTACCATATGGCCCAGTAATTCCAAGAATTTAAATCAAGGACTCAGTGTCAACATTCATAGCAGCACTATTCACAATAGTCAAACGGTAGAGACAATCAAATGTTCATTAACAAATGAGTGGGTAAACAAAATCTGATATATATATATAATCAAATATTTTACGGCCATAAAAATGAAGTTTGGACACACCCCACAACACAGATGAACCTTGAAAACATTATGCTAAGTGAAATAAGCCAGACAAAAGAACATATATTGGATGATTTCACTCCCATTAAATACCTAGAATAGGCAAATCCATAGAGACAGAAAGTAGATCAGAAGTTACTAGGGGCTGGGGAAGTAGGGAAGGATTATTGCTTAATAGGCACTGAATTTCTTTTTGAGGAGATGAAAAATTTTGGAAACCTTGGCTATGGTTGAACAACATTGTGAATATACTTAATGCCACTGAACTGCACATTTAAAAATAGTTACAATGACAAAACTGAGGTTATACATGTTTTACCACAATTTTTAAATAGAAGTAAAAAGAAGATAAATGAATAAACCATGAACATTTTCTACCAGGAAAAGAAGAGCTTTTAGTGAAATAACACAGCCACAGTGTAAAAAGCCAAAGTCCTCAGACTTAGAAAACAAACTTATGGTTACCAAAGCGGGAAAGTGGAGGAGGGATAAATTAGGAGGTTAGAATTAACATATACACACTACTATAAATAAAATAGATAATCAACAAGGGCCTACTGAATAGCACAGGGAACTCTACTCAGTACTTTGTAATAACCTATATAGGAAAAGAATCTGAGAAAGAATCGATCTATCTATGGTATGTATAGCTGAATCACTTTGCTGTACACCTGAAACTAACACAGTATTGTAAATCAACTACAGTCTAATATAAAATAAAAATTAATTTTAAAAAGTGTAAATCCTATGAATCCCAAGATTTATAAAAGACAAAATGTTTAATTACAGGGGCTTGGTGCAGAAAAATTCTCTGAGATCTTTGTAGTATAACATAGGGAACAGCTAAACTAGTTTTATCAAATCTTATCAGCCTTAGGGGAAGACTTAGGACTAATACATGGTGAAATTGTTTCACAATCTACTCGTTTTAGAATTTAACAAAACAAACCAGGAAGGATAAGCACTGGCAGGTGCAATGTCTAACATCTGCCTGAAATTTAAGACAGTGGGAACAGAGTGTACTCTGGACATATTAGAAAGTAAAAAGTGAGGAATTTTGATGAGGATGTGGCAAAAAGAATCCCAAAGGTCTTTAAAGCAAACAACAGAACCAATTATATTCCGAAAATTTTAAGGGTACCTCTGGTGGCTCAGTAGTAAAGAATCTGCATGCCAATGCAGGAGATGCAGGGTTGAATCCTGGATTAGGAAGATTCCCTGGAGAAGGAAATGGCAATATATCCCAGTATTCTTGCCTGGAGAATTCATACAAAGATGGGCAGAATAAAGGATAGAATGGCAAGGACCTAACAGAAGCAGAAGAGATTAAGAGGTTGCAAGAATACACAGAAGAACTATACAAAAAAGGTCTTAATGGCCCAGATAACCATGATGGTGTGGTCACTCACCTAGAGCCAGACATCCTGTGTGAAGTCAAGTGGATCTTAGGAAAACACAGCAGTGGCAACAGGACTGGAAAAGGTCGATTTTCATTCCAATTGCAAAGAAAGGCAATGCCAAAGAATGTTCAAACTACTGCACAATTGCACTCATCTCCCACACTAGCAAAGTAATACTCAAAATTCTCCAAGCCAGGCTTCAACAGTATGTGAACCAAGAACTTCCAGATATTCAGGCTGGATTTAGAAAAGGCAGAGGAACCAGAGATCAAATTGCCAACATCCGCTGGATCATGGAGAAAGCAAGAGAGTTCCAGAAAAACATCTAATTTTGCCTTATTGACTACACCAAAGCCTTTGACTGTGTGGATCACAACAAACTGTGAAAAATTTTTCAGTTCAGTTCAGTTCAGTCGCTCAGTCATGTCCGACTCTTTGCGACCCCATGAATCACAGCACGCGAGGCCTCCCTGTACATCACCAACTCCCGGAGTTCACTCAAACTCATGTCCATCGAGTCGGTGATGCCATCCAGCCATCTCATTCTCTGTCGTCCCCGTCTCCTCCCACCCCCAATCCCTCCCAGCATCAGAGTCTTTTCCAGTGAGTCAACTCATCGCATGAGGTGGCCAAAGTATTGGAGTTTCAGCTTTAGCATCAGTCCTTCCAATGAACACCCAGGACTGATCTCCTTTAGAATGGACTGGTTGGATCTCCTTGCAGTCCAAGGGACTCTCAAGAGTCTTCTCCAACACCACAGTTCAAAAGCATCAATTCTTGGGCGATCAGCTTTCTTCACAGTCCAACTCTCACATCCACACATGACCACGGGAAAAACCATAGCCTTGACTAGATGGACCTTGGTTGGCAAAGTAATGTCTCTGCTTTTTAATATGCTATCTAGGTTGGTCATAACTTTCCTTCCAAGGAGTAAGCGTCTTTTAATTTCCTGGCTGCAATCAGCATCTGCAGTGATTTTGGAGCCCAAAAAAATAAAGTCTGACACTGTTTCTACTGTTTCCCCATCTATTTCCCAAGAAGTGATTGGACCAGATGCCATGATTTTCGTTTTCTGAATGTTGAGCTTCAAGCCAAACTTTTCACTCTCCTCCTTCACTTTCATCAAGAGGCTTTTTAGTTCTTAAAAAGATGGAAATACCAGACCACCTTACCTTTACCTCCTGAAAAATCCGTATGCAGGTCAAGAAGCAACAGTTAGAACTGGACATGGGACAACAGACTGATTCCAAATAGGGAAAGGAGTATATCAAGGCTCTATACTGTCACTCTGCTTATTTAACTTATATGCAGAGTACATCATGTGAAATGCCAGGCTGGATGAAGCACAAGCTGGAATTAAAATTGCCAGAAGAAATATCAGTAACCTCAGATACGCAGATGATACCACCCTTCTGGCAGAAAGAGAAGAAGAACTAAAAAGCCTCTTGATGAAAGTGAAAGAGGGGAGAGAAAAAGTTGGCGTAAAACTCAGCATTCAGAAAACTAAGATCATGGCGTATAGTCCCATCACTTCATGGCAAATAGATGGGGAAACAATGGAAACAGTGAGAGACTTTACTTTCTTGGGCTCTAAAATCAGTGCAGATGGTGACTGCAGCCATGTCAATGTATTGCAAAACCAACCAATATAATATTGTAAAATAATTAGCCTCCAATTTAAAAAAAAGAAATAAAAGACGCTTGCTCCTTGGAAGAAAAGCTATGACCAACCTAGACAGTGTATTAAAAAGCAGAGCCATTACTTTGCCAACAAAGTTTCATCTTGTCAAAAGTACGATTTTTCCAGTAGTCATGTATGGATGCGAGAGTTGGACTATAAAGAAAGCTGAGCACCAAAGAATTGATGCTTTTGAGCTGTGGTGTTGGAGAAGACTCTTGCGAGTCCCTTGGACTGCAAGAAGATCCAACCAATCAATCCTAAAGGAAATCAGTCCTGCATATTCATTGGATGGACTGATGCTGAAGCTGAAACACTGATATTTTGGCCACCTGATTGGAAGAACTGACTCATTGGAAAAGACCCTGATGCTGGGAAAGATTGAAGGCGGGAGGAAAAGGGGACAACAGATGGCATCACCAACTTGAGGGACATGAGTTTAAGCAAGCTCTGGGAGTTGGTGATGGACAGGGAAGTGCTGCAGTCCATGGGGTCACAAAGAATTGAGCAACTGAACTGAACTTGCAATGCAGGGGACATGGGTTCAATCCTTGGTTGGGGAAGTAAGATCCTACATGCCACAGAACAAGTAAGCCCGCATGCCACAGCTAGAGAGTCCATGAGCTGCAATGCAAGATTCCACATGATGCCAGAAAGATCCCATGTGCTCCGGCGCCTGCAGGTCAGCCATCAATTCTACTTTCTCTTGGGTCCAGTGCCCAAGAGCCCTGTGTATTTCTGTTCTCACGTTCCTCCATTTGTGGACCATGGTCAACACATTCAGAGTCTGGAGGATGGAGCAATATATTTCTTTTCTGTTGCTGTGCAGTTTCCTTTTGACTGGGTAGGCAGGCACCTCTTCTTGTCCTCTGCCTTTTTTCTACCCTTCCCCGTATGCTCACCCCTCATAAGCCTGCCCTGCTTCATCCTACCCACACCTTCTGTCTTCAGGACAGTGGGATCCATCTGCAAACTACCTTTGCTGTTGTCCTCATACTCTTAAAAGCAGAAGGATCATTTAAAAGAAAAGCCTCTGTCTTGCTAATATTGACTGCCTTGAAAATGAATGTGCTAGATAATTTATTATTAAAGGCAATATTATGAGTTGAGGAGTCTGGTTGACTCAGAGGGGGATTATAAACCTTTCATTGCCATGAGCAACCTTTAGCTTTCATGCCACTGGTGCTGGTAAGCCAGGTTTCAAACAGGCTCAAAATGGATAGCATATGATTCCAGAGGGTCTTAAATCAATCAACAAAGTATGCACATACTTGATACTTAGCAAGCTGCTTCCTTAAGATTCTCATAGCAGATGGTGACTATGTCTTTTTAGCTTAAATCCTCCTCCTCCCCGTTGACATGAGAATGGAAAAAGCAAGCAGATGAGACAAAGACAGAGAATCCCAGATGGCTGTACCGCATCTCACTGGCAGAGACTCAAGTCCTTAATGTTTCCTTATATCGAGCAGAAATCCACTTCCTGTGGATCAGGTATGTACTTTGAAGCCTACAGAGAAAGAACTTTTTCTTCCCAATGACAAGCCTTAGCTTTTTGTTCTAAAATAGGAAAATGCCTATTTCCTTGATATACATATATGTTCACTATGCCAGTTTCCAGGCTCTCATCATCCTGATCCTTCGAATTTACTCAAATTTGACAATATACTGTCTTTTTCCACAGTATGATTTTTCAAACGAGACATAATGGACATATAACATGATATTAATCCAGGCCTATGCCCCAACCAGTAACGCTGAAGAAGCCGAAGTTGAATGGTTCTATGAAGACCTACAAGACCTTTTAGAACTAACACCCAAAAAAGATGTCCTTTTCATTATAGGGGACTGGAATGCAAAAGTAGGAAGTCAAGAAACACCTGGAGTAACAGGCAAATTTGGCCTTGGAGCACAGAATGAAGCAGGGCAAAGGCTAATAGTTTTGTCAAAAGAACGCATTGGTCATAGCAAACACCCTATTCCAACAACACAAGAGAAGACTCTACACATGGACATCACCAGATGGTCAACACTGAAATCAGATTGATTATATTTGTTGCAGCCAAAGGTGGAGAAGCTCTATACAGTCAGCAAAAACAAGACCAGGAGATGACTGTGGTTCAGATCATGAAATCCTTATTGCCAAATTCAGACTTAAATTGAAGAAAGTAGGGAAAACCACTAGACCATTCAGATATGACTTAAATCAAATCCCTTATGATTATACAGTGGAAGTGAGAAATAGATTTAAGGGACTACATCTGATAGATAGAGTGCCTGATGAACTCTGGACAGAGGTTCGTGACATTGTACAGGAGACAGGGACCAAGACCATCCCCATGGAAAAGAAATGCAAAAAAGCAAAATGGCTGTCTGAGGAGGCCTTACAAATAGCTGTGAAAAGAAGAGAAGCGAAAAGCAAAAGAGAAAAGGAAAGATATAAGCATCTGAATGCAGAGTTCCAAAGACTAGCAAGGAGAGATAAGAAAGCCTTCCTCAGTGATCAATGCAAAGAAATAGAGGAAAACAACAGAATAGGAAAAACAAGAGATCTTTTCAAGAAAATTAGAGATATCAAGGGAACATTTCATGCAAAGATGGGCTCGATAAAGGACAGAAATGGTATGGACCTAACAGAAGCAGAAGATATTAAGAATAGGTGGCAAGAATACACAGAAGAACTGTACAAAAAAGATCTTCACGACCAAGATAGTCACGATAATGTGATCACTGACCTAGAGCCAGACATCTGGAATGTGAAGTCAAGTGGGCCTTAGAAAGCATCACTACGAACAAAGTTAGTGGAGGTGATGGAATTCCAGTTGAGCTATTTCAAATCTTGAAAGATGATGCTGTGAAAGTGCTGCACTCAATATGCCAGCAGATTTGGAAAACTCAGCAGTGGCCACAGGACTGGAAAAGGTCCGTCTTCATTCAAATCCCAAAGAAAGGCAACGCCAAAGAATGCTCAAACTACCGCACAATTGCACTCATCTCACACGCTAGTAAAGTCATGCTCAAAATTCTCCAAGCCAGGCTTCAGCAATATGTGAACCATGAACTCCCAGATGTTCAAGCAGGTTTTAGAAAAGGCAGAGGAACCAGAGATCAAATTGCCAACATCCGCTGGATCATGGAGAAAGCAAGAGAGTTCCAGAAAAACATCTATTTCTGCTTCATTGACTATGCCAAAGCCTTTGACTGTGTGGATCCCAATAAACTGTGGAACATTCTGAAAGAGATGGGAATACCAGACCACCTGACCTGCCTCTTGAGAAACCTGTATGCAGGTCAGGAAGCAACAGTCAGAACTGGACATGGAACAACAAACTGGTTCCAAATAGGAAAAGGAGTACGTCAAGGCTGTATATTGTCACCTTGCTTATTTAACTTCTATGCAGAGTACATCATGAGGAACGCTGGGCTGGAAGAAGCACAAGCTGGAATCAAGATTGCCAGGAGAAATATCAATAACCTCAGATATGCAGATGACACCACCCTTATGGCAGAAAGTGAAGAGGAACTCAAAAGTGTCTTGATGAAAGTGAAAGAGAACAGTGAAAAAGTTGGCCTGAAGCTCAACATTCAGAAAACAAAGATCATGGCATCTGGTCCCATCACTTCATGGGAAATAGATGGAAAAACAGTGGAAACAGTGTCAGACTTTATTTTTTTGGGCTCCAAAATCACTGCAGATGCTGATTGCAGCCATGAAATTAAAAGACGCTTGCTCCTTGGAAGGAAAGTTATGACCAACCTTGATAGTACATTAAAAGGCAGAGACATTACTTTGCCAACAAAGGTCCGTCTAGTCAAGGCTATGGTTTTTCCTGTGGTCATGTATGGATGTGAGAGTTGGACTGTGAAGAAAGCTGATCGCCAAAGAATTGATGCTTTTGAACTGTGGTGTTGGAGAAGACTCTTGAGAGTCCCTTGGACTGCAGGGAGATCCAACCAGTCCATTCTAAAGGTGACTCGTCCTGGGTGTTCATTGGAAGGACTGATGCTAAAGCTGAAACTGCAATACTTTGGCCACCTCATGCGACGAGTTGACTCACTGGAAAAGACTCTGATGCTGGGAAAGGTTGGGGGCGGGAGGAGACAGGGACGACAGAGAATGAGATGGCTGGATGGCATCACCGACTGTGGACATGAGTTTGAGTGAACTCCGGGAGTTGGTGATGGACAGGGAGGCCTGGCGTGCTGTGATTCATGGGGTCGCGGAGAGTCAGACACGACTGAGCGACTGAACTGGACTGAACTGGACATGATATTAGTTTCAGATGATAAAGATTTGATATTTGTATATACTGTGAAATGATCACAATAAGCCTAATTAACATCTGTCACCATACATAGTTAAGAAAATGTTGTTTTTTTTTCTTTTGATGAGAACTTGAAGATTACTCTCTTCATTTCATTTCAGTTCAGTTCAGTTGCTCAGTCGTGTCCGACTCTTTGTGACCCCATGAATCGCAGCATGGCAGGCCTCCATGTCCATCACCAACTCCCGGAGTTCACTCAAACTCATGTCCATCGAGTCAGTGATGCAATCCAGCCATCTCATCCTCTGTCGTCCCCTCTCCTTCCCCCAATCCCTCCCTGCATCAGGGTCTTTTCCAATGGGTCAACTCTTCACATGAGGTGGCCAAAGTATTGGAGTTTCAGCTTTAGCATCAGTCCTTCCAATGAACACCCAGGACGGATCTCCTTTAGAATGGACTGATTGGATCTCCTTGCAGTCCAAGGGACTCTCAAGAGTCTTCTCCAGCACCACAGTTCAAAAGCATCAATTCTTTGGCAATCAGCTTTCTTCACAGTCCAATATCGGGGTCCAGCCTCGATATGACCCAGGGTATCATCGGGATGAACGGCGTCGGCGTCAGAGAGAGAGAGAGAGAAAGAGAGAGAGACAGGGGCTGATGATTCCTTGGTTTACGCTGGAAACCAATAAAACCCCAGCACGGGGCTTGCTCTGTTTACGGAGGCCGCAGGCGCCCTCTCGAATCACTGGAGGCACCCCACCAGGGCACCCCCTCGAGTGAGTCTTAGAAGCCCAGGCAGATAAGTAAACTCAGAGGGCTCAGTGCTCCAAGGATCTCAACCAGAAAAAGGAGAATAGAGAAAAGGATGGAAAAAGAGAAAGAACGACACAGGGAGACCAAGCTTCAGTGAGCAAGGCCCAAAACTTTATTTTCCAGTGCTGCTTTTATACCCTAAGTTATGTGCATAAGAAACAGAGAAAGGGAGGTATAGATTCACACCAAAATCACGTGGGGTCAGCAGTCTTGACCCTTATCAGGATCAGGGCTTATTTTTGTGTGATAAAAGTTTTAGGTGATTTACATCATCTTCTGGCCAGGGGGCCTGCTAACAGTTTTATGGCCCTCTCTCCTGACAATAGGTTAGTTAGCAAGTAAAAGACTTTTCTTTTAAGGTGACTTTCCTAAAGTTAGGTGGTAGACACATAACAAAGTTACATTCCTATAAGGCACCGGTGTAGTGAGTTGCAAGAAAGGAACTTATTAACTTAAGATCTGATGTGGTTGAGTAAAAGGATTAATATATTTCCAAGGATACAATAGAGGAAACTGCAGCAAGCATTGATTCAACAATGAAATCTTTTCTAGTACTATTTTAGTGATTTTAACTTCTTCAACAGATTCCTGTATTTTAGGAGCCCGGACAAACTTGTCATGCAAGTTAGAAAGCTATCAGAGGGGCTTGGATTGGAACACTCCTATTAAGCCGAGGAGAACTTTTAAACTACAGCTCTGAATTAATGTTTTCAGAGAAAGGTGGTTGGGGGAAGCCCCTGTAAGTATTAGAGGACTTGGTAAGAGGCGTAAGATAGTAAAGCAGTCAGATTCCAGTTTTCTTTGGGGTAGATGCTCAGGTAAGTCCAGGGGGCTCCTCGAGCCCTGATTAGCCTTTGCCCGTCAGGCCTCTTCCCCAGTTGACCTTTGCCACGGGTAGGATTTCCCTTGCTGGCTCCCGGCAGTCCACCTCTCACATCCATACATGACCACTGGAAAAACCATAGCCTTGACTAGATGGACCTTGCTTGGGAAAGTAATGTGTCTTTAATGCTTTTTAATATGCTATCTAGGTTGGTCCTAACTTTCCTTCCGAGGAGTAAGCGTCTTTTAATTTCACAGCTGCAATCAGCATCCACAGTGATTTTGGAGCCCCCCAAAATAAAGTTTGACACTCTTTCCACTGTTTCCCCATCTATTTGCCATGAGAGATGGGACCAGATGCCATGATCTTTGTTTTCTGAATGTTGAGCTTTAAGCCAACTTTTTCACTCTCCTCTTTCACTTTCATCAAGAGGCTTTTTGGTTCCTCTTCACTTTCTGCCATAAGGGTAGTGTCATCTGCATATCTGAGGTTATTGATATTTCTCCCGGCAATCTGGATTCCAGCTTGTGCTTCTTCCAGCCCAGAGTTCCTCATGATGTCCTCTGCATATAAGTTAAATAAGCAGGGTGGACAATATACATCCTTGATGTACTCCTTTTCCTATTTGGAACCAATCTGTTGTTCCATGTCCAGTTCTGACTGTTGCTTCCTGACATGCATATAGGTTTCTCAAGAGGCAGGTCAGGTGGTCTGGTACTCCCATCTCTTTCAGAATTTTCCACAGTTTGTTGTGATCCACACAGTCAAAGGCTTTGGCATAGTCAATAAAGCAGAAATAGATGTTTTACTGGAATACTCTTGCTTTTTTGATGATCCAGCGGATGTTGGCAATTTGATCTCTGGCTCCTCTGCCTTTTCTAAAACCAGCTTGAACATCTGGAAGTTCTTGGTTCACATACTGTTGAAGCCTGGCTTGGAGAATTTTGAGCATGACTTTACTAGTGTGTGAGATGAGTGCAATTTTGCGGTAGTTTGATCATTCTTTGGTCTTGCCTTTCTTTGTGATTGGAATGAAAACTGACCTTTTCCAGTCCTGTGGCCACTGCTGAGTTTTCCAAATTTGCTGGCATATTGAGTGCAGCACTTTCACAGCATCATCTTTCAGGATTTGAAATAGCTCAACTGGAATTCCAGCACCTCCACTAACTTTGTTCATAATGAAGCTTTCTAAGGCCCACTTGACTTCACATTCCAGGATGTCTGGCTCTAGGTGAGTGATCACACCATTGTGATTATCTGGATCGTGAATATCTTTTTTTGTACAGTTCTTCTGTGTATTCTTGCCACCTCTTCTTAATATCCGTCACAGCTGTCAGCCCGATCTACTCGCTCAGCAACTCTCAAACACAGTTTGCTAATATACTTTTTTTTTTTGTAATTAATTTATTTTTTATTGGAGGCCAATTATTTTACAATATTATATTCGTTGGTTTTGCCATACATTGACATGAATTCGCCCCAGGTTTATATAATTTCCCCCTCCTGAACCCCCCTCCCACCTCCCTCCTCCCTTTATCCTCCCTCTGGGTCATCCCCGCATGCCAGCCCCGAGCATCCTATAACATGCATCAACCCTGAACTAGTGATTCGTTTCACATATGACAACATACGTGTTTCAATGCCATTCTCCCAAATCATCCCACCCTCACCCTCTCCCACAGAGTCCCAAAGACTATATACAGGGTTATCATTTGCATCTTTCTAAATTCCATATATATGTGTTAGTATACTGTATTGGTGTTTTTCTTTCTGGCTTACTTCACTCTGTATAATAGGCTCCAGTTTCATCCACCTCATTAGAACTGATTCAAATGTATTCTTTTTAATGGCTGAGTAATACTCCATTGTGTATATGTACCAAAGCTTTCTTATCCATTCATCTGCAGATGGACATCTAGGTTGCTTCCATGTCCTGGCTATTATAAACAGTGCTGCAATGAACATTGGAGTTCACGTGTCTCTTTCAATTCTGGTTTCCTCGGTGTGTATGCCCAGGAGTGCGATTACTGGATCATATGGCAGTTCTATTTCCAGTTTTTTGAGGAATCTCCACACTGTTCTCCATAGTGGCTGTACTAGTTTACATTCCCACCAACAGTGTAAGAGGGTTCCTTTCTCTCCACATCCTCTCCAGCATTTATTGCATGTAGACTTTTGGATAGCAGCCATTCTGACTGGTGTGAAATGGTATCTCATTGTGGTTTTGATTTGCATCTCTCTGATTATGAGGGATGTTGACCAAGATAGTCACGATAACGTGATCACTGACCTAGAGCCAGACATCTTGGAATGTGAAGTCAAGTGGGCCTTAGAGAGCATCACTATGAACAAAGCTAGTGGAGGTGATGGAATTCCAGTTGAGCTATTTCAAGTCTTGAAAGATGATGCTGTGAAAGTGCTGCACTCAATATGCCAGCAGATTTGGAAAACTCAGCGCTGGCCACAGGACTGGAAGAAGTCAGTCTTCATTCCAATCCCAAAGAAAGGCAATGCCAAAGAATGCTCAAACTACCGCACAATTGCACTCATCTCACATGCTAGTAAAGTCACGCTCAAAATTCTCCAAGCCAGGCTTCAGCAGCATGTAAACCGTTAACTCCCAGATGTTCAAGCAGGTTTTAGAAAAGGCAGAGGCACCAGAGATCAAATTGCCAACATCCGCTGGATCATGGAGAAAGCAAGAGAGTTTCAGAAAAACATCTATTTCTGCTTCATTGACTATGCCAAAGCCTTTGACTGTGTGGATCCCAATAAACTGTGGAACATTCTGAAAGAGGTGGGAATCCCAGACCACCTGACCTGCCTCTTGAGAAACCTGTATGCAGGTCAGGAAGCAACAGTTAGAACTGGACATGGAACAACAGACTGGTTCCAAATAGGAAAAGGTGTACGTCAGGGTTGTATATTGTCACCTTGCTTATTTAACTTATATGCAGAGTACATCAAGAGGAACACTGGGCTGGAAGAAGCACAAGCTGGAATCAAGATTGCCAGGAGAAATATCAATCACCTCAGATATGCAGATGACACTACCCTTATGGCAGAAAGTGAAGAGGAACTCAAAAGCGTCTTGATGAAAGTGAAAGAGGAGAGTGAAAAGGTTGGCTTGAAGCTCAACATTCAGAAAACAAAGATCATGGCATCTGGTCCCATCACTTCATGGGAAATAGATGGGGAAACAGTGGAAACAGTGTCAGACTTTATTTTTTTGGGCTCCAAAATCACTGCAGATGCTGATTGCAGCCATGAAATTAAAAGACGCTTACTCCTTGGAAGGAAAGTTATGACCAACCTAGATAGTATATTAAAAAGCAGAGACATTACTTTGCCAACCAAGGTCTGTCTAGTCAAGGCAATGGTTTTTCCCATGGTCATGTATGGATGTGAGAGTTGGACTGTGAGGAAGGCTGATCGCCGAAGAATCGATGCTTTTGAACTGTGGTGTTGGAGAAGACTCTTGAGAGTCCCTTATACTGCAAGGAGATCCAACCAGTCCATTCTAAAGGAGATCAATCCTGGATGTTCATTGGAGGGACTGATGCTAAAGCTGAAACTGCAATACTTTGGCCACCTCATGCGTCGAGTTGACTCACTGGAAAAGACTCTGATGCTGGGAAAGGTTGGGGGCGGGAGGAGAAGGGGACGACGGAGAATGAGATGGCTGGATGGCATCACCGACTGTGTGGACATGAGTTTGAGTGTACTCCGGGGGTTGGTGATGGACAGGGAGGCCTGGCGTGCTGTAATTCATGGGGTCGCGGAGAGTCGGACATGACTGAGCGACTGAACTGAACTGAACTGAGCATTTTTTCACGTGTTTGTTAGCCATCTGTATGTCTCCTTTGGAGAAATGTCTGTTAAGTTCTTTGGCCCATTTTTTGATTGGGTCATTTATTTTTCTGGAATTGAGCTGCAGGAGCTGGTTGTATATTTTGGAGATTAATCCTTTATCAGTTGCTTCATTTGTTATTATTTTCTCCCATTCTGAAGGCTGTCTTTTCACCTACTTATAGTTTCCTTTGCTGTGCAGAAGCTTTTGATTTTAATTAGGTTCCATTTGTTTATTTTTGCTTTTATTTCCAATATTCTGGGAGGTGGGTCATGGAGGATCCTGCTGTGATTTATGTCGGAGAGTGTTTTGCCTACGTTCTCCTCTAGGAGTTTTATAGTTTCTGGTCTTACATTTAGCTCTCTAATCCATTTTGAGTTTATTTTTGTGTATGGTGTGTTGGAAGTGTATGGAAGTGTTCTAGTTTCATTCTTTTACAAGTGGCTGACCAGTTTTCCCAGCACCACTTGTTAAAGAGACTGTCTTTTCTCCATTTTTAAAGTCAGAGAAATGATCCATCAGGAGGGAGAGCGGGGCAGAGCTTCCTTGACCCATGACCACAGAACAGATTACGGGAGAGAACAGACACAGGAGAGAGACAGAGACAATGCCGGCACACACGGTAACACGACAAACGGAGGACAAACGTCGGCCGAAAACACACTATTAGGTCTCTGAGACCTCTGAGGCTTCCTGCAGTTTAAAGTAACCTTACCGAAGGGCGTCCACTGCCCACCAGATTCCGGATCAGGAGTGACCTCCTCTCTCCCGCAGAGCCAGCTGCCTTCCAGTGCGAATGCTGGGCCTCGGCCTTACGCCGGCTATGGCGATCAATTCGCCCCTGAACAGACCTTGCACCGGTGCTGTAATCAGCCCTCCCCTGGGCTGATGAACCCCTTCTGCCGGGAGAGCGTTATTCTCCCCAGTCAGAGGGATCCCAGACGAGCCCCCAAATGTTATGCCCTGAGTCCGGTCCCCCATACTGGTAGAATAAGACACTCGCAGCAATGCAAAAGCAAGAATGGGGTTTATTTCTAGCTCAAGCTAGGGCTCATGCCTCCTCCAGCGCAGTGGAGTGGGACAAGAGCCTAATATACTTTTTAAAATATGGCACTAGGAGTTGAAATATTTTTCTTGGGAAAGAGGAATGATATGTACATATGATATCTGACAAGAAGAAGGAGAAAGAGATGGAGATGATTTTAAGAAAGTGAGCTCAAGGACCAGAAAGATGGTATTGAAGATAGCACTGATGGTATTGAGTGTTGAAAAGCTGGGAATAATTGTTCAAGTGAAGATAATTTGGCGTTGGCTATGCTTTCTGGTGAGAAACAAGAAACACAGATCCAGAGGAAGAATAAGAGACTAGAACTGAAGGTATAGATTAAAGGGTCTGTAGACTAGACAGGCGGAGAAGGCAATGGCAAGCCACTCCAGTACTATTGCCTAGAAAATCCCATGGATGGAGGAGCCTGGTAAGCTGCAGTCCGTGGGGTCGCTAAGGGTCGGACACGACTGAGCGACTTAACTTTCACTTTTCACTTTCCACTTTCACACATTGGAGAAGGAAATGGCAACCCACTCCAGTGTTCTTGCCTGGAGAATCCCAGGGACGGGGGAGCCTGGTGGGCTTCCGTCTATGGGGTCACACAGAGTCGGACACGACTGAAGTGACTTAGCAGCAGCAGCAGACTAGACAGGAGAAGGCAATAGCACCCCACTCCAGTACTCTTGCTGGAAAATCCCATGGGTGGAGGAGCCTGGTGGGATGCAGTCCATGGGGTCGCTATGAGTCAGACATGACTGAGCGACTTCACTTTCACTTTTCACTTTCATGCATTGGAGAAGGAAATGGCAACCCACTGCAGTGTTCTTGCCTGGAGAATCCCAGGGACGGGGGAGCCTGGTGGGCTGCCGTCTATGGGGTCGCACAGAGTCAGACACGACTGAAACGACGCAGCAGCAGCAGCAGCCTAGACATAGGTAGCAGTAGCTAATTCACTGAGAAAGGGGAGAACTCCCACTTGGGAGTCCTTAGGATGATCAGGCTGTGCCAGATGTTCGCCTGGTATTAGTATCATCTGCCTTTACAGTTTCTAAGGTGGGAATTACTGCCTTCACCAGGTGAGTAAGGCCGATAAAGGTTATGCAACTCGCCCAAGGCCACTCAGTTACTAAGTGAAAGGTCTGGGAATCCAACTCAGGCAACTTCTCAGGGAGAAGTGTGATGAGTGCCTCAGGAACTTGTTCCCCAGCTAGTGGTGTCACAGGTCAATCACTGAGTGCTCTTGCCTAAAGGTTTTGCAGGCAGTCTATAGACTGTGCAGATTTAGTGCTTATGAAATAACAAAGTTCACAGTTTGTTGGGAGGCTGCGTAGCATAGAACTTAATGGTTTAGGAACACAGGCTTTAGAGAGACCTGGCTTCAAATCATAGCTCTGCCCCTTGCTTACTGGATGTTCATGGGAATGTGTCTCCAACCTTAATGTCTTCATCTATGAAATATTAGTAATACCAATTTTACAGCATTGTTGTGAGGACTAAAGGAGATCATATTTGTAATGCATGTATTCATATATCTATGTAAGTAAAATGTATATGAAGAGTTTATAGTTGAATCTAAAAAAAAAAAAACGCAAATGAATATAACAAACAAAAACAGACCCACAGGTGTAGACAATAAACCAGTGGTTACCAGTGGGGAGAGGAGTCAGGAAGGGGCAAAATGAACTAGGGAATTTAGAGGTACAAACTACTAGGTCTAAAATAAATAAGATATAAGGATATATTGTACAACATAGGGAATATAGTCAATATGTTATAATCACTTTCAGTCAGTCAGTTCAGTTCAGTTCAGTCACTCAGTTGTGTCCAACTCTTAGCGACCCCATGAACCACAGCACACCAGGCCTCCCTGTCCATCACCAACTCCCGGAGTTCACTCAAACTCATGTCCATCGAGTTGGTGATGCCATCCAGCCACCTCATTCTCTGTCGTCCCCGTCTCCTCCTACCCCCAATCGCTCCCAGCATCAGAGTCTTTTCCAGTGAGTCAACTCATCGCATGAGGTGGCCAAAGTATTGGAGTTTCAGCTTTAGCATCAGTCCTTCCAATGAACACCCAGGATTGATCTCCTCTAGAATGGACTGGTTGGATCTCCTTGCAGTCCAAGGGACTCTCAAGAGTCTTCTCCAACACTACAGTTCAAAAGCATCAATTCTTCGGCATCAGCTTTCTTCACAGTCCAACTCTCACATCCATACATGACCAATGGAAAAACCATAGCCTTGACTAGATGGACTTTGGTTGGCAAAGTAATGTCTCTGCTTTTTAATATGCTATCTAGGTTGGTCATAACTTTCCTTCCAAGGAGTAAGCGTCTTTTAATTTCATGGCTGCAATCAGCATCTGCAGTGACTTTGGAGCCCAAAAAAATAAAGTCTGACACGGTTTCCACTGTTTCCCCATCTATTTCCCATGAAGTGATGGGACCAGATGCCATGATCTTTGTTTTCTGAATGTTGAGCTTCAAGTCAACCTTTTCACTCTCCTCTTTCACTTTCATCAAGAGGCCTTTGAGTTCCTCTTCACTTTCTGCCATAAGGGTGGTGTCATCTGCATATCTGAGGTTATTGATATTTCTCCTGGCAATCTTGATTCCAGCTTGTGCTTCTTCCAGCCCAGCGTTCCTCATGATGTACTCTGCATATAAGTTAAATAAGCAGGGTGACAATATACAACCTTGACGTACTCCTTTTCCTATTTGGAACCAGTCTGTTGTTCCATGTCCAGTTCTAACTGTTGCTTCCTGATCTGCATACAGGTTTCTCAAGAGGCAGGTCAGATGGTCTGGTATTCCCATCTCTTTCAGAATTTTCCACAGTTTATTGTGATCCACACAGTCAACTTTACATGGAGTATAATCTATAAAAATACTGAATCACTGTTGTACAACTTTATTGTACAACTGTACTTTAATAGAGTATTTATATTAGAAGTGCTTAAATAGAAAGGATTCAACAAAATGTAGCTATTTCTTTTTTTTATGATCTTTTCTTGTACTTTATGTCTTTTTTATTATTTATTTTTTAATTTTTGTACTTTATGTCTTTTTGTGATTTTTTTATATTTTATTTTTTACTGAGGTAACATTGGTTTATAACATTACATGTTTCATGCATACAACATTGTATTTCTACTTCTGTATGCACTACATGCATATCAATCCCAAAGAAGGACAATGCCAAAGAATGCTAAAACTAACATACAATTGTGCTCATTTCACATGCCAGCGAGGTAATGTTCAAAATCCTTCAAGCTAGGCTTCAACAGTACGTGAACCAAAAACTTTCAGATGTACAAGCTGGATTTAGAAAAGGCAGAGAAACCAGAGATCAAATTGCCAACATCCACTGGATCATAGAAAAAGCAAGAGAATTACAGGAAAACATCTACTTCTGCTTCATTGACTATGCGAAAGCCTTTGACTGTGTGAATCACAACAAACTGTGAAACATTCGTAAAGAGATGGGAATACCAGACCACCTTTCCTGCCTCTGAGAAACCTGACTGCAGGTCAAGAAACAACAGTTAGAATCCAACATAGAACAACGGATTGGTTCAATATCAGGAAAGGAGTATGTCAAGGCTATATATTGTCACCTTGCTCATTTAACTTATATGCAGAGTACATCATGCAAGATGCCAGGCTGGATGACTCACAAGCTGGAATTAAGATTTCTGGAAGAAATATCAACATCCTCAGATATGCAGATGATGCCGCCCTTACGGCAGAAAGCAAAGAGGAACTAAAGAGCCTCTTGATGAAGGTGAAAGAGGAGAGAGAAAAAGCTGGCTTGAAACTCAGTATTCAAAAAATTAAGATCATGGCATCTGGTCTCATCACTTCATGGCAAATAGATGGGGGAAAAATGGAAACAGTGACAGACTTTATTTTCTTGAGCTCCAAAAATGAGCGCAGATGGTGACTGCAGCTGTGAAGTTAAAAGACCCTTGGCTCCTTGGAAGAAAAGCTATGACCAACCTAGACAGCGTATTAAAAAGCAGAGACATCACTTTGTTGCCAAAGATCTGTCTAGTCAAAGCTATGGTTTTTCCAGTAGTCATGGATGGATGTGAGAATTGGACCATAAAGAAGGCTGAGTGTTGAAGAATTGATGCTTTCGAACTGTGGTACTGGAGAAGATTTTGAGAGTCCCTTGGACAGCAAGGAGATCCCAACCAGTCAATCCTAAAGGAAATCAGTCAATAATGATTGGAAGGACTGATGCCAAAGCTGAAGCTCCAATACTTTGGCCACCGGATGGGAAGAGCTGACTCGTTAGAAAAGACCCTGATGCTGGGGATGATTGAAGGCAGGAGGAGAAGGAGGCAACAGAGGATGAGACGGTTGGATGGAATCACCGACTCAATGGACATGAGTCTGAGCAAACTCTGGGACATGGTGAAAGAGAGGGAAGCCTGGCGTGCTGCTGTTCATGGGTTTGCAAAGAGTCACAAAAAGTTAAATGACATAGCGACTGAACAACAACAAACGCACGACAGTATGTGCACCACCAAAATGTAGTTTCCTTCTGTCACTGTACAGCTGAGCTCATGTATCCATTTCGCCCTTCCCCTGCCCTCCTCCTCTTTAGTAACCACTGCTCTGTTCTTTGCATTCTGTGTGTTTGTTTCTGTTCATGTTGTTTTTGGCTGTGGTGGGTCTTTGCTGCGCGAGGGCACTCTCTAACTGCGGCGGGCAGGGGCTCCTCTCTGTTGTGCTGCACAGGCTTCCCATTGAGGTGCCTTCTCTTATTGCAGAGCAGAGGTCCTAGGCACACAGGCTTCACTAGTTTCAGCTTATGGGCTCTAAAGCACAGTTTCAGTCGTTGTGGTGCATGTGCTTGGTTGCTGCAGAGCATGTGGACCAAGGATTGAACCAGCATCCCTTGAGTTGCAAGCAGACTCTTAACCACTGGACCACCAGGGAAGCCCTGTTGATTTATTTTTAAAATATTCCAAATATGAATCTGTCTTCCTCTGCCTGACTTATTCCACTTAGCCTAATGTTCTCAAGCTCTATCCATGTTGTCGCAAATAGAAAGATTTCATCTTTCTTCTTCCTAGGCAATACTCCATTTTATATACACCTATATATCACCTCTTCTTTGTCCATTCACCCATTCATGGACACTTAGGCGGTTTCCATATCTTGGCTATTGTAAATAATGCTTCAATGAACATAAGGGTGCATGCATTAGTGTTTTCATATTCTTTGGATAAATACGTAGAAGTGCAATAGCTGGATTATACGGTACTTCTATTCTTCATTTTTTGAGAAACCTCCACTCTGTTGTCCATAGTGGCTGTGCCAGTTTACATTCCTACCAATAGTATTTGTCCCCAGTGTCCTCGGGATATTGATAAGGACTGCACTGAAACTGTAGATTGCCGTAGGTATTATGGACATTTAAACAATGTTAATTCTTTTAATCCATGAGCATGAAATACCTTTCTATTGATATGTAAGTTTCCTTTTCTCCACATACTCAACAATACTTTCCTTTTTGATAATAAGGATTCTAACAGGCGTGAGGTGATATTTCATTGTGATTTTGATTTGCATTTACTTAATGACTCACTGGAAAAGACTCTGATGCTGGGGAAGGTTGGGGGTGGGAGGAGAAGGGGATGACGGAGAATGAGATGGCTGGATGGCATCACCGACTCTGTGGACATGAGTTTGAGTGTACTCCGGGAGTTGGTGATGGACAGGGAGGCCTGGCGTGCTGTGATTCATGGGGTCGCGGAGAGTCGGACATGACTGAGCGACTGAACTGAACTGAACTGAACTGAAGGATTAGTGATGTTAAGCATCTTTTTGATTTGCATTTACTTAATGATTCAGTTCAGTTCAGTCGCTCAGTCGTGTCCGACTCTTTGCGACCCCATGAATCACAGCACAGCAGGCATCCCTGTCCATCACCAACTGCCAGAGTTCACTGAAACTCAAGTCCACCAAGTCGGTGATGCCATCCAGCCATCTCATTCTCTGTCATCCCCTTCTCCTCCTGCCCCCAATCCCTCCCAGCATCAGAGTCTTTTCCAGTGAGTCAACTCGTCGCATGAGGTGGCCAAAGTATTGGAGTTTCAGCTTTAGCATCAGTCCTTCCAATGAACACCCAGGACGGATCTCCTTTAGAATGGACTGGTTGGATCTCCCTGCAGTCCAAGGGACTCTCAAGAGTCTTCTCCAACACCACAGTTCAAAAGCATTAATTCTTGGGCGATCAGCTTTCTTCACAGTCCAACTCTCACATCCATACATGACCACTGGAAAAACCATAGCCTTGACTAGATGGAATTTTGTTGGCAAAGTAATGTCTCTGCTTTTTAATATACTATCTAGGTTGGTCATAACTTTCCTTCCAAGGAGTAAGCGTCTTTTAATTTCATGGCTGCAATCAGCATGCAGTGATTTTGGAGCCCCCCAAAATAAAGTCTGACACTGTTTCCACTGTTTCTTCATCTATTTCCCATGAAGTGATGGGACCAGATGCCATGATCTTTGTTTTCTGAATGTGGAGCTTCAAGCCAACTTTTTCACTCTCCTCTTTCACTTTCATTAAGAGGCTTTTTAGTTCCTCTTCACTTTCTGCCATAAGGGTGGTGTCATCTGCATATCTGAGGTTATTGATATTTCTCCTGGCAATCTTGATTCCAGCTTGTGCTTCTTCCAGCCCAGTGTTCCTCATGATGTACTCTGCATATAAGTTAAATAAGCAGGGTGACAATATACAACCCTGACGTACTCCTTTTCCTATTTGGAACCAGTCTGTTGTTCCATGTCCAGTTCTAACTGTTGCTTCCTGACCTGCATACAGGTTTCTCAAGAGGCAGGTCAGGTGGTCTGGAATCCCCATCTCTTTCAGATTTTCCACAGTTTATGGTGATCCACACAGTCAAAGGTTTTGGCATAGTCAATGAAGCAGAAATAGATGTGTTTCTGGAACTCTCTTGCTTTCTCCATGATCCAGCGGATGTTGGCAATTTGATCTCTGGTGCCTCTGCCTTTTCTAAAATCTGCTTGAACATCTGGAAGTTCACGGTTCACGTATTGCTGAAGCCTGGCTTGGAGAATTTTGAGCATGACTTTACTAGCGTGTGAGATGAATGCAATTGTGTGGTAGTTTGATCATTCTTTGGCATTGCCTTTCTTTGGGATTGGAATGAAGACTGACCTTTTCCAGTCCTGTGGCCACTGCTGAGTTTTCCAAATTTGCTGGCATATTGAGTGCAGCACTCTCACAGCATCATCTTTCAGGATTTGAAATAGCTCAACTGGAATTCCAGCACCTCCACTAGCTCTGTTCGTAGTTATGCTCTCTAAGATCCACTTGACTTCACATTCCAAGATGTCTGGCTCCAGGTGAGTGATCACACCATCGTGATTATCTTGGTCGTGAAGATCTTTTTTGTACAGTTCTTCTGTGTATTCTTGCCACCTCTTCTTAATATCTTTGCTTCTGTTAGGTCTACACCACTTCTGTCCTTTATCGAGCCCATCTTTGCATGAAATGTTCCCTTGAGATCTCTAATTTTCTTGAAGAGATCTCTTGTTTTTCCTATTCTGTTGTTTTCCTCTATTTCTTTGCATTGATCACTGAGGAAGGCTTTCTATCTCTCCTTGCTATTCTTTGGAACTCTGCATTCAGATGCTTATATCTTTCCTTTTCTCCATTGCTTTTCACTTCTCTTCTTTTCGCAGCTATTTGTAAGGCCTCCTCAGACAGCCATTTTGCTTTTTTGCATTTCTTTTCCATGGGGATGGTCTTGGTCCCTGTCTCCTGTACAATGTCATGAACCTCCGTCCATAGTTCATTAGGCATTTTATCAGATCTAGTCCCTTAAATCTGTTTCTCACTCCCAATGTATAATCATAAGGGATTTGATTGAGGTCATATCTGAATGGTCTAGTGGTTTCCCTCACTTTCTTCAATTTAAGTCTGAATTTGGCAAGAAGGAGTTCATGATCTGAGCCACAGTCAGGTCCTGGTCTTGTTTTTGCTAACTGTATAGAGTTTCTCCATCTTTGGCTGCAAAGAAAATAATCAATCTGATTTCGGTGTTGACCATCTGGTGATGTCCATGTGTAGAGTCTTCTCTTGTGTTGTTGGAAGAGGGTGTTTGCTATGACCAGTGCGTTCTCTTGACAAAACTCTATTAGCCTTTGCCCTGCTTCATTCCGTGCTCCAAGGCCAAATTTGCCTGTTACTCCAGGTGTTTCTTGACTTCTTACTTTTGCATTCCAGTCCCCTATAATGAAAAGGACATCTTTTTTGGGTGTTAGTTCTAAAAGGTCTTGTAGGTCTTCATAGAACCGTTCAACTTCAACTTCTTCAGCATTACTGGTTGGGGCATAGGCTTGGATTACTGTAATATTGAATGGTTTGCCTTGGAAACGAACAGAAATCATTCTGTCGTTTTTAAGATTGCATCCAAGTACTGCATTTCAGACTCTTTTGTTGACCATGATGGCTACTCCATTTCTTCTAAGGGATTCCTGCCCACAGTAGTAGATATAATGGTCATCTGAGTTAAATTCACCCATTCCAGTCCATTTTAGTTCACTGATTCCTAGAATGTCGACGTTCACTCTTGCCATCTCCTGTTTGACCACTTCCAATTAGACTTGATTCATGGACCTAACATTCCAGGTTCCTATGCAATATTGCTCTTTACAGCATCGGACGTTGCTTCTATCACCAGTCACATCCACAACTGGGTATTGTTTTTGCTTTGGCTCCATCCCTTCATTCTTTCTGGAGTTATTTCCCCACTGATCTCCAGTAGCATACTGGGCACCTACCGACCTGGGGAATTCCTCATTCAGTGTCCTATCATTTTGCCTTTTGATACTGTTCATGGGGTTCTCAAGGCAAGTATCCTGAAGTGGTTTGCCATTCCCTTCTCCAGTGGACCACATTCTCTCAGACCTCTCCACCATGACCCGCCCGTCTTGGGTGGCCCCACATGGCATGGCTCAGTTTCATTGAGTTAGACAGGGCTGTGGTCCATGTGATCAGAACTTAATGATTAGTGATGTTAAACATCTTTTCATCTGATTGTTATTCATCTGTATGTGTTCTTTGAGAAAATGTCTACTCAGCCCCTCTGCCAACTCATTTGAAACAGGGAGCACCTTTCTATTTGATTCTAACAATTCAACTTAATTAAAAATTAGAGGCCTTTCTTCTTTCCAGCAGGTGGCGCTATAGCACAAACTTTTGGTTTCTCTTACCTGAACTGCCTCAGGTGGAAGACAGCACTTTCCACTCTCCACTGCTTACATCAGAGGCGTGGCTCCATGTGGTCCTTATCACTGCTTGTGTCTCTGGGGTTGTTGGAGCCTTTGATGTTGCCAGTGTCACTACCCCACCTGAAGCACCAGGATGGTGGGTGATTCCTCTACGAATGGGATCAGGCTCTGTTGCTGTCAGCCAAGGAGGAGGGGAGGGAGAGGAGTCAGGGTCAAGAAGGCACCTCTGCTGTGTCTGGTGTTAGGTTCCTGGGCTCTGCTGCTGCCACTGGGAGGGTCGAGGGCTGGAGTCATGGGTGCTTCCACAGCTGGAGGGCCAGGGCCCCAGGTCCCACTGTCACTGCTGTCCAGTTCCCTGTGGCCATGAATGCCACTGTGCCTGAGAGACTGGAGTGGAATGCACTGCCTCTCCTGCAGCTACTGAAACCGAGCGGGGCCGTGTGGGGCTCCCAGACATGGAGGCCTTGCCGTCTCCCATATCTTGTAGGTAAGACTCTGCCTCCATGTCCTTCCTTGAGTCACAAAGGCAGATTCAGAACAGTTGCTATGGGAGGAACAGCCAAGAAAGATCGGAAGCAAGATGAAATGGACCAGAGATTAGATTAGGAGACCCACCTGAGAAGAGATTAAGGGAGTGAAATCCCTGCACACCCTATCATATAGACCTCACCTTTGAAAGGTGAGAGTTGTTATAAAACCTTCATCAAATCTTCCTAGGTGAAGACATAATTTTTTGTGGCAGAAATCTGATGTGTCTCTCTTTGCCTGGCAAAGCAATAAAGCTATCCTTTTCTATTTCACCCCAAACTCTGTCTCTAGGATTTGACTCAGCACTAGTGTACAGAGAGGCCGGGGTCTTGGTAATGCTGCTGGGTTCTCCGGGGCTGTGGGCTGCCATAGCTAGAGGGCCAGGATTGCAGGCACTGCCTGTTGTTCCTCTACGTGTTCCAGTCCACCCTCAGATATACAGATGTGTGTAATTCCCTGTCATCCTGGTATTTTGGACAGAGGCCCCTTGTTGTGTTGTGGATGTTTTACTGGTTGTAGATTGAAGGGGAAAGACAAAGATAGTATCTTACCCTACTATGTCGCTGACGTCATTCTCCCAAAGGGTTGCTATGTAAAGGGCAGCTGTGTAAAATTTTCACCTGTCCCTGGCATTTAATATCAAGCCTCTTCTAAGTTGGAGAATGGGTGTGGTGAAGTACAACATGTCACCCTGACTAGGTTGTTACTTTTCCCCAAATTCCCTTCCCTGTGTGCTTCCAGTTAGGATGGTTCAGAGACATACCTGAGGGAGATCAAGGACAGAAGTAAAGCAACAGTCATTTTGCAAACACATTGTTATTTATTTGCTGGGTCACCCTGCTGGTGTGAGGCATCAGCCAGGCCTCGAACTGTCCCATCTTCTTTTGAATCCTCCTGCAGTATCTCTGGCTTTTGGACCAGGTGTGTGTGTGTTTCGTTCTGTGCTGAAGGGTCCCAGCTCCTCCAGGACATCTGTACCCTCAAGGTCAGAGGCAACAAGGACTGACACGGCTTCACTGTTGGCTCTATCCTGTGCTTGCTCGCTTCCCAACTGCCTGCCTACTGATTATATATGTATCTCCTAGTTAGAGTTGCTAGCTTTAGCAAATAAAAACACAGGTTGCTCAGTGAAATATGAATTTCAGATAGAAGTGTTGACTAAAAAAGATGCACACCTTGAGTTGTTAGTTAAGTTTTATTTGGGGCAACATGAGGATTGCAGCCCGGGAGGCAGCATCTCAGATAGCTCTGAGAGACTACTCCAAAGAAGCTTTTGGTTAACAGGCGGGGTGGGGGTGGGGTGTGTGGGGGGTGGGGATGGGGGATGGGGGGAGATCAAAACCATTAAGCCCTCATTTTACAAAAGGTTTTTTGTTAGTGAGGATCTGATGTCACCTTGAACAGATTTAGTGCTTCTCTAGATAAGAGGAGATACAAGGATTGAGATCATAAAATCATAAAAACATCCACCTGTCTAAAGACCTGTCCCACCAGATTCCCTGGAGCACAGAGTGCCTCACTCCACCCTGAACTCAGTCAGGGGTTTTTGAAGGTCAATAGCTATAGCAGCTCAGGGTTCAGTCTCCACAGAGGCAGGTGACAAATGCCTTTGTTGTTCAGTCATTACCAACGCTCCTGGTAAGTGCCAATTTGTAGTTGACATGAGCAAATAATTTTTTAGTATATGATTATTTGAAATTAAAATTTGTGTGTCCTAATTCTGGCAACCTTGAGCATGGGAGAGGAAGTCACTAGAAGAAGATAAGATTGTTGGGCAAAACCCAGTTGAGTACTCATACACTCAGTTCAGTTCAGTTCAGTTCAGTTCAGACGCTCAGTCGTGTCCGACTCTTTGCGACCCCATGAATCACAGCACGCCAGGCCTCCCTGTCCATCACCAACTCCCGGAGTTCACTGAAACTCATGTCCATCGAGTCGGTGATGCCATCCAGCCATCTCATTCTCTGTCGTCCCTGTCTCTTCCCACCCCCAATCCCTCCCAGCCTCAGAGACTTTTCCAGTGAGTCAACTCGTCGCATGAGGTGGCCAAAATATTGGAGTTTCAGCTTTAGCATCAGTCCTTCCAATGAACACCCAGGATTGATCTCCTTTAGAATGGACTGGTTGGATCTCCTTGCAGTCCAAGGGACTCTCAAGAGTCTTCTCCAGCACCACAGTTCAAAAGCATCAATTCTTCGGTGATCAGCTTTCTTCACAGTCCAACTCTCACATCCATACCTGACCACGGGAAAAACCATAGCCTTGACTAGACAGACCTTTGTTGGCAAAGTAATGTCTCTGCTTTTTAATATGCTATCTAGGTTGATCACAACTTTCCTTCCAAGGAGTAAGCGTCTTTTAATTTCCTGGCTGCAATCAGCATCTGCAGTGATTTTGGAGCCCAAAAAAATAAAGTCTGACACTGTTTCCACTGTTTCCCCATCTATTTCCCATAAAGTGATGGGACCAGGTGCCATGATCTTAGTTTTCTGAATGTGGAGCTTCAAGTCAACCTTTTCACTCTCCTCTTTCACTTTCATCAATAGGCCTTTGAGTTCCTCTTCACTTTCTGCCATAAGGATGGTGTCATCTGCATATCTGAGGTTATGGATATTTCTCCCGGCAATCTTGATTCCAGCTTGTGCTTCTTCCAGCCCAGCGTCCCTCATGATGTACTCTGCATATAAGTTAAATAAGCAGGGTGACAATATATAACCCTGATGTACTCTTTTTCCTATTTGGAACCAGTCTGTTGTTCTATGTCCAGTTCTGACTGTTGCTTCCTGACCTGCATACAGGTTTCTCAAGAGGCAGGTCAGGTGGTCTGGTATTCCCATCTCTTTCAGAATTTTCCACAGTTTATGGTGACCCACACAGTCAAAAGCTTTGGCATAGTCAATGAAGCAGAAATAGATGTTTTTATGGAACTCTCTTGCTTTCTCCATGATCCAGCGGATGTTGGCAATTTGATCTCTGGTGCCTCTGCCTTTTCTAAAATCTGCTTGAACATCTGGAAGTTCACGGTTCACATATTGCTGAAGCCTGGCTTGGAGAATTTTGAGCATGACTTTACTAGCGTGTGAGATGAGTGCAATTGTGCGGTAGTTTGAGCATTCTTTGGCATTGCCTTTCTTTGGGATTGGAATGAAGACTGACCTCTTCCAGTCCTGTGGCCACTGCTGAGTTTTCCAAATTTACTGGCATATTGAGTGCAGCACTCTCACAGCATCATCTTTCAGGATTTGAAATAGCTCAACTGGAATTCCATCACCTCCACTAGCTTTGTTCATAGTGATGCTCTCTAAGGCCCACTTGACTTCACATTCCAAGATGTCTGGCTCCAGGTGAGTGATCTCGCTATCGTGATTATCTTGGTCGTGAAGATCTTTTTTGTACAGTTCTTCTGTGTATTCTTGCCACCTCTTCTTAATATCTTCTGCTTCTGTTAGGTTCATACCATTTCTGTCCTTTATCGAGTCCATCTTTGCATGAAATGTTCCCTTGATATCTCTAATTTTCTTGAAAAGATCTCTTGTTTTTCCTATTCTGTTGTTTTCCTCTATTTCTTTGCATTGATCACTGAGGAAGGCTTTCTTATCTCTCCTTGCTATTCTTTGGAACTCTGCATTCAGATGCTTATATCTTTCCTTTTCTCCTTTGCTTCTCGCTTCTCTTCTTTTCACAGCTATTTGTAAGGCCTCCTCAGACAGCCATTTTGCTTTTTTGAATTTCTTTTCCATGGAGATGGTCTTGGTCCCTGTGTCCTGTACAATGTCATGAACTTCTGTCCAGAGTTCATCAGGCACTCTATCAATCAGATCTAGTCCCTTAAATCTATTTCTCACTTCCACTGTATAATCATAAGGGATTTGATTTAGGTCATATTTGAATGGTCTAGTGGTTTTCCCTACTTTCTTCAATTTAATTCTGAATTTGGCAATAAGGAGTTCATGATCTGAGCCACAATCATCCAAGGCAAACCATTCAATATTACAGTAATCCAAGCCTATGCCCCAACGAGTAATGCTGAAGAAGCCGAAGTTGAACGGTTCTATGAAGACCTACGAGACCTTTTAGAACTAACACCCAAAAAAGATGTCATTTTCATTATAGGGGACTGGAATGCAAAAGTAGGATGTCAAGAAACACCTGGAGTAACAGGCAAATTTGGCCTTGGAGCACAAAATGAAGCAGGGCAAAGGCTAATAGCGTTTTGCCAAGAGAACGCACTGGTCATAGCAAATACCCTCTTCCAACAACACAAGAGAAGACTCTACACATGGACATCACCAGATGGTCAACCTACACTCAGCTTAGTGTTTTTCCCTAGTAGGGCTCATCTAGTACAAGTAAGGCCAAGGTATATAATAGGATTCATCCAAAGTTGGGATTTTACCAAGTGGATTTTGGTAAGAAGCATAGAGAGTTTAAGGGCTGCTGCTGCTAAGTCACCTCAGTCTTGTCTGACTCTGTGCAGCCCCATAGACGGCAGCCTACCAGGCTCCTCCATCCCTGGGATTCTCCAGGCAAGAACACTGGAGTGGGTTGCCATTTCCTTCTCCAATGCATGAAAGTGAAAGGGACAGTGAAGTTGCTCAGTCGTGTCCGACTATGCGACCCCATGGACTACAGCCTACCAGGCTCCTCTGTCCATGGGATTTTCAAGGCAAGAGTACTGGAGTGGGAGTTTAAGGGCAGTAGTTTGCAAATTTGAGTTTTCAACAGCATCAATTAGAGGATTTGTTAGGACACAGATTGCAGGGCCCCAACCCTAGAGATTTTGATTCAGTAGATCTGGGATGGGGCCAAAGAATTTGCATTTCTATAGGAGTTCCCTAGCAGTCCAGTGGTTAGGAGTCTAGGCTTTCACTGGTGGGGGACTGGTTCTATCCTGGTCGGGGAACTAAGATCCTGCAAGCTGCAGAGTGCGGCAAAAAAAAAAAAAATTGCATTCTGAGGAATACAGCTGGTTCAGGGACCACAAAAAGATGTTCTGTTTGGTTTTTAAAAAAAAACATAAAAGAACATCTTTGTAAAGATGGGCATAAGAAAGGACAGAAATGGTATGGACCTAAAAGAATCAAAAGATATTCAGAAGAGGTGGTAAGAATACACAAAAGAAATATACAAAAAAGTTCTTCATGACCCAGATAACAATTAGAGCCAGACATCCTGGAATGCGAAGTGAAGTGGGCCTTAAAAACATCACTATGAACAAAGCTAGTGGAGGTGATGGAATTCCAGCTGAGCTATGCCAAATCCAAAAAGATGAAGCCATGAAAGTACTGCATTCAATATGCCAGCAAATTTCGAAAACTAGGCTGTGGCCATAGGACTGGAAAAGGTCAGTTTTCATTCCAATCCCAAAGAAATGCAATGCCAAAGAATGTCCAAACTACCACACAATTGCACTCATCTCACACACTAGCAAAGTAATAATCAAAATTCTCCAAGCTAAGCTTCAACAGTATGTGAACCAAGAACTGCCAGATGTTCAAGCTGGATTTAGAAAAGGCAGAGAAACCAGAGATCAAATTGCCAACATCCACTGGATCATAGAAAAAGCAAGAGAATTCCAGAACATCTACTTCTGCTTCATTGACTATGCCAAACTGTGGAAAATTCTTAAAGAGATGGGAATACCAGACCACCTTACTTGCCTCCTGAGAAACATGTATGCAGGTCAAGAAGCAAGTTAGAACTGGACATGGAACAACAGACTGGATCAAAATTGGGGAAAGGAGTATGTCTGTATATTGTCACCTTGATTATTTAACTTATATGCAGAGTACATCATGTGAAATGCCAGGCTGGATGAAGCACAAGCTGGAATCAAGACTGCTGGGAGAAATATCAATAACCTCAGAAACGCAGATGACACCACCCTTATGGCAGAAAGCAAAGAAGAACTAAAGAGCCTCTTGATGAAAGTGAAAGAGGAGACTGAAAAAGTTGGCTGAAAACTCCAACATTCAGAAAACTAAGATCATGGTCTCTGGTCCCGTCACTGCATGGCAAATAGATGGGGAAACAATGGAAACAGTGACAGACTTAATTTTCTTGGGCTCCAAAATCACTGCAGATGGTGACTGCAGCCATGAAATTAAAAGATGCTTCCTCCTTGGAAGAAATAACAAACCTAGACAGTATATTAAAAAGCAGGGACATCACTTTGCCAACAAAGGTTCATCTAGTCAAAGCTATGGTTTTTCTAGTAGTCATGTATGGATGTGAAAGTTAGACCATAAAGAAAGCTTGAGTGCTAAAGAATTGATGCTTTTGAACTGTGGTGTTGGAGAAGACTCTTGAGAGTCCCTTGGACAGCAAGAAGATCAAATCAGTCAATCCTAAAGGAAATCAGTCCTGAATATTCATTGGATGGACTGATGCTGAAGCTGAAACTCCTAATAATTTAGCCACCTGATGGAAAGAACTGACTCATTGGAAAAGACCCTGATGATGGGAAAGATTGAAGGCAGGAGAAGGGGATAACAGAGGATGAGATGGTTGGATGGCATCACCAACTTGATGGACATGAGTTTGAGCAAGCTCCGGGAGCTGGTGATTAATAGGGAAGCCTGGTGTGCTGCAGTACACAGGGTCCCAAAGAGTCGGACACAACTGAGCGACTGAACTCAAATGAACTGAACTCACAGTTCACACTTTGAGAGCCACTGCAGTAGAGTGAAATGGGGGGCCATGTGATCTAATGTAGATAAGGGGAGGCGGTAAGGGTGGAGGAGGCTGAGGGGCACAGAGGGTATAAGAAAGGTTTATATTCCTTGTCTTCACAGTGAGCAGAAGTCTGCAATGGTTCCCTGCAAAGGATTAGCTGTTCTACCTCAGATTCTTTTCCCATATAGGTTATTACAGAGTATTGAGTAAACAATCATTTAATTGTCCCCCTCCTTCACCACCTCTAGGACAAAGACCATGTCTGTTGGTTTCCTGTGTTCCCAGTAGAGTGCCTGCCAGAGTTGATGCTAAACATGCATTGAACATTGTAAGTACCCAACAAATACTTCAATGTTCAGTCACTAGATTTAGTACCTCGATAAGCATCAGAAGACACTCTCAAGTGCGCTTACACCTTGGAGGCAAAAACACAAGGCAGCCCCTCCCCATGCAGCAGCAGTGGTCTGGTCATTCTGCATGCACCCTCGTGCTCCTGTTTCCCTCCTCTCTGAGTCATTTCTTAGTATCCAGTTCTTAGGCCTTCATTCTCCCTTGAGTTTAGACTTACCTTCACTATCTGTTTCTTCCTCTGTGCTGTGCTCAGTCATTCAGTTGTGTCTGACTCTGAGACCCCACGGACTGCAGCCCGCCGGGCTCTTCTGTCCATGGGATTCTCTGGGCAAGAATACTGGAGTGGATTGCTATTTCCTTCTCCAGGGCACTAATAACTTCTGCATCTATGCTTCAGGCTTGAGTAGCTGAAAGCCACACCCAGATCAGTGCCTGCCCTCCCTGAAGCTGACCTGCTCCGATTCCTGAGCTCAGTAGATGCTACTGCTGCTACTGCTAAGTCACTTCAGTCGTGTCCGACTCTGTGTGACCCCATAGAAGGAAGTCCACCAGGCTCCCCCGTCCCTGGGATTCTCCAGGCAAGAACACTGGAGTGGGTTGCCATTTCCTTCTCCAATGTGTGAAAGTGAAAAGTGAAAGTGAAGTCGCTCAGTCATGTCCGACCCCTAGCGACCCCATGGACTGCAGCCCACCAGGCTCCTCCACCCATGGGATTTTCCAGACAAGAGTACTGGAGTGGCTTGCCATTGCCTTCTCCGTCTGCTCATTTTCACCACCATGGCTCCTGGGCCATGGTGCACGGCAGCCACACCAGGCACTGTCATTCCAGACCTGGAATTAAATGATGGTATGAAAACTACAGAACAGCAGGAGCAAACTGAACGGGGGCGGGGCCGGGGGGAGTTTCTGGTTTCTGACAAATTAGTGAGAGCTGCTGGTTCCCTCTTTTCAAATCGATCCTTGAAAAAGATGGAGGGATAAGACTCCCCTTACCACCACCCCCAGTTAATAATACCACCACACAGATATGTGTATGTACCTGAGAAAACCAGGTTGTTTTGAAATGGTAATGGGGAAACAGGAGGGGGAATGATCACAGCCTAGGGTTGTAGGGCAGCTGTGAGAGGGTAAGTCAGAACAAAAAGGAGGAAAAAAAACCCATCTGTGGAGACCAGGCATGGGGTACACTGCTGGTGTTGGGGTTCTGGGGCAAAATCCCAGAGTGGCGAAGCCACTGACTCACCTCAATCAGACTGAGGGCTGATTTGCCTTAGATATTTCGCTTCTTCATTTTTCTTTCCATGATGCTTATCCCTAAGGATCATTTAACACCTATAGACTTACTGGCTCTCTCTTTACTCCTTTGTCAAACCTATTGTAAGAAATGCAGATTTTACACATTTACTTAGTAATAAGCCTTAAGCTTCACAACTAACCAATATCATTTTAGAGCAGTGGCATAACCTGTTTTATCTGACTTCTATTAAAGATTCAAGGCTCTGGCAAACGGTGCTGAGGCATGAGGCATTTGCTCTATTCTTTGCAGCTACCCCACTTACAGTAAATTTTCATATTCTCAGCCAAATACATCAGAGCTGTCACTATATACACACTAATGAAAACCCATGAGTGAGCACGTGTGAAATTTCTTCCTATCAACTGGTAGCCTTCTTCACTGTGATTTTCAAACAAGATGTTAGAACACTGAGTCCCTAATGTTTCTGTTGAAATTGAAAAAACTGGCTGTTAATGGCACTGGATGTTAAAATGGCATTAAATCTAAGATATACCAAGGTCTATAGGCAGAACAAAACATTTCTATACATACAAAATGAGAATGATATTGGTCATCTACCAGAATATCAGATGGTGTATTTGAACTTCTATCTCCAAATATGTCCAGTTTATTTTAAACATTAAAGAATGAACTTCTGATGGACCACTAACAAGCTGATTTAAATAAGCCTCTCCATTTCAGCGTATATACCAGAGACGTGTGAACAAAAGACTTGTTTATGTAATGATCACAATAAACTGTGGAAAATTCTGAAAGAAATGGGAATACCAGACCACCTGACCTGCCTCTTGAGAAACCTGTATGCAGGTCAGGAAGCAACAGTCAGAACTGGACATGGAACAACAGACTGGTTCCAAATAGGAAAAGGAGTACGTCAAGGCTGTATATTGTCACCCTGCTTATTTAACTTAGATGCAGAGTACATCAAGAGGAACGCTGGGCTGGAAGAAGCACAAGCTGGAATCAAGATTGCCGGGAGAAATATCAATAACCTCAGATATGCAGATGACACCACCCTTACGGCAGAAAGTGAAGAGGAACCAAAAAGCCTCTTGATGAAAGTGAAAGAGGAGAGTGAAAAGGTTGGCTTGAAGCTCCACATTCAGAAAACAAAGATCATGGCACCTGGTCCCATCACTTCATGGGAAATAGATGGGGAAACAGTGGAAACAGTGTCAGACTTTATTTTGGGGGGCTCCAAAATCACTGCAGATGCTGATTGCAGCCATGAAATTAAAAGACGCTTACTCCTTGGAAGGAAAGTTATGACCAACCTAGATAGCATATTAAAAAGCAGAGACATTACTTTGCCAACAAAGGTCCATCTAGTCAAGGCTATGGTTTTTCCAGTGGTCAGGTATGGATGTGAGAGTTGGACTGTGAAGAAAGCTGATCACCGAAGAATTGATGCTTTTGAACTGTGGTGTTGGAAAAGATTCTCGAGAGTCCCTTGGACTGCAGGGAGATCCAACCAGTCCATTCTATAGGAGATCAATCCTGGGTGTTCATTGGAAGGACTGATGCTAAAGCTGAAACTCCAATACTTTGGCCACCTCATGCGACGAGTTGACTCACTGGAAAAGTCTCTGAGGCTGGGAGGGTAAGGGGACGACAGAGAATGAGATGGCTGGATGGCATCACCGACTCGATGGACATGAGTTTGAGTGAACTCCGGGAGTTGGTGATGGACAGGGAGGCCTGGTGTGCTGTGATTCATAAGGTCACAGAGAGTCGGACACGACTGAGCGACTGAACTGAACTGAACTGAAAGTGAAACTCACTCAGTTGTGTCCAACTCTTTGTGACTCCAAGGACTATATAGTCCATGGAATTCTCCAGGCCAGAATACTGGAGTGCTTAGCCGTTCCCTTCTACAGGGAATCTTCCCAACCCAGGGATCGAACCCAGGCCTCGTGCATTGAAGGGAGATTATTTACCAGCTGAGCCACCAGGAAAGCAATGACACCTACTAAATAAGCTATATTCTATGAATATATAAAAAGGGAGTGTAAACAGGTAATGTATGAGGTGTAGATGGCTTTATCTTCAGTACATTGTGCAAATAATATTGGATTTACTAAACTCCATGAAGTAATTTACTGTACATAGTTTTAGTACTTATATGAAATACTTAAAACATTAAAAAAATCTAAATATTATCATTAAAATTTCCTACAAAGATCTAGACTCAGCAAGTAGGTTAAACAGGCAACATTCAGTCCATTTCATGGTGCTTAGCTCCAGTCCCCAGGGCAGGATGGCTCTGCGTACGCATGAAGGCATGTCCCAGGTACGTTCTCTCAAACTACATTCAGGTTATGAGGAAGAATCACATTCCATGATGACAGCCACAATCCACGTGCTGTCCCAAATAGAGTGTGGTACTTGAACGCACAGAGTAGTCCTGCAATGAGACTCCTGGCTCACAGCACGAAACTAATGGGACAGGAATCATTCTCAGCCACAGACAGCGGCCCTGAACTGTTTTAGTCCACTCTGTTTCTGCTTAACTGTTTGAGGAGGGTTATTCCCCATAGCTTTACATAACACCTGTCCCCAGTCTTTAAGCAGGACAATATTACTCCAGTTAAAAGTAAAAACTGACTTATGTTTCACAATAATCACCTCATTGTCCCCACATAAAGTGTATGGATGTGTCTGTACTCCTCAAAGTGTTAGTCATTCAGTCATGTCCGACTCTTTGCAATCCCACGGACAGTAACCGACCAGGCTTCTCTGTTCATGGGATTCTCTAGGCAAGAACACTGGAGTGAGTAGCCATTCCCTTCTCCAGGGGATCTTCCTGACCTATGGATCAAACCCAGGTCTCTTGCATTGACTGCAGATTCTTTCACCATCTGAGGTCTGTACTCCTAACCTGGTTTAAAAAAATTAATGGTGTTAAGTAAAGACAAGATGCAGATTAGTTTCCATTTTTATTAAAGCTTTGCTTTTTCTAGGTAATATATTACACTTAAAGTTAAATACTATAAATAAAGATTAGTTCTTAATCTACTTTATTAAAAATGTAAACAAAAAGAAAATAATTCACCACTCCCTCCCCAACCCTGACTAAATGTATCAAAAAAAGGTCATCCTTTCAGGTAAGTTCTTTCTTCAGAACAAGTAACACAGACTTCATTAAAATATATTAGTCCTCTTAGGTTGCAAGGACATGGCACGGATGACAGGTGCCAACCATGAAACAGGTCTGTGGGGCTGTGACTGAAGTCCACCTCATCCTGCCAAGACTACTCAGATGCCCTCTTCTCCCTCCATTCAGCGTCCAAGGACAAGGACAGTGCTAAGGCACTGAGCGCAGGACACTGCAATGAACATGACGTGTATGTAAGTTGGCATACTCCAGGAAGTAGGTCAGAGCCAGCAGTGACTGAGCAATTCTGCATGAGTATTAGTCACAGAATATTAGAGCTGGAAAGATTCTGAGAAAGCATATGGTCATTTTACAGATGGTCTCAATCAGTGAGTCTTCTAATACTGAAGAGTATATTGATAAAATTTTATGGAATACTCTGGAATACTTATTTATGTATCTTCCTAAAACTATTTAAACTTCATTAATTTATGTTTCACTTTCAAATATTGATAAATTCTTAGCCAACGTATTAGGCTGAAACTAACTTTAAGCATAATTTATAACATTTTTAGGAAAAGATGTTTTTCAGGAGAATACAGAGAGATCTATATTAAGACTACCTAACTGCTTGCCAGTTTCTTTAAAGCTGTCAGCTCAAGTCTAATGACATGGCTTTTGCTTCCTTCCTGTAAATTCTGTTCTTGGAAACCTGAGAGATAAATTCACTTGTTAATTTTGACATTGGGACCTTAATACTATCAAAATGAACTTAAGTCTGAAATGAAAACTGAGGTAGTCAGTTTTTATAAACACTTGGCCCCTTCTGAATCAGAAAGGGACTTCAGTCTGCTATCATCAAATTAGCTACTGCCATTCCCCTTCCCTGCCCCACCTCCCTCCCACCATGGTTGCAGTCTCTCTGTGAACTGGTTTTGCAAACATAAAGGGAATCACCTGTCACAGGATACTGACATTTAGGTCATTTCAAGTTCTTCAGTTCAAAGCTAAATTACAATCCACTAATTCTGCATTGAAATTTCAGACTTAAAATTTTTTTGTTTTTAGAATATTGTTTTAGAATTTTATCATCTACTAAGTGACTAAACTATGCCTCTTAAAATTTCTTATAGGTTCAGGGCCTTCTAAATCGTCACTGAGTATACTATGCAGAATCAGTGACAAGCAACCATTTTCAAAACTTGCTGAGGAGGAAGGAACACACCAGCACAGTTAGTTACCCTCAAAAATTCAAGATTTCTTATACTTTATCAGGTTCTACATTTGTGCAGAGGAAACACTGGGCTACCAGATACCAAGCTTAACAAATATAGATAGAAAAAACGTCATCTATAATATCTTCTTCAGAAATTCGTTAGTGCAAATATAATTATATCAATAAAAAATAAAGCAAAAATATATTTCAAGTATAAAAAGCACCATGCTCAGAAACAATACTGTCTAAATGGGATTACTGCACAATAGTCAAAATATAACTGAACCTATCATTGTGAGTCTCAAATATATTATTAATCCATATTATTTTTGGTAAAATTCTTTATATAACTTTGCAATGATTCATAATCACATTAGGTATATATGCTTAGATTTATAACTTCCTTTAAAAATATACTCTACATTTTTCTGATTTGCATGATTTAAAGTACGCAGAACAAAGGCAGAAACACCATTATTATTACTTTTTCTTCAGTTGAGGTTGGCTATGCTAGAGACTCCCAGCATTTCACAAAGACAAAAACCTCCAATTTAAAATTGTAGGCAGATAAGTATTTTAAATGTATGCACTTAAAAAAAAAAAGAGATGACTTTCCTTTATGCTGGAGTTGCTGTTTGACTCCAGTGCCAAATAGTAGGTTGGAATGATTTCTTAGTAATCATGCTGTTTGTTTGTTCACTTAGCACAGTTTCTTAAACTGAATGCTCAATAACTGTGTGGTGAATTAAAGGGCCAACCAATTAATGAATTAATGTTTGTTCAAGGGCTACATTTATAATGCCACAGGACTTCATAGCTTTAGAGCTCATGAAGTTTCTTTTTTTTTTTTTTTAAGAAAAACTGGACATCATTCATTATTAAAGAATTTTACATTGGGATTACTAAGTAGGGTTGGGTAGCTCTGGTATCACAGAATTGCTTCTGGGAACCAGAATCAATGGGTGACATAAACAGTGTCAAATACAAGAGGTAAAGGACATTACAAAGGCAATCTTCTGATTTCTATGGACCAAGTCATACACTGTGTGGTAAAGTGGACCCTATTGGACAGGCTCTACACCAAACCTACACTTTACTATTAGTAAGCAATTCAGACCATCTTGTTTTGACTTATATCTTTTCTTCTTATACATAAAATAATTTTCAGATAGTAGAAATTCTTCTGTAACAGTTTCTAAGCTGACCTAAAAATAACTGCATCCCTGTCTATAACAGAATTTCTTTTTATCTTCATTTGTCAAAAAGGAAAGTTCTATTCTTGTTGGATAGCAGTTGTCATAACTATTATCTGAGAAACATACAATTAGGTTTTCTTCAATTTTCATGTCTTCAATGATTCACAGGGCAGAGTATTCTTTTCCCTCAAGTCATTATTAAACTAATGGAGAATACAACTGGAAGCTACTCTCTGAAGATCAGTGAGTATGGATACAGCTAGAATAGGGCTACCAACACATAATGGTTCAGCAGGAAACTACCACACAGTTGGTTTGAAAAAGGTTAAATCATAAGATTTAGCAAAACAAAAATTAAAAAAAAAAAACAAACTCATTAGAACAATGATTTAGGTATATGATGTACAGTCATTAAATTGAAAATAGGTATAATAGTTGATGTAGAAATCAAATTATTTTCTGTAAGTCAAAGGACAATTTATAGTTTTGAGGACAGGGTCCACAACTTATAATCTTGCAACGATTAGCTGTTCTTTAAATTATTGCAGCAGAGATGAACTTTCCCATTGTTTTAGGTTAATGGAAATGCTGAGGTATGTAATCACTGAAATCTTCACCTTTTATCCCACTTTCAAAGGAAAATTTCAAGAAGGTTATGTATCCTGAAATGTAAAGAGACTTGGAGACTTGGAAATCCTTCTTCTCCAAACTTTGAGGCTGCTGGGTTGCTGATGAGGAGTGACTGCAGTGAAGCTCTGCTTCAGGATCTGATTGTGGTCAACACTTCCAAGCCAAAGTCAGGAATGCCACTTCCACCATCCATACAGGCTGGCACTCGCCCAAATTTTGTGCTTTGTTCAGAGGAACATGACACAAGGAATGTCTTTAGAGTTCACTTTTCCATTCCTAATGCCATACGCACAGAAGAAATCCAGCCAGCAGAGGAAATAGATTGCCTAGAAGAAGCCAGAGGGTGACCACCAGGCTAGAGGAACGGGAACAGAGATCTAGGGTTGAAAACAAAAAATTGATTTTCCATAGTCATTTTTGGAAAAAACTATTGACAAATAGTTTTTTGTCAATATTGACAAAATATTGACAAATGAGTAGAGTTAATTATTAAAAGGTGAAGAAGGACCACCTCTGAGAGCAGAATCAAGAGTGACTTCCTGAAATCGAGATATGCAGTCTTTTATGTTTATAGAAAAAGAACAAAATATTTACACAGGAGAAAAGATATGCCTACCCTATCAAGGTTCAAAAACAGCACCCAAGAAACACAAAGGTATCTCAGGGTAGTGGTATCCTGGTAAAGCTATAGATGCTACACAGGAAACTAAGTTAAATTCTTGGCCATTCCAGCATGGGATGCAGGACTCTCCTCTATTCTCCCTTGTCCCTTCTAAGCAGGGTGACCACAAAATGTATCATTCCATATCAGGACATTTTGAAATAAGTGTTGAAATAAATTTCTGGTCTCAAGATGGAAACTAAACTTAGATAACTCATCAAACTAAAACTTAGATAACTATCATGTTTGTATAAATGCTCCACTTGACCAGAACCACAGCATATCCAGTCAGCCAATCTCCAACCAACAAGTCAACTCTGAGCTCTATACTTGTTTCCTTGATCTTGCTAAATAAGGTTAGATACTAACGTCAGCCCATCAACCTAAGCTGAGTATTTCTTCCTTATTTCCTGCTTATAGACCTTCTCCTTTATTTTACAGTTCTCTGGATTCCTTAGAGACTACCTATGTGAAATAAAATTTGCTTTGATCAACTAAATTGTTCTCTTTGATTATTTTAATACAATCATAAATAATAATAATCATACCTGGACCATCCCAGGCAAAACAGGATATAAGTTTCCCAATCTCTAAATATCTACCCATCTATCCATATCATCCCAGACTTAATTTGGAAACAGCAAAAGATTCTATAGGTTTTTAGAAGTAGGAGTATATTTTAATTTACATAAATTGTTCTAATAACTAAAACTATTTTTCCCTAACAATTCTCAGAATGGAGAACAATTTTTAGCAGTCAAGAGACTAGGCCAACTTGACTTTATTTTAGGATGAGTTGTCATTTCTACCATTTTGACCAATAAAGAACCAACCAAGCTTCTAGTCCGATGTTCTTAAAAAGAAAAAAAAGGACTGGTCATAGAATTAATAAAATGATAATGTAAAGGTACTACAGCTGTTTTTCTGAGAACTATACGGTGTGAAATAAGCATTTTAAAAAACTACTTCATTGTATATAATTCATGTAAACCATGGGGAACTTATATTCTTTCCCAATGGAACCAGCTGACAATTAAAAATCAATCCTTCTCAAAGTGCGACATTTGGATCAACAACATCAGTCTCACATGGGAACTTGTTAAAAATGCAAATTCTCAGACTCCAACTCAGATCTTCTGAATCAGAAACCCAGGGGTAAGTCCTAGCAATCTGTGTTTTAACATGATTTTGATGCATGCTAAAGTTTGCATCTTATGCAAGTTTGAACTTCTGACCTACAGCTGCTGCTGCTGCTAAGTCGCTTCAGTCATGTCCAACTCTGTGAGACCCCATAGAAGGCAGCCCACCAGGCTCCGCCGTCTCTGGGATTCTCCAGGCAAGAACACTGGAATGGGTTGCCATTTCCTTCTCCAATGCGTGAAAGTGAAGTCGCTCAGTCGTGTCTGACTCTTTGTGACCGCATGGACTGCAGCCTACCAGGCTCCTCCGTCCATGGGATTTTCCAGGCAAGAGTATTGGAGTGGGTTGCCATTGCCTTCAGGGAGCCTGGTGGGCTGCCATCTATGGGGTCGCACAGAGTCGGACACAACTGAAACAACTTAGCAGCATCACCCATTGCCTTCTCCTCACTGTCCAATATGTCTGATAGCTATATGTGCTATTTAAATTTATTTTAAAGTAACTTTTACTGTTCTTTTTTCTTTCCGCAATAAACACTTTTTTGTGGGGGGGGCATGGACTATCATTTGCTGATTTTTAAATATATATATAATTTTATTTATTTACATATTGTGCTGAGTCTTTGTTGCTGCATGAGCTTTTCTCTAGTTGCGGTGCGTAGGGGCTACTCTCTATTAGAGTTGTGTGCATGGGCTTCTCATTGCAGTGGTTTCTCTTGTTGTGAAGCACAGGCTCTAGGGTGCAGGCTCAGGAATTGCGAGATATGGCCTTAGTTGCTCTGCGGCATGTGGGATCTTCCTGGACCTGTGTCCCCTGCATTTGCAGGCAGATTATATACCAATGAGCCACCAGGGAAGCCCGCTGATTTTTTTTTTAATTGGCATATAATTGCTTTACAACATTGTGTTAGTCTCTGCTATACAACAATGTGAATCAGCTCTATGATTACATACATTCCCTCCCTCTCAAGCCTCCCTCCCCTCCCCATCCCACCCTTGTAGGTCATCACTGAGCACCAA